>NC_060067.1:120162500-120770000 GCF_922984935.1 Meles meles | reverse complement strand
ACAGTCAACAACCTGGGCATAAATTTGCTCACCACAGTTGCCACATGGGTCCGTGTGTGTTAAAGTTTTGGACATCTTCAGTATATTTTAGGTTCTGGATCACTTGTCTTCACACGGCTGAGCAAGCTAGCCCCATTTTATTTGTTCTGTTGCGTACAAATAAAGGGGGATAGTTGAAAATGCTTTGAAGGAATAAAGGACTTGTGTTGCCTCTGGTGAAAGGGGATTCATTATTCTCTCCATCAGAGAGGAATTCAGTTCATTGTTTTGGAAGTATTGGCTGTGAGGATTAGGATGCTAATAGGAGTGCTTGATCTCAGAATTAGAGTAGCGGGTTCTGCATGGAAATACACAGGGAGGGGCGCCTGGGCAGCTCAGTGGGTTAAAGCCTCTGCCTTCAACTCAGGTCTGATCTCAGAGTCCTGGGATCAAGCCCCGCATTGGGCTCTCTGCTCACAGGAAACCTGCTTCCCCCTCTCTGCCCGCCTCTCTGCCTACTTGTGATCTCTGTCTGTCAAATAAATAAAGTCTTAAAAAAAAAAAAAAGAAGAAGGAAAGAAAGAAAGAGAGAGAGAGACAGGGAATCCAGGTCCTAAGCTGCTACAATATTTGTTAGCTGAAAACAAAAACTGTTTGAGAATCCCACAAAACAGGAAGGTCAGTCTGGCCTGAACAATACTAGCCAGCCTCTGAAGAGTCCTGCCAATTTTTTGTTTTGGCTTTGCTTTCTTTAAAGCTGCTTCCTCTTTGGCCAGGAGTTACTCATCCTTTCCTAAAGCATATTTACCAGCAGTGACACATTAAAAAACATGCAAAAAAAAAAAAAAAATTCCTGTAGTTGTTCCCTTCAGTTGTACTGGCAGAGAACTCGACTTCCTATCCTCTTTCCTGAAGCACAACCTGTTTGTGTCTTGGGCTCTTCCTTACA
This sequence comes from Meles meles, assembly GCF_922984935.1. Classification (NCBI taxonomy): domain Eukaryota; kingdom Metazoa; phylum Chordata; class Mammalia; order Carnivora; family Mustelidae; genus Meles; species Meles meles. Next base: position 120,769,072 of record NC_060067.1, on the reverse strand, counting down.
AAATGGTTGAAAAGTCTCCCAAAGACCCCAGCAGACTGTGACATTCCAGCTTATCAGTATATACATTATCCTGCTAGGTACGCGTTGCTTAACTCTTGCTGGATTTATTTGGAAAGCCAAGATTCTAATATTAAAATACCTAGGAGTAATGCATTCCAGTTACATGTTGATTTGCAGAAGTTCTTTTCTCTTTTGAAAAAGTCAACCCTTCTCCTCACTACCTTCTGCTATAGACACTGATTCCAAGTCATTTGGAATCAACAACAACAAAACTAAAAATATAAACAATCTACAGATGTATACTTCTTTCTGAAAATTTACCCTTGTCTTCCACTTTCATAAAGGTACTCTTGTCCTTCCTTTTTATGTAGTCACCCGTCCCTTTACTTCTTCCTTTACAATAAAATGTTCATTTTTTTACTTTGGAGTTTATAAATGTATGAAATAGAAGTTTGCTTAAATTTATATTACATATTTATTAGATAAGGAACTATATTAAAAGAAAAAAACATTTGTTCTGGTGAAGTTATTCTTGGTATTAAACCCGTGAGCAAATTATTGCACACTTGAAACCACAGAGCATAACAGACTGTCTGCATAAAGGTCATAATACAGTTAACCTGTTGAAGTTAACCTGTTGAATGTTGAAGGAATCTGTCTCTTTCCATAACCTCTGACCTTAACCGTGGCTTAGCCCCTTATTACCTTATATCTGTGTTCTATGTATTCTCTGCCAACAGCACTCGCTCCTCTAAGCCCATCCAAACCACCCTACACCTTGACCCCAGTATTACCTTTATTCCAGAACCACCAAAGTCTTTCTGTATTACCATTGCATGTTGAAAAACCATTTGTTCTTCTCTTTACTGAAATCATTGGGTCCAAAATCCTGAGCCTGAGAAGCACGACCACCACACCCTGTGTTAAGAGGCCTTTCCTGCCTCTTCTTTTCTAAGACAGCCAGGCTGCCATGCTAGAGAGTCAATATGCATCTCAAAATCATGCCTCTTATTTTCTCACTTCTGCTCCTTGGCTCATCCTCTTGCACCTCATGCCATTCCCCACTCTTACACTTTCAAATCCAAAACATTTTTATTTTATTTTTAATTTTTTTTAAAGATTTTATTTATTTATTTGACAAACAGAGATCACAAGTAGGCAGAGAGGCAGGCAGAGATGGGGGGAAGCAGGCTCCCCACTGAGCGGAGAGCCCGATGCAGGGCTCGATCCCAGACCCCAGGATCATGACCTGAGCCAAAGGCAGAGGCTTTAACCCACTGAGCCACCAGGCACCCCCCAAAATATTTTTAAAGCAAAGATGTTCTAAGACTAACCTACCCTATGGAGCCTTCCTTGACCACTCCAGCCTCCAGTGGTCTCTCCGTACTTTGAGCTCTTAACACTTATTCTCACTTTCATTCATTGGCAACTTATCACTTACTGCTTCTTACAGGCCTCCAGAACCACCATCTCATAGTATCATCTAACTTTGAGATGTTTACATCTTAATCCCTCAGTTAAATCAATATTTCCTCCATTCACTCAACAAATACATACTAGGTTTACTAAATTCCAGATACTATGCTAGGTATGGGGAGAAACTCATAATTTTCTCTTTATACTGTTGTGTTGTTTTTATTTTTTTTTAAAGATTTTATTTATTATTTATTTGACAGACAGAGATCACAAGTAGGCAGAGAGGCAGGCAGAGAGAGAGAGGAGGAAGCAGGCTCCCCGCTGAGCAGAGAGCCCAACGTGCGGCTCGATCCCAGGACCCTGGGATCATGACTTGAGCTGAAGGCAGAGGCTTTAACCCACTGAGCCACACAGGCGCCCCTCTAGTGTTGTTTTTAAATGCATAACAAGTAGCTTTAAGGTATGACTATTCTACTAAAGACCCCTTATCACACTCTTCATCCAATGGAGAAATCTACAAAGTACATAAAATAATATTAAAGGGCTGATATATATTAGTTTTTCCTGGGTCTTTAACAGTATAGAGTTACTAGCTGCTGCGTGAATTCAACTGGACTTCCTACCTGCTGTTACTTTTATAGAAATCACATTTTAATATCACCATTGGTAACAGATTCTATACGATGATTTCATATGGTGTACTACCAAGTGGTATACTCAGGGCTGGTCCTAGGCTCCTTCTTTTTAACTAAAATATATATTTTTTTAATATTACAGGTTTATTTGAAACTTAATTCTCACCTTGAGTATGCAAAATACAAACTCCACAAAATGTTCATTTTCTTACTTTGGAGTTTATAAATATATGAAATAGAAGTTTGCTTAAATTTATATTACATATTTATTAGATAAGGAACTATATGAAAAAAAAATTTGTTCTGGTGAAGTCATTCTTGGGATGAAACCCGTGGGCAAATTATTGCACACTTGAAACCACAGAGCATAACAGATTGTCTGCATAAAAGTCATAATACAGTTACCCTTAGTTCTTTTAGTGTTCCATTACTTTCTAAAAAGTGAGTAAGATTTCAACTTTAAGTCAAAAGCTTAAATCACTTATTTAATTACACATTTAAAATTGGATTGACAAAATTGGTCTCATACTTTAATAGGCCAAATTATATTAAATAATAAAATAACAAAAGAGGTGAACATTCTTTAATTCCAAATTCTTTTCAAGTGAAAGAATGGACATTCAAGCTTTAACACTAAGAAAACTCTGTTACCCTGAGTACTGTTGGCAGATATCCTAGCTACTCATTGATCCAATGTAATTCGGAAACCAGTGATTTCTGCAGATTGATTTCTTGCCCTGGCCCTAATCTGTAATTGATTAGGTACCTTCAAGAGAGTTACTGTGATATCCCTGCATTTACATCTGTATTAGCTAATTCTTCCGCTTGCCGACCAAAGTCTGCAATGTACACTAGCCTTGATAGAATGCTGCCATTTGTTTGTTTGTTTGTTTGTTTGTTTTGCTTTGTTTTGTTTTTTAATCGTGGGCGGTAACCTTAATGTAATTGTCATTTTGGTTCATTTTTAAAGCTTTTTAAATTTAATAAATTCTTTATTCTTTCATATTCTTGCTTTTAGGACCACACTTTTTCTGATACAAAAACAATATCAGATTGAATATGGATATATGTTATAGTTTTATCTATGTGGCCACAATTTTCAAAGTAATTTTTTCCTTCTTCTGTATTTTTCAAAGCAGACTTTTTTTTTTTTGTAGAGCATTTCCAGATTTACAAGAAAATTGAGTGGAAGTTACAGGTTCATTTCATTGTGCTTTGCAGGTAACTACATTTTTACAAATTGGGGAGGTTTGTGGCAACCCTAGGTCAAGCAAGTCTATCAGCAATATTTCCCCAAAACCATTTACTTACTTTGTGCTTCTGAGTCACATTTAGGTAATTCTTGTAATATTTCAAACCTTTTCACCATTATTGTATTTGTTATATTGATCTGTGATCAATGACCTTTGATAAAACTATTGCAATTGTTTTGGGGCACCACCAATCATACCCATATAAAACAATAAACTTAATCAATCAATGTGGTGTTCTGACCACTCCACCAACCAGCTGTTCCTCCATCTCCCTCCCTCTCTTTGGGCCTCTCTGTTCTAAGACACAACAATATTGAAACCGGGCCAATTGATAACTCTACAATGGCTTCCATACGTTCAAGGGAAAGAAACAGCCACACATCTCTCATTTTAAATTAAGCTAAAAATGACGAAGCTCAGTGAGGAAGGATGTTGAAAGCTAAGATAGGCTGAGAGCTAGGCTTCTTTTTTTTTTTTTTTTTTTTTTAAAGATTTTTATTTATTTATTTGACAGAGAGAGAGGTCACAAGTAGGCAGAGAGGCAGGCAGAGAGAGAGGAGGAAGCAGGCTCCCTGCAGAGCAGAGAACCCGATGCGGGGCTCGATCCCAAGACCCTGAGATCATGACCTGAGCCGAAGGCAGCGGCTTAATCCACTGAGCCACCCAGGCGCCCAGAGAGCTAGGCTTCTTGTGCCAAACACTTAGCCAAATTGTAAATGCAAAGGAAAACCTCTTGAAGGAAATAAAAAGTGCTACTCCAGTGAACACACAAATGATAAGAAAGGGAAAGATCCTTATTGCTGATATGGGGAATGTTTGAGTGGTCTGGACAGGTCAAACCAGCCACAGCATCCACTTACGCCAAAATCTAATCCTGAGCAAGACCCTAACTCTTTTCAATTCTGTGAAAGCTGAAAGTGTTGAGGAAGCTACAGAAGAAGAGTTGGAAGCATCAGAGATTGAGTCATGAGGTTTAAGGAAAGAAGTCATCTCTATAACATAAAAGGACAAGATGAATAGAAACTACAGCAAGTTATCCAGAAGATATAGCTAAGATGATTAATAAAGCTGGCTACACTAAACCACAAATTTTCCAAGTAGATAAAACAGTTTTCTAGTGGAAGAAGATGCCATCTAGGATCTTCATAGCTAGAGAGAAGTCAATGCCTGGCTTCAAAGCTTCAAAGGCAGGCTGACTCTCTTATTAACTGATAACTTTAAAGATACAGCATATCTGCTCATGATATGGTTTACTAAATATTTTAAGTCCACTGTGGAGACCTACTACTCAGAAAAAAAAAATTCCTTCCAAACCATGACTAATAATGTACCCAGTCAGCTGAGAGTTCTGATGGAGATAGACAACAAGATTGATGTTGTTTTTATGCCTACAAACATAACATCCATTCAGCAGCCCATGGAAAAAGAGTAATTTCAACTTTCAAGTCTTATTATTTAAGAAATACATTTCAAAAAGCTATAGCTGCCATAGATAGTCATTCCACTGTGGATCTGGGCAAAGTCAATTACAAACCTTCTAGAAAGGTTTCACCATTCTAGATGCCATTAAAAACATTTGTGATTCAGGGTGCCTGGGTGGCTCAGTGGGTTAAAGCCGCTGCCTTCGGCTCAGGTCATGATCCTGGGGTCCTGGGATCAAGCCCCACATTGGGCTCTCTGCTCAGTGGGGAGCCTGCTTTTCCCCACCCCCCTCTCTGCCTGCCTACTTGCGATTTCTGTCTGTCAAATAAATAAACAAAATCTTTAAAAAGAAAACACACAAAACAAACAAAAAAAACCATTTGTGATTTATGGGAAGAGGTCAAAATTCCAACATTAACAGGAGTTTTTTTTGTTGTTTTTTTTTTTTTTTAAGATTTTATTTATTTATTTGACAGAGAGAGAGAGATCACAAGTAGGCAGAGAGGCAGGCAGAGAGAGAGGAGGAAGCAGGCTCCCTGCGGAGCAGAGAGCCCGATGCGGGGCTCGATCCCAGGACCCTGAGATCATGACCTGAGCCGAAGGCAGCGGCCCAATCCACTGAGCCACCCAGGCGCCCCCTTAACAGGAGTTTAAAAGAAGTTGATTCTAGGGGCGCCTGGGTGGCTCAGTGGATTAAGCCGCTGCCTTCGGCTCGGGTCATGATCTCAGGGTCCTGGGATCGAGCCCCGCATCGGGCTCTCTGCTCTGCAGGGAGACTGCTTCCTCCTCTCACTCTGCCTGCCTCTCTGCCTACTTGTGATCTCTCTCTCTGTCAGATAAATAAATAAAATCTTTAAAAAAAAAAAAAAGTTGATTCTAATCCTCACGGATTAGAAAAATTTTTTTTCTTTGAAAAGAAAAATTTTTTTCTAGAAAAAATCTTTTTCTTTGAAAAATTCAAGACTTCAGGGAAGGAAGTTAACTGCAGATGTGATGGAAAATGCAAGAGAACTAGAATCAGAAATGGAGCCTGAAGATGCGTCTGAATTGCTACAATCTCATGATAAAATTTGAATAGATGGAAGAGTTGCTTCTTATGGATAGCAAAGAAGATGGTTTCTTTCTTTTTTTTTTTTTTTAGATTTTACTTATTTATTTGACAGACAGAGATCACAAGTAGGCAGAGAGGCAGGCGGGGGGGGGGGGGGGGGGGGATGGGGGAGGGAAGCAGGCTCCCTGCTGAGCAGAGAACCCAGTGCAGGGCTCCATCGCAGGACCCTGGGATCATGACCTGAGCCGAAGGCAGAGGCTGAGCCACCCACTGAGCCACCCAGGCGTCCCTTGTTGTGCTTTTTAAAGATATAATCCTATTGCACACTTAATAGACTACAGTGTAATATGAACATAACTTTTATATGCACTGGGAAGCAAAAAAAATTCATTTAAGTTGCTTTATTACTCCTACTGATCTCTCTACTATCTGCATAGTTTTGCCTTTTCCTACTGGAATCATATGGTATGTAGCCTTTCCAGATTACCTTCTTTACTTAGTAGTTAAAACATTAAGTTTCCTCAGTGTCTTTTCATACCTTTTCATACATTTCTTTTCTTTTTTTAAAAGATTTTATTTATTTATTTGACAGACAGAGATCACATGCTCAGCAGCGAGCCTGCTGCGGGGCTTGATCCCAGAACCCTGGGAACATGACCTGAGCCAAAGGCAGAGGCTTTAACCCACTGAGCCACCCAGGCACCCCGATAGATCATTTCTTTTCAGCACTGAATAATATGCCATTGTCTAGATGTACCACAGATTATCCATTCACCTACTGAAGGACATCCTGGTTGCTTCACGTTTTAATAATCATGAATAAGCTCTTATAAGCATCCACATTCAGTTTTTGTGAAGACAGGTTTCCAACTCCTTTGGAGTAAATATTAAGAGAACACGATTGGTAGATTCTATGGTAAGAATATGTTTAGTTATGTAAGGAAGTGTTCAACTGTTTTCCAAAATGGCTGTTCCAATTGCATTCCCATAAATGAATGAGAGTTCCTGTTTCTCATATCCTGGTCAGCATTTGGTGTTGTCAGTGTTTTGGATTTTAGTCTTTTTAATAGGTGTGTAGTAAAATCTTTTTGTGGTTATTGTTATCTTTTAAAAGATTTTATTTATTTATTTGATATATACAGAGAGAGAGTATAAATGGGGGGAGTGGCAGGCAGAGGGAGAGAGGGAAGCAGGCTCCCCGTTGAGTAGGGAGCCCGATGTGGGGCTCAATCCCAGAACCCTGAGATTGTGACCTGAGCCAAAGGCAGACACTTAACTGACTGTGCCACCCAGGCACCCCTCTTTGCTGTTTTAATTTGTAATTCCATAATGACATATGGTGTGAAGCATCTTTCCATACATTTATTTGCCATCTATGTAGCTTCTTAGTGAGGTGTCTGTCTGTTCAGGTCTTTTGCATGTTTTTTAAACAAGTCTTTTGTTTTCTTAGTGTTGAGTTTTAAATGGTTTTTGTATATTTTGGATAAAAGCTCTTTATTAGATATCTTCTGCAAATATTTCCTCCCGGTCTGTGGTCTGTCTCCTCATTCTCTTGATACTGATTTTTGGTTCTGGAGGTGTTTTTAGTAGGCTCCACCCCCAGCATGGAGGCCAACATGGAGCTTGAACTAACAACCCTGAGATCAAGACCTGAGCTGAGATCATGAGTAAGACACTTAAACAACTGAACCACCCAAGCGCCCCCTACTCTGCCCAGTATTGTTTTTTGCAGGCCACATATTTTTAATTTTGATCAAGTCCAGCTTATCAATGACTTTTATTCATGAATATGCTTTTGGTGTTATATCTAAGAAGTTATTGCCATATCCAGTGTCCTCTATCTTTTCTCCTATGTTATCTTCCAGGAATTTTTTGTTTTTCATTTAGGTCTATGATTCATTTTGAGTTCATTTCTATGAAGGGTGTAAGGTCTTTATCTAGATTAATTTATCTAGATAAATGGGAAGGTCCATTTGTTAGCACCATTTATTGAAGACTATCTTCAATAGTCTGTAGACTATTTGCTCCATTGCATTTGCTCCATTGTATTGCCCTCAGTTTTTGTTTTGTTTTGTTTTTGTTTTTGTCAGAGATAAATTGACTATGTTTACATGGTTCTCCTTCTGGACCCTCTATTCTGTTCCAAGATCTATTTTTCTATTCTTTCACTGATAATACCACACTGTCCTGATTATTGTAGCTTTATAGTAAATCTTGAAGTCAGGTAGTATCAATCCTTTTCCTTTTCCTTTTTCTTCAATGCTATGTTGGCTATTCTGGGTTTTTTACCTCTGTACAAACTTGAGAATCAGTTTGTAGGTAACCATAAAATAACTTGCTTAGATTTTTATTGCAATTGCATTGAATCTACAGATCAAGTTGGGAAGAACTGGCAACTTGATAATGATTGGTCTTTCCATCAATGAACATGAACTATTTCTCCTTTTATTTAGTTATTCTTAGAGTTCATTCATTAGACTCTTACAGCTTTCCTCATTGCAGATTTTGTTCATATTTTGTTAGACTTATACCTAAGTATTTTATTTTGGAGATGCTAATGTAAATTGCATTTTGTTTTTAATTTCAAATTCACTGGCACTCGATCCCAGGACCTTGGGATCATGACCTGAGCCGAAGGCAGATGTTTAACTGACTGAGCCACCCAGATGCCCCTGTTCTTTTTCTTGTCTTACTGCATCCATCACTAGGATTTCCAGTATAATGTTGAAAAAGAGTGGTGAGAAGGGACATTCTTGCCTAGTTCCTAATCTTATTGGGTAAGCTTCTAGTTTCTCACAATTAAGTATGATGTAAGCTGTAGGCTCTTTGTAGATGTCTTTTATCAAACTCAGAGAATTCTCCTCTATTCCTATTTTACTGAGAGTTTGTGATGATGAATGAGTGTTGGATTTTGTCAAATGTTTTTTTGTGCCTCTGCTGATATGATTATGTGATTTTTTTTTTCTTCTTTAGCTTTGTTGATGTGATGGATTACATTTCAGACGAGATCAGGCGCGTTCAGGGTGGTATGGCCGTAGACTGATGGATTACATTTCAAATGTTGAACCAACCCTGCATAACTGGGATAAATCCCAATTGGGTATAATTCCTGGTGCATAACTCCAAGTGATATGTAATTCTTTTTACACATTGTTGGATTTAATTTACTAATATTTTGTTGATAATTTTTACATTTATATCATGAAAGATATTGGTCTATAGTTTTCTTTTCTTCTAATGTCTTTGTCTGGTCTTGGTATTAGGATAATGCTGGCCTTAGAGAATGAACTAGGAAGTATTCCCTTGGCTTCTATCTACACGATATGGTAGATAGGTGGTATAATCTTTCTTTAAATGTTTGGTGGAATTCCCCAGTAAACCCACCTGGGCCATGTACTCAGTCTTTTAGAAGGTTAGTAATTGCTGATTCAGTTTCTTTAACATCTAGTCTTTTCAAACTGTTGACTACGTCTTTTTTTTTTTTTTTTTAAAGCTTATACTTATTTATTTGACAGAGAGAGAGCACAAGTAGGCAGACCAGCAGGCAGAGGGAGAGGGAGAAGCAGGCTCCCTGCTGAGTGGAGAGCCTAATGCAGAGCTCTATCTCAGGACCCCAAGATCATGACTTGAGCCAAAGGTAAATGTTTAACCTACTGAGCCACCCAGGCACCCGTTTTGTTTTGTTTTGTTCTTTTAAAGGGAAGATAATTTTATTGCTTTGGGTGGTCTCAGTACAGAGTTTGATTGTCTACTTCTTTTTTTAAAAAAATATGTATTTATTTACTTATTTGATAGATCACAAATAGGCAGAGAGAGAGGGAAGAAGCAGCCTCCCTGCCGAGCAGAGAGCCTGATGCGGGGCTTGATCCCAGGACCCTGAGATCATAACCTGAGCTGAAGGCAGAAGCTTTAACCCACTGAGCCACCCAGGTGCCCCTGGTTATCTACTTCTTATCAGGAAGAATTCTCAATATCATATATTCTAAAATTAAAGTTGTTATCTTAGGCATACTCAAAAATAAATTGATTTATGCCCAGTAACTGGATAATCTAGATCTAGGGGCTAATTTTAGTTAATATGTGCACATTTTAATTAGCAATTAAATGTATTTAATAAAATTAATTAATAAATAAAATATTGAATACATAATCATTAAATACATAATTAATTAAATGCACTAAATACATAAATTAAATTAATGATGTAGTCACTGTTTATTCATTTTGCTCTTCCTTCAACCTTGTAATTTCACTAGCAAGCTACAATATTTTAATTACAAGTTTAAACAAACAAAAACATTTGTACGTTAACAGAGCATTATAGATCTGTTTCTATGATCCTAGCAATTAATATAGACTGCTTGGAAGAAAAAAAAAGTTCTGGGTCAAAATCCCCTAGACTGTGCTCTTTGCCTCTTTTGGCAAATTCTTAAATATAACTACAGGCATACTAACTAAACTTAAACTGATACACCTAATTATAAAACCATAACAGTTGGCTCAGGGCACATCAGAATCACTTGGGGTACTTTTCAAAAATTAAGAATCCTAAACAAATACATCCCCAAATGAGATTCTGATTCAGTAGACAATAAGTCAGAAATCTAGATTTCGACAGGGAGGGGTGGGTGGAGGCCTGACTGGCTCAGTTGGAAGAGCACGTGACTCTTGATCTCAGAGTTGTAAGTTTGAGCCCCACATTGTATGTAGAGATTACTTTAAGAGAGAGAGAGAGAGAGAGAGAGAGAAATTAGATTTAAACAAACACCACCCGGTGATTCTGATTCTGATCCAGGTAATCTGTGGACCCCACCTTGAAAGGCAATGTGTAAGGGTAAGACAGGGTAGATTTGATCAATATTTCCTTCCTCTTTAGTGTGCTACAGTGAGCCCAAAATTGCCTGAGAAAATAATCGACTGGGCCTTCTATGGCCTGGTTTCCTTAACATCCATGAAAAGGTCTCAACACTAAATGGTGAGTAACTGTGAGCTACAGGGAGAGAACTTAAATTCACTCTTAATTGTAATGAGGGAAGAGAAAAAAAAAATCTCTGTGTTGGTCAGGAAAGGGTAGAGGTGGGAAACAGAAGTAAAGTACTAGCGTAAGGACCCATTTTATATTTCTGTTTTAGCCAGAGGCTTCCATTGAGGTTAAACAATAACTTTGTTGTTTAACCCTTAAACTGTCCCTACACCCCTTCCCCCAGGGGACTTAAAAACAAGTCCTGGAAACCAGCTCCAGGTGTGCAGGCCAAGAAAAACAAGGCTGTACCCACCTGAGTCTAGCCCTGACATAAGTACAGCCATCTTGGCAAAGCAAAAGCTGGCACCTTGCACTGTAAGAGTGGGTTAGCATAAGAATGGCCATCCTGAAGGCCGGGAAGCCATTTTACTGGGCGTCCCTAACCGGCCCACACTGCATATGTAACTTGAGATAAGAGAAACTAGCTAAAACCTGGGAAAACAACTAAATCATATACCACCAGGGCATTAGGCGGTGGCGCCACAGGGACCAGATGATAATAAAAAACAAATAGTTAACTTGCAGAGATCACAACAATCCTGCAAGACAGGAGTCTCCCTTGGTTTACAAATGTCCTAGTGATTTACAACAAAGAAGCCATCTTCTCAATAGCCCAATTTCCAGAGACAAATAGCTCAGTTCCTTGAGGCCTCAGGTCGCCCTCCCCACCATAAAACTGAAGGAGGCTGAGGCAGAGGGAAAGGTAAATAAAGTTAAATTTCTTCTAAACCTAAATCTCACTTAACTGCCAGGGTGACGCCGGGGTGGCAAAAAGTTGAACAAAGTTAAACTGTCAAAGTGGGGTGCAAGATATGTATGTAGATATGAAAAAGTGCCTTGAAAATGCTATATAAACCCTTGGCTTTGAGTGCTCGGGGTCCTTGTTGAAACCTGCTGTGCGGGGCAGATACTTGGACCCCAGCTAGCTGGAAAGAAACCTCGCTGTGTGACTTGCTTTATCGAGAGTGTTCTCTGTCTCATTGAGGGGTGGTCGACTCCATACCCTAACATTTGGAGGTCCCACCAAGATCTTAAGACCCCTCCTCAGGGAGAGAGACGACCCGCGATACCGAGGTTTAACTAAAGGAACGGCGGCAGGAGGTTTGGCCACCTCCGAGAGGGGAGGACTGAAACAGGTCCTCGATAAGAGAGACTGAAACAGGCCTCTGCCCGGTCCCAATTGAGAATTCTCATGGGAAGGAAGGAGCAAGTTGCAACCCTGCAGGCTCCATTACTGGAAGTCGTGGGAGACGTCCCCGACGAAAGGGTGCCAGAACGACGTCCACAGTGGACGCCATTTGGAGGGCGAGGTAAGGATCCAAAGTATTGTGTGAGCGGGACGGCGCCTGTGGATGTGGTGTGGCTGACCGGCCGGTGGGCATTAGAAGTGCATGGGGGTTTGGGGGAGGGACATCTCTTACTCTCCTCAGAGGACAAGGTCCTCATCTGTGAAGAGAGCTGGCTGCTGGTTCGGCCGGATTCTCCCTTAGCTTCCTTCCAGTTCTGTCTTCGCAGCCGCGCCGGATCGTTTGTCCTTGTGAGTGTGTTCTTGTTAATTGTTGTAAGTGTATTTGTCTTGTTGTGGACTGAGGACGTGATGGGACCGACGGAGACAACTCCTCTGTCTCTGATGATTAACCACTTCTTGGACGTTAGGGAAAGAGCTCATAACCTGAGCACGGACATACAAAAGGGAAATTTCGGGCTTTCTGCATGTCTGAATGGTCATCCTTTAATGTTGGATGGCCCCAGGAGGATTGCTGGGTCTGCGGTTGTCTTTGTCTTGTCTTTTTGTTGTCCATTGTGTTGTCTGTTATGTTTGGAGAAGTGAGGCAAGCAGAGAGTAAGGAAACTCTGACTTTCATCTCTCCGTTCCTCCTAATAGATGTGGGGCTTCTCCCTCACTCATTTCATGTGTTAATGGCTATAACTGGAGTCAACTGGGGTTAGTCTAACTCATGACAGAGACTTTAAGGAATATTCCCAAGCAGCTACCGAAACAACTTTGTTTCGGGGACATTCCTTGCCCTCTCTGGCCCAAAGGAGACTGCCCAGCCCCTCCCCCTTGCTGGTGGGAAAGCATGATGTCTGCTCCTCTGTTGGAGTTGATAAGCTCTAAAACCGGGAAGCCTTTCTCTGCCTCCTGGCAGCACTTTGTTTCTTCTGTCTCCCCCTTCTCATGTTTCTGTACCAACGTGCGTGCAGCCTGCATGACTAGCCTCTAGACCATGCACCATGGCTCCTTCTCTCTTCACTGTCAAGGAGCAAAAAGAGCATCCCCTGGACCTAACACCCCCTACTCCAGATCCTCCCACCTGTGTCTCAGGTAAACATTCAAAGTGGAGTGGGCCCAGGAGGAACGTAAATCATTATTTGAACTAAGTTAAGCTTGTTGGTTTAATTAAGATATACATGTCTTTCAAGTTATCAGCAGTAAGTTGGAAATTCGAAGTTTACTGAAGGTCAAATAAGCTTGTGTCATTTGTTAAAATCTGTTAAAATCTGTTGAAATCTGTTAGCAAAGAGATGACTAAACTGATGGTTAATTGTCTGTCTCAAAGTTGAATGGGTAATTGTTAAAATAGCTTTCAAAGTCTTTGCTAACCTGAAACATTAAACCAAATGGGATAAAATGCTAGAGTGCTGGTTGCCGGAACTAGGTTTGTGCCTTTGAAATCTGTTGGTAAACATGTTTTGTGCTTAACTGATTGATAAATTTGCCATCTAAAGAATCCTGTTGTAACAGTTCACAGTTGGTTCATATTTAATCTTCAGTAGAGGTTAAGGTATTTCTAAGAGTACAAAAATCTGTTAAGTGTAATTAAGACTGATGGAAATGAGAAAAGCAACTCTATATGTAAAAAGTAGGAGATATATAAAAAGAGAGAGAAACAGCCCTGAGGCCACTGCCGGAGCCAGACCCATTCGTAAAGAATGGAAGGGGAGGGGCGCCTGGGTGGCTCAGTGGATTAGGCCGCTGCCTTCGGCTCAGGTCATGATCTCAGGGTCCTGGGATCGAGCCGATCTCAGGGTCCTAGGATCGAGCCCCGCATTGGGCTCTCTGCTCCACAGGGAGCCTGCTTCCTCCTCTCTCTCTGCCTGCCTCTCTGCCGAGTTGTGATCTCTCTCTCTGTCAAATAAATAAATAAAAATCTTAAAAAAAAAAAAAAAGAATGGAAGGGGAGACTGATTGCCTCCCATTAGCCAGGGATACCCAAAGGGGAGGGTGTCCAACCCGTTTGAATCTGAGGAGTGCCTGACTGTGTGAATGTGTCTGTATGGCTCCACCGCTTCGGCTACGGAGTCTGAGTGGGCTGCACCCTGAGTCTCACGGGGTGTCATATGGCATAACGGTCATCTACTCCACGGAGTAGCCTGGTCCGGGGCTTATACGGACAGACCTTAGCTAAGACGCTCCTAAATTCCCACGAGGGACGCGAGCAGGACAGCATCTGAAAGATCCCCCTCCCTTTGTCTGCGACATCATTTACGATGGGAGGGAAACCCTGAGAACTCACTATCTTAGGAAGAAAAAAAAGGAATAGACACTGGTATAGAAAAGCTGGTTTTCCTCTCTGTTTAAAAGGGCAAAGTTTTCTTAGGTTAATTGATCTGTTAAAAAATGTTATGGTTTTCTCTTTGCCTGCCCAGAAAATTCAGTTTCTATGTTTTGTTTTATCAGGTGTTTAACATCCCTAATTATATTTAGGCATGTGTTTTAAAACTTTCTAGGGTTTTAGCAATTGTCGACAAGATTTAAATGGTAAATGAGATCTCTTTGACTCATAAGACTTTCCCTTGATATACTAAGTTACTCAGTAAGGGCTGCTAAACCAATGGTAAACCTTGGGTAAATGCTGTAGCTACTCTAGAGGTTCTACACATTTACTAGAGTTTAATGTTTTGATAAGGGTCATCACTTGATATTTAACTATATCTGTTCGGAGTTTTTGTCATTTGTAATTGTTTTAGTTCTCTTGTAAGATGAATCCCGCCCTAAAGGAAATTCATATGGGAAGACTTTCAGGACAAATACAGGTCTTTTGATATGTTAAAATCTTGGGAACTGAAATGGGTAAGGATTTACAGAAGTAAGGGCTACATTCGGACTAAACCAGAATTAGTAACATGGGACTGGATGAACTGAAAGGTTGTAATGTTGTGTCTCTTAATGTTTTGAACATTACTGGTTCTGTAATGATTGCTCCTCCAGGCTAGGGAAACTTTTTCTTAAGTTACCTGTAACTTAAAGAGATGCAAAGGTATTCAAGGCATTCAACCTTTTTCTCTATCTGAACCCTTTGAAACCAAAAGGGCTCAATAAGTATTCTTTCTTCCATGGTAATCAGTCATTTGCATAAGTTCAATAAGAATCTGTTCTCCTTATAACAGGACAGCATTGGAAACTGATTATTTTACCAAGACTTTGGCTGGGATGTCATATTTGAAAAGATTCAGATGTGACCAGACAGTTTAAAGGAACGAAGGTTGACTTTATGAAACCTGGAGCCGTAAAGCCCTTTGGAACTGTTGGCCTGATACCTTGCTTACAGAGTTCCCAGCGGCCTTACCAGGTGAGTAAAGAATGTCACTCCCTGGCAGGGGCAGGACCTCAGGTTGCCCAAGTCGACAGGTATTACAGGGATGTCTGATGGCAAGTACGTGGCTTGACTTCTGGCCTGGAGAGGCTACTAAAAGTTCAACGTAGAGATTCCTTATAAGAATTTCAGCAAAGCAGATTCTAAAAGATCTGTATGATCACACTCACTGTTCTTGCTGATCTTATGTAAATAATTAGGCCAGGTTTGTTAAAACTGGACTTGTTTTTCAAATGAATTAGTCCTGATTTGGCTATCTCTGGAAATGAGGGTTATTTTAGAGAGAAAAATTATGTTTTAATAACATGCCTTTATGGGTGTTAAATCCTAAAGTTGATTGTTATTAAATGTTTGTTTACCAAACCTAAACAGCTTAAGGTAAACTTCAGAGAAGTTACAGGATCACTCGTGTAAACAATCTTGCCTTTGCCAGTCAGCCAGCCCTACACAAACAGCCTTACTGAGTGCCCCAGCATTGGCCATCCCAGACATTACCAAGCCCTTCCACTTGTATGTGGATGGAAAGCAGGGGTGACTAAAGGAGTTTTGACTCAGACTCTGGGGCCTTGGCAAAGGCCATTAGCCTATCTTAGCAAGAAACTAGATCTAGTAGCAGCTGGGTTCCCCCTTGCCTCTGCATAATTGCTGCCACGGCCCTCCTGGTCAAAGATGCAGGCATATTTACAGAAGTGGACTAAATTAGACTATAAAGGAGATTGGGCTAAACCAAATACATCAGGGTACTCATCTGGGGATACACAAGCTTCAGGAGCTTATGGGCAAGCAGTTCCAGGTTTCTAAATTAGGGCGCATGGCTCAAGATATGGTTGATAGATGTGCTCAATGTCAGGCAGTAAATGCGGGAGGAACTAGAATGGGAAGAGGGAAATAAAAAGAGGTAAGGAACCAGGAATTTATTGGGAAATAGATTTTACAGAGATGAAACCGGGAAAATATGGGCACAAGTATACTTTAGTTTTTGTAGATACCTTTTCAGGCTAGGTAAAGACTTTTTCTGCTGAACATGAGATGGCAGGAATGGTAACCAAAAAGCTACTAGAGGTTTGGGTCACCTCTTGCGATCGGGTCAGACAATGACCCTGCATTTGTGAGTTCAATCTCACAGGTATTGGCCAAAGCTATAGGCACTAACTGGAAACTACATTGTGACTACTGGCCCTGGGGAAATAGAAAGAATGAACTAGACTCTTAAAGAGACATTGACAAAGTTAATTCTGGAGACTGGACGTGGATGGGTAGATCTCCTTCCCTTCATCCTCCTCAGGGCGCGATGTACACCCTAAATAAGGTGACCCCATTTGAAATAATGTTTGGAAGACCCCCCTCTCTGCCCTCGATTACAAGAGGTTGCTATAGCAGAAATGACTGATCAGTCTGTACTCCAGTCACTGCAGGCACTGCAGTCTGTCTTTAAAAAAACCCATGCAGGGATCCGGACTGCCAACACTGGGACGGAGATGGAGGTGGAGCCACATCATTACCAATCCGGGGACTTGGTTTGGATACGCCACACCAGGTGGGAAACCTGGAGCCTCACTGGAAGGGACCATTTACTGTCATCCTGACCACCCCCACGGCAATAAGAGTAAAAGGCATCAGGGCCTGTTTTCATGCGGATCACGTCAAACGAGAATGCCACCAGAGGTGGCTGCCACTGCTGATGGACCCTGCTGATCCTGGACTAAAACCAAGACTCAAAAAACGATGAGTTCATTAAATTCATTGTTGCCCCTGTTGTTAAGATATAGGCGGGAGGTATAAGCAATTGCAAAATAAAAGGGGGAGGGGGCTTAACTTACTGTTTCCAATAAAAGGAAGGGGGGGCTCTGCATAACCTTAGGAGAGAAATACTGTTCCTGGGTAAATCACACTGGAGTCATTGAAATAGTCTAGCAGCTGTTAAAAGGGGGTATAGAACTGGCTGAAGAGTCAAAGATTTGACTAATCTCCAAAGAAAAGGGGGGAATGTAAGGACCCATTTTAAATTTCTGTTTTAGCCAGAGGCTTCCATTGAGGTTAAACAATAACTTTGTTGTTTAACCCTTAAACTGTCCCTACACCCCTTCCCCCAGAGGACTTAAAAACAAGTCCTGGAAACCAGCTCCAGGTGTGCAGGCCAAGAAAAACAAGGCTGTACCCACCTGAGTCTAGCCCTGACATAAGTACAGCCATCTTGGCAAAGCAAAAGCTGGCACCTTGCACTGTAAGAGTGGGTTCGCATAAGAATGGCCATCCTGAAGGCCGGGAAGCCATTTTACTGAGCATCCCTAACCGGCCCACACTGCATACGTGACTTGAGATAAGAGAACCTACCTAAAACCTGGGAAAACAACTAAATCATATACCACCAGGGCATTAGGCGGTGGTGCCACAGGGACCAGATGTTAATAAAAAACAAATAGTTAACTTGCAGAGATCACAACAATCCTGCAAGACAGGAGTCTCCCTTGGTTTACAAATGTCCTAGTGATTTACAACAAAGAAGCCATCTTCTCAATAGCCCAATTTCCAGAGACAAATAGCTCAGTTCCTTGAGGCCTCAGGTCACCCTCCCCACCATAAAACTGAAGGAGGCTGAGGCAGAGGGAAAGGTAAATAAAGTTAAATTTCTTCTAAACCTAAATCTCACTTAACTGCCAGGGTGACGCCGGGGTGGCAAAAAGTTGAACAAAGTTAAACTGTCAAAGTGGGGTGCAAGATATGTATGTAGGTATGAAAAAGTGCCTTGAAAATGCTATATAAACTCTTGGCTTTGAGTGCTCGGGGTCCTTGTTGAAACCCGCTGCGCGGGGCAGATACTTGTGATGAGGGAGCAGGAGGCTGGCTGAGGACAAAGCAAAAGCTGGCACCTTGCACCCCCTCTCCATCCGCTCCCCTCAGTAATATGTGTAGCATTCCTCAGGCACCCCTGACCGCCATAAACGAGAAACAAATAGTTCCCCTTGGTTTACAAATGTCCCAGAGATCTACAAACAAAGAAGTTACCTTGTGTTATTGATAATTTCCAGAGGCAAATAACTCAGATCCTCAAGCCCTCCCCTCCATACACAAAACTGAAGGAGGCTGAAGTAGATAGTTAAATCTCTTCTGAACCTAAATCTCACTAACAAAGATGCTTGATAGCAGGATTGTGACATTCCACCAGGAATCTCCCAACTATCTTGATATTAATGGCTTGTCAAAAGACAACATTGGGGCGCCTGGGTGGCTCAGTGGGTTAAAGCCTCTGCCTTTGGCTCAGGTCATGATCCCAGCGTCCTGGGATCAAGCCCCGCATTGGGCTCTCTGCTCAGCTGGGAGCCTGCTTCCTCCCTTCTCTCTCCCTGCCTGCCTATCTGCCTACTTGTGATTTGTCTGTCAAATAAATAAATAAAATCTTAAAAAAAAAAAAAAGACAACATTGATCAAGCCGGAAGACCTCCGGGTATCCCTGAAGACCTCCGGGATACTCTGGGCACCTTGCAGGCCCTCTTTAGCATATGAAAACTCCTTTGAAACCTCCCTTCCCCTCACCTTTCCCCAACCACAGGGTACATAACCTGCCATCCCTCACAAACCCGGGCAGCAGCTCTTTCTGCCCACGGGTCCTGTCCCCATGCTTTAATAAACCACCATTTTGCAGCAAAGATATCTCAAGAATTCTTTCTTGGTCATCGGCTCCGGACCTCAGCCCACCGAACCTCACCTAGGTTCTAGAACTTCATCACTTGGACCCCAGCTAGCTGGAAATAAACCTCGCTGTGTGACTTGCATTATCGAGAGTGTTCTCTGTCTCATTGAGGGGTGGTCAACTCGGTACTCTAACACTAGGTCTTTGTGTCAATCTGTAGAGGAATGCCAACTGTCATCATTTTGTACATAAGTCATATTTATTTAAGTTTAATGTGCCCATGGCTCTGTAAAAAAAAATAAGACAAAAAAACAAACAGATGCAATTTCCGGAAGCATTTGCCAGGATGAAATGAAGTGCATCTGTTTTCACTAACAATTCTCAAAGTCAAGACTTTCCAAAGGCACCCTCTAGAGAAGAAACCATTAATGAATGATTGCATTTGATGACTGACTACCCTGTTTTTTTCAGGAATTTTACATAAATTTCAACTGTATTAAGAAAGAGAAAATGCCCCTGTAACTTTATATTTTATTTCCAATGTCACTCACTGTTTTGGGGTTGTCTCTTTGATAGTCTATGGAAACTATACTCCAGATTAAACTCCTTTAATAAGGGGGGCGCCTGGGTGGCTCAGTGGGTTAAAGCCTCTGCCTTCGGCTCAGGTCATGATCTCAGGGTCCTGGGATGGAGCCCCGCATCGGGCTCTCTGCTCCGCGGGGAGCCTGCTTCCTCCTCTCTCTCTGCCTGCCTCTCTGCCTACTTGTGATCTCTGTCTGTCAAATAAATAAAATATTTAAAAAAAAAAAACTCCTTTAATAAGGTAAGACCACTATTCTGAAAAGAAGTATAACTAGTTTGGTACAAGTGGTTCTTGTGATCCTTATCCTGGTCCTCCTTCTTTCTGTGTGCCCATGTACCGATGTACTGTCTCTTCAATACCCATTTCAGAATTCTGACAGGCCAAGCTTATCAGCTTTGTTGCTTGGACCATGTACTCTTGGTTATTGGCATAACTTGAAATTTCTCCAAGAAGCACCAGTTTTGGGGTAAAAATGAACACATGAATGGGGATTACTTGAATATCACTGATTTGTGCCCCTTCCTCCACGATGCAGGACCTCCAGCTTCCAAGTACTTTCTGGGATCACATTCTTTTTTTTTAAAGATTTTATTTATTTATTTGTTAGAGACAGAGAGAGAGAACAAGCAGGGAGAGTGACAGGCAGAGGAAGAAGCAGGCTCCCTGATGACATGGGACTGGATCCCAGGACCCTGGGATCATGACCTGAGCCGAAGGCAGATGCTTAACCGACTGAGCCACCCAGGCACCCCTGGGATCACATTTTGGTATAAATCTCCTAACACCTTCCTACTGGGGTCCCCTCAATATCTAGTGTCCACAAAGCAGTTGACAGTAGAACTTCACTACTGCAGCTGACTTACATAAAAACAGGGACATGCCTTACAGCGGTGCTTATCTTCCAGGGCTCCAAAATCTGAATGAAAGCCTTGAAAGTGTCAGAACAAGGCTTCATTTTCTTCAGCCCCTACTGTGCCAGAACACTGCATGACCCACAGAACTGGGGAGAGACACCATACTTTGCTTGTTACTCAAAACATTTGACACATAACAACAAAAACAAACAAACAAACCATAAAAAGAACCCACTTGACACCAAGTATGCAGGGTCTTGTTCTCCTCACACCAACCAATTCTCTGACTCTTCAGATGTGAACTGAGTGTCCTATGATTAAATTCAATTCTGACATTGACTACCAAGAACTACCATAGACTACACAGGTTAAGGGTCAGTCCCACAAAACTGCCCTCACTGTTGAGGCTGGTTTCACGTCCTTGTACTTCTTTCCAACCAGCTGTAAACCAGGGGTTCCCACAGTCCTCTCCTCAGGTTTGCAGTCAAATGCTCTACCACTGAGCTCTACCCCCGTCTCCTCAGGTTTGATAATTTGCTAGAACAGCTCACAGAACTCAGGACAACAGTTTATTTACCAGTTTGCTGTGAAGGATCCAACTCAGGAACAACAGCCAGATAAAAGAGATGCATACGGTAAGGTATGGAAGAAGTGGCACAGAGCTTCCATGCCCTCTCTGGGCATGCCGCCCTCTCAATACCGTGATGTGTTCACCAACCTGAAACTTTCCAAACCCCATCATTTAGCAGTTTTTATAGCAGTTCTGTTATGTAGGCATGATTGATTTAACCATTGGTTGTTGGTGTCTGAGCTCAATTTCTAGTCCCTCTCCCCTCCCTGGAGGTTAGGGGGTGAAACTAGAGGTTCCAACCCTCTAATCACGTGGTTAGTTTCTCGGGCAGCCAGCCTCCACCTTGAATTCTCTTGGGGCCCACCACAAGTCATCTTATTAGCATAAACTCAGACATGAATGAAAAGGGGTTGTTATGAAACACAAACAAATATTTCTATCACCCTTTCAGTCAGAAAATTGCAAGCGTTCTAGAAGCTGTGTCAGGAACGAGTGACAAAGACATAATATCTATTTCTTTTTTTTTTTTTAAAGATTTATTTATTTGACAGACAGAGATCACAAGTAGGCAGAGAGGCAGGTAGAGAGAGAGGAGGAAGCAGGCTCCCAGCCAAGCAGAGAGCCCGGTGCGAGGCTCGATCCCACGACCCTGGGATCATGACCTGAGCCGAAGGCAGAGGCTTTAACCCGCTGAGCCACCCAGGCGCCCCCATAATATCTATTTCTTAATGTATCACACCCAAGTCTTACATGTCACTCTTGAACACAGACCACCAGCTTTTACTCATAGGTCTTCTCTCCCCAAGGTTCAGGCCTAGCCTGGAAGGTCCTGCTGACGTCCAGATACTACGTCACCCTCTCTTGCCACACCCACCCTTCAAATCTATGAACCAAATCTGAATTCCAGTTTTGACTCAGTTACTGCACAGAGACACTTGTCCATTTCTAGATTCCTGGTTCTTCTTCTGCTTTCTAGATCCCTGAGAACACCTGGCTTTGTCCAGCAAGTCATCAGGACTCACACAAGATGCAGAGAGCATCAGACAGGAGGCTGATCAAGCTGTAGAGACTGCTAGACTGAGAGTCACCAGCAGAGACTATACCGACAGACAATCCCAACAAACTAGGTGTTGGAACTCAGAGGTGGAGGTCTTTGGGGGAAGGGGAGGTGCTGGGTAGTCTCAACATGGTTGAGACACTGAAGGATGATAGGCAAATAGTAGGTATGAGAACCAATACACTGAACAGGGCAAACTCGAAGTATAAGCCAAAGAGATAAAAGTACACAAGCCAAGCAGGTAGGTGAAATATATGCCTCATGGGTGACACACAAGCTTAGTAGCTCAAAGGAAAAGAAAAAGAAACTTGGTTGAGACATAATCACCGTTAACCCTCACCAACACTAGGAAAGGTGAACACTGTTATTCCTATCCTACAGGGAAGGAAAGAGGATCAAAGGCATTTGGTAAATTTCTCTGGAACTAACAGCTAGGACGTCCCAGCACTTCGAGCCCATGTCCTTCTCCTCTCCCTCCTAGTAAGCAGAGATGAGGGGTGGAAGCTTCACGGGGAGCAGTAACATTTACGCTTAGAGATCATCATCATTTTTTTGTTTAGTATTCTCTTATTCTTCCCTTTTCTACCTTGGTTTTTATTTGCTCATTACACTATTTATTTTTACTTTTAATAGTTTGGAAACTCTCTCGCTCCCTGGGGAAGATAGAAGGAAGAGGCTTAAATTGAACTTTAATAAAAAGCATCTACCATACTTGTTGATTCTGAGATGTTCATTGTTCTTCCATCTTAACATCACTAAAGTCACGGTGAGTTTTTTACTCAATGGTATCTTTCATTCCTGTTGGCCAGGTGGCAATCGTGGCGTAGTTGCTGTCATTGTCTGCACGGGCCCAGATGTTAAAATGTCAAAAACTTGTAGGTCAAAACTTATAGAAAGGTCATCAGTAACTTGAAAGAAAATTGCTGAAACAGTAGTGGACCGCTCTTTCCCTCTAGCAATCATATAGACCTCAGAAGGAGGTGATGTGATATATTTAGCAAGGTCCCTGGGGGTTTAGTCTAAGCCAGCTCTGTATAATTGCCAAAAGCTGCCCAGTCCAGCAACAATGACTTTCAGTTTATGGATTCTTTGAAGTAGCTGTATTCCCAACACTCTTGAAGGCACAGAGGTCACTGTTGTGTGAAGAACCAAAGACATCCATGACTGAGTCAAATGTGATTCAGAAGAGTTAATCTCTTTAGGTGAAGAAGTTTTAGGAATAACTAGACCATTTAATTTTATTATTTTTTTCTTTTTTGGTATGTACAAAGCAACATATGATTAAAACATAAACCCTCAATGAAAACCTCTAATCAAAGTTCAATAAGTAGAAAATAAAAAATTTATGTAAATGGGAAACCTTATATTCAGTTTAATTAACAGGGATTATAATGTTGGTACATAAAATAATAATAAAGTGATGAATTTTAGATTCAAAAGAATATGATATTTGCAATATACTGAGTTTTTTTGTCCCCTTTCACTCTCAAAAGTAACTTATGGTTGTCCTAGCTTTAGAGAAGCAAAAATAATCCCTTGGTAGACTCTGATGCCCTCTTGTGTTTAAAGCATGAAAAATCTTTTTTTGGGGGGGTCTCAGAGAGGTAATAGGTGCTTGACTCAGAGAGAGAGAGAGAGAGAGAGAGAGAGAGGAAGAATACAAACAGGGGGAGCAGCAAGTAGAAGGAGAAGCAGACTCCACACTGAGCAGGGAGCCCGATGCAGGACTCCATCCCAGGACCCCGGGATCATGACCTGACCCCAAGGCAGACACTTAACTGATTACACCACCCAGGTCTCCCCAGAGCATGAAAAGTCTTTATGGAAATGCATTTTCCTTAAGGTGACGTTGGGGAATTTTACATTCTGATATTGCTTATTCTGGGAGGAGAAACCACCACAAAATGTGAACATCTCAAAGTAGATCGTCTCCTATTAATTTCCCCACTAAGATCGCAGCTTTGAATTTCATGTCATCAGACTTTATTACTGCCTGCCTCTTACGGTTGCTGCTAACTTTAAACTCTAGGACCCTCCTGCTCCATTTATGAGTAACTTTAGTTCCTGGGACACCATCACTCTCTATAACACTATTTCTGTCTTGCTTCGTGGTGAAATCAATACACATACAAGTGATTTTCCTGACACCCTGGCTTCTGACTACCTTGACCTTCTCTCCTCCAATGCCCTTTTTCTCCACCCTGTTCCAGCGGTGCACTCCCAGGTCACCAGAGACACTGTCATACTAGTACCATTTTGCTCTCTGACCACCAAATCCGTATTTCCACCCAGGTCTCCCCAATAGGGGAGGAGGAGGAGGGGGAGGAAGAAGGAGGGGAGGAGGGGGAGGAAGAAGGGGGGGAGGAGGGGGAGGAAA
The DNA here is from genome assembly GCF_922984935.1 of Meles meles. Lineage (NCBI taxonomy): Eukaryota > Metazoa > Chordata > Mammalia > Carnivora > Mustelidae > Meles > Meles meles. The sequence continues at coordinate 120,744,601 of NC_060067.1, read as the reverse complement.
AGGATCTTAGTGCTCAGTAGTGCCCAGCAATTCATACTATACTTTCCTAGACCATTCACTCTTCTTTTTCCCTATTTTGATATGTCACAATGTCTTGTTCCTGCTCAGTACCTTCTCTTATAGTCATCCTCAGCTGATAACCTTATTTCTTATTTTACTGAGAAAACTGAAGCAAGCAAAAGAGACTTCTAGATTCTCTCTACCATAGCTGCCCACCTACCAACATACTCTGCCTTTGCTCCTATTACTTTGGCCTAGATGAACGTCTATGCTTCTCTCTAAGGCTTAACGCAAGGTCTCCATTTTGCAGTAAATCCCTTAAATTCTCTTATACATCAAAACATATGGAAAAAAAACACAAAAACATATGGATATAGATATGGACATAGTATATAGATAGATGATAGATAGATAGATAGATAGATAGATAGATAGGATCTATCTATATTTATGTATCTATCTACCATATCCTGATATATCGATATGTCTCTACCATATTTATCTCTTACTACTGGATCATTCCCAATGGCATGCAACCATGTTATTTTTTATTTCTTTCATCTTCAGCATCTCTCTTCATCTCACACCTTATGACCACTGCTATATAGCTCTGCCTTCTTTTACAACAAAACTCTTCAAAGGAGTCCTCTATACTCGTGTTGGGGATCCCTCTCCCATTCCCTCTCAAATCCATTTAATTGTTTTGTTTTGGGCCTTTTCAGTTTTAGAGTTTTGTTAAGCACCAGTAGAAACTGGAGCCATACCTCTGAGAGAGCACACCAGCTTGCCCCAGGAGGCAGCCTATCCCCAGCAGAGTTGTATGATTTTGCCAGCATATATCAGCAGAAGTCTAGGGAGCAGCTGAAGGTATAGATTCTAAAAGTGTTAAGCCAATGGAGATAAAATATACTCAATTAGGCCAAGGTCACTGACATGGGCACTCTCCTCCAGGGTTTGAATATAACATGCTGGCTGGAGTAATGGGGATAGTGCTAATTGTTTTGAAAATGTTGGCTAATGAAAGCTGGGACTCCACAATAACCCAGAGTTAATGAGACTGAAACGCCAGATATTCCCTAGCATACTGTAGGCAAAGGAATGCAAGTTTTGGGAAAATAGGAATGGATCCATTACGTGCAACTGTCCCAGCCACCTCCCGACTAGAACCTCTGAGAAGGTCTAAAGGACACCCCTTTCACCAAGATACTAAGAAATGCATGAATGAGGCAGGCCTCAGCATCCTTCAAGAGCTCTGAAGCTCAGAGATACTAGCAGATGAGGCTCTGGTGAAAATGTGTACCCTTATTTCAGCAGAAATACAGGGATTCAGCATGGGAAAGGCTCCGCATAGCACTGGGCTGCTTGAGATAATATGGGGCAATGACTATAACAAACCACAGATGGGGCATTTTTGACCATCTCTGGTTTGTGCCACTGGCTAATAGATTTGGAGTTTCCAAGAAATCATAAACCAACAGCATACTAATATGCTGCTTGACATATGTATATAGAAAAAAAATCTAGGGGGGCCTGGGTGGCTCAGTTGGTTAAGACTCTGCCTTTGGTGGGAGTCATGATCCTGGGGCAGGGAACCTGCTTCTCCTTCTCCCCCTGCCCCTCTCCCCTACTTGTGCTCTCTTTCTCTCTCAAATAGATACATACAATCTTTATATATACATATATATATATATATATATATATATATATATATATATATTTTTAAGGACAAAAGAAAAAAGAAAAAAAATCTAAGTCTGCAGAACCTAACTGAAGTTGCCAAAGGATGCCTTGTACCCAATACCCAGACCTAAGTCAGTTCAGAGACTAAGAGCCCCAACAAGAGGGAAAAATGGGAGATTGAGAAAAGATCCTGCAACACAGCCATAGGCATGGTATATCATAAATCCTCCTCCAAGCCAGCATTTCTCAACCTCCATACTACTGACATTTTGGCCTGGGTATTTCTTTGGTGTGGCATCGGGGAGGGGACTGTCCTGTACACGGTAGAATGTTCGAGAGCATACCTAGTTTCTACCCATAAGATGCCAGTAGCACACACACATAACCTTTTCTCCAGTTGGGACAACCAAGATGTTTGCTTAAACATTACCAAATATGCTCTGGAGAGTAGCGTTACCAGATTTAGCAAATAAAAACACAGACGAAATTTGAATTTCAGATTCAAACTATTGCATGGGGCATATTTATACTAAAAAAGTTATTTGTTTCTTATCTGAAATTCAAATTTAACTGGGATCCCTATATTTTATTTGTCAACCCTAACCTGAGGGTCAAAATCACTCTTTGTTGAGAACTACTGATCTAAGCCGGTATCTTTTTTTTTTTTTTTAAGATTTTATTTATTTGACAGACAGAGATCACAAGTAGGCAGAGAGGCAGGCAGAGAGAAGAGGAAGCAGGCTCCCCAGAGAGCAGAGAGCCCAATGCGGGGCTCGATCCCAGGACCCTGAGATCATGACCTGAGCTGAAGGCAGAGGCTTTAACCCACTGAGCCACCCAGGTGCCCCAAGCCGGTATCTTTTTAAATGTGCTGAGAACTTATTATAACACTGATTCTTGAAGTCTGCTCCCAGGGATTCTGACTTAGTGGACTGGGTACCCCTATGGGGTAATGTCTCTGAATTTTCTTCTTTTTAAGATTTTATTTATTTGTTTGAGAGAGAGAGTATGAGCGAGAATGAGCATGGGGAGGGACAGAGGAAGAGGGAGAAGCAGACTCCCCGCTGAGCAGGGAGTCCTGCTCAGGGCTCAATTCTAGGAGCCCGAGATCATGACCTGAGCCAAAGGCAGATGCTTAACCAACTGAGACACCCAGGCACCTTGGAGGGAGAGAATCTTCAGCAGGCTCCACACACAGCACAGAGCCCAAAGCAGGGCTCAGTTTCATGGCCCTGGGATCATGACCTGAGCTGAAATCAAGTACGTAAATGAGGTATTTTTGATACTTGTTTCTTTCTGCTTACCAGATCCAGTGGCATAATGACATTAATGTACAGGATTGGCACGATGTCCTCTGGGATATCAAGACAAGCAAGGTTCCTCTCAACTAAATTAAGAGGGAGAAGAGAGGACAAAGCCCTGGGACATGAACATAAACGTATACTGTTGTTACTGCTATATAAATAAATACACATTGTGTTTGATTTTCCTTATTGATTAGAAAGGAAAAGAAAGCATTTGATAAGTCAAGAGTTGCATACTAGGTACCAGGTGTTGTGTTGATCGTCTCTACTAAAGATATAACATCTTGAGTGGCTGCTGAGATTGGAATTACCACCTAGTTAAAAACATAATAATCTGGGGCACCTGGGTAGCTCAGTCGATTAAGTGACTGACTTTTTTTAGGCTCAGGTCATGATCTCAGGGTGCAGGGATCGAGCCCCATGTTGGGCTCCACATTTGGTATGGAGTCTGCTTGTGATTCTCTCTCCCCCTCTCCCTTTGCCCTTCCCCCTGCTCATGCTTCCTCTGGTATTAATCCCCACAATCCTCTCAGAGGATGTGTTGTTACTTTTTGGTTCATGTCTTGGTACATCGGAAGCAGGAGTGGGAGGGCAGTTCCAGGGGATTTCATGTGATGCTTCCTGCCATCACAGCTGTTACTCTATTCAGGGCCCCAAAGTTAGACTAAGTTAGGCCAAGACTACTTCTATCTGCTCATCTCCATAAGTTGCTACTCTGAATTTTTTTTAAAGGTTTTATTTATTTATTTGACACAGACAGAGAGAGAATCACAAGTAGGCAGAGAGGCAGGCAGAGAGAGAGGAAGCAGACTCCCTGCGGAGCAGAGAGCCCAATGCGAGGCTTGATCCTAGGACCCTGAGATCATGACCTGAGTGAAGGCAGAGGTTTAACCCACTGAGCCACTCAGGCGCTACGCTACTCTGAATTTTTGAACTTGGTGGTGTTTTGTGTTCCTGGGAGTCAGTGTCATTTCAGAAGCAGTATTTAATAATTCCCAGAATCACTGGGTATTTCCTTTCAGCTAGTGTATAGTCACCAAGCAAATACTATTGAGGCAATACTATTTAAGGTGTTTCCCTGGACCAGTGACCATTCACTTCACTTAGAAACTCATTAAAAATGAAAATTCAGAGGTGCCCGGGTGGCTTGTCAGTTATGAGTCTGCCTTCAGCTTAGGTGATGATCTGAGCATCTTGGGATCAAGCCCAGTATTGGGCCCCTTGCTCAGTGGAGAGTCTGCTTCTCCCCCTCCTTCTGCCCACCACTCCCCCATGTCATGCTCTCTCTCTCACTCTCCTCTCAAATAAATAAATTTAAAAAAAAAAAAAGATGATCTCTCCCTCTGCCCTCCCTCAGTGCTTAGGTGGGCACACATGTGCAATCAATCAATCAGTAAGTAAATAAATAAAATTGTGAAACCTCCCTTTGCCTTCCTAATTACCCCTTCCCTTACTATGCTTTTCTCTCTAGCCCTTCTCACCTAACATGCTACATTATTTGGTTATTGTTTATTATCTGTCTTCTCTCACTGGAAGGTGAGCTTTTACAAGAGCAGGGTTCTATTTCATTCACTGTTCTATGCTTGATGCCTACGACAGTGTCTGAAACATAGTAGGTGCTCAGCAATTATTTCTAAATTGACTTGAATGAATGTCATGAAAGTTCTTGGAGAATAGTAAACTAGTATCTCCAGTCTATTGTCTTTACATTAGGTATTGGTTGGCAAGCGTTTTCTGTAAAAGGCTTGGGAGTAAACACTTTAGGACTGTGGGCCATGCAGTTGCTATAGCAACCACTCCGTTCTGGCTTTGTAGCATGAAAGCAGCCGTAGACAGTAAGTAAATGAAAGGGTGATACTGGAGAGGAAGCAGAGGAATTGCTCAAGTCTTGGGAATTAGGAGGCTGAGAAGGGAGTTCACATGGAAAGGAGGGACTTCAAATGGAAACATTTTATACAAATATGTTTGATTCATTTCTTCTTCATGTCTTCTCACTCCACCATCACAGCTAATACTACTGAAGTTACATTTTCCCTTTGGCTTTGACTTTAATATTGTACGTTTAAAACTCCCACAGAATACACTTAACTAATACAACATCCAGGTGGAATCCTTTCTCTTTTCTCATTAAACTGTTTTTATTATAGTTGACCCTTGAACAACTCCAGAGTTGGGGGTACCAACTATCAGTGCAGTTGAAAATCCAACTTTTTTTTTTTTTTAAGATTTTATTTATTTATTTGACAGAGAGAGATCATAAGTAGGCAGAGAGGCAGGCAGAGAGAAGCAGGCTGAGAGGGAAGCAGGCTCCCTGCCAAGCAGAGAGCCCAATGTGGGACTCGATCCCAGGACCCTGAGATCATGACCTGAGCCGAAGGCAGCGGCCTAAACCACTGAGCCACCCAGGCGCCCCCCGAAAATCCAACTTTTGACTCTCTAATAACTTAACTGCTGATACCCTACCGTTGACCAGAAGCTTACAAGAAACAATTGAGAACACATATTTTATATGTTTACATGTATTACATACTGTATTCTTACAATAAAGTGAACTAAAGAAAATGTTTTTAAAATCATAAGGAAGAGATAATACATTTATAGCACTGTACTGTGATTGATACTGTAAGTTTACATTGTCTGATTACAAAATCCTCTCTCAGTGCCTACATCAATATTGACTTCAAGTTTTTATTTAAATTCCAGGTAGTTAGCATACAGTGTAATAGTCGTTTCAGGTGCGCAGTATAGTGATTCAGCACTTCCATACCGCACCCAGTGCTCTTCACAACAAGTGCTCTCCTTAATCCCCATCACTTATTTAATCCAGGCCCTCCTCCCCTCTGGTGACCATCATTTTGTTCTCTATAGTTAAGAATCTGTTTCTTGGTTTGTCTCTCTCTCTCTTTTTTCCTGATTGCTCAGTTGTTTTGTTTCTTAAATTCCACATGCAAGTGAAGTCATATTTTCTCTTTCTCTGACATTTCACTGAGCATTATACTCTCTAGCTCTATTCACATTGATGCGAATGGCAAGATTTCATTCTTTTTATAGCTGAGATATATATATCTATCTCACATCTTCTTTATCCATTCATCAGTCGATGGATATTTGGGCTCTTTCTATCATTTGGCTATGCTGCTATAAACATCAGGGTGCATGTATCCCTTCAAATCAGTATTTTTGTATCCTTCAGGTAAATACCTAGTAATGCAATTGCTGGGTCATAGGGCAGCTCTATTTTTAACTTTTTGAAGAATCTCCATACTGTTCTCCAGAGTGACTGTACTTCAATATTGTCTTATATGAAACAAAACACTATAGATATTACATGTATCTCTAAAATTAGACTTGAAAAATGAAAAGATAGGGGAACCTGGGTGGCTCAGTTGATTGAACATCTGCCTTTGGCTCAGGTCATGATCCCAGGGTCCTGGAATAGAGCCCCACATTGGGGTCTCTGCTCAGTAGGGAGTCTGCTTCTCCCTCTGCCTGCCACTCCCCTTGCTTGTATTCTCTCTCTCTCTCATTCACTCACTCTCTCTCTCAAATAAATAAATAAAATCTTAAAAAAAAAGAAAACTACCACAATATTAAATTTACATTAAATATCATTCACCTTATGTCTTTGAAAGGTTATCCACTTCCATACAATTCTTGCACACAGTGTTCTGCATGAGAAATACTCAGGCAATGATGATGATAATGACACAAAATGTCTCAACACAGCTCTTATACAGTTATTAGATTTTCACACAAAGACACACACACATAGACAACAGTTGCTTATTAACTGTACAGCATGACTATTTACTTTTTTAAGATTTTACTTAATTATTTGACAGAGAGAGAGAGACAGTGAGAGAGGGAACACAAGCAGGCAGGGGGAGTGGGAGAGGGAGAAGCAGGCTTCCCACTGAGCAGGGAGCCTGATGAGGGACTCGATCCTGGGACTCTAGGATCACACCCTGAGCCAAAGGCAGTCACTTAACCAACTGAAACACCCAGGCGCCCTACTATTCCTTAAGTAGAAGCGAACCATCACGAAGATCTTCCTTGTCATCTTCATGCTGAGTAGACAGGGGAGGAAGAAGGGGAGGGTTTGGTCTTCCTGTCTCAGGGGTGACAGAGCTGGTACAGGTGGAGGAGGTGGAAGGGAAGGCAGGAGAGGCAGTCACACTTGGTGGAACTTTACAGAAATACGTGTAATTTCTGTCTGACTTTTTTTTTTTAATATTTTATTTATTTGACAGAGAGAAATCACAACTAGGTAGAGAGGCAGGCAGAGAGAGAGGAGGAAGCAGGCTCCCTGCGGAGCAGAGAGCCCGATGTGGGGCTCGATCCCAGGACCCTGGGATCATGACCTGAGCCGAAAGCAGAGGCTTTAACCCACTGAGCCACCCAGGTGCCCCTGTCTGACTTTTTTACTTTTTCCTTTCTCTAAATATGTTTCTAACCAGTACCAATCCTTCTACCATTTGTTTTTGTTTCAGTGTCCATGTTGTAAAAGAACTGAAAAGCAGTCTTGAGGGATGCCTCCGTGGCTTGGTCAGTTAAGTGTCTGCCTTCAGCTCAAATCATCATGCTGGGGGGGGTGGGGGGTGGCTCAGCGGGGGGCCTGTTTCTCCTTCTGCCTGCCCCTCCCCCTGCTTGTGCTCTCCCTCCCTCTCTCTCTGACAAATAATTAAAATCTTTAAGAAAGAAAACACAACAAAAGATGTCTTGAATTATCAGAACCCTTCTGCCAGATTGTCTAATGTCAGTGTGTTTTCTGGAACCGCTTCTTCATCTTTTCTTTGGCTGGCACTGATTTGGAAGCCCTCATCCCCATCAGATCATCCTCTGTTAATTCCTCTGGCATCAGCTTTAAATTTCTCCAAGGTCCATATCTTGAAACCCTTCATCACAACCACCCTCTACTTTTTTTTCTCCCATATCCACAATCTTGTTCATAATTTCCTTGATTAGCTCTGTTGTAAATCTTTTGAAGTCATGCACAACATCTGGATACAGTTTTTCCAGCAGGAATTCATTGTTTGAGGCTTGATGGCTTTTACGGCTTTTTCTTTGAAATATATTTTTAAAGATTTTGCTTATTTATGTGACAGAGATCACAAGTAGGCAGAGAGGCAGGCAGAAAGAGAGAAAGGGAAACAGGCTCCCTGCAGAGCAGAGAGCCTGATGTAGGACTCGATCCCAGGACCCTGAGATCATGACCTGAGCCAAAGGTAGAGGCTCTAACCCACTGAGCCACCTAGGCGCCCTCCTCAATGATTTTCTTAATGGGTCTGCGAACTTCTCTGGCTGCCTCTTGGTTGGTGGAAGCTGCTTCTCCTATTGATATTTTTTAATCCAAAGTTCTTGCTAAAATTATCAAACCATCCTTTGCTAGCATTAAGTTCTCCAGCTTTAGATCTTTCATTTTCCTTTTGCTTTAAACTGTCGTATAATGATACCCCACTTTTTCTAGAATCATATTAGAGTCCACTGATATGCCTTTCTTTTTTTTTTTTTTATTTTAAAAGATTTTATTTATTTATTTGACAGAGAGAGATCACAAGTAGGCAGAGAGGCAGGCAGAGAGAGTGAGAGGGAAGCAGGCTCCCCGCCGAGCAGAGAGCCTGATGCGGGACTCGATCCCAGGACCTTGAGATCATGACCTGAGCCGAAGGCAGCGGCTTAAACCACTGAGCCACCCAGGCGCCCTGATATGCCTTTCTTACACTAATCCTGTACCCAAATAAGAGCTGCATTTTCGGGGCACCTGGGTGGCTCAATCAGTTGAGCATCTGCCTTCGGCTCAGGTCATGATCCCAGAGTCTTGGGATGGAGTCCCTCAGGCTCTCTGCTCAGCGGGGAGTCTGCTTCTCCTTCTCTCTCTGAACCCCAGCCCCTCCCAGCTGATGCTCACTCTCTCTCTATCTCAAATAAATAAATAAAATATTTTTTTTAAAAAGAGCTGCATTTTCAGTATGAGATAAAAATGTATTTTGCAAAGAAGTGCAAAGTTTTCACCCCTATTGGTGTAGCTACAGCGACAGTTTCACAAATTTCCTTTTTCTTTTTTTTTTTTTAATACCCCTTATGCTGGATTCATTTATCTTGAAATGGCAGGCAACCACACTGCAGACCTCAGTCTACAGTACATATCAAGCAACTCAACTTTGTCTGGTAATGTCATGATTTCCTCTGTTTCTTGCAAGCGCTTTGAGCATCACTAGTGGCACTTACTACGGGTCCCATGGTGTTACTCAAAGTTTACAGTGTTGCACTAAGCATCGCGAAAAATGTGTGAGAACTGTGAGAGAACACATTTTACTGTGACACACGATATACTGGAGAGACAAATGGGTCACACGGAGATTATCACTGTAACACAGCATTTTAAGTGGATACTGGCAACACTTGAGCTCACTGCCATAGCTAGGAGAGGTGGCTACAAAATTCTTGCAGTATGTAGTATGTATTACAGTTAATTTTATGTAGGTATGATTTAATACTGCATCTTTGCATTTGTTTACATCTCTTGACCACAAATGGCACCACGTATGGTCTGTATTTGTGTGGACACTTTTTTAAAAACGACTTATTGGGGCGCCTGGGTGGCTCAGTGGGTTAAAGCCTGCGCCTTCGGCTCAGGTCATGATCCCGGCATCCTGGGATCGAGCCTCACGTCGGGTTCTCTGCTTGGCAGGGAGCCTGCTTCCTCCTCTCTCTCTGCCTGCCTCTCTGCCTACTTGTGATCTCTGTCTGTCAAGTAAATGAATAAAATCTTCAAAAAAAAAAATAAAAAAGATTTATTTATTTGAGAGAGAGAGTTGGGGCGGGGGCAGGGTATAAGAGGAGGAGAGGGAGCCTGGAGCAGACTCCAGTACGGGGCTGAGTACGGGGCTGGATGCAGGGCTCAATCTCATCACCCTGAGACCACTGCCTGGATCAAAACCAAGAGTCAGATGCTTTACCAGCTAAGTCACCCAGGCAACCCCATGCACATACCTTCTGATAAATTTTAAATTTTTATAATAGATTTGTATATATTTTATGGTAGTAAGTGACAAAATAATATCTACATATATTTTATGCACTCATAACATACCTAACTTCTCAATTTTCTTGATATATCTAGGCTATGCAGTTCATCTGTGAGTTTTTGTTGCAAATATCCAAAAAATTTTCCAATATATTTATTAGAAAAACCCACATATGGTGGGTTTCCCATATATGGTGGACCCACAGAGTTCAAACCCATGTTGTTCAAGGGTCAACTGTAGTTTAGTCCACAAATATTTACTGAGCATCTACTATGTGCCAAGATATAAGTGTTAGGATATAGCTTTGAATTAGTCAAAGACTCTCTCCTCGGGAAGCTTACATTCTAATGAAGATAGATGATAGATAGATAGATATAGATAGACATGATCATTTCAGAAAGTGGTATGTCAAACAAGGAAGTTACATAGAGTTATGGGAGCCTTCCTTGAGGAAATACCACTTGAGCTGAAAACTGAAGAATAAGAACCAGCCACGCGAAGACCTGTTTGTTTGTTTGTTTGTTCTTTCACTGTGGTAAAATATCTATAACATAAAATTTCCCACTTTTTTTTTTTTTAAAGATTTTATTTATTTATTTGACAGAGAGAGATCACAAGTAGGCAGAGAGGCAGGCAGAGAGAGAGGAGGAAGCAGGCTCCCTGCGGAGCAGAGAGCCCGATGCGGGGCTCGATCCCAGGACTCTGAGATCATGACCTGAGCCGAAGGCAGCGGCTTAATCCACTGAGCCACCCAGGCGCCCCAAAATTTCCCACTTTTGAGTAGAGTTTTGTGACACTGAACACCACCACCCATCTCCAGAACTTTTTCATTTCCCTAAACTGAAACTCTGTACCTGCTAAACAATCACTCCTCACTCCCCCCTCACCCCAGTAATAAACACTACCTTACTTTCTGTTTCTATGAATTTGACTCCTATAGGTCCCTCATACAAGGGTTTATTTGTCATATAGTATTTGTCCTTTGATGACTAGCATATTCCACTCAGCATGTCGCCAAGGTTCCTCCATGTGGCAGAATTTTTAAAACAAATATTCCATTATAAACATGGTCTAGACCACATTTTGTGGTGTTCTTCTACTGATAAGACACTTGAGTAACTTTCATCTTTTGGCTATTGTATTATTCACAAGTGTACAAATCTCTATTTGAGTGCCTGCTTTCAATTCTTTCAGTATATACCCAGAAGTAGAATTGCTGGATCGTATGGTAACACCATGTTTAATCTTTTGAGGAATTGCCAAACTTTTCCATAGCAGCTACACCACTTCACACTCCCACCAGCAAAGCACGAAGGGTCCAGTTTATATCCATGTCAACTCTTGTTATTTTCCTCTTTTTTTTTTCTTATTATGGCCATCCTAGTGGGTGTGAAGTGGTATCTCATTATGGTTTTGATTTACATTTCCCTCATGTTTAGTGATGTTAAGCATCTTTTCATATGCTTACTGCCCATTTTTAGATCATCTTTGGAGAAATGTCTACTCAAGTCCTTCTGCCTTTTATAATTTGGGTACTTGGATTTTGTTGTTGAGCTGTAGGAATCCTTTATATAGTCTAGATATCAACCCCTTATCAGATATATGATTTATATTTTCTGCCATTCTGTGGGTTGTCTTTCCACTTTCTTAATAATGTCCTTTGAGACATGTGAGTTTTTAATTTTGAAGAAGTTCAAAGATCTGGTTTTTCTTTTGTTGCCTGTGCTTTTGGTGTCATATCCGAGAAATCACTGTCATGAGGCTTTCCCCCTATGTTTTCATCTAAGAGTTTTTATACTTTAAGCTGTTATGGTTAGGTCTTTGGTTCATTTTGATGAACCATTTTGATAATTTCTGTATATGGTATAAGGTAAGTTCTTTTGTGTGTGGATATCCAGTTTTTCCAGCACCATTTGTCAAAAAGACTGTCTTTTCCCCATTGGACATTCTCTCTATTCCATTTCATTGGTCTGTATTTTTTGTTTATGCCATTACCACTGTTTTTTGATTACTGTAATTTTGTTGAGGTTAGGGTTTTAGATCCGAGGTCACAGCAATTACAAAGAACTAGAGTAGGGATCAGTGAACTTTTTCTGTAAAGGGCCAAATAGAAAATACCTGGGGCTTCAAAGGCCATGTGGTCTCTGTCACAATCACTCCACCTGCCACTATGGCCCTAAAGTAGCCATAAATGATACAGAATCAGATGGTGTGGCTGTGTTCCAAAAACACTTTGTCTTAATTGGTGGCAGGACAGATTTGCCCCAGAGGCAGTATTTCGACACTCTTTGGACTAAAGGTCACATTTGGGCATTTGCAAAGGCTTAAGCCTTCTTTGACCAGAATAAAGGTTAGAGAGGAGGAAGGAGCTGAGGCTGGAGAGGTAAGTCAGAGCCAGATCATAGAAACCTGTAGACCACAAGGAGAATTTGACTTACTCTCTCTCATTCACTCACCAAACATCCATCAGGGACCTTCTGGGAGCTAGGGGCTGGGACTACATAGACTCCATCCTCAGCCTCCATGAACTTTTGATATAGAGAAGAAGTGTAAGCTAAGGAGTTTTAATACAGATCATATTTCCTGAGTCATGACCTATGTTCCACTCCCTCACTTGAACAAACCATGGGAGATGCTCAGAGCTTTACCCTACTGCTTAATTTTTTTTTTAAGATTTTATTTATTTGACAGACAGAGATCACAAGTAGGCAGACAGGCAGGCAGAGAGAGAGGGGGAAGCAGGCTCCCTGCTGAGCAGAGAGCCCAACGTGGGGCTCGGTCCCAGAACTCTGAGATCATGACCTATGCCGAAGGCAGAGACTTAACCCACTGAGTCATCCAGGCACCCTACCCTACTGCTTTATTTCAAGCCTTTACTCACTGTCTCCAGGATGATTGCCACAGTCTGTTCAAACACCTCTGTCTATAGCCTCACCTCCTTCCAAACTAGCCCCCACATTGCAGCAAGACAATTCCTAAAATGTAATTATGATTGCACTCCCCAGCTTCAAACTACCACTCTATCACTGTTAAGTCCAAACCCTTGGGATGATACGTAAGGCCCTGAGTGACCAGACCCTTGCCAACTTCTCAGCATCATCTGCTCTCTCTCTCTCTCCCCTTGGTGGGAAGTGCTAGCTGGCGACCTGCGGTATTAACTCACAAAAACACTCACAAGAGCATGTTTGACTCGTGATTAAGCCCTGCATACCACCTACATTAAAGAAGGGTGTTTGATATCTATGCGAATTCTTGTTGTTTGTGTCTCTATTATAAAGTACAATTATGAATTGAGCAAGACCTGGTAATAAAAGAGCAAACACATAGAGCAAAAGCCCTGCACTGCCGAGTCAGTTAAGCCTCACAACTCACTTCCAAGGTAAGTCATACCATTGTCTCCATTTTACAGATAGGAAACAGGCACAAAAGGTTAGCTTCCCCAGGATTGCACAGTTTGCCTAAGTGAGGTCATCAATATTCAGACCCAGAAATTCTGGCTCTATAATCTGTGTTATCAAGCACATTGTGCTCCCTCACTAAACCATAAATATATTCTTTTAAAATACTGCAAGCTGCGCCTATAGTCTAAGAGGGTGACCTCTGGCTGGCAGCATCAGGTTCATCTAGAAGCTTATTAAGAATGCAAATTCTGGGGCGCCTGGGTGGCTCAGTGGATTAAGCCGCTGCCTTCGGCTCAGGTCATGATCTCAGGGTCCTGGGATCGAGCCCCGCATCGGGTTCTCTGCTCCGCAGGGAGCCTGCTTCCTCCTCTCTCTCTGCCTGCCTCTCTGCCTACTTGTGTTCTCTCTCTCTGTCAAATAAATAAATAAAATCTTACCAAAAAAAAAAAAAAAAGAATGCAAATTCTATGTGATCTCTCTCTCCCTGTCAAATAAATAAATACATAAAATCTTTAAAGAAATGCAAATCCTATACCTGGGACCTGACCCACTGACTCAGAATCTCTGGAGGTAGGGCTCAGGAAACTGAGTTTTAGCAAGCTCTCCAGGTGATTTTTTTTTCTTTTTAGATTTTATTTATTTATTTGAGGGGGAGAGAGAGAGAGAGAGTGAGAAAGAAATAGAGCATGAGATGGGGGTGAAGAATAGAGGGAGAAGCAACACCTGAACCGAAGGCAGACGCTTCACTGAGCCACCCATGCACCCTCCCCGGGTGATTTTTACGCGTGATCAAGTTTGAGTTTGAGACCCGTTGCTCTAAAACATTTATTGCTGCTGAGTAAAGGCCTTAATGGAGGCAAAGCTTAAGACAAGCATGAGCATTATTGACAAAGGAGTAGAAACAAAACTCTTTTTAGCGTATTTTTTTCTAAGTCCGACATAAAAAGAAAGCAGACCTAGTACAGAACACTATAGGATGTCAAAGGTCCTGAAAGGTTGAAGAAAGTACAAGATAAACCTGACCTTGGAGCCATCAGGCGGGGGCTCAAATCCAGCACTCCCACTAACCAGCTGTGTGCCTTGTAAGAAATGGCTTAACCAGCGTCTCAATTTCTTCACTAACAGGTTAGAATAATAAGCCCTTTGACCTGCTCCCTATGATGGTTGTGAAAATTGTGTGGCATAAGATATGGGACGATGCTTTGTATGGAAGGATAATATGGTGATGAAGTTTGTTTTCCTGCTGGAACTCCTTACCGCAGAATATATGCATCTTCCCTTCTACTCAGGAAGCGGATGGGATTTTGAGTCTTGCAGTGACTCAAGATTTCTCTTCAGTGTAGGTTGGAAGAGATACACAGCTGGAATGAGAGGTTGCTCTGGGCTTGACCAGAGAGAACAGAGGGAAGTGGCCTCAGCTGAGAAAATGGCGCCAGAGCTTTGGCAGATGGTGGTAGGAATACCATTAATATATCCAAACTCACCTGTGGCTTTACAATTTCTCCCCCCAGAAAAGTTTAATTAAAACCTGCAACAGCGGGGCGCCTGGGTGGCTCAGTGGGTTAAAGCCTCTGCCTTCGGCTCAGGTCATGATCTCAGGGTCCTGGGATCGAGCCCCGCATCGGGCTCTCTGCTCGGCAGGGAGCCTGCTTCCCCCTCTCTCTCTCTGCCTCTCTCTCTCTGCCTCTCTCTCTGCCTGCCTCTCTCTCTGCCTGCCTCTCTGCCTACTTGTAATTTCTGTCTTTCAAATAAATAAATAAAATCTTTAAAACAAACAAACAAAAAAAAAAACCTGCAATAGCTTTGGCCAATATTCGGTCCTGGACATTCTCACCACATAGTTGCTATTGTGCGGGCTGTTCACAAAAACCTCTGTTCTGACTGGTCCAGGTTTGTGCCTTGACAACACAGGTTGTTAAATATTTAAGTAACACCTCTGGTGATACCCGAATGATAGAAAGGGATGTTATTCGAAGCTTATTTCAAACAGAAGCAATTCTTCTCCCTCAGGGATGGTTCAATGGGTTCCCACTGCGCTTCTCCAGGCCTGCCCACTTCTCCGACCTTTGACCCCAGTGCCTACTCCCCAACTTCATGACAAATAGTTTTGGCATATTCATTCATCACAACACAATTTATAATTTATTCTGTTTCAAGCATATTTCTCCGGCTGTGGAAGCCATAAGCTACTATTCCGGAAGAACTCCCATGTGTCTGTGGGTCAGAATTCTATTTCTTTTTTTTTTTTTTTTTATTTTATTTATTTGACAGAGAGAGATCACAACTCGGCAGAGAGGCAGGCAGAGAGAGAGGAGGAAGCAGGCTCCCTGTGGAGCAGAGAGCCCGATGTGGGGCTCGATCCCAGGACCCTGGGATCATGACCTGAGCCGAAGGCAGAGGCTTTAGCCACTGAGCCACCCAGGCGCCCCAGAATTCTATTTCTAAGCTGGGGTTTCTTTTATTCGTTTCCCGAAACTATGACATCCCAGGCCACCACACTCTTTACTTTCCCCCTTTTTTCCTTTGCTATTTTCTCCCCTCAACTATGGACAAAATAGGTAGACTTCCTATCTATTCATTTTTTCCCTCTTAGCTTGTCTCTTTTGGATTAAACTCGACTTTCAGATAAATGTGAAACATTTAAGAGAGGGAGCTACTACCAGGAGTGATTAAAGGCCTCTCATAAGAAAACAAAACATATTACTTATGTTCCTTACTTGAATTGACGTTCAACCTTGTAGTAGATTCATATGCCTTACAATCTTTATACCTCAAAATGGTAGGTGGAAGACATCAGTTATTTTTCAAGCATGCATAATTTTTAACTGAAACTGAAATGATCAAAGAACCGCTAGCTGTACCTGTTGAGGTGTGATAGGACACTTAATCCCCTAAATTGTAAAAATTTTAAAAAGACTTCCGGCTCTGCCTAAAGTGACCCACGCAGTCTAAGGAGCAGCCCAACATTCTCTCTCACTTGGGGTGACTTGGCTTACCACATCTAGGAACTGTTGAACAGAAACCCCCAATTTTAGAGATAGTCCATTCAGCAGATACAATCAGGGTAAGGGATGGGGACTGACTTTCTTTTCAGGTGCTCTTCGTAAATCACATACCTAGTTAAATACCTTCATTCCACCAGCATCCTCCCAATCCTTTTCCCCCAAAAGCAAAAAAACCTAGAGGGCTGAAGCCCTTATTACTCAAGGTGTGGTTCACAGACCCACAGATCTGAGGCTGCCTGCAAGTCTATCGGAAATGCAGAGTCTCAAGCCCAAACCAGACCCACGGAATTCTGCTGCCTTTTAACTCAATGTCCGAGTGATTCATATTCACATCAAAGGATGAGAAGCACTGATTTAGGTGACACGTTTGTTAAAGAGCATTCTAAAAATAACCAAGATTCTCTACTCAAAACACTTGAAAAAATAAAAACAGACAACTCACTTCAGTTAGGACGTGCGAGGCTGGATGGAATGCAGCCCAACCTTTGTAGGGAGGCAGCGGTGATGCAGAGACTTCTACCCTGGTAGGTTTTCCTGTAGAGACTTCAGCCCCAGATCCATGTCCCTTAAAGTTCCAGGAGCTTCCTCTTGCCAGCCCTTGGGGACAAGAGAAAGAACCAGGGAGAAAATGTAGCAGCCTCTCAGCAAGGTCCTTCAAGGACCAAAAAGACCAAGACTTTCCAAAGAAACTAGCCTGGAGGAAATGGCCAGAGGGTAAATGAACAGTTCTCGTGTCTCCTTGATTTCCTTCCTTCTCCCCCAGGAGCCCGGCATTACCCACATTTCTTTCTTGACTCCTGAGATTCAAACCGACGACCTAATGCCTCCAATCTGTCTGAGATCCTTTTCCGGCAATCCTGGCAAGAGGATGGGGAAAAGAGAAAAGGCACGTGTCAGAGAGATATTTTTATCTTTCTCTTTGTGCAACAGAACCCTGGTGAGAGCATCTCTGACACTAGCTGCAACTTGAGGAAGAATCAAAACCAATCCTAGCAAATAGTTGTGCTCTGTGTAAACTTCCTGTCTTTCGCCAGCTCTGACGAAATGGAGGGGGGGGGTGTCTCCTCTCATAAGCCCTGCCTTCTAGCAAAGAAAGTGCAAACAAGAAGATAACACGTTTAAAAGGAAGTGAAAGAAACCAAAGCAAAAACAAGAGTTAAGTTTCAAGGCAAAGACCCACCAGAGATTGGAAAAGGAGAGAGCAGCTATATTTCAAACATGCTAGTCTCTAACCCAGAAATATAATAGGAAGGTAAGACCATATTAAATAAGTATTTCATCTTCTGAAAACATGATGGTGTTAAGTGAAATAATAAGACATTTACTAAGAGCTTCTGGTCCCTCTCTTTACTAGTCTTGACAAGTCTTTTCACCCACGCTTCCCCAGTTACAAAAAGGTGAGCACAATGATCCCGTCTTTACAGAGATTGGCACAATAATATGAGATGTGCAAAATGTCAACGACTGAGCTCGCCATGATTTAAGTTCTCTTTATATTTAAGTCACCATTCTGAGTCTTCTTTTGCTCATACCTAAGCACAAATCAGGCACTCAATAAATATATTTGTTTTCCTCCACCTTCTTCTGGCATTCAATAAACAATGATTGAAATGAGATGAAAGTTAAAAAAAAAAATCTTGATGTGTTAAGAAATTCTACCTATTTATTTTTATTATTTTTTAAGTTGTGGTAAAATAAAATATGCATTTTAGCCATTTTTATATGTTTGGTTCAGTGGCATGAATTGCATTCAGAATGTTATGTAACTGCCACTACTATCTATTTCCAAAACTTTCTTATCACCCCAAACAGAAACTCTGTAATCATAAAGAAACAGCTCCTTCAGGGTTGGGTTTTTGTTTTTTGTTTTTTGTTTTTTTTGGGTTGTTGTTGTTGTTTAATGTGGGGATCAGATTTTAATCTGGGGAGGACCCCTCCTCCCTCATGATTGTAGCTGCACTTTAGGAACACCTGAAGAGAAAATATATAATGCCAAGAATAACACAGATAATTCTTTTAAATAAATTTACATTTTAATCACATAACACATCTTTCTGTATTTGAAACATATGAGATTATTCTTCTTGCAGTAAAATTTCTGCCATCATGGGCGCCTGGGTGGCTCAGAGGATTGAGCCGCTGCCTTCGGCTCAGGCCGTGATCTCGGGGTCCTGGGATCGAGTCCCGCATCGGGCTCTCTGCTCAGCGGAGGGTCTGCTTCCCTTCCTCTCTCTCTGCCCGCCTCTCTTGTGATTTCTCTCTGTCAAATAAATAAATAAAATCTTTAAAAAAAAAATTCTAAAAAAAAAAAATTTCTGCCATCTTTGTGGATATATCTGAACTTCTTAATGTGTTCTACATTTTCTTTTTATAATTTTTATTTTTTGTCTACAGCCATACCACCCTGAATGCACCCGATCTCGTCAATAATTTTAATTTTTTTAGAAAGAGAGTGAGACCAAACAGGGGGAGGCACAGAGGGAGAGGGAGAGAGAGAGACTCTTTAACAGACTCCACATTCAACATGCAACCCAATCTGGGGCTCGATCCCACGAGCCTGAGATCATGACCTGAGCTCAAATCAAGAGTCGGACACTCAACTGACTGAGCCACCCAGGTGCCCCTCCTTTTTAAATTTATAAAGTTGATTATTTCCTTTTGAAGAGAGAAGAGAAACTAGCATTTATTGATACCCACTGGGTACCACTGAGGATTAAAACGTCATTTCATTCTTTATCATAAACATGAATAAGGCTGAGAAATTGTTTATGTGATATTACTATAATCCTGTGTGATAATTTTCCTAGTTATTGCACAGTTGGCCATTCTGCTGTGATGTAAGCACACAGGCAAAGCAGAGATGCTGTATCTTGCCTGGAATGTAATTTTTTTTTAATTTTTTTTTATTTTTTATTTTTTAAAGATTATATTTGTCAGAGAGAGAGAGAGGAGCGAGAGTGAGCACAAGCAGACAGAGTGGCAGGCAGAGGGAGAAGCAGGCTCCCCGCCGAGCAAGGAGCCCGATGTGGGATTCGATCCCAGGACGCTGGGATCATGACCTGAGCCGAAGGCAGCTGCTTAACCAACTGAGCCACCCAGGTGTCCCTTGCCTGGAATGTAATTAAGCAAGGCACTTGTGCATTCTACTAGTAGCGCAACTATCTGTATTAAGCAAGGCCTAAAGGTAAAAAGCAACCAGGGCAAAGTTACAAACTTCCTAGTCAATGGTACATTTATTTATTTACTTATTTACTTTTAAATATTTTATTTATTTATTTGACAGAAAGCGAGAGCACAAGCAGGGGGAACAACAGGCAGAGGGAGAAGGAGAAGCAGGCTTCCAGCTGAGCAGGGAGCCAGATGTGGAGCTTGACCATGACCTGAGCCAAAGACTTAACAGACTAGACTGAGCCACCCAGACATCCCTCAATGGTACATTTAAAAGAAATGTTGATAAATCTGTACAGATGGCAGAAGTTTTATTCCAAGGTTTATTCTATCACCCAGTTAACTTACTCCCCCACTTCCCTCCCCCCCAGCAACCCTCCGTTTGTTTCCTATGATTAAGAGTCTCTTATGGTTTGTCTCCTTCTCTGGTTTCATCTTGTTTTATTTTTTCCTCTCTTCCCCTATGATCCTCTGCCTTGTTTCTTTTTTTTTTTTTAATTTTTAAAAAAAAATTTATTTATTTACTTAACAGAGAGAGATCACAAGTAGGCAGAGAGGCAGGCAGAGAGAGAAAGGGAAGCAGGCTCCCCGCTGAGCAGAGAGCCCAATTCGAGGCTCAATCCCAGGACCCTGGGATCATGACCTGAGCGGAAGGCAGAGGCTTTAATCCACTGAGCCACCCAGGTGCCCCTCTGCCTTGTTTCTTAAATCCGACATATGAACAAGATCATATGATAATTGTCTTTTTTTTTTTAAGATTTTATTTATTTATTTGACAGACAGAGGTCACAAGTAGGCAGAGAGGCAGGCAGAGAAAGAGGGGGAAGCAGGCTCCCTGCTGAGCAGAGAGCCCAATGCGGGGCTCGATCCCAGCACCCTGGGATCATTACCCAAGCCAAAGGCAGAGGCTTTAAGCCACTGAGCCACTCAGGCGCCCCTATAATTATCTTTCTCTGATTGACTTATGTCAGTTAACATAATACCCTCTAGTTCTATCTTGCCATTTCCAAAGTTATTCTAAACCAAATAGAGCTAACTTTGCATATACAATTTTAAGGATAATTAAGACATATATTAAAAATAAATAACCATGATTCTAAGAATCACCTAGACACTTTTGGAGAAAAAACGGAATGCATGACGCAGTCCCTTACTGTCCTCCATGGGTTGGGCAGACAAGGCTAACACACATGACCTAACAGGAGAGCTGACTGAAAACCATATTGGTTCAGGAAGCAGGTAGGGGGAGAAAGGAGAACCCAGAATAGATTAGGGTCCTGGATCCTCAGTTCTACTGATTTAGACCTATGGCTGACTTGGCTAAGATGACCCAGTGAACTCCTAGCAAGGTCCAGAATAATGGGACTTAAGCTCTCAGGATTCCCCTTTATTCCAAAATGATAAACATTAGATAAATCCTTGCTTAAGATATAATTAAAGCCTCTCATCCACTGAGGCAAACCTAAGTGATTCCAATTTAAGGAAACAAATATTGCTTTTCTTACAGATGGTAACACAAACTAATTTTGAAATTTTCTCCCACATTTCATGCAATATAATTTTATGTTATTAAATATAATATTAAGACAAAAGTAATGCAGTAAAAAAAAAGAAAAGAAGGAAGGTAGTAAGGGACTGGGGGAAGGAAAGTAGGAAAGGAGCAAAAAAAATTAGAATCTAAATGTTTACCAGTAAGGATATGGTTAAATAAAATGTAGCATAGTCATACAATGGAATATTATACAACAGTTTAAAAGAATGAGGTAGAAATATATGTAATGTCTTGACAAAGAAAGATTTCCAAGATATAGTAATTGTAAAAAAAAAACAAGTTGCTAACACATTACAAAATAAAACTACATGTTTTTATATGTACCCATCAATGTATATAATCACATAGAAAAAAAATCTGAAAAACATGACCCAAAATGGCAGCAATCTCTGGGTAGTATGAGATTAGGAGGCAGCGATGGTTTGTTGACAACATACAACTCTATTGTTTAAAGATTTCCCAATGTGTATTTATATATTTTCCTATTTCTCTTAGAGTAAAAGCCAAAGACCTTTATCTCTTCCACAGCTACTTCTCTGCTATTAGTTTCTCCTTTGCTAACTGTAATGTGGCCAGACCTATCTCCTTGCTGTACCTTAAACATAAACCTACATATACTGACCCACCTCAGGGTCTTTGCACTAGCTCTTCCCTTTACCCAGAATGATCTTCCCCTATTTATATATATGGCTCATTCCTTCACTTCCTTCCAGTTTTTCTTCAAATAGTAACTTCTCAGTGAGGCCGGCCCTGAACTCCCAAACTAAAATTGCAGTTCCTTCTACTAGCATTCTTGATCTGCTTATTTTTTTGAGAGTTCTTATCACATTTTGACACTTACAATTTCCCTATTTCTTATGTTTGCTTTTCTCCTTCCACTACGATGTAAGCTCTATGAGGGCATGGCTTTCTACTTGGTTTGTTTGTGAATAAATCCTTAGTCCCTGGAATTGTGCTTAGTATACCTCTAGATGCTTAATAAAATATACTAGTAAAGTCACAAATTTTCCCAAGAATATATTCATGTATTTTTGTATATATTGAATAATCAAAGATAATCACCAATCTCAAACAAAAAAAAATATATATATATATTTCTTAAAAAGTTAGAATAAAATGCCTGAGGACCTCCTGGCTTGTATGCAACAAGATTTGAAATTTTCTGGCTGAAAGCTAAATAAGGTAGAACGCATGGGACAAAAGCTTATTGAATGGAAATCCTTCTATTGACTTAGCACACTAACAATGCATAATATTTTGCAAACAACTAGGAGCAAACCAACCACTCCCAGAACCTCTGAAATCCCCAGCTATTTCTTTATAGAGGGAAAGGGCCAGTTAAGGTCCCTTATTTCTGGGGCGCCTGGGTGGCTCAGTGGTTTAAGCCACTGACTTCAGCTCGGGTCATGATCTCAGGGTCCTGGGATCGAGTCCCACGTCAGGCTCTCTGCACTGAAGGGAGCCTGCTTCCCTCTCAGTCTCTCTGCCTGCCTTTCTGCCTACTTGTGATCTCTCTCTGTCAAAATTAATAAATAAAATCTTTAAAAAAAAAAAAGTTCCCTTATTTCTAATACAGCACTGTGCCAAAGGTGACAAGTTGTAGCAAAAGTCATGGATATTCATTCTTGAAGACCTCCATTATTTCTTTCCAAAAATGTATATCCCTAAGAATATAGATGGAATTTAATTCCCAATTTGTTGAAGCATGAATCGAAGTCCTTGGAACTGGAGAGTGAGAAAGGTTTGAAATAGCCAGCATTATCCCCTACTTCAAAGTCGAAGTCTTTTAGCTATCAGTGATTCTTTTTTATCAGAATCAGTAGTTGGGCAGTGGAGAGGAATCCACTCCAAATTAACAAGGTAGAGTAGTAGGGAATGTGGTTCACAGATAAATATTTTGCCAGTCCTTATTTCCCCCTGTCTTTAACCATTCCTCAGGGCTCTGAGAGGCTGTAACAAAGAACACTTCCTTGCTTAGCCATTGAAATTATGAAAGGATTGGGGCACCTGGATGGCTCAGTTAGTTAAGCATCTGCTTTTGGCTCATCTCATGATCCCAGGGTTCTGGGATCAAGCCCCAAGTGTGGCTCCCTGCTCAGCGGGGAGCCTGCTTCTGCCATTCCCCCTGCTCCTACTCTCTCTCTAATAAATAACTTTTTTTATTTAAAAAAAATATATATGAAATGGCCTTTTCTGGTATCCTGAACTTTTGTCTTCCATATTGTATTGGTTTATAATGGCATCTTCAGAATTCTCTAGAAAGAATCCAAAGAAATTTGTGATAATCTATTTCTATTTTCCAGGGTATGGAAAAGTTCTTCCTAATTTCCTTTAAGGCTTAGAAGCAAACCAAGACTTAGCAACTGTTTAATAAGAATGAAAATTCTGTGTTCCATATCTTTATAATCAAGACTCACAATGATTATTTACAAGTTCCTCAGCACTTACAGATTTGGTTTCACATTTTGCCAGTTATAGAGTTAAGGGCCTCATTCTAGGCTTTTGTAGTCTGACAATATGGTGTTGTTCAAACAGTGGTTAGTAAAATCAAGGCTTTATAATCAGCATTATAAACCAAATGATAATATAAACAGAGCTATAAACATGACTTAAAATAAAGTCACAGTTGTAGCAGAACTTTGAAATGCCATATGTGTTTCAGTGGCTGCTTCCAAGTTTTAAAAGCCATACGGAACAACAAAAAATTAGTAACCATGATGACCTGTCCTTGTTAACTCTTCACATTTGTTATTTACTGAACTGGAGACACAAGAAGCTCTAGGAGAGGAAAGCTCAAATCAAAGTAAGTCTTTTTATTAGGCAGACCAAACTCACCTCTCTTTATTGCCTGGGACATTCGTGCAGCTGTTAGTAAATGTTTATAATGTGACAAATCTAGGTACAAAAAGTTCAGAGGGCAACACGGCCTAATTTTTCTTTCTTTCTTTCTTTCTTTTTTTCCACAAGTCTAAGGATCTGGACAACAAATACAGCAAATTTTATATATTTTTACATAATCAGGCATTTGTATGTTTGGTTATATCTTCTGTGGCAGAGAAGACAAAGTGGTATAGGGAAGTGGTATAGTGGTACAAGGGAAGGAAAGAGTTCAAAATAGTACAAAGTTAGAAACAATGTGCCCCACAACAAGGGAATGCAACATAAACTATAGTATATGATATCACAATCACAAAAATTAGCAAGGATATGGTCTATATGGATGTGTGACTGTCTAAGGACTGTCTAAGGAGTAAAACTTTTTGCTCTATCCTCTTAGATATAGTTCCTGGGGACCTGCAAATTAAACTGAGAAATGACAGACTGACAGGAGAAAAAAGGTTTATCCATATGTATGTTAGAGATTTATCTACCTAACTTAGTAGGGAAATGAGGAGAGTGGAGGAAAGGCTTCTATGGGAAGAAAAAATAAGTTTCTTTAGGAACGCCAAAAGGGTTTTTAGAAGAACAAACTGGAGATTTTTTAAGTTTGTGATAATATCTGTTTATGAATGTGTGAGTGGTCTTTTCCATCTTCTTCATGGCCACAAACGATTTGATTTATGGTAGGATTACTCTTGTTCTCTCTTCTGGGAGTAGACCCATCCTGAAGAGGGATTTACAACAGCCTCATTTTTCAGAAATTTCAGCTTTGAATGAGATAACAGAGGCACCAAGAAGGCTTCTTTCTGTATCTGTTGATTCTCAGTTTCCTTCAACTCAAAATAATCCTTATGTCAAAGTGGCATATGCTGATCCCCTTTAATATGAAGTTATATCAAGTGAAGAAAATCAGAACTAAAATAACATGTACTCCTTGACTTTAAAATGTAAAAGAAAAAAAAGGATGCATGATCATGGCAGAGATCAGAAATTAGTTTGGAAAAAAGAAAACAAAGTTTTAACAGTTATTATTAAGTTTCTTGTTCTGAAGTTTTACTAAAGTTCATAGTCATCAGTCATTTTTTTTAAAGATTTTATTTATTTATTTTGGCAGAGATCACAAGTAGGCAGAGAGACAGGCAGAGAGAAAGGAGGAAGCAGGCTCCCTGCCAAGCAGAGAGACCAATGCAGGGCTTTATCCCAGGACCCTAAGATCATGACTTGAGCTGAAGGCAGAGGCTTTAACCCACTGAGCCACCCAGGCACCCTGCCATCAGTCATTTTTTTAAGTGAGGGAACAGTATTAGAATATTAAAAAGAAATCCAGTCAGGCAGAGAGAGAAATAATGAAAAAAAGAGAAAAAGTAGAAAGGTAGTGAGAGGAAAAGAAAGGCCCATAAGGGGAGGGGTAGGGATAAATCTAAATACAAAGAGAAACATTTACCAAAAGCAAAACTGACACCTAGGGAGATAGAACTTGGTGGCAGAAAATGAGATATATGACTGTGTCGGTTGTATATTAACTAGTTATGTCTCACAAAAACTCTGTATGCTGTTATTTAGAAACGAATTTTTTTTTAAAGATTTTATTTATCTATTTGACAGAGAGAGATCACAAGTAGATAGAGAGGTAGGCAGAGAGAGAGAGGGAAGCAGGCTTCCTGCTGAGCAGAGAGCTCAATGCGGGACTCGATCCCAGGACCCTGAGATCATGACCTGAGCCGAAGGCAGCGGCTTAACCCACTAAGCCACCCAGGCGCCCCGAATTTTTTTAAGATTTATTTATTTGACAGAGGGAGAGAGAGAGATCACAAGTAGGCAGAGAGGCAGGCAGAGAGAGAGAGGGGGAAGCAGGCTCCCTGCTGAGCAGAGAGCCCGATGCGGGGCTCGATTCCAGGACCCTGAGATCATGACCTGAGCCAAAGGCAGAAGCTTAACCCACTGAGCCACCCATGTGCCCCTGTGTGCTGTTATTAGTTCCATTTTGCAAATACAAAATGGACTCACGGCATGGGTTGAATAATTTCCTCAGTCATTCAGGTGAGTAGGAAAGGACTCAGGCAACTCAGACTTCACACTCAAGCGTTTTTTTGTTTGTTTGTTTGTTTGTTTGTTTTTAAGATTTTATTTATTTACTTGACAGAGAGAGATCACAAGCAGACAGAGAGGCAGGCAGAGAGAGAGGGAAGCAGGCTTGCTGCTGAGCAGAGAGCCCAATGTGGGACTTGATCCCAGGACCCCGAGATCATGACCCAAGCCGAAGGCAGCGGCCCAACCCACTGAGCCACCCACGCTCCCCACACTCAAGCGTTTTGCCCTGATGTTTCTGATGCAGACATGTCAACATCTCAGAAGATAATTTTCAATCATCCCTTGAAATTCGTTACAATTTAGCAACATAGCTCCATGCCCAATGCATCACCCAACATGGGTCTTGAACTCATGACCCTGAGATGAAGACTGGAGCTGAGATCAAGAGTTTAATGCTTGGGGCATCTGAGTGACTCAGTGGGTTAAGCCTGTACCTTTGGCTCAGGTCCTGCTCCCTGCTCAGCTTTCTCCTCCTCTGCCTCTGCCCCTCCCTCTGCTTGTGCTCTCTCTCTCTCATTCTCTTCGTCTCAAATAAATAAATAAAATATTTTTTTTTTAAAAGAAAAAAAGAGTTGAATGCTTAACCAATTGAAGCACCCAGGTGCCCCTAACATAGATCTTTCTGACATCCAAAACATTTTTTTCTGCCTTTGTTTTGATAAAGTTTATTTTTGAAATAAATATTTATTTTCCACTCCCCCAAATTCTAAAGCTTTCCATCTTTAGAGAAATGACAGTGCTCTTCCCTTTCATCTACACCCCTAGGGTAGAGCGCATTCATTCATTTCCTCCTTCATTCAGCAGATGAATGAAGCTGAGTAAAATTACCTCAGAGAACTGCACAGTGACCTCCGGGGTACAGCCTGGAAGCCGGTCCCTGGTTTGACATCTAACAAACCATGCAATCTTGAACACAAGAGGTTAAGATTAAAAACTCCAATTCTGTTTTCTCTCAGTTTCTAAATAGGAACTTTAAGTCAGGAATTCTCTCATGACTTTGGCTTTAAGCTTTGGCATTAGGAATCCCTCTCACATTTCTTTGATCCTTAAAAGCAGATTTAGCATCAGAGAAGTATCACAGTGGAAAGATGTTCCAGGCAACACCTAAGAAACCTCCTAAATTTTTATCTTCTTACATTATCATTGTGTCTGATTTTTTTTAAGATTTTATTTATTTGATATATATAGAGAGATCACAAGTAGATAGAGAGGCAAGTAGAGAGAGAGGGGGAAGCAGGCTCCCTGCTGAGGCTGGGGCTCGATCCTAGGACCCTAAGATCATGACCTGAGCTGAAGGCAGAGGCTTAACCCACTGAGCCACCCAGGCGCCCCTCATTGTGTCTGATTTTAAGCACCATGGTCACACTTTCTCAGCTGTGCCAGCACAACTTCCTAACATGGATTGAACAAGATCTTAAAACAACAGAGCTGGGCCCACCTAGCCAATTTGGTTGTTACTGAAGAAACCTGAGGGCTTCAGTCCTCTTAGTAACACTGTGATCTTTCTTCTTTTCATGATTCATCTTTTGATGAATTTGATGATTTCATTTCAGAAATGAAATAAGTCTTCCCTATTTGAATTATGTCATTCATGCATTCCAAACTTTTTTTTTTTAAAGATTTTATTTATTTATTTATTTGACAGTGAGAGAGCGAGATCACAAGTAAGCAGAGAGGCAGGCAGAGAGAAAGAGAGAGGGAAGCAGGCTCCCTGCCGAGCAGAGAGCAGAGAGCAGAGAGCCCGATGTGGGACTCGATCCCAGGACCCTGAGATCATGACCTGAGCCGAAGGCAGCGGCTTAACCCACTGAGCCACCCAGGCGCCCCATTCCAAACTTTTTTGAATGGCCTACGATATGCCAGACTGTTGTTAGGATTATAGAGAAAGACCAGGTTCCTGCCCTGGAGGAATTCACAATCTAAAGGGGAAGAAAGGAAGGAAACAATGTGTTATAATTTTTAGGTCCCCCTATAATGGGTCCATGATTAAAGGAGAGAGACTGATACAAAGCGAAGGTCAAGCAAAACTTTATTTCGTGCCAAGCATCAAGAATCAAACCAAACGTTCAGGGCTGCACCTCTTATAGAGAGGGCGACCTCTCTCTGCTTCACAGACTAGCTTTTTTTTTTTTTTTTTTTAAGATTTTTATTTATTTATTTATTTGACAGAGAGATCACAAGTAGGCAGAGAAGCAGGCAGAGAGAGAGAGGAGGAAGCAGGCTCCCTGCCGAGCAGAGAGCTGGATGCCGGGCTCGATTCCAGGATCTGGGATCATGACCCCAGGCGAAGGCAGAGGATTTAACCCATCAAGCCACCCAGGCGCCCCCACAGACTAGCTTTTAAGGGCAAAGGCCATGCGGTTGGGCCTGGCCACGCACAGGTGGCCAATGAAATTGTAACACACAGAGAAAGCTGCACATTCATGCTAGGTGACCAATTGAATTGCAATTTACCCTAGTAGATATTTGAATTAGCCTATTACCTTGGTCAGAATTTGCGCCCAAAGGGCGGGGCCCATACTCCTTGGTAACTAGGGAGACAGTATGCGCCCCCCCACTGATCGGATGTCTCCACCTGGCCTAACCCATCCTAGTATTTGGGCTTTGTTACCTGGGACTGGTTTCCGGGGCTTGTTTTTAAGTAAGTCCCCTGGGGGAAAGGGGGCAGGGACAGTTTAAGGGTTAAACAACAAGGTTATTATTTAACCTGGATGGAAGTGCTCCGGCTAAAATAGGTCCTTACAATAATATTGGGTAGTAGGAGCCTCAAATGTAGTCAGGAATGCTGTGTAGGAGCTTGGTTAACTTTTGTCCTGGTCTCAGGGTGCTTTTACTATGTCCTTTCTTTTCCTGACATGTTTTTCCATTATTCAAGTCTTCCTGGTTTTCCATAAGCAGCTGTAGCATTCTCAGGTTCCTTATGAGTTTTTTTACCATCTAATTACTAATATATACATACTTATTATTTCTGGAAAATAACTGACTTTGGGATGACCGAGGGCTGGATTTGAATTACAAGCCAGCACACTCACATGACCTAGGAAAGGTCCCCGTCAGCGAGGCATGATCTCGCGATCCTAGCTCCTCTCGTTACAGTTAAGGAACCAGTCCATCCCTCAGTACTGTGTAGGTTGTGTAGAGAGAATCTGATTGGTTGACTAGCTAAGGATGGGCTCTCCCAAGATATTGTCCAAACCGCGGAAAGTCTGTTGGTGCAAACACAACCACCCAGGCCAAAAGTTTTAACAAGTTATGAATCAGGCACTGTTCCTGGGAATGAGGGTTTGAACTGGATGGAAACCCCCCCTGGAACCTTGGACAAATCTCTCGTTCATCGCAGCCTTATCTGCAAAGTGTTGTTACTACGTCGTGGACGCTGCGCTCTGCGACCACAACCTGCCTTCAGGACTGAAGAAACTATTTCCCCACCAGGGGGAGCCCGGCTGGACCACAGCTCTGGTCCACCATCCTCTTCCCCCCCGGAAGGGAGAGCCACCGCGCGGACAGCCTAGCCCTGTCGGGAGACAGTCTGCATCGTCTGATGCAGAAGCGGAAGTCAAGCGGGAGTGGGCGGAGCCGCGGAGCGCAGCGCGCGGGCGGTCCCTCCGCTGCAGAGTGGGCTCTAACGCCGGGTTCTGTTTCAGCTGGGCGCGCGGCCGGCGAGAGGAACGAGGGAAGCTACTAGAAAAGGAAATAGAAGAGAAGGGAGGAGGAGAGAGGCAACTAGCTGTCCGGCAAATGCCAAGGGAGGGAAGGAAACGAGCCCTGGGGAGGAAGAAGGGGCGCATTCCGGCGCTCGGAGAGCGCGTCCCGGCCCTCCGTCCTCCGGGTCCTGGGCGCTGGGTCCCCGCGGCCTGACCCTCAGCCCGGCACCCGGCGTGGGTGGGGGGCAGAAACCGCTAACCCGCGCCGCAGTCCCGCCTCGGCAGCCCCTCAGAGCCAGGCACCAGAGTGCGCGCCGGACAAAGCGTTGTGGAAAACCAACCTCCGGACGCGTGGGTCGAATTAGAACACGGACCCGCTGGGGATTTTAAAAGGCTGAGGGGATCTGGGCCCTTTATGTAGGGATCTGGTGCGTGCTGCCAGCCTTACTCATTAGGTCTTCAGGGTGGTCTCACGACCCGCGCTGGGAAGGATACCTCAACCTCATTTCTAAGTGTATATACATCGAGCCCGCCAGAGGGCAACACTGATACCAAGTTTGTGGAACAAAGGATTCTCCAGGAAAACTGGTGAAGGGGAGGGGGAGGCTTCAAGAATGAAGAAGAGAAAAGGTGTTCAAACTCAACCCTTACTGAAGCATTAGTGTAGCATTAGTGTGTATATCTTAATTTCCATCCATTTTTACGTTTCTATGGCGGTTTCGAAAGGTCTTGGAGGAGTGCAGTGAATGTGGGAAAGCCTTCCCTGAAAGGTTAAACTTCTTTTAGAGTCAGAAAGTCCACACTGCGGGGGCAGGTGGGCCAAGGGTCTGCCTTGGCTCAGGCAATCTGCTATGATCTCGAATTGAGCCCACCTCAGGCTCCCTGCTCAGCGGGAAGTCTGCATCTCTCCCTCCCTTCCCCTTTCCTTCTGCCCTTTCCCCCAGCTTTCTCCCTTTCTCAAATAAGCAACAAAATCTTTTAAAAAGTAAAATAAATGGGCACCTGGGTGGCCCAGTTGTTAAGCAGCTGCCTTTGGCTCGGGTCATGATCCCAGGGTCCTGGGATTGAGCCCTGAGTCATGCTGCCTGCTGGGCAGGAAGACAGCTTCTCCCTCTCCCATTCCTCTGCTTGTGTTTCTCTTGCTGTGTCTCTCTCTGTCAAATAAGTAAAAATTAAAAAAAAAAAATTTTTTTTTGGAAAAATAAGTAGAAAGTAAAATAAAGCCCACACTGGGAAAAAGCCTTATAAATGCAACCAGTGTGGAAAATTCTTCACTCACATCTCCATTTTCCTTCAACACCGGATTCACATTGAGGCAAAGCCTTGATAAGTGTCGCAAATGTGGGAAATTCTTTGGCCAAAGCTCCAGCTTTTTTGTACAGAAGAGTTCACACTGGAGCAAGGCATTTTGAGTGCAGAGTACATGGGAAACCCTGCACCAGTGATTGTGACTTCATTCAACACAGAAGAGGTCACATGGGAGAAAGGCCTCATGAGTGCAGAGAATGTGGGAAATTCTTTAGAGCCCAATGAGCTCAGTACCAAAAAGGTCATACCAGAGAAAGATCTCACCAGTGCAACAAATTGAGGAAGCTTTCAGCTAAAGGTTTAACCTCATTCAGCACCTGAATTCACCACCACACTGGAAGGTATCCTGTGCTGGGCAAACGCAGGGAAGTCTTCAGCCACTGGTCTGCTCTGATTCAGCACTAGAAACTTCACAAAGCAGAGGCAGACATCTGGGGGGAGGGGGGGGGGGTTCAGTTGGTTGTGCTTCCGGCTCCTGGTTTCAGCAAAGATCACGATCTCAGGGTCCTAGGACCGAGCCCCTGGATGGGCTCTGCACTCAGCAGAGGAGTCTCCTTGAGCATTTTCTCTCTCCCTCTGCTCCTCCCCCCACTCAGGCAGCACACACTCTCTCAAATAAATCTTAAAAACAAACAAACTTCACAAAGCAGATAAGCTTTAAGAGTGCAGTAAATTTGAGAAAGCCTTCAGCTGATTCATTTCCTGGGCACAGGAAAATTCGCATGAAGTAAAGCCATAGACGGGCAGGGAACATGTTCTCTCCTTATTCAATATAATAACACTGAAGGAGAACCTTTATGAGGGAGATATGTTCTTGAAGTTGAAACTCGTACATCTGAATATACACAGTGGGGAAATTTCCCTCACAACTTCCAGATATGTGGGCAGAATCTTCCAAGGTATAAACTTATAAAACTAACTTGCTTGGAGCGCTTCCCAAAATTGTCACTGCCAGTTACTGTGACACAAGTCATCTCAGCTCTACCACCTGCCAGGTCTCCATGGTGTGCATTAGTCACTCCCAACCTTTTCAGGAGAGTAGACATCTGTGCTCTCTCTAGAGAAAATAATGAGCAGCGTGAGCCTTTATGGGGACCTGTTCCTTTTTCTCTAATTAGGGCACATCCCTGACCCAGTTGTACCCTAAAGGACCGTATCTCAGTTCTGCAGGCCACCTGCAGAGGAGATTCACCTTCATGGATATTGTTGTTCTTCAGTGATGCTCACAATGGATTTTTCTAGCTTCCACGTCACCAACCCGTGACTCACGATCTGGCTGCCTCACCTTGCTTTGGTTTGTGAAATAATAAAGGCCTCATTTTATTTAAGACAAAAATCAACTCTGAAGGGATGTCCCAATTTCAGAGTTCCCCGTGGAGGGACATGGGTCTTTGCATCACAACTCAACTTCTCCCTCTGCCCATTCCTGCCCATTTCCCACCCCTGTTGCATGTGCTGTTGCCAAGAGCATTACCTGATAAATCTGTCTCAGAGCCTGCTTCCCAGGGAACCCAGTCTGTAGCGATAGCTTACCCACACCCTGCAATATTTTAGAGAGCAATAAATTAGACATTGTAAATAAAGATGCCTAGACAACTCTAGGGGCAACTTTATTTTATTTTTATTATTTTTTAAAGATTTTATTTATTTATTTGACAGAGAGAAATCACAAGAGAGGCAGGCAGAGAGAGAGGAAGGGAAGCAGGCTCTCCGCTGAGCGGAGAGCCCGATGTGGGACTCAATCCCAGGACCCTGAGATCATGACCTGAGCTAAAGGCAGCGGCTTAACCCACTGAGCCACCCAGGCGCCCATCTAGGGGCAACTTTATTGAAGGTTAGTCCTTTTGGCTCTTATGAAAAGTTTTCTATCACTTCTATCAAGGCTTTGTGCCATCCTAGCTTGTATACATTTTGTGTTGTAGGAGAAATATTCTTGCCTTGCTAACATTGTGCTCTTTTCTTCTGTGTTCTGCATTCACTTGCAAGATTTGCTCCTGTAAGTATTTTCACTCAGGTCAGGGCCAGTTTCACAGGTGCACAACCTGCGTAGCTGTGTGAGACCAAGTTCCTAAAAGGGCCCCAAACTTGGTTTAGTGTTCTGCAGTTGCTGTCTTCGAAATTCATCAGTTTTTGTTTTTTTTTTAAGATTTTATTTATTTGACAGAGAGAGATCACAAGTAGGCAGAGAGGCAGGCAGAGAGAGAAAGAGAGGGAAGCAGGCTCCCCACTGAGCAGAGAGCCTGATGCGGGACTCAATCCCAGGACCCTGAGATCATGACCTGAACCGAAGGCAGCAGCTTAACCCACTGAGCCACCCAGGCGCCCCCTTCATCAGTTCTGAACAAGGTCCTGGTGTTTTCATTTTGCACAAAATATGTAACTGGTTCTGCCCCTGGTCACTTGCCTCCTAAGATACGATATAGGTCTCCTGGTCCTTGAAAGAACCTACCCTTGACATGTGGCCAAAGGCTTAAGGACTTGACTGGTTAGATCTCTTTAGGCTCCAAGCATCTTTGCTTTATCTGTGCAGGTAAACATTATCTGGTATGACTCACTTTCCTCACTTCCCTCCCTGCCTTCTGACAAAGTTCTTCAAGGGAGGTAATCAACTACTACCTTCCCCACGCCCTGCTAGACCCAAGCTGGTGCCATTTGCAGACCTAGGCAGTAGGTTCTCAGTAAACGCTTAGACTTCCATAAGAATTCATCTAAATCCTGTGCTGTCTAAAGCAGTAATTCTGCTCATTCATTCAGTCACTCCCGTTATACTTACTTGGCTTGGACGTAATTTATTTTTTGTGACAGAGGCTCAGTTACTCCAACATGCTCATCCATCCACTCAGGAGTTTCTGGATCATTTCTTCTAATTCTATTTCATGTGCACCAGAGGGCCTTCTGCAAATAGATGGTCACAGATGTTTGACAGTAGTAACTGGGTTTTGCTTTTGCCAATGTACAAAAGGTTATGGTAGATGAGAAACAAAAGGTTAGGGTAGATGAAGTCAAAGGGGCCTGAATTGGATCTTGCCATTATGAGCTGCACGAAGGCTCCATTTCCTCAACTATAAGAAGTACAATTAGAAAGGCTTCCTGTGATCATTGTGAATAAATGAGATGGTGTATGCAAAAGAGACTTTTAATATTCATTTCCCCTTCTCAGTCTTCTAAAAAAGCAAGGTTAGAGTCATTCATGAGGTACTGCTCTTTAAAGTTTTTGCTCAGAACAAGATTCTGAACCATATATATATGAAGGCATAACTGATCATGGTCTAAGGAAACTCTGAAAGAGGTGACATATCATTCCTTCACCATTAAATACTATGTTTGGCTTATTATTTAAGGTATGTAATGTCCATTTCCCCCACTAAAAATCAATGGAAGTATAATTGAATGCATTAGCTTATTCAACAAACATTAATCGGCAATGATTCAACATCTCCTCATTGCTAAACCTCTGAAGAGTGCTATGTATGGAGTTTGAACAAAACAGGACAGATCTCTACTGCCATGGAGTTTACCAAGTTACCTTTGGGAAAACAATACAGGAGATATCCTTGTGCCAATGGTATGCAACTATTCAATCAATGAAGGACAATAAAAATTGCTTGTTAAATGTGTAATGCTGAGGTCTGCAGGATCACTGCCAAACCCCTACTTCTATTTTTTTAAATATGTAGAAATGATAGTGAAATACACCACATGCAAAATATTAGAAAATCATCATCATCATTTTCCTCTGATGCACCGACAAATATTTTGGAAGAGGGAAATAAAAAAAAGACAAATTTTGCTTGAGATCAAATTTTAAAAATTAGAATAGGTAAGTGTATACACTTTTCCCAAAGACTCTTCAAACTATATCTGTAAACATCCTGAGTTTCGCTACTAAATTCCCAACTATTCATTGGCTCTTGACTCTCAGTGTTCACAGGATCACATAATAAATATTGGGAGTCTAGATTCCAAATAAACACACTTGAATTTCAAAAAGTGTTTAATGGATGTACTTTATTAAAGTGGTGTTTTGAACACTGAGATGTATCATTTTAGTCTGTTCACAATTATTCTATTACATACATTTAAAACAATCGTCAAAGCAGTAATGACAGCAACTCACCAGGAAAAAGTACAGAATACACCCACGTAGCACTTTGGTAAAATTGCAAAATAATGCACACAGGAGCATTTAATTAATTTTCAGCAGAAATTAATTTGGGACACATTAAGCTGCTAAATTTTATACTAGAATCCAATGGCAGATGAGTTATTTTTGGAAGGGGAGGAACTCCATGGTTTCACAGCCCAGAACACTCAATTGACCATCAATGGACCATTTCAACCATCCAACAACCAGTGGAGCTGCCAGAGTCCATGGGTCTCTTTCCAGATACGGAAAGCAACAGGCAGGTCATCAGAATTAGGCTTGTAAAGACACATTTTATTTCTTTTTTTTTTTTTTTTTGACACATTTTATTTCTGCTTAAGTTGTCCAGATAAGTAAATCTAGTAAGTACAATAAAATATAATCCAACCAAAATTTTTTGTCACTTTCCACAGATAAGAGTATGTGAACAACTGAAGGGCTAAATTCAAATCCATGCTTGTATTCAACTGTTTGATGCTAACTTTAACCAAGCCTTCCCCCGCCTTGAAGCATTTTCTTACTATCATCTTACCATGAAATTAAATCCTTGTCCATTCTTAGAAAGGAAATGAAATGACCTGTCTGATATTGAGGAGTTAGCACAGACCTAAATCATTCTCTGCCAAGATTCTTTAAAAAAAAAAAAAAAAAAAAAAAAAAAAAAATCAAGTTCCACTTTGAAAAAGTAATTTCTATTCAGATTATGTGCTAATAATTGTTCAAAGCAAGTAATTTCTTTCTAATTTTGGAACTCGAGAAAAGTTTGCATCATAGAGTACAGAGATTCAAAACTATCCTTCAAAAAAACCAAATTTTTTTTTTTCAGGAAAAAAAGTGTTTAGACCTCGAAACACTTCAACACAAAAATCTACAACAAATGAACAGTTGATGGAGAGCAGGACAGCATTTACTTTTGAATATATTAGGTACTTAAGAACTTATACTTGTGAAAAATCACAATGATTTAAAGAATATTTTGCCAAATCAATGTTGGCAAGTAGTTTGGCAACACATTTGATAAAGGTGATTTATATACTACATATAAATGAAGGACAAGTGTAAATTATAATGGATTTAGGTTTAATTACAATAATATATAATCTACAATATACCTACACCCACATGGTAATAGCCACATGGCAAATTCACAGTTATAACTAAAAAACTATATTTAAACAGTCCTCTTTCCACTACTACTTGCATAATCCCTTATAGGCTTATTATCTTTTGTGGATTATAATAACCTACAAATTTTACTTCAACATTGTGGCTTAAAAAACAAACACCAGTATGTTTTTATGCTTTAGTCAAAATTGACTGATTTCGAGTTTTAAAAGCTTTTCAAGTGAAACAGAGCGAAGTCCACCTCAAACCAAGGCCCAAACAAGCCTACAAACTCCCCTTTGTTACACCTGGCAATCCGCCTCAGTGCATCAGTGACTTTTGAGCTTGACAACATCACTCCCATCCTTAGTTTCTAATGTAAAAGACAGGAACAGTCATGTGAAGAATTCAGATCAAAAATGAAATCTACAGGGGCACCTGGGTGGCTCAGTGGGTTAAAGCCTCTGCCTTCAGCTCAGGTCATGATTCCAGGGTCCTGGAATAGAGCCCTGCATCGGGCTCTCTGCTCAGCAGGGAGCCTGCTTCCTCCTCTCTCTCTCTCTGCCTGCCTCTCTGCCTACTTGTGGTCTCTGTCTGTCAAATTAAATAAATAAAATCTTAATAAAAAAAATGAAATCTACATATTCAGAATGTCATTTTGTGCCTTAGAGTTTTCGTTTGCTTTTTAGTTTGGAAATTCTCCATACTCCTAAGTGAAGCTTCTATATTTAGGTTCTGGGACCTAACTCAGAAAGAGCCAAGGAAGTTTTCCAGCTTTCTTATACTACCTCTGGTTCCTCACTTCCCAGACAATGAACAGGAGACTATTTGCTTTCCTCAATGTTTTTTACTTTCACTAAGCTTCATTGGCGGGGGGGGGGGGGGGGGGGGGGGGGGGGGGGGGGAGGAAATGGAAATATTTGTCACTTTTTTTACCAACGAAAATTCCTGATTAATATATGCAGGAGAACTCGAGATTTATTTTCTTCTATTCTCAAAAAGGTGAGAAGATGTGAATATTTATATTGGACCACGTTCCTTCTAACAACAAACCTTTAAATAAAACATAAAGACAGAAAACCAGTCGACCATGAAAACTGAGATTGGAAGATATACACTCCACCAACTTTACCTTCTTGGTTTCTTTTTGTTTGTCTCTGCAATAAAACTCCACATCATTCTTAACACTCAGTATTTTCCTCACGTCCTACTATTTTATTTGCAAATTACCATATAGCAATGTAGCTTCAACATGCTGGTCTGCTTCTGTGTTTTTCACATCAATAACCCACCACAAAATATCACCCACGGCCATTTTAATTTCACTTCCTCACCTGCCAATAACCATTGGTTCTCCGCTATAAAACTGCCCTCTGTCTGTCAAGAGTCCTTGGGGATAAACTTAACAATAATTTAAAGCTAACTGGTGAAGGAGCTATGCAGGCTTGTTCCCTTTAATTCTCTATGACTCCAAAATTTACATAGGCACATACACCCACACATATAAACAATTTACATTGTCTGCAAAAGTAAACTGCAGATAAAATTCCAAACATGCATGTAGAGATACACATTTTAACAGCAAACTTACATGCAGATATAAAGAAGTATAGTTTTACATTCCTAAATTACATTAACAAGCTGAAATACAGATTGCTTTCATGTTTTAGATCTATTCTATACTATGAATCATAGAAATAAGCAAAAAGAAGACATAAACCTCATACTACGTAGCATCGTCAGTCAACGTGGTATTATTTTTACTGACACATTATCCAACTTGCTTACTCTACACAATAGTACATAAACATACTATATACAAAACAGAGTTAGAGCTAACAAATGGAAACTTTATACAAAATACTTGCTACTCTCAGTATTTAAGTTTGTGTAGGTTTGACCAAAAGACTCAGCCTGTACATAACTTTTCTGATATAAAGGCGTAGTCCATGTATCTATATAGCATTCTTAGCTACAGAAAGAGAAGAATGGAGACTGAGGGACACAGCTGAAATACGAAAGTGCACTGTTGTGAATAGCACACACACTTTAGCAGGGTCATATTAGCTGAATTAATGTCTTTTGCATTGGGAAGTTTACCAGTAAGTGGTCCAGAATACAAAGTATAATCACAGAGAACTCAGTTTTCACACTTACTCCTTGGTAGAACTATTAAAAACAAACACTTGCAGCTAACACATTGCAGAGTTGTCAAAATAGCTATCAGTGCTGAAGAACTTGAAGGCAAGAATCTGTTCCAACAGATTGAATGAGAACAAAAACCATTAAAGGAAACTCATAGCTGCCTAAGAGTTTTAAAAATTAGACATATAACACTCAGCAAGTGTGTCAAAGCCACTTTTCATTTGCTCACTCAACTTGAGACTCCCAATAGCTGAATTATATGTATACTGATACCGAGTATGTATAGTTGAACATAAATATGACAGATATTTATGAAAAGTTACAATGTAAATGGTTAGTACACTTACACTTGTGTACTGATCTATTGAGTCACAGAGTCACCCTGACACTTGTTTGACCTAGTAAGTTTCTTGACATGCTCAGTGAACAAGTGTTTGACAGCAATTCAATGTCCCAGCAAGCAATCAGGCCCATCGTCCACTGGAGGCAAAGCTTCTGCTGAATGAGAAGTTGATTTCAGAGTTCTTGTACTTTCCCCACGCACCAAAAGGCACTACGACCACAGTACTATTGTCTTCACTACCATACTGTATTGCCTGTAAGATTTAGCAGGAAGGAAGAAGAAAACACGGACAATCAGAGTCTGTACAAAGAAAAATAACCAATACTCTGGAAGGCTATAATCTCATTTAAAATAGTTAACAGTGACTTTGCATTCATTCAACATGTATCAATATGTATGACCTTGATACATGTTTATTAGATTGTACACAGAATAACAGATGACTCCCCCCCCAAAAAACCATTATTAATTATATTCCACTGGAGCAATTTTGGCAACAGAAATACCAGTGGACTAAGATCAAGATGTGTAGCTCTTGAAGAAGAAAAGAAAGCATTTAGCATAGGGACTAATACAAGGTAAAAAGTAATAACCTAAGGAAATGAAAGTGTGTAAGATGTAGCAACAGTAAGGTTTATTATGCTCCCTTCGAAATGAAAAGTTGCATAAACTAGATTTCCTACAGTGGGAGAACTGTAAATCAATTTTAAGAACTAATTCAAATAGCAAATGACATAACATTGTCAGAAGTACTTGAGATTATACTGAACAGCAAATGTATTTCAAAAGAATAAACAGCCTGAGGCTAAAACTCTGAGGGAAATGGTTAATAAAAAATATCTTGTAGCTACAAAAAGCATCAAAATATTGGGATGCCTGGGTGGCTCAGTCGGTTAAGTGTCTGCCTTCCGCTCAGGTCATGATCCCAGAGTCCTGGGATCGTGTACCCCATTGAGCTCCTTGCTCAGCGGGCAATCTACTTCTGTCTGCTGCTCCCCCTGCTTATGTTCTCTCTCTCTGACAAATAAATAAAATCTTAAAAAAAATTTTTTTAAAGCATCAAAATATAAAAAAATTTTACAAATAAATTGTAAGACCCCCCCCCCCCAAAAAGTTCAGAACATCGAAGTACTAATATACTTAACATATAGGAAGTTGTTAAAATAACCATGAAAAAGACGAACATGCCCATAAGAAAATGGAAACACACTATATGCACAGACAAGAAATACAAGGGTCTAATGAACCTCTGCAAATGTTTAGTTCCACCAACAAAGAAAAAAGATGCAAATTTAAAACACTAAAATTTGATTTCTCTACCTATCAAATTGGCAAAAAACAATGATTAGCATTTGGAGAAATAGAAATCTATAAACATACTAGAAAACAGTGTAAACTGGAATAGCACTTCTGGAGGGCAATTTGGCAAGCTTATTAAAAGTTTTTGAATAGGGAGCCTGAGTGGCTCAGTCAGTTAAGCATCTGCCTTCAGCTCAGGTCATGATCCCAGAGTCCTGGGGTCGAGTCCAGCATCGAGCTCTCTGTTCACCACAGAGTCTGCTTCTCCCTCTACCCTTTCCACCTGCTCATGATCTCTCTCTCAAATACATAAACAAAATATTTTTTTAAAAAGTTTTAGAATACAGTGTATCCTTTTACCTAGCAATTTTCTTTCTTTTTTTTTTTAAATTTTAAAAGATTTTATTTATTTATTTGACAGAGAGAGAGATCACAAGTAGGCAGAGAGGCAGGCAGAGAGAGGGGGGAAGCAGGCTCCCCGCTGAGCAGAGAGCCCGATGCGGGACTCGATCCCAGGACCCCAGGATCATGACCTGAGCCGAAGGCAGAGGCTTTAACCCACTGAGCCACCCAGGCGCCCCTACCTAGCAATTTTCTAAGAACTTTACCTGAGAAAATAATGTATGAAGGAAAAAGATGTGCACAAGTAGATACAAGATGTTTATACAGCGCTCTTCTTCCCTAGATATTATGGGAAAGTGAAAGAAACTAAATTTGCTGATTAGGGGAACTAGTTAAAGAATTACGGCACAAAAATATAGCAGAATACAGTGCAATCATTAAAATATCATTGGCTGTGTGAATGAGAACACACATATCTAAGAGAGGTAGATGAAATTAGAAAAGAAGTGATCATTCAAAGGATTGGGCCCATTTCTATAATCTCATGAACACACATAGTAAACAAGACAATACTTCATGCTTGCCCATCTACTTTCAAACAAATACTGCTTTTTAAGTGAGGTCTTGGGGCGCCTGGGTGGCTCAGTGGTTTAAACCTCTGCCTTCGACTCAGGTCATGATGTTAGGGTCCTGGGATTGAGCCCCACATCAGGCTCTCTGCTCAGCAGGGAGCCTGCTTCCCCTTCTCTCTCTTCCAGCTGCTCTGCCTACTTGTGATCTCTCTCTCTCTCTCTGTCAAATAAATAAATAAATAATCTTTAAATGAGGTCTTAAGTCTTAATTACAAATATTAGCATTTAAAGGTTTGGGCTAAATCTGCCTTCCCAGTTGCAAATGTAAAAATTGGGAAATAAAAAAATAGCTGTTAAATTAAAGTGTGATTCTAATGATCAGTGATGGCTACAATGTCAAAGAGCTATCTATCCAAACAGAATATTTAAAGAGCACATGGAAATCTACATTTTATTTACTGGGTATTATTGGGCATTCCCAATTTTAGCTCTGATTGACATACTCACACATGACCTATCCATACATCTTTCTGAATTTTTTTTTTCACACACCCATTCTTTTTTTTTTAAGATTTTATTTATTTGACAGACAGAGATCACAAGTAGGCAGACAGGCAAGCAGAGAGCGGGGGGAAGCAGGCTCCTTGCTGAGCAGAGAGCCTGATGCAGGGCTCGATCCCAGGACCCTGAGATCAAGACCTGAGCCGAAAGCAGAGGCTGAACCCACTGAGCCACCCAGATGCCTCTCACACACCTATTCTTAAAAACCAGACATGGATTATGCTACAGTTTTCCTAGACTGGATATTTACTTGCAGCAGTCTAGTTTAATGGTCTAGTGGTTGAATTTGGGAGCTTGGCTGTCTGAGTTTGAAGCCCAGCTCCGCAATTTAATAGTTTTGTGATCTTCAATAAGTTACTTAAACTTTTCAGCCTCAGTGCCTTGGTTCTCCTCATCTGTGGAAAGGGATAGTACTAGCTCTAACCTCAGAATGTTACAGTGATGATTACACGAATTAAATATATGTGAAGTGTCTGACATATAGTAAGTGGTATTACTCTTGACTATTAAAATTATAATTTACTATTGCTATTACTGTCATATCAAGCTGTGTACAAATCCAAAAAATTAACATAGCACATTCCCTGCACACAAGTTTCTGAACTACCTAGGAGAACTGTGAACATTTTTAAAATTGGAACTATTATGGAGTCAAGTGTAAAATTCCTTGTAATACTGAAGCGAAAACACAAAATTTCAAAGTACTCTTAAGCCCATAGTAGCCCGGAGAGGCTGTACTGAGACCTGCACCTGGGTGTTCTCCCTGTCCCCACCTCCCCACAACCCGCGCATGCTCCACGACCCCCTCCCTCCCCCGCACCAGCCTAAATTGGGACTTTTCTAGAAGCTCTTGCTGCTGTCACCTGTTCAATCACTGCATGGGCTGCTTCGTTGGGATCATGGCACTGGTTGACAAAGTCACAGATCTCTTGACTATTCACCATGAAATTAATTCCATCTGTAGTGAGGACCAGGAAGCTGTCATCAGCATGATGTAGCTGCAATCAGAACCAAATAGACTCAACCTTTGAAGAGTATTCAAAATTCAAAGATTTTATCTGTTTGCCAACTGGTCATCCGTGTTTAAGAGCTTAACAGTGAAAATGGAAGGCCAATATCCTGGGCAAAATTAACATTTGTAGCATCAACCACCAAGGACAAACCTGGCATGTACTTAGTAACACCACAAAGGGAGAATCTAGACAGCCAAATGATGAGAGGCAAGCATGGTACAATGGTGGTGGGCACTGCGGTCTCTGGAGCCAAACTTCCTGGGTTCACAGTGTGCCTCTACTTTCTGGCTAGGCAAACACAGGTAAGTTCACCTACACTCTCGATTTGTCTTCTCTGTAAAATGGGGTGCTAGTAGCTGTTCTGGACAGAGCCTGGCCCACAGTAAACCCTACTTAAGTATCTGTTAGACACAATGAATGTAAGTGGGGTAGCTCTCTGCCACCAAGGTTGGGAGCCTCTACTATACGGGACTAGGTGCCGGCACTCGCAGAGAAGGAAGTGTCAGCTCACAACTGGGTGTGTTGAGGGACGTGCACTGTTAACTGGGGCACTGATGACAGCATGCAAAAGATGTCAGAGGAAGGGAGGTGGGCGATTATTTAGTCTGGTGCACAAGAGAGGCCAAGGTCAGATTCTGAGTGGTGGTGATGCTGGATATCACGTGTCGGTGAGGAAGGGCAGCAGAGTCATTCCACCAGGCCATTCCAGCACAGGGTAAAGCAAAAACCAAGCACTTCATCCTACAGCCGGCCAGTATCTTCTTTTATCTGAGAAGTTCATCTATCCTTCCATAAACTACTCCTTTCGAAAGGCATGTTGGCTTCAATAAGGCTTCTAGCTGGAAGTAATCCTGCTTTCATTCCTTGCACAAGTATCAGATGTTGCAGATTGTTACCTTAGTCCTTTTTGTTTCTGGTTCTGCTATTACACCACTGGCTTTAAGATCCAAGTCTCCAAGACTCCTCGTCATTGCAAGTCTGCCATTCACGTGAGGCTGTCCCAAACTATTCCAAGCCACAAAACCACCACATTTCTTGATCCTGGTCCAAGAAAAAAAGACTGACATGATACCCAGAAAATGAAGGCATGGTTATACTTAAGAGAAATCAGTTTAAAATGCAAGGTTTCAGGGTGCCTGGGTGGCTCGGTCAGTTAAGATTCTGCCTTCGGCTCAGGTCACGATCTCGGGATCCTGGGATCGAGCCCCACGTCGGGCTTCCTGCTTAGTAGAGAGTCTGCTTCTCCCTCTCCATCTGCCCCCTCACCACCCCCCGCTCACGCTCTCTCAAATAATAAAATCTTTCAAAAAAATAAAAATAAAATAAAATGCAAGGTTTCATTTCTATCTTGAACTATAGAAACAGCATCCTCGTAGAATGATCAGTGGAGGAGGTACCTTTCTTTTTCATCTTTTCTTTCTGGAGTATGGTCAATGGTCAGCTTCATAGGTTTTCCTTTTCTACACAAAATAGCCCGGCTATCCCCAACACTGGCTACAACCAGTTCAATACCATCTCTCACCAGGGCTACCGTTGCAGTAGTCCCCGAGGTCAGAAGGGTTGCTGTAAACATTATGAAAAAGAGTATAAGTCAGTGACAGTCAAATGATCGGATATGGAATTTGTATTACAAAACACAGGCATGTTAAACTAATGCTGAAATGTGTCATTCTAATCTAACTAGAACTACACAAATAAAATGCAAAGGAACTATGTAAGGAAGAGCATGCAGAGGAAGAAGTATTTAATTCAGTAACAAGGCTCCATGCAAACAGAAAAGATT
The DNA here is from genome assembly GCF_922984935.1 of Meles meles. NCBI lineage: Eukaryota > Metazoa > Chordata > Mammalia > Carnivora > Mustelidae > Meles > Meles meles. The sequence goes on along the minus strand of NC_060067.1, from coordinate 120,700,234 downwards.
GCTAACCTAATTTGGTAAAAAGTACAACAGTGTCTCCACATGGCCTCTATTCATATAAACCAGAGCTGACTTGAACTGATAATTATGACACCCTTTTGTGTACATCAGGTGTCCGTATTAAAAGTATTGTATTTTAATTACATTAGCTAAAATGGCAGGATGATTTTTAGGTCTACTGAGCTCATTTAGTTAAGCTGACTTTTCTAAAAATTTTATGCACTTAGAAGGCTTTTTCTTTCATTTCTTAACTCCTATCCTGTGACTGCATTATCAGTTAATAAGCTAAGCAAGAATACCAAGAGCGTATCATTTGCTCTTCAAGCGTTATATTTTATATTCTTTCCTTCTACAATTGTTTTAATTTTACAAATGTTCATCAAAAAAAAAAAAATCCTAAAATGGTTAAAGGTCCACATTCTTTTCTATTTATTTTTGTCCTCCCCAGACATGAAACAAAGTTACAGCCATCATTTTATTAGGAAAATATGGGGTGTGGAGAACGAAGTTCATGCTGGTTTCCCAAACACTTAGTGTTAGTTCACACTTAATTTTCTCTGACCAGTAACAAAATTAAATGTCACTTGGCTTGAGGTTGCCATTGCTTCCTTCATCCAACCCAAACTGCATTTTTGCCTCTTTCTTTGATTTATTCAAACTGCACCTGCCCTAAGTTCTTTACTACGTGTTAAAAATTTTGACGGTGCATTGAGCCTTGCTGAAAGTGAAACTACTGTGAAATTAAGGGCTAAGAAGTAAAGCAAATTGGAAGAAACTGAAAAAGATAATTTATTTAAAGCAGGTATTGTCTTCAGTAACATGGTTAATTCTTTAAAACATCTAAATAAAATATTCAGGTGATCATCCAAAGATGATTTCTTCTTCAAAGGTAGATTTAGGAAAGTGTTACTGATTTGACTGATTGAGGCTTAATATTTCCAATTTTTTCTTTCCAAAAAGACTCTTTAAAATGTATTTAAAAATTTCATCAATAATACATTTTGGATGAAGATATATATATATATATATATATATACACATATTTTCATATTCCAATTGGTATATTAAAATGCCTGCTTTAATCAGAAATGTAAAATGGAAAAAAATTAATAAATCCTAATCTTTTGTATCCATGCTGAATCTAATTTATTGAGAAATAGCATTTATAGCTGCACTATCTTCCCATTGATCTTTCGATTTTGGAACTGTTGCACAAGGTAGTATCTCAGCAATGCTAAAACGTATTACATATTTGTTACTGTATAACGTGACTGTTTTAGCATAAGAATTTTCATATTATAAAAGTTAAATTTTCAGTTTCCCAAAACGTTGTATGATGGAATGGTCAGAGTTTAACCACTGTGATCTTTTCTAACGATGGGAAACACCAGGCAAGAGAGCACAGGCAGTCACTCACATGCTACCCATCCAAGAAACTTAGTATTCCTCTCCTTTGCTTAAGTGATCAGCAGCAGCTTTTTTAAAAAGTGGTTTTAATTAGCTACATCAAAAGAGTTAAAATTTCATAAACGAACACTTCTAAGTTTCACTGTTTAGGATTCTATTGTCATTCACATCCACCTCGGCCACCCAGGAATTTCAAAGGTCTTGAGTTTTAAACAACCCAGCTTCACAGTTCCAAAATCCCAGGATTTATGGGAAATTTTTCAAAACTAACTGTTGATTCTGGTTTGCTAAGGATCTTAGAAATAAAGATTAAATAAACATTTATTTCATTTAACATGGAAGTAAAAATTCTCATTTTTTGCCCTAACAATAAAAACTATAAAACTAAGACATCTTTCAATAAGGTCTTAACACTCACTGGACATTTCCTACTGCAAGTCATCTCAACTAATGGGACAAAGAGGATGTGGGAACCTTCCAGTAGTCCAGGCTAGGAACCGCTGGACTCCTTCACCTGGGACAAAATTAAGCAGATCTCTCTTTCCACTGAAGCCCAGCATATAGTGTCCACGGGCTCCAGGTCTAGAGCTGCTGACCGGGCACAGTTCTCTGCCACAAATAACACGCATAGAGGCAAATAGGAAATTCACCCAGGAATTGTGCTCAAACATTACAAACCTGCAACACAGGGGAGGGCAGAGAAAGAGCTGCAAAATAAGGGGAAGCATTTTTATTTGGGTGAAAATTTCACTAGCAAATTACATAGTATTTCAGGAGGTGCCAGATCAATGAATTCAAGACTCAGTTTGCCCAAGTTGATGGTATTTTGTAGCTGAATCCGTTTTTTCATTGCAGAGTAAAACCTCTTTGCTTCACAGCTTCCCACGGTTGGGAAAACTATATGCAAACTCAGGCATACCAAACATATATGCAGTGTTAACACAGAAACACATCTATACATTCATACTCTCTCTTTCACACATGCATACCACTCACACATACTATAACAGTTACTCCTGAGAAGTAAGACAGTAGCTCTATGGAGCTGAAAAAAAGGCACTGTCAATTTGATTGGTACTAGCATCAGAACTGTCCCAATAACTAACGGGAAAATTCAAGGGTACTGCAGTGAATATTTTGTATCTAACAAGTAGTACATAATCAGAGAGGATGTTCACTACAGTATACCATCAAATTACTAGGAGTCAAATATAAAGAAGGAATTAAAGCACCTCCTGTACCAGATACAAGAAGTACGTATTTGTTAATGACACTTAATGCTTTTTTTTAGTAGACTGATTAATTTAAATTAATTGTTTAAATATCGGCTAGTAAGGCTCTTGAGCTTTGGTGCATGTTTATAAGTTTATGGAAGTCACAAAATGGGTATTTCTGCAGCTCTCTTCTTTCCCCGGTGTTGCAGGTCGACATATCAAAAGAAAAATGATCAAGTTTTTGAATGGCAACATAAAAGTAAAAGCTGTACTTTTCAAAGTATAAACAACCCCTCCCAGTAATTATTGTTTACTATGTAACAAATGTTTACTGTGTAAACAATAATACATATAAATCAATATGGTTTCCAATATTTATTAAACATGGGTGTCCAGACACTCAGGACTCATGAACACTGAAATCCAAGTAATGAACTGAAGCAGTAACAGCACAATAAGTATCTCTTCAATGTTGTCCCTGTTGCTCTTTTCTTTTGGCTGCGCCCAGTGTAAGAAGGGTACTCAAAAACACTGGCTTTCTAACACTGGTTATTTTGTAGGATCAGGTAATGTGAAGCACATGGACGTTTCCAATGGGACTCATGATGCTGCCACAAACATCTCACACTTTAAACGTCAGAGCAAGTCTTCTCTTTCTGATCCATCTGTCTGTTGGGGAACTTTGCTGCTTCCAAGCCTTAAGCAATCCAGAAACACTTGGAAGAGTTTATAGAATGTAAAAGATGTAATCTCAGTTTTCCAACACCCCATTTGTTTTCGGTGAGATTTGTTAATAGACAGGAGCGTAATGGGAAATCATCTGAATTTGCTGGCTGGTTTCATTAGTTGTCAAAATACATATGACTGGCATGAATTGAATACAAAAATATTTAAAGATAATGAAATTAGCTTCATAAATAAGGGTTATTTCAAAATGTGTCAACAACAAATCCACAGGGGCGCCTGGGTGGCTCAGTGGGTTAAGTCTCTGCCTTCTGCTCCAGTCATGATCTCAGGGTCCTGGGATCGAGTGAGCCCACTGGGCTCTCTGCTCAGCAGGAAGCCTGCTTCCCTACCCGCCTCTGCCTGCCTCTCTGGCTACTTGTGATCTCTGTCTGTCAAATAAATAAAGTCTTTTAAAGAAAATCAATAAAAATAGCCAGCAACTTCTAAGGGCAAGATTCTTGCTGTTTTTGGTAAGTGGCATTCTGATTTTCTTCTCCTCAAACCATCGCATTTTAAACTGTAGTAGTAACTATTTTAAATGATAACAGAATAATCTGAAGCACTTTATGCAGATGTGACAGCTTTGGACTAAATTCTTGAAAAGTAAAATATTTTATGTTCCTTTTATTTTGTTTACTTTCTCTCAAGAAAGCTAATATGGTATAATTGAGGGGTACTCCTCCCATTTATACCCCCAATTCTACCATTACTGATTCATTCCCCTACTTAAAATTCAAATCCACACAGGATAACTCATTAAAACACATACACTGTATTAATAATTTCATTAAATTGGCTCTAGGATAATCAAAGAATAAACTGTAATAACTTTGGTGAGAAAGAACAGACATGGAGATCAGGTCAGTCCAAATAACTGAGTGCCTTTCAGATTCTATACAGGGTGCTCAGCGATGGAGATTCAGAATGAATAAGCACAGTTCCTACCTTTAAATCCTTCACTGGAAGGGATCAAGGAGAGAAAATAGGACTGATGCTGATAGAAAAGGCTAAAAAAAAAAAAACCCATAAAAAAACCTGGAAAGGCCAAACTGCACTTACGTCACAATTTTATTTAACTAGCCTGGATCCCACCCATAGCTCTGCCAAAAGAACATTATCCATTCTTATAATGCTGATACAGCTTCAGTTCTTACTAAAAACCCCCCAAAAAAAAAAAAAAAAAAGTTTTTATTTATATAATAACTTTGAAATCTGAAACATGTTTTTTTAATCCACAAATTGAAAAGTTAAATAACTTATACCATCTATCTCCAGTGGCTTTAATATATTTGATAAAATAGGCCCCAAATATCAAAAGGCAATTTTTAGCAACATTGAAAAGATTGGCAACTTACTAAGAATAAATTTTAAAGCTGTTCCCAAAATACTTATTTAAAAACAAACACACAGACCAAGTGATCTCTAAGAATACATACAAAACGAGATTTAAGAACAACAATGTCATAGTAGACCCCTTTCTTTTAGTATAGCACTGGGTAACATTGTCATGCTCCATTGTACTTGTAAACAAATGGCTATTAAATGAAAAGTAAATCTTAGACTACCTTATGAAATTTCTGAGATCATTAGCTCAAGGCATACGACAGCTGAACGAAGTTAAATAATTCAGTTTAAATTATTAGAAAATAATTATATTTTTTATGATTACTTACTTTGTACAACTGTCCCTGAGTAAGGCAGTTTTAGAAAGTTTCTTTTAAGGTAGGCCAATTAAACAATTTTTTTCCTTAAGTTCAAAATTCCCTTTAATTGGAATTTATTATTTTATAAAATGAAAGGGGTCCTCTTATACGCCAAATCTCAGTTTGCAGCATCTTTGTCGATTAGATCTTTTACCAAAGGGCTGACTGCACCCATGAAGGGTTAATGTTTGATTGTTGGCCCACACTCCCCATTATAAGCTTGAGGGTTTTCTTCTGATAGGTAGAGCCCAGTAACAGCTGGGACACACCCCCTACATTAGAGCCAACAAACACCATGGTGTGAGATACAGCCAAGCTGGTTATGGATGAAACCAGAGCATGCCAATCTTCAGAGTCATAAAAATAAAACTACAAGAAAGTGTTTTTGACTCTTCTCTTCTACCTCCTATATTTGACCCATTAGGAACAAGAGCTCAATCGTATACCTACAATTTACCTTCTCTCAACCTCTATTTTCAAAGGTGAGGAGCCAGCTGGAAGGAAAAAAGTCCAAAGGAATGAAGGAGAAGAGAAAATGGGCCGAATGATCTACAAACAAGAAAACAAATCCCTGAACAAAGAGAGTGGACTCTGATGGTTTTCCAAAAAGTATGATGACAGTAAGGTTCTCAAAAAAAAAAAAAAAAAAAAAAAAAAGGCAGGAAAAATCTTGTAAGATGGTGAGGTCTGCATCATTAAACATGCCCATGAGAGAGGCCACTGTGAGTGCCAGGGAAATCCCAGCCCTCACTCTGCAACTGGCCCTTATCAGGGAAATGAGGAGAATTTCCATCCCTATGTTCTCCAACTGAAAATTATGAAATGTTATTTCGCTGGTGCTTTGACTTCCTTTAAATGAAAAGGTGAAGCGAACACAGATTAATATTGTGCCATTCACTTTCAAATCAGTTATGAGGTATGTATGCATACATTTAAATGGTCACTGTGGAAGTTTTCCAGGAGCAAAAGATTGGGGGGGGGGGGGCGGTCAGCTAATTAGAAAACATGAGTTCCGTTTTTCTGAACATTTTTGATAAATTTGGTCAAAATCAGAAACATTCCACTTTCAAAATTTAAGGACATGCAGTAGATAAATTTTAAAAATTCAGCAGACATGTTCTTGTGTTTAACAACTAAAAACAAAAACAACATCCCTGGTTACCACAAAGCTGCAAGACCAAACTCTTCCTTCTAATTAAACAAAACAGTGCATATTAGCCATTGTCTTTTCTTATTTAGGACCAGTTAGCAGTTTTCTTCTTGTCTGGACAATTACTACATGGCTAAATGAGATTACCTCTAGTGTCTTTCGGTACTTGCTCATCAGATTCATCTAAAAAACCCAAAACTGTAAACGCTCCCACAGTATGGACCTCCTGTTCATATAAAGAGCAAATTTAAAAAATTTTTAATCTTTTTAAAATTTAAATTCAGTATCAGAACCATTTTAGAGCTTCAATTTTTGAAAAATTCTCCAGGATATTTCATTTAAAAATGAGGTTCTAACATTAATTTGGATTCCAAACAGCATTTAAAGTTATTCCTTCTATAAAACCACCTTCAAAATAAGCATCCTCATGAATAAACTTACATTCCCACCCCAAAGGGCTTAAATTGTTTCCTTTATTTGGACAAGCCCCAAGACTCTAAGGAATGTGACTGTTTTACTTACCATCCGCAGACAGGTGGGCGTGCCTTGAAAAGGCTTTATCTATTTCTAGAAAAGCCAAGGTCAACACAGTTTCCAAGTTCTTCTCCTTAGGAAGCAAGTCCCTTTATGGAGAGGGAAAAAGAGTCCCAAACAACTGTTTTATAATAGGTTTCTCTTCTTCATCCAGGTCCCTCTAGCTAGCTGTTAGTCCACACAATGGACTGCCATGGTTTGTATTTCAGATGCTTAAAATCCATAGATTAGCAAATCAAAGTAGGAAATTACTAGACTAGGAAATAAGACTTTAAGAACCACAAAAGTCCAAGTCTCCCTCCGTAAAGATGAATACTCTCTATCTACAACCCTGAGAGGTCAAAATTTCCTTCAAATAAATTTACATTACTGAGTTCAAAATATGAAGAAATCAACTGATGAACAGAGTAACTATACACAAGAAAACAAGAAACTGTCATGTTCTCCCTTTTAATTCAAGTCATATGGTCCCCAAAATACATTAATAACTGCAGTAAATAAACTTTTTTAAGAGCTCCAAAATACCCTCATTAAATGCATTTTCCCCACATACTGTCAATCATCTAAAGCTACTGGTACCACTTGGAAGAAGAATTACCATTTATTGAAGAACCGCAAGTCGTACACTGGTAGGAGTAAATGCTTTTCATAATACACAAGATCGTGCAGCTTGTACGACTTAGCTTGACACGATCACAAATCTAAGTGCTTTTGATCCTGGTCAATGTTCTCACCAGGCCGAATGGTAATAACCATCAGGAGTAACAAGGGGCAGGCTTAAGCTACTGCTTGTTCCTCAACCAACGGTATGGAACCACTCAGTTAACTAGGGTAACCCTGAACATCTCAGCCAAAAGGCTGACGTTTCAAACCTGAAGTATAAGGTAAACTGCAAAGTCAAGAGTGAAAGCCACTGTACATACATGATGCATTTCTCCATGTGGGTGTGACAGAAATCCGCGGCTGCAGGTCCGCCGTGGCCGTCATACACCGCGAAGTACAGGACCTCATCCGTCAGCTGAGCGCTGTCAAACCGGTCTTCATTCTCTTTCCGTTTCCCAATATGCGAGGCGCAGCCCACCTTCTCCAGGCTGATTTTGGGAATTGGCTTGCCATACTTAATGCTGGGCGGCAGCAGGATGGGCTCATCAATACGGTTATCCCAGATCCCAAAATTATCCCAGGTGGCCGGACGCCCACTACCATCCAGATCAAACCGAGAGCACCTGCGCTCCGACGTGGAGCTGTGGCAGGTGGGTGTCAGCCGCTTGTCGTCCTGCAGTAGGCGGGACCTTAGCAGCACTCTCCTTCTCACGTGGTTCCCACCGCTTCTCACCAAAGTAATTAAGGCAGCTGTGGACATACCTCAACTCCAAAGGACTCGGGAATGAGGGAAAGACCAACAGAACAATAATGGAATGTTTTCAAGAAAAATGATGCAGCTGAGGAGGTGGGAGAGGGGGAGAGAGAGAGAGAAAGAAAGAGAGAGAGAGATTCCATCAGTAATTTCACATGTAATTGAGGTATCATTAGATATTACCAAAACGTAGGGCCATAAAGAATGCGGCACCTAACAGCCTACTTCTAAGAACAGTGGAGCAAAACCAAAATTGATTTACATACCCCTTTCACAGTGTTTAAATTCTATAAACATTTGACAATGTGTATGTATCATGTAGAACAAGTGTTTCTCAAACTTTAACCTACAGTCACCCCGGGAACTTGTTAAAACACAGATTCTGCTTCAGTCTGCCTGGGGTGGAACCTGAGATTCTGCATTTCGAGCCAGCTCCCTGGTGACAGCAAACTGCTGATTCCTCAGGCCCATACTCTGCATAGCAAGAATGTAAAATCCAGGGGCGCCTGGGTGGCTCAGTGGTTTGAGCCGCTGCCTTTGGCTCAGGTCATGATCTCAGGGTCCTGGGATCGAGCCCCGCATCGGGCTCTCTGCTCCGCGGGGAGCCTGCTTCCCTCTCACTCTCTCTGCCTGCCTCTCTGTCTACTTGTGATCTCTCTCTGTCAAATAAATAAATAAGGGCGCCTGGGTGGCTCAGTGGTTTAAGCCGCTGCCTTCGGCTCAGGTCATGATCTCAGGGTCCTGGGATCGAGTCCCGCATCGGGCTCTCTGCTCGGCAGGGAGCCTGCTTCCCTCTCACTCTCTCTGCCTGCCTCTCTGCCTGCTTGTGATCTCTCTCTGTCAAATAAATAAATAAAATCTTTAAAAAAAAAAAAAAAAAAAAAAAAAAATAAATAAATAAAAAAAATCTTTAAAAAAAAAAAAAGAATGTAAAATCCAGGTGTAAATAAATATTCTTCCCTTTGTTAAGGCCATTGCTCTGAAGAAAAGATAGGGGCAAATGTTGACAGTTCCAAAGTCTCTTAAGGAGGAAAGAAGTAAAAATAATTGGTTAAAGAATAGTTAGGACAGGGGTGCCTGGGTGGCTGAGTTGTCCAGTGTCTGCCTTCGGCTCAGGTCATGATCCCAGAGTCTTGGATGGAGCCCCACATCAGGCTTTAAGCTCAGTGGGGAGCCTGCTTCTCCCTCTCCCACTCCCCCTGCTTGTGTTCCCTCTCTTGCTATCTCTCTGTCAAATAAATAAATAAATAAAATCTTTTTAAGAAAAAATAGGACAGTTCTGGGGCACCTGGGTGGCTCAGTGGGTTAAGCCTCTGCCTTTGGCTCGGGTCATGATCCCAGAGTCCTGGGATCGATCCCCGCATTGAGCTCTCTGCCTACTTGCGATCTCTGTCTGTTAGATAAATAAATAAAATCTTAAAAAAAAAAAAAAGGACAGTTCTATACTCAGAGTGCCCAAGTTTTAACAAAGACAAAATCTAGGATCTAAATTCTGTTTTAAGATTTGTCAACTTAGGGGGCGCCTGGGTGGCTCAGTGGATTAAGCCGCTGCCTTCGGCTCGGGTCATGATCTCAGGGTCCTGGGATCGAGCCCCGCATCCGGCTCTCTGCTCCGCAGGAAGCCTGCTTCCTCCTCTCTCTCTGCCTGCCTCTCTGCCTACTTGTGATCTCTCTCTCTGTCAAATAAATAAATAAAATCTTTTAAAAAAATAAAAATAAAAAATAAAAAGATTTGTCAACTTAGGGACGCCTGGGTGGCTCAGTGAGTTAAGCGGCTGCCTTCGGCTCGGGTCATGACCATAGGGGTCCTGGAATCGAGTCCCCACATCAGCCTCCCAGCTCAGCGGGGAGCCTGCTTCTCCCTCTGCCTGCTGCTCTCCCTGCTTGTGCTCCCTCGCTCTTTCTCTCTCTCTGACAAATAAATAAATCAATTTTTTTAAAAAACTGTCAACTAAACTTCACATACTTCATTACTATTGTTAATGAAGAATGGTTCATGCAAACACTCCCACAGGCACAAAGAAGAGACAGTTCTGATGTGTGTGATCACTGGGACTGGGGGACCCCACCCTTGTGAGTTATGAGCAACTGATTTATGCATTTACATAAACAGCTGCTGGTCTCCTATCTACCCGTCCAGCAGCCCAGCCCTTGTGTGCCCTGCAGACTGGGAGCTACTGCCTGAGACCACATTTCTTTTAAACTATTACTCTGCACCCCCATTTCTGGACTCTGCCCCAAAGCTGAATCCTCCCCTGGGTGTTGTCCGGGGGAATTCCTACACCCCTGCAAGAAGGGCTGTGTTCCTGGCAGTTTTCCATACAAATAAGGTTCCAAGCAAAAATTCAACTCCAGGCTACTTTGTTCTGTTACTTAATGTATTTAAAAAAAAAAAAAAAACCAACTGGAAAAGATAGCATAATGTCAAGATTTGATAATGCTGGTGGAAGGTATACCGGTATTATATTACTCTCAACTGTATGTCTGAATTATTTCACAATAAAAAGGGAACTTGAAAAAAATACCTCAGCAAAAGGCACATACCCACACACACAAAGCCCAACTTGAGTTGAACCCATAAGTACATGCACTGCAGATTTCAAATAATCATTTTCAAATAAATTTTTGGAAATCAGTCTAGTTGTGTGAGAACAGTAAATAAAACAGTAGAAAGAAAAGATGACGTTCTAAAGAGCTCCCTTAGATATCTCTACAACAAAAAACATGTGTGCCCTGCCTTCATAGATTTTAGTATAAAGAAGTCCTCCCAAAGAATGAATGTATCGTGAAAAACTTAGGCGGCCATTCCTTCTTGGCCTTTTAGCTAATAGCATGTGTACAAGATTGAAACTCCCTTCTATGACAATATTAGGGGTGGAGGAGACGTAGTATCCTGGTTATCAAGTATCAAACAGAAGCAACACATTAAACTACCCAAAAAAAGTGTTTATCCCTTTGCTTCTGACTGAAGGTGATCTTTTTATTCAGCAATGATAACTATGTTAAAGAAAGGTAAGGACTTGGGAAGAAATTTCAAACTATAATACAATCTACGCTAGGAAACTGATTATTGATAGAGATACTTCACAAAGCAGCTTTATACCATACAGAAAAAAAAGAAAACTTTTAAGATACGCTTCTTACAAACCATTCATATTGAAGAGTGCAGCAGAAATTAGTGAAGCATAATTCTTTTTTCTTTTACACTGAGCTGTAATTGACAATACAATATTGTATTAGTTTCAGGGGCACAATATAATGAGTCTGTTTTTGTATAAGCAAAGTACTATTCTTTTGGCTTCAGTCTGAAATCATGTGCGCTTTATTCAGCCTTGGGCCTTTTTGCAGTTGTTCACCTAATTTAAACAAGAGTTCTAGAATTAGAACCAAATAAATATTGATAAATTTTTTTGCAGCTCTTCTAGGGCACTCTTGTCTTCTCTCTCTCTCCTCCAAAAACAAACAAAACCAGAGCTGCATTTTTAGCAGGGATCAAATATCCACTGGAAACATTATTTAAGAATGAAATAAAATGGGGCGCCTGGGTGGCTCAGTCGGGTGAGCATTGGGCTCTTGGTTTCAGCTCATGTGCTGATTTCATGGGTTATGGGCTCCAGCCCCACTGTTGGGCTCTGTGTTCAGCGTGAAGTCTACGGGGGATTCTCTCCCCCTGCTCCTTCCTCCGCACACTTCGGCTCTTTCGCTCTCTCCACCCCCGCCCCCGAAATAAATAACTAAATCTTTAAAAAAAAAAAAAAAAAAAGAATGAAATAAAATGGAAGTTGGGCAATTTCTGTAAAAGCCCCGCTAGGGGGCACTTGGGTGGCTCAGTGGGTTAAGCTTCTACCATCAGCTCAGGTCATGATCTCAGGATCCTAGGAACTAGCCCCATTATCCTACTCTCGGCTCAGCCGGGAACCTGCTTCCGCCTCCCCGCCTGCCTCTGCCTACTTGTGATCTCTGTTAATGAATAAAATCTTAAAAAAATAAATAAATAATTATAAGCTTCGCTAGACTAAAATCAATCATCAACCTGGCCTTCTTCCTCATTTATTATCTGCACAATCATCTCAGAAAGTAAGCAAAATAGGAGCGCCTGGGTGGCTCAGTGGGTTGAAGCCTCTGCTTTCAGCTCAGGTCATGATCTCAGGGTCCTTGGGTTGAGTCCCGCATCGGGCTCTCTGCTCAGCAGCGAGCCTGCTTTCCTCTCTCTCTCTCTCTCTCTGCCTGCCTCTCTGTCTACTTGTGATCTCTCTCTGTCAAATAAATAAATAAAATCTTAAAAAAAAAAAAGTAAGCAGAAGAGTCACAGGAAAACATTTACTTTGGGGGATACTTTTCCGCACAGATGAAACGTCAGCCAGATATAGAACTAGATCAGCACCACTTATGCAAGCAGGTGACAGTATATTTCCAAAGCATTATAACTAAATCATATTAATCTCCTTATTCCCTGGGGAAACATTCAAAGACAACCCTGTATTCCCAAGCTAAATAACTACTTTGAATTAAACCTGCACAAAGACAACCTGTATTCCCAAGCTAAATAACTACTTTGAATTAAACCTGCACATCAAAAAAAGTTTCCTCCAGGGATTCAAGCTAAGAATTAGCCATCAGCTGCCCCCAGTTCTCCAAATGTCCACAGAAATGACTACACACTGACTAGCAGACAAGAGAGTCTAATTTATGATGTGGGGAAGAAACCCAAAGTCTGCGGAGAAAAAACAAAAAAAACAAAAAACCCAATCAATGTTCTTCATAACAAAAAGAGTGGAGAACAACCTGACAACACACCTAAGAGATACTTTTATTATTTGTCAGTTTGACAATTATAAATTGGCATGTATTTATCATTCTACCCCTCCCCCCCCAAAAGTTATTCAGGAATCTTTTAATGTCAATCTCTCAGTCAGAAATCAAGACTAGGGTGCCTAGCTGGCTCAGTTGGTTAAGCAACTGCCTTCAGCTCAGGTCATGGTCCCAGAGTCCTGGGATCGAGTCCCACATCAGGCTCCCAGTTCCATGGGGAGTCTGCTTCTCCCTCTGACCTCCCCTATCGTGCTCTCCCTCACTCTGTCTCTCTCTCTCTCTCTCAAAATAAATAAATAAAAATCTTAAAAAAAAAAAAAAAAAGAAATCAAGACTAGGTTATTTTTTTTTTAAGATTTTATTTATTTATTTGACAGACAGAGATCACAAGTAGGCAGAGAGAGAGGAGGAAGCAGGCTCCCTGCTGAGCAGAGAGCCGGATGCGGGGCGCGATCCCAGGACTCTGGGATCATGACCTGAGCTTAAAGCAGAGGCTTTAACCCACTGAGCCACCCAGGCGCCGCAAGGCTAGGTTATTTTTTAAACTATTTTAACATTTATAGTCAATCTTTGAAAGTAAAAGTCATCCAAAAGAGTCAAAGGGCAGAATTCCACGTGAAATCTAGTTGAAGACACAAAAATGTCAGAGCAAAAGTTAAATCAACCAAGAGCACAAGAATATATTACCTCGGGCACCTGGGTGGCTCAGTGGGTTAAAGCCTCTGCCTTCGGCTCAGGTCATGATCCCAGAGTCCTGGGATCAAGCCCCACATCAGGCTCTCTGCTTAGCAGGGGGCCTGCTTCCTCCTCTCTCTGCCTTCTCTTCCTTCCCTCTCTCTCTGCCTCTCTGCCTACCTATGATCTGTCTGTCAAATAAATAAATAAAATCTTAAAAAAAAAAAAGAATATATTACTCACACATCATATTCAACTAGCAAATATAAAATGCAAAAACAATCTTAAGATCTTAAGATTAAAGATCTTAATCTTAAGAAAATAAAGATAAATAACTTGGCTGGAATGCTAGTGACAGAACAGGTTACTTATACCAACAGCCTACACTACATAAATATATATATTTTTAAAAGGATTTTATTTATTTGACAGACAGAGATCACAAGTAGGCAGAGAGGCAGAGAGAGAGGGGGAAGCAGGCTCCCTGGTGAGCAGAGAGCCTCATGCGGGGCTTGATCCCAGGACCCTGAGATCATGACCTGAGCCGAAGGCAGAGGCTTTAACCTGGTGAGCCACCCAGATGCCCCCAAACTAAACTATATTGATAGTCATAGACCAAAAGGGGGAAAAAAGGACAATTTTCCTTCTAGACCAAATTGTTCCAAATTCCTTTTTATTTCCCAGTCAAAACAAAAATTTATGTCGCACAAATTTACTTTTCATCACATGAATATTTAACAATGTGAGTATGCACACATATATACACACACAAAGAAACCCTATATATTCTACATACTGTCAATAAATAAATGCCTGAAACCATTTTCCTTTTTCATCATTTTCACACTGATTTGTGTGACCAGGGCTTCTCCATCTTCCTCCTTAATGTTTTTTTTTTTTTAAAGATTTTATTTATTTATTTGAAAGACAGAAATTACAAGCAGGTGGAGAAGCAGGCAGGCAGAGAGAGAAGGAAGCAGGCTCCCTGCTGAGCAGAGAGCCCGACGCGGGGCTCGATCCCAGGACTCTGGGATCATGACCTGAGCCGAAGGCAGAGGCTTTAACCCACTGAGCCACCCAGGCGCCCCCCTCCTTAATGTTTTAACAGTTTAATAGGATACTTGAAAGTCCTGACACAGAACCCGTGACCAGTGAAAAATGTTGGCACCTGGTTTAACAATTCTGACTAGCAGGAGGGATTCTCAGCAAAGGGGGTTAAATTGGAAGTAAGCTCTGACACCATGCGTGTAGGCACAGAAATTCTGCATGAGGGCACTGCTGAAAGCCCACATCCTGCGAGTAGGAAACCTCAGGTGAAATGTATCAGGAAGGAGAAAAAGAATTCATTTGGTTTGTAGTGAACTTTTAAAATACATACTTGATTTAAAAATAAAAGGTGGTGGGCGCCTGGGTGGCTCAGTGGGTTAAGCCGCTGCCTTCGGCTCAGGTCATGATCTCAGGGTCCTGGGATCGAGTCCCACATCGGGCTCTCTGCTTGCAGAGAGCCTGCTTCCCTCTCTCTCTCTCTGCCTGCCTCTCTATCTACTTGTGATCTCTCTCTATCAAATAAATAAATAAAATCTTTAAAAAAAAAAATAAAAGGTGGTTAAGAAAAGCCACAATATTGGGGCGCCTGGGTGGCTCAGTGGGTTAAAGCCTCTGCCTTCAGCTCAGGTCATGATCCCAGGATCCTGGGATCGAGCCCCGCGTCGGGCTCTCTGCTTGGCAGGGAGCCTGCTTCCTCCTCTCTCTCTCTCTCTCTGCCTGCCTCTCTCCCTACTTGTGATCTCTATCTGTCAAATAAATAAATAAAATCTTAAAAGAAAGAAAAAAAGAGAAGCCACAATATAGGGCGCCTGGGTGGCTCAGTGGTTTAAGCCGCTGCCTTCGGCTCAGGTCGTAATCTTAGGGTCCTGGGATCGAGTCCCACATCGGGCTCTCTGCTCGGCAGGGAGCCTGCTTCCCTCTCACTCTCTCTGCCTGCCTCTCTGCCTACTTATGATCTCTCTCTGTCAAATAAATAAATAAAATCTTAAAAAAAAAAAGAAAAGCCACAATATATAGCTACAAGATTGCTATGCCAGTTTTGCATCTTCTTATCATTCCCATTTTATAACCCCTCAATGGCTTAAATACCTCAAAGCTATCCAAATTTATTTTTGCAGTCAAATGCTCTACCCCTGAGCTATACCCCCCCAAATTTATTTTTGGATAAGAGAGTCACTCACTGTTTCTGGAAAGAGGATACACTTGGGATTTCAGTTAAACTGCTGACTGCTGAAAGCAGGTCAAAAGGGCAATTTATTGTTGAAATTTCAAGTGCATGCCAACATTATTCAGTCATTCTATGGTTCAGTACTGCAGAAAGCTGTTTAGATTTATCCCTCCAGCAAAAAAAAATGTAAGAAAATATTCATATTTGCCCATTATAAAGCAAAACTCAGGTACCTTTACATCAGTAATTTGCACAAAGGATACACGTGGAATTTTAATATTCTCAAAGCAAATATTTATCAACTTTTTTAAAGACAAGCAATGCATCCCAGGAAATTCAAATATTTCAGGAAATGTGGGCTCCAATATTTTATCAATACTCCGCTGGGAGGAAGGGAAACAAAGTGTAATAACGTTCATGAGGGAAAAAACAATAAAAACCCCCAAATGATTCCCCTTGGGTTTGATGTGAACATGTTTAGATGTTTAGAGGAAGGAAAGTCATGAAAAGTGCTCATTATTCTAATTCCATACACATATTTTAAAACATCTTTGTTAATGTGGATACAATTCATACACTACGTTCCAAGCCTGTACCTTTATACTTCATTTAAGGATTTTCCTTGACATTCTATACTACGTCAACAGCGCATCTCCCCTCTTCTCCTCTTCTCTAAAGATTCTAGTCAAGGGAGGTGCCTGTGTCAACAGAAAGTGACTATGGCTGCAAGAAAAAAACATTAACAAGAACTCACTGCTCAAAAATTGTAACTATTTTATTACCCAGTGGTGCATCTGTTCTCTTCCTCTAATACCGTGACATCACTACTCTTCTTCAAGACCATTATAATCCGTCACTTGTCACTCATTCTGACACCGACGACAATCTCATTCCTTCCTCCGCACTGGTGGAGGATGAGTGCAAAGGGCTTAAGCGGCCTTGCTGCTCGTTTTCAGTCTGAAGCTCAGAAAGGCCAGTGGAGTTTTAGGCTTTGTCGCCTCCTGTGAAATCTCTCACCTACATGAAGCGGTTACTAAAACACACACACACACACCCCCACCCACCCACCCACCCTCACCAGCCACAAGGCTTCTCCTGGCAAGGCAAAACCCACATCCTCAGATCGACACCAACCAGGGCTCTGCATCCTGGCTCTACTCCGGTCCCCTGAAACGCTCACCCTCGGACAGTTCAGGATCCTGGGCTCGCTCGCTGGCTGTGACAGATCAGTAGCCAATGTGACACAGGGCAGGAAGCACACCCTCCCGCCCGCGCAGCGCTGCAGATGGCTGGGTTCCCTCCAGCACCTTCCGCCGCCCGGTCTCCGCCTCCCAACCACCCTCTCGCCGCACAGATCTCGGGCGTCGCCACGTCTCCTTCACCCCGGTTCCATCGGCGGCGGCAACGCGACGTTGACCCCTGCAGCATCCTCGAGTCCGGAGTGGGAGCCGGGCGACCCGGATCCTCGCTAACCGGGAAACGCTAACGAGCAGCCCCCGCCTTTTTCACCATCCAGTTCGTGGTCCCTCCTGCCTTCCAGCCCCGGCCCACTCCACTCGCAATGGTGGCGCCTCCAGCCTGCAAGTCAAGTTTAAGGTCGAGCATGGGGGGTCCCGGCGGGAAACGCCCACTGCCCGCAGCGCAGTCCGGGTGGGCCGCGACAGAACGTGCTACTCATGACCTCCAAAGAGAAGAAAGCGGCGCGCAGAGAATCCAGACGCTGACTGTGGGGCTGGGGATTTGGACTCACATTTCCCCTCCCCTCCCTAACGAACCCTCCGTTTCCCCTCCATTCCGCAGACTCTGGGCGCTGGGATGCGACCCCACCTATAAATAATATCTTAAACTGTTAGCAATAAATGAAGTGCACTCTCTAGGCTCTTACCTCGCGACGGGCGCGTCCCTGGAATTTTCTAATTAATGAACGGAGGGCGGGGAAGGGACTTCCCCGCTGGGCAAGTAAGATTGCCTTCTCCGATGTTTCTGATTTCTGGAGCAAGCAGCTAGCACAGCCACTGGCTCTCCCACTGGAAAATCTCCCCAGTTTTTCACCCGCAGTGAGCCAGATGGAGAGGGGGAATACTGTTCCCGCTGACTGACGGCAACTCTGGCCAATCCGCGCTCGGAGAGGCGGTGCGCCGGCCGCCCGCCCTCGGTCGTAGCCAATCATGGGTTCCAACGGAACGAGCCTCCCCGCGACTGCAATTTGGTTTGGCTGACTTTTCGCAGCTCGCTGTAGAGGGACGTCGACCTGGGCCAGTAGCGGCTCGAGGTGACATCCCGCCCTCTCCGAAGGCCTTGACGGTAGGGCCAATGAAGGGGCGCCTGGGAGGTGGGTGGGATCGGGAGGTGGGGTAAATCGCCCGCGGGTCGAGGAGGGGTGTGTGTCCCTTGTGGCAAGGGGGCAGGCGTTGTGACAACTAGGAAACCGAGAACGAATGCCAACACCTCGGCAGAAGGGCTTGAAAGGCATCTGGTTTCACTGCGGTTCTTTGGAAAACTCACAGGGCAGTGTTCTTCGTGACTGCACAGGCGTCTTGTGATTCCTTGGGAACGTCGATTCATTCGTTTGACAGATATTTCCATGTTTATGGAGGACCTTTTGTATGCCAG
Source organism: Meles meles (assembly GCF_922984935.1). NCBI lineage: Eukaryota > Metazoa > Chordata > Mammalia > Carnivora > Mustelidae > Meles > Meles meles. The sequence goes on along the minus strand of NC_060067.1, from coordinate 120,681,831 downwards.
ACACTGCGCCAGGCATTGGCGCTGCAATCCGGACACAAATACACGTGATTTTGGCCTTCACGGAACTTACAGTCTAATAAGGAAAAGGGAGCAAACAAACAGGTAAACAAGCCAATGAAACAAGAATCACGTCAAGGACAGAAATAGACAAAGTGTGGATATAGAGAATAAGAGGAGGTTGACATTAGAGAGGGAAGGTTGTTGTAAGAGAACTTTATAAGATCCCATTCAGTCGGAGACTTGAAGAGTGAGAAGGAAATCAGTTAGTCAGCCGAGGGACCTGAAAAGCGATAACTATTCTGGGCAGAGAGGACAAAGGTCCTGAGGTGCAATAGTTGGACATTTTGGGAGAACAGAAAGAAAAGCAGTATGGCTCTAGCCATACTAGACGGGCAGAACAGCATGACATGAGGTGGACTGAGGTCAAACCATATACCCAAGTCTTCGAGTTTGCATTACGTTTTAAGTGTAATGGGATTCTACTGAGGCATTTTAAGCAAGGAAATAAAGGGATCTAGTTTATACTTTACATCACAGATGAACGTGTAGAGAACAGGTAGAATAGGCTATTAGGAAACTGGTGAGGAGACCATCTTGGATGAAATTCAGGGTGGGAGATGACCTGGTTTAAGCTACGGTGATACCACTTAAGGGAGGGGAAAGCAGACAGATTGAAGATATTAAAGGGAAACTATAAGCCTGTTTTGACATATCAGGTATCCTGCTCCTGGGACAGCTGTTCTGAATCCAGTTCGTTAACTACTCTATTTAGAGACTGATTATAAATTGGTGACCCACAAATTCTGGTAATGACCTGAAGGATTATTAAGCTGGATTGAGATTCCATTTTCATGGGCTTCCTAGAATTTTCTTTCTTTCATTAACTTTTTATTGAATCATAATATATATGCAGAAAAGTACACACATTCCAAGCTGTGTGTGCACCCTGATGAATTTTCACATTCCAAACACACCTTTGTTGTATCCAACACAGCTCAAGAAACAGAACATTAGGGGTTGGGAGACGGGGAGGGAGTTATGGACATTGGGGAGGGTATGTGCTATCGTGAGTGCTGTGAAGTGTGTAAACCTGGAGATTCACAGACCTGTACCCCTGGGGATAAAAATACATTATATGTTTATAAAAAAAAAAATTGGAAGGGGAGGCGAACCTTAAAAGACCATTATGGACTCTGAAAAACAACCTGAGGGTTTTGAAGGGGCGGGGGTGGGAGGTTGGGGGAACAGGTGGTGGGGAATAGGGAGGGCACGTATTGCATGGAGCACTGGGTGTTGTGCAAAAACAATACTGTTACGCTGAAAAAAAATAAATTAATTTTAAATCATTAAAAAAAAAAAAGAAAGAAACAGAACATTATTAACACGCAGGAACCCCATCATGCCTTCCAGTCGCTGCCTGTCCTGTCAACAGCACAGACTTAGTTCTGCCTGTCTTTGTACTTGACGTATATAAAATCATTAAGTATTCTTTTGTGTTTGGCTTTCTTACTCGACTTTATACTTACGAGATTCTTCCATACTGTTGCATGTAGTTGTAGATGATTCATTTTATTCCATTTTGTGACTATACCGTAATTTATGAATTCATTCTGTTGAAAGACATTAGAGTAGTTTCCAGTTTAGAGCTATGACCCATAGTGATACTGTGTACATTTTAGTACATGTCTTGGCCTTTTATATTGATGGAGCATTTTGGTGGCCAAAGTTTAAATACAGTTAAGTTACTTTTTTTTTTTTTAATTTTATTCATTTATTTGACAGAGAGAGAATACAAGAAGGGGGAGCAGCAGGCAGAGGCAGAGGGAGAAGCAAGCTCCCCACAGAGCAGGGAGTCCAATGTGGGGCTGGATCCCAGGCCCCTGGGATCATGACCTGAGCCAAAGGCAGACACTTAACCAACTGAGCCACCCAGGTGCCCCAACAATTACGTTACTTTTGACTGTTCATCAATAATGTAGTACCATGTATTGTAATATCTCAAACATTCAGACCAGGTAATGAAGGACTTTGCTCTCACGAATGTGAAAACTTTTGGCAACAAAAAGAAATGTTGAGGGGCACCTGGGTGGCTCAGTGAGTTAAAGTCTCTGCCTTCGGCTCAGGTCATGATCCCAGGGTTCTGGGATCGAGCCCAGCATCGGGCTCTCCGCTCAGCAGGGAGCCTGCTTCCTCCTCTCTCTCTGCCTGCCTCTCTGCCTACTTGAGATCTCTGTCTGTCAAATAAATAAATAAAATCTTAAAAAAAAAAAAGAACTGTTGATGTGGGAAATTTTAAGTTTGGAAACCTAAAACATTTTGAATTATGCTTAGCATTTTGACCTTCTTTTTAAGTTCTTACGGATTGCATGCCCACCATTTCAGAACATCAGGACGATGCCAAATCCTTTTATTCTAATAGACTATAACCTACAGTCATATGATAAACAAGATCAATTAGGTGGCCCTGAAGAAATGCGAATGTTTGATGTTATTTCAGTCCTTGGAATTACATTTGAAAACCTTACCACTGGGACATCTGGGTGGCTCAGTCCGTTAAGCATCCGCCTTTGGCTCAGGTCACGATCCCAGGCTCATGGGACTGAGCTCCCCGTAGGACTCCTGGTTCAGGGGAAGCCTGTTTCTCCCTCTCCTTCTGCCCCTCACCCATTGATGATCTCTTTCATGCTCTCTCAAGTAAATGGTTGAAAAGAAAACTGTACCGCTCCATATCTTGCCATAGTTGATAGCAAACGACACCAGTAGTTTACTTCTTTTGAATTATATGCTAAGGCTGTTTGAATCTCTGAAGCTAAATGTAGTACAAATGTACATGAACTCAGCATGAGGGACCACTCTATAATGTCCCAAAGAATCAAGTGAACACAACACTCCATGCCTTCATTAAGGTGAGCTCCATTGTATTTTACTTTATATTTTAAAGAATTCAGTGGTTTGATAGTAGTGACTTTCGGGAAATTATTCCCAAGACCGGTCATGAGATTTTGGGCAAGTGGGTGGCATGGGGACTTATAAAATATAAAATGAGGACATGTGAGTCTTGAGAAAGCCATTTGAGATTTGGGCTAATGAACCACCAACATGAAACTGTTAAAAGGTAAACAGAGGCATAATAAACATTTCAAGAGTTTATTTGAGCAAAAATCAATTGGAATTGGGCAGCCCCAAACCAGAAATTGTTAGGAGTGCTCCACAGATAGGAGCTAGAGGCAAGACTTTATAGAGAAGAGAGGAGAGCAAAGCAAGGAAACTATCTGGCTCTAACTTAAGCAGCTACTTTATTTGGCAAAGTCTGATTTGCTGTTTGTGATTGGCTTTCCTTAGGTTTTTATTTCTTAACCTTTAGGCAATACAGACTTGGGTTTTGATTTTCTAGTGTTACTAAGGCATTAATGCCATCTCACTCAAAAATAAAAACAAAAAACACACAACTTTTTTTTTCTTGTTAATTTGTCTTTCATCAGTTTAATTTTTAGGTCCCCAGCCAGAGAACCTCGGAGAGTAGAGGGAAAACATTCTTTCTTCTCCTACTTTAGAATCAGCAATTTTCCAGGTGACTGTCTCTATGCTACTTCTGGCCTCTTGCCTAAGCAGGAGCCTGGAATTATACTGGGATGTATTTTTCCACAGTTCAGCCTATTCTCTCTGTTAGGTCCCCCAATAACGGGTCCGTGATTAAAGAAGCGAGACTGATACAAAGCGAAGGTCAAGCAAAGCTTTATTTCGCACCAAGCTTCAAGAATCAAACCTAACGTTCGGGGCCGCACCTCTTACAAGAGAGGGTGACCTTTCTCTGTTTCACAGACTAGCTTTTAAGGGCAAAGGCCATGTGGTTGGGCCTGACACGCACAGGTGGCCAATGAGATTGTAACACACAGAGGAAACTCCACAGTCATGCTAGGTCACACATAAGTGACCAATTATATTACAATTTACCCTATAGTAGACATTTGACCTAGCCTATCACCTTGGTCAGAATTGGTGCCCAAAAGGTGACCAAAGGGTGGGACCCATACTCCTTGGTAACTAGGGAGACAGTATGCATCCCCCCACTGATCGAATGTCTCCACCTGGCCTGACCCACCCTTGTATTTGGGCTTTGTTACCTGAGGCTGGTTTCCCCGGACTTGTTTTTCCCTGGAGGAAGGGGGCAGGGACAGTTTAAGGGTTAAACAACAAGGTGGAAACGCTCTGGCTAAATAGGTCCTTACACTCTCCAGAATTGCTAGCCCAGATGTCCTTTCTCTGTGTTACTAGAAGAGCTTCCAAAACACTGACCCAAAGAATTTTAAAAATCTTTAATTATTGGGGCGCGTGTGTGGCTCTGCTGGTTGGCATTACCTTTGGCTCATGTCATGGTCCTGAGGTCCTGGGACCGAGTTCTGCATTGGGCTCCCTGCTCCGTGGGGAGCCTGCTTCTCCTTCTGCCTCTTCTTCTGCCTCCCGTTTGGCCTATTTGTGCTCTGTCAAATAAATAAAATCTTTTTTAAAAATTAAAAAAATATATATTTATTTGTTATTAAAGGGGGCAGGTACAGAGGGAGAAGAAGAGAGAAAATCCTAAGCAGACTCCATGGTTAGCATAGGGCTCCCCTGACTCCAGGCTGAATCTCACTGACTGAGCCACCCAGGTGCCCTGACTCAAAGAATTTGTAAGTTTTTTCCTTGGACCCAGTGAAACTTGCAGCAATGATTTTACTTTAGAATATAATGTTGCTTTTTCCCCCCCATGTATAATTTTCCTCCACAAATACAGAATAAATGAGCTTCATCTAGAACTAGTAGTATAGAGATTTGAATTACCTTTCCATTTCCACCTCTGACTTTTCTATTTGACCTTATTTAAGTATTTAATTTCACTATACATCATTCCTTTTTTCTTTTTTTTAAGATTTTATTTACTTATTTGACAGAGAGAGACAGTGACAGAGGGAACACAAACAGGGGCAGTGAGAGAGGGAGAAGCAAGCTTCCCACTAAGCAGGGAGCCAGAAGTGGGGCTTGATTCCAAGACCCTGAGATCATGACCAGAGCCTAAGGCAGACATTTAACTACTGGGGTGCCCCACCATGCATCATTCTTATACAGGGCCATTATGAGGACAATTATATTTTATAAGTGTATTGCAGGAAAGGTTACAGCAAAATTGGACTTTATTACTTAAATCACAAAAGCTCAGAATCAAGGAAATAAATTTGGTAGTCATTACCACCACTTGTCAAATATTTCTCACTCTCCACGATGCCGGAGCTTCTGGCTCCTTTGTGGGTGGTGCTATGGGAAGGGGAGGTACCTGTGACTAGTTCAGATCAATGAATTTGTAAGTAGGATTTCTGAGTTGGAGCATTAATCTTCCTTGGCATGACCCTCCAGGGCCCACTTCTGTCTGCCATTGCAACCCACACTGTTCTAGATCATGTCCTCTCCATCAGTCTGGATCACTGAGTGACGATGAAGAGCAGAATTCTGCTCCATTACATAGCATGAGCGAGAAATAAACCATCATTTTTAGCCACTGATTTTGTTTGTTATGGTATCTTGAGCTAATTTAACCTAGTCTATCCTGATGGATGCAGAGAGTAGCTCCAACTTAAAATCATTTGACTAGGGCACCCTACTGGCTCAGTTGAAAGAGTATGCAGCTCTTGATCTTGTGGTCATGAGTTCAAGCCCATGTCAGGTGTAAAGATTACTTACATAAAGCTTTTTAAAAAAATAAAATAAAATCATTTGGTTGAGGTTTTCTTGGGCAATTTTAGTGAAAGAGAAATGTGTGTTCATTTTTTTCAGTAACTTTTTGTGAAGTTCCAGCTGTATATCAAGTACTATGTATATTAGGCTCTGGGTTTATAGCAATGAATGAACAATATAAACATGATCTCTGCTGTTATGAAAATTAGGAGGTGGGAGAGTAAATAATACACATGTATCTAAGTATAATGAATGCTAAAATGAGAAAAGTATGGGGCATCTGGGTGGCTCAGTCGGTTAAGTGTCCAACTCTTGATTTCAACTCAGGTGTTCATCTCAGGGTTATGAGTTCAAGCCCCATATTAGGTTGGGCATGGGGTCTACATAAAAAAAAAAAAAAAGGTATGGCGTTCTCTAAATATTATCCTAGGAGTCTTGTGGCTCATCTTCTTTCTGTCTCTGCCTCCCTTTTAACTTAGGGATATTCAGTTGCTGAATATTATACAAGTCTACGTAGAAAGAGTAAGAAGGAAAAAAAGAATTTCTAACTCTTGAGAGGTATCTTGTAATCAAATAAAATGTTCCTTGCATGGGTCCTGAGTCTAGACTCCAACATCACTTTTGACCAGTGTATGGCGTCAGATAAGAAGCTAACTTCACTGTGCCCATTTCATCAGATTAAAAAATAGCACTAAGGGCGCCTGGGTGGCTCAGTGGGTTGAGCCGTTGCCTTCGGCTCAGGTCATGATCTCAGGGTCCTGGGATCGAGTCCCGCATCGGGCTCTCTGCTCGGCGGGGAGCCTGCTTCCCTCTCTCTCTCTCTGCCTGCCTCTCTGCCTACTTGTGATCTCCTGTCTCTCGCTGTCAAATAAATAAATAAAAATAAAAATAAAAATCTTTAAAAAAAATAGCACTAAATATAACCTGTCCTGGCCAACTTATGTAACTGCTGCAAGAATTAAATTAGGTAGAGAATGTAAGCGTCCCATAAAAATAAACAGTGTTATTACTCTGAAGATTTTACAGTACACTGGAGGAGGCTATAAACAGTCAGTCTAAAAAAAAATAATGAAAACATTTGGTCCACCTATAAAGCAAACTATAAAAAAATTAATATGGCACCCTTCTAGTTATGGGAAATAGTACAGATTAATGCAATGAAAATTACACCTTCAAGAATCTAAAACTCCGTGTCTATTGCTGAGTAGTAGCTGCTAATGTCCTGTTACTAGGATCTGGCTGAAACAGGCCACAACTTCCCTCATAATCTTCATAAAGAGCATTCAATACATTTATTGTCAGTGGAATGAAGTGAACATACAAATTAGTAGACTTATTCCAGTGGATAAAATCCATGCAGTATCACAGAAAACTGCCATCATCTTCAAAATCTGTAATGTCTGAAGTGCATATGCTTAAAAGCTATTAGAAATGATACCTAATTTCTTAAACTCATTCCTCTTTTCTGAGTCTCATTTAGATTAAAGTTCAGAATCTTAGGGTAACATTGTAAGAGATGATGAAAGGCACACTTGTCACTGGTTGTGAGGCAACCAAGAGTATGAGTTACTGGCATGTACAAACACACCTCCCTATTTTGTACAGAGTGGGTGTAGGTGCTGAACTACTCCTCCATTGGTCAGTTTCTCCACCAATGGCAGCAAAGAAAGTATTCTTTTTCAGCTAATTAGCATATGCTGGGAAAGTACCCAGCGGCATTTCTTTCCCTGGAAGTGTTAAATATAGACTTTAAAACCAGGCTTAGCATTTACCACTTAAAAGTTACTTTGGAAAAAAAAAAAAAAAAAAAAAAAAGTTACTTTGGCTTTGGGTGATCTAGATTTTACAAACAAAAATTCTCCGGGAAAAGTTTTTCAAACTCAAATAAACTAATAGCATGTTATGGTTCTGTTATAGAAAGAAAGCAAAAAACATTTGTTTTTTTGAAGATGCTTTAATATAAAGAAAATAGGAACTCACACTCCTCCTCCAGGTTGAAACCAGGTAAGATTTCCAAAGGTCAGAAAGGACAAAAGGGAGGGGCGCCTGGGTGGCTCAGTGGGTTAAACCCTGTGCTTTCTGCTCAGGGCATGATCCCAGGGTCCTGGGATCAAGCCCCCACATCGGGCTCTCTGCTCAGCGGGGAGCCTGCTTCCCCTCCTTTCTCTCTGCCTGCCTCTCTGCCTCCTTGTGATCTCTGTCTGTTAAATAAATAAATAAATAAAATCTTTAAAAAAGGACAAAAGGGAAAAAAAAAAAAGGTATTCTCTACGGCCACCCTACCTTCACAAAGACCAGGGAACTTGCAGGAAGCTGGGAGCCATGAGGAGAGCAGAGTTATAGCAAAAGGAAAAAGGGGAAGGGAACTGAGAGAGGGACATCAGCCTGCTCACCTGAGAAACCACCATATGGCCTAAAATGTGACCCAGTGAAAACAGTAAGGAAACAGGTGCTTAATGCTCTTTGGTGATGAACTGTATTTAACAGCATAATGCAAGGTCACATAATATTTTCTACCTGTTCTCTCTTTCCCTGGATTCTCCCTCCTCCTGATGAATCCCACACCACTGTTGAGTAGTTTTCATCTTACCGCGCTGTTCTCCCAAAGTTTGGGTAGCTTTCCATTTCCAGCAGGGGGAAAGAAATCCTGAGCTTCCAAGGCTTGTATTCAGACCTTTCCATGGCCCACCCTTGCCTTTCTCCAACCTTATGACCCACCACTTCCCTAAGTGGACCCTTATTCCACCCAAACACATCATTTTCTGTACCTGCCATGAGTGTTCTTGCCTCCTTGCTTCCTTGCCTTTTTAAAAGGCAAATCTTTATTTTCTCCTCTTCGTTTTCTTAAATCTTCAGAAGTGGGAGATTTAAAGTGAAAGTTTGCCATGTGATTACTCTCACTGAAGAACCAATATAGTGCTCGCTTCGGCAGCACATATACTGAAGAACCAATATAGACGATCACTTCAGGTTACATACCCAAATCATTATCGCTTGCGGTAGCAGGGTTCTCCAGAGAAAACGAACCCAAAACAGGGGCGTGTGCGTGTAGGTGGAGAGAGAGAGACTGAGATTTAAGAAATTTCATCACCCGGGGCACCTGGGTGGCTCAGTGGGTTAAGCCGCTGCCTTTGGCTCAGGTCATGATCTCAGGGTCCTGGGATCCAGTCCCGCATCGGGCTCTCTGCTCAGCAGCGAGCCTGCTTCCCTCTCTCTCTCTCTGCCTGCCTCTCTGTCTACTTGTGATCTCTCTCTGTCAAATAAATAAATAAAATATTAAAAAAAAAAAGAAAGAAAGAAAGAAAGAAATCTCATCACCCGATGTGAGGGCTGGCAAATGCAAATCCAAAGGGAGGGAGCAGACCATGGGTATATGTGAAGAAGTAGTCAGGGCAGAAGAAAGAGTAAGCACCAGCGTCCTGCCGCGCAGTGGCCGGCTGGAGACCCAGGGAGGAAGTAAGGTTGCAGCACAAGACCCAAGGCAGTCTGGATGGAGACAGAATTCCTTCTTCCTTAGTGGATGACAGTGTTTCTTCCTTAAGACCTTTCACTGACTGGATGAGGCCCCCGACATTATGGAGAGGAATCTGCTTTACTCAAAGTCTACTGATTTAAGCATTAATCCCATCTAAAAATACCTTCAACAGAGACATGGAGACATGATGTTGGACCAAATATCTGGGTACCTTGGCCTAGTCCCACTGACACATAAAATGAACCATCGCACTCACCGATGCAAATGTTTATTCTGTCCAAGAACTGTTTTAAATGCTTTACATGTAGTAATTCACTTAATCTTAATAAGCCTATGAGTTAGGGTTACTATCATCATTCCCATTTTACAGAAGAGGCACAGAGAGGTTAAGTAACTTACCTGAGATCATATAGCTTACAAATGACAGTGCTGGAACTTGAATCCTTGCAGCATGGCTTCAAAGTTCATTAACAGCTATGTGATTTATCTCTCAAGAAAAAGAAAGTGAGGGGCGCCTGGGTGGCTCAGTGGATTAAGCCGCTGCCTTCGGCTCAGGTCATGATCTCAGGGTCCTGGGATCGAGCCCCGCATCAGGCTCTCTGCTCCGCGGGGAGCCTGCTTCCTCCTCTCTCTCTGCCTGCCTCTCTGCCTACTTGTGACCTCTCTCTCTGTCAAATAAATAAATAAAATCTTTAAAAAAAAAAAAAAAAGAAAAGAAAAAGAAAGTGAAAGCACAACTCATTGATGCCTTATATGTTCTTCCCACTGGCCCCATAAACATCTTTGTTTCCCTGCCATAACATCTGTTAGATGCGAGTGTTTACAGAAAACTCAAGTATGTTCCCGAAGCAGCCCTTTGATGTAGGTAACATTATCCCTGTTTTACAGATGGAGTAAATTTTGAGGCACAGAGAGGTTAATGACTTGCCCTCAACCACACAATACTGAGAGGAATAGCAGGGATTTGAACCCAGGACCCTCTGTCTTCAAAGCATATCCCCTTCCCACGCTGTCTGTACATAGTTCATCGATGTGTTAAATATGCTCCTACTCACCTCTGTTTTAAAAACTTAAATTATTTTAACAAAAATTGGCTTTACCGATTGCTTAACAAAAATTAGTCTTCTGTTTTAATGTGTTCCACAAGTGAAATACCTGTACCTATGTGCATAAATTTCTGACTAATAAATTTCTGACTAAACTTCATGCACCAGGAAAGAACAGAGATTGCAGATAAAGGAAATGGAAAGAAAAGGCAGGGGAGGGTGAAGAGCATTTTCTGTTTCACCAGGTAGAGATTATACAGTATCATCTGCTGGGGGGCTTCCATGTTTAGAGAAATACAAGCGGAGAACACAGCACTCTGTGGCACTGAAGGGGGAGAAAATGAGCAGTTAGAGCAGAATATAAATTGAACCTGAGGGGTGAATTTGCTCTCATTGGGAAGGAAGGCATAAAACAGAAACCATCCGTTTTGCAATGTTGGCTCGCTCTGCTGGATTTTTAGCTGAGTTTACTTTCCGTCTGTTTTTCAGTGACTGATGTAGAAAGTTTTATTCCAAAAGAAGGCTTGATTTCCTAACTGGGCCCAAGAGCAGGCGGAGCAGCCCACAGGTTTACTGTAGATAAAGATCATAGTAGGAGAGTCTGCCACCCAGGACCTTTCACCTCTTCCTTCTTAACTCATTGACTGAACAGGGAGCTTGGGAGAGAAGGACCAGAAGTCTTTTTGCCCTACCAGCAGTCAATGTGTCAAAGAATTTTGGAGCTGGGAGGTTATCTTTGGATTTATTTCCTCCTCTTCCTCTCCCCTTCATTTTTCAGAGAATTCAGTGCAAACTCTGAGAGGCGATAGGTCTTGCCCAAAACCACAGAGCTGACAACTACAGACTGGGAGTAACTATAAGCCAAACTTCTAGCATCCCAGTCAAGTGCTAAGTGCATCTCTTCACACCATGTGCAATCGTTACTCCTAAGAACAGGCAACAAAGCCAGAGATCTATCAAGGATATGCCAAATGGTAGAAAGGTTGTGCAAAACTAAGGTGTTTCTTTACAATGCCTGTAGGAAAGACACCAAGACTGTAGGTAGGATTGACTCTAAGCAATACTGTGAAGTAATTAAAGTATGAATTCAGTGGCCTCATACTCGGCTTGTCTGAGAGGCTATGTATTACAACAGTGGAGAACAAGACTCTGAAGACAGCCAGCTTGTTTCAGTTCTGGCTCTCCATTTGTGAGCTGTGACCTTGGGCTAGTTGCTTAACCTCCCTATGCTCAGTTTCCTTGCGTGGAGAAGGAGATGGTAGTATTTCTAAAATCATAGTTTTAGGGAGGATTCCATAAACTAACATGTGGGAAGTACGTAGAGTCATTCCTGGCTTTAGACAGCCTAGTCAATGCGAGGACTTTTTTTTTTTTTTTTAAAGATTTTATTTATTTATTTGACAGAGAGAGAGATCACAAGTAGGCAGAGAGGCAGGCAGAGAGAGAGAGGAGGAAGCAGGCTCCCCGCTGAGCAGAGAGCCCGATGCGGGGCTCAATCCCAGGACCCTGAGATCATGACCTGAGCCGAAGGCAGCGGCTTAATCCACCGAGCCACCCAGACGCCCAATGCGAGGACTTTTGACTAATCACTGCCATTGCCTGTAACACCCTACCTTGCTCTAGGCTTGCTGGTTCTGGCAATGTCCCAGCTCACAAAATGTCTCTGTTCTTCCTCCTCTTTTCTATTGCAGCTCTCTCCTTAGTTGTTCAGTAAATGGCTGTTCACTCATTCAAATAATACATATTTAGCGCATCTCCTGATGTGCCAGAAACTGTTCTGAGAACTGAAGATTACAGCAGTGAACTAAGCAGACAAAATTTCTGTCCTTGTGGAACATACTAGAGAAAAGAAGATAGAACAACAGAGATAAATATATTCTTTGCTTTCTGTAACAATGAATGGTCTGTAGAAAAAAGAACAATGAATAATGGGATAGAGCAGGGAAAATGTGCTATTTGAGGTGAGAAAGCCAGGGAACACTTTTAGAGTCAGGGGCACCCAGGGAGAGAGACCGTAATAGAAGGGAGGGAAACAACTACACATATTTTTGAAGAAAAAGTACTCCAGGCAGAAGAAAGGACAGGACAAGCACAAAGGCTCTGTAGCCGAGTGGCAAGGAAGCCAACACGACAGGAGCATGGCTAGTGAGTGAAATTAAGCAGAAATGTGGCTGGAGAAATACTGGAATCTGTAAGGCATTATACACCAAGATTAGAAATTGGGATATTACTCTCATAGTTGAGAAGACCCTGGCAAAGAGAGCAGATGAGTGTCAGGAACGGATTTATGATTGAAAGGGATCACTCATGTTGTTATGCAGAGAATAAACTGCGGAGGGCCAAGAGGAGCAACAAAGGAACAAGCTAAAAAATTCTCCAGGTGGAGTTGAAGAAGAATCCAGGGTTTTACTTTAGGGGAGTTAAATTTGTGATGCCTAGTCAACATAAAACGAATATTTTGCATAGGCACTTAAATACATTCATCTCTTCTTCTAGGGAGACATGATTTTTGGAGTCATCAGCGTGTGCATGGAACTTAAACCCACAAGGACGAGACCACGTAAGAAGTAAGGAGAAGAGAGGAGGTGGGAGGCCAAGATACTGAGATTTTGCAGGGTGTAGAAGTTGGGAAAAAGAAGATGATTGAGCAAAGAGACAAAGAAGGAGTAGCTTTGAGGTAGGAGGAAAAACAACAGAAAGTGAGAGAAGGGCAGTATAGATTTCAAGAAGAAAGGTATAAGCAGCTGTTTCAAATGGAGCTAAAGATTAGGTGAGCTGAGGCCTTTGGTATGCAACAATAGGTAAATAATACATGTGTCTAAGCCCAAAGTCAAGAAACAGAGAGGTATACTCGGCATCAGACAAGTATATATTACCCAAATTTCAATTCCTTAAAATGTAGGTTGCTCTTTAGTTATTAGTGGCTTCTGACATTTTAAATCTGTTTTCTAGTTCCCAACCAATTCTATCTTTATGATAGCTTATCTCCAGTTCTTCCCTTCTTGTACTCACATGCGGTTGCCCTATCAAGGGTGCCCTCTCAAGGGTAGAGTCTATTTCTGCACACCCTTGAATCTGGGCTAGGCCTGTGACTGCTGTTAACCACTAAAATACAGGGAAGCAACATTGTCTCGATTCCTAGCCTTTTAGAGAAAGGGCAGTTTGCATGTCCTGCCTCCTGGAAGCCTGCCATCATGTAAGGTACATCTACAGGGAGAAAACAAAACAAGTTTCCGACATTTCTTATTGCAAGTAGCTAGTCACTTACATATGTTTTATAAAGTTCCGTTCTGCAGTTTCCATTTTTTTAAGATGGTAGGTACAAGGTTTGGTTTATTCTCCCGTCAGCTGATGGACATCTAGGTTAGGACATTTGGGGCTATTACGAAGAATGCTGCTATGAACATTCATGTACAAGTTTTTGTGTAGACTCATGTTTTCGTTATTTTGAATATATACCTACAAGTCAAAGCACTGGCCGTATGGTAGCAGCTACACATCTTTGAATCACTTTTCCTGAAAGAATTTTTTTTTTAAGTCTGAATCTGTGACACAAAATTTATAGGGCCAGACTTCGTGGAAAATGCAAGTCGTCCTTCAAAATACAGCATGTTGGAGCAATTACAAACACACTAGTACATCGTTGAAAAACTCATCAATAAAACCTATCGCAGAAAGCATAAAATAAAATAGAAAGGAAGCTAGGAATAGAAAATGTGTTGGGTTAATGGAGATGATGTTATATGCTTATGCCTGGCTCCTCCTCCAAACATTGTCCACTCTCCCCAGGTTATCTCTGCTCTGCTGCTCTGGCCTCTACTGGAGACAACTCAGGGGACCACTGTCTCCTGTCCTGCAGGTCTCTGGTTACTCCACAGTACATTACGGGAGTCTCCCTGACTACCTACCTAAAATAGCTCTCCTTCTCCTCTACCCGTTTGCATCCTCAGAGCACGGATCACACATTGGATGTTTACCCATTCATTCATTTAGTTATGTCTGCCATTCCCCAGACCTCCATGGGAGGTGGATTTTTGTTGAAGTTGTAATATCCCCCCAGGCACCTGAATGGCTCAGTAGGCTAAAGGTTTGCCTTCTGCTCAAGTCCTGGTCCCAGTGTCCTGGGTTCAAACCCTGCATCGGGCTCCCTCTCAGTGGAGAACTTGCTTATGTCTCTCCCTCTGCTGTCTCTCCCCTGCTTGTGCTCTCTCACTTTCTCTGTGTCAAATAAATAAAGTCTTAAATAAATAAATAAATAAATAAACAAATTGTAATATCCCCAACACTTAAAGCAAAGCAGTATAAATCTGTCAAATGAATGAATGAATGAATGAATGAATGAATCCTCCATTTCCTGGCAAAGCCTTTGCTCCATTGAGCACTGCCCTAGGGGAAATTATATCAAGCAAATACCAGGCGTGCAAAGTTGGCTACCATAAGGAAATCCCAGGGAACATAAGTGGGTCCACTGCCAGTCATGCAAGCAGAAAAGGAAATAGAACTAAAAATTACCTAAATACTTCCGTTCTCACTTTGTGGCATGGTTTCTGCTGCTTTCCCCTTCATCTGTCTCTGTCCTTTATATCTCTCAGCGTTCGCTCTTCTTGACTCTGTTTCACATATTGTGTGGCACAGAACAGTGTGGCTGGTGTAAAAATCCCAAATCTGGTTAATGCAGAAAGAGCTCAGCCTGGTTAGCTCTAGGGGAGTGCTTTCAAAAATTCTACATTTTTAGGGCAGGTACCTACAGGCTTTCCCCTCCAGGTTTTCTTCCTGACTACTAGTCTCCTTGATCTGTTCTTAAAGTCTTTCTTCTCAACTCTCTTCATTTCTTTCACATTTGCCTTCACTTTTTCCATCTTCTTGAGTCCTTAAAACTCAAGGACTGATGGAGACAGCTGTAGCAAGAGATGTCTGTACTTTTGTGTCACTTTCTATATTCTGCCACATCTTTTGGTTCTGTTCTTACCTCCTCAGTTCAGTTATATCAAGCAAATGTTTGTGGAGCCACCTGTGCTGGACACTTGCTAGACCTTGGAGACCCTTCTGCTTCTAGTATTTCACAGTCACCATTCCACTCATTTATGTCATAACCGTAAGCTTCTTGAAGTTTCTCCACTCTGAGAATAGCTTGCACATAGATGGTTGTTGTTAATGTGGGAAATGAATTAAATTGAATTGATAATCAACCTGGAATCTGTTTTCTTTCTTCATTCCTTTTTAATGCAATCTGTGTCTGCATACTCTAAGAGATACATATTTAGTCTTTGTCCCCAGTTCCTGAAACAGAGCTCCCAAATCCATTAGAATTTCCTGAGTAATAGGAGTCACCTCTTGTCTGATGAAATGACTTTTGGTGGGCCCCTCCATAGCTTCAGGCCAAGACTTGATTTGAGGGTTGGGACTTTCAGCCACACTTCCAGCCTCCAAGGAGGGGAGAGAGCCTGGGGGCTGAGGTAATCACCTATGGCCAAGGATCTCATCAGTCATGCCTAGATAATGAAGCCTCCATAAAACCCAGAAAGTTGGAGTTTGGAGAATTTTCGGGCTGTTGAACACATGGAGATCAAGAGGAATGGTATGCTCCAAAGTGGACTGGAAGCTCCATGTCCTTTCTCCCACACCTTGCCCTATACATCTCTTCCAGCTGACTGTTCTAGAGTTACATCCACTTATAATAAACCAGTAACCTAGTAAGTTAAATGTTTCCCTGAGTTCTGTGAGATGCTTTAGCAAATGAACTGAGCCTGAGGAAAGGGTTGTTAGAACCTCCCACCTCAGGGCTCCTGAGTGGCTCTGTCCATTAAGTGTCCAACTCTTGATTTCAGCTCAGGTCATGGGTTCAGGTGTTCTGAGATTGAGCCCTATGTGGGGCTCCATACTGAGCACAGAGTCTGCTTGAGATTCTCTCTCCCGCTCCCTTTGTCCCTACACTACTCTCTCTCTCTCTCAAATAAATAAATGAAATCTTAAAAAGCAAAAACAAAAACAAAACAAAAAACTTGCCATCTCTAGCTGATTGGTCAGAAGTACAGGTGAAAAGCAAAAGTGAGAACAGACTTGTGGGACTGAGTCCTTAACCTGTGGGGTCTGTGCTAACTTTGGGTGGTTCATGTCGGAACTGAAATGAATTGTAGGATACCTACTTGTGTCCAGAGAGTTGGAGAATTCACTGGTATGGAGAGGAGCCCACGTATTTGATGACAGAAGTATTGTGAGAAAAAAAAAAAATCACAGAAATGTGGGTAGTGTTGGCAGCTGTTACGTTTTTTACATCAAAGCTAAGCTAGAAGGCAATTAGCCCAAGAAAATACTTTAAATCAGAAATTTAATAAGAAACTTGTACACAAGGGGCGCCTGGGTGGCTCAGTGGGTTAAAGCCTCTGCCTTCGGCTCAGGTCATGATCCCAGGGTCCTGGGATCGAGCCCTGCATCGGGCTCTCTGCTCCAGGCACGGAGCCTGCTTCCTCCTCTCTCTCTGCCTGCTTCTCTGCCTACTTGTGATCTCCGTCTGTCAAATAAATAAATAAAATCTTTAAAAAAAAAAAAAGAAAAAAGAAACTTGTATTCAAAATATATAAAGAACTCTTGCAACTCAATAATAATTTAAAAAAACAATTATAGGGGCACCTGGGTGACTCAATGGGTTAAAGTCTCTGCCTTCAGCTTGGGTCATGATCCCAGGGTCCTGGGATCGAGCCCCACATCAGGCTCTCTGCTCAGCAGGGAGCCTGCTTCCCTTCCTCTGTCTCTGCCTGCCTCTCGGTCTACTTGTGATTTCTGTCAAATAAATAAATAAAACCTTAAAAAAAAACCAGTTATAAATGGGCAAAATGTCTGAATAGACATTCCTTCAAAGAAGATATAGAGGTAACCCATGAATATTACATCATGAAAAGATGCTCAATAGCATTAGTCATTAGGAAAATTCAAATCAGGGCACCTGGGTGGCACAGTCCGTTAAGCATCTGACTCTTGGTTTCAGCTCAGGTCGTGATTTCAGTGTTGTGAGATTGAGCCACGTACTGGGCTCAGCACTCAGTACGGAGTCTGTTAAGACTCTCTCTCCCTCTCTATCTACCCCTCCCCAACCCCCCTTCTCTCTCAAATAAATAAATAAATCTTTAAAAGGGGGGGAAGCTCAAATCAAAACCACCAGAAGATACCACTTCACACCTACTAGGATGGCTGTAATAAACAAAATGGACAATAACAAGTGAGACAAGGTTGTGGAGAAATTGGAACCTTAGTACATTGCTGGTGAGAATGTAAAATTGTACAGTCACCATGGAAAACAGTTTGGCAATCACTCATATTATTAAACGTGGAGTTACCCTTCTTAGCAGTTCTTAGGTATATACCCAAGAGAAATGAAAACATCCCATACAAAAGCATGTACATGAATGTACACAGTAACATTATTTGTAACTATCAAAAGGTGAAAACAATGAAAAGAACCCCAAATCCATCAACTGATGAATGGATACAGAAAATGTGGTACGTCCATACAATGGAGTATTATTCAGCAATAGAAAGGAATGAAGTACACATATGTGCTCCTACATGGATGAACCTTGAAAACATAATGCTATGTGAAAGAAGCCAGTCTCAAAATACCACGTATTGTGTGATTCCATTTATAGGAATATCCAGAAAAGGCAAATCTACAGAGACTTGTAGATTCATGGTTTCCTAGGGCTGTGGTGTATGGGAGTTTGGGGGACAATGGAGAATAAATGCTAATGAGCATAGGGTTTCTTTCTGAGGTGATAGAAATATTCTAAAACAGTGGGCACCTGGGTGGCTCAATCAGTTATGTGTCCAACTTTTGATTTTGGCTCAGGTCATGATCTCAGGGTCACAAGCTCAAGCCCTGCCTCAGGCTCTGTGCTCAGCTGGAAATCTGCTTAAGATTCTTTCTCTCTCTCCTTCTGCCCCTCTTCCCGAGTCTCTCTCTTTCACTCCCTCTCCCTAAAAAAAAAAAAAAAAAAAAAAGTACAGGTAACTGCTGATACATTTCTTTTTTTTTTCTAAAGTTTTTTTTTGTTTGTTTGTTTGTTTAAGATTTTATTTATTTATTTGACAGAGAGAGAACACAAGTAGGCAGAGCAGCAGGCAGAGAGAGGGGGGAAGCAGGCTCCCTGCTAGGCAGAGAGCCTGATGTGGGACTCGATCCCAGGACCCTGAGATCATGACCTGAGCTGAAGGCAGTTGCTTAACAACTGAGCCACCCAGGCACCCCGATACATTTCTTAATAAACATTTGCTATACATATTTTTATTTATTTTTTTTATTTTTATGGTTTATTATTATTTTTTAACAAAGGAGTTGAATGTTTTGTTATTAAACTATCTTCATGCAAGGCTGTTGCTTGTTGTGTGAAAAAACCACCAACAAGTACAGTATAATGCAAATTAAGGTAGTATTGTTCTTTATCTGATGCTATACAGCTAACAAACCTTTGTCTACTGCCAGCTGTTTCCAGTGGAAAGATTAGTATTTCAAGCCCTATCCAGGGATTGATGTAAACAAGTTATAATACTCCCTAAGGTTTAGGGTAACAATGTTTCCTTGAATTACACAATTTTTATGGCTAGTTGTTTTTTTTTAAGATTTTATGTATTTATTTGACAGAGAGAGACACAGAGAGAGAGGAAACACAAGCAGGGGGAGGGGCAGAAGGAGAAACAGGCTTCCTGCCCAGCAGGGAGCCCGATGTGGGCCTCGATACCAGGACCCTGAGATCAGGATCTGAGCCAAAGGCAGAGGCTTAACAGCTGAGCCACTCAGGCGCCATTATGGGTAGTTTTTAACAGCAGATCATTTCAGGATTCTGAACATCAGAACTGGAACATACCAATCAGAGGGCATTGCAAAACAGATGCATATTGTGTTTTTCTGCAATCATTATAAAGTTAAGGGGTATTTTCTTCCATTAGCATTGTTGCAAGTAGTTTTCTCCCACTGGTATTGCTAATAATTGCTATTTTAAATCCTCTGTGTACCACTAATTTAAGACCACTGTGCCAGACTAAGTTGTTTATTTAGGGGTTCCGTTTTCACTCCTCAGTAGATTTCATGTATTGCTCATATGCCTCTTCACTCATTAATTCATCCAGTTCTGATGGATTACTGAGAGCTATCTTGATCAGCCAACCATCTTCATAACAAGATTGCTGGCAAGTCCTGGCTTTTCTGCAAGAGCATCCTTAATTTTGGTGACTTCTCCTGGTAGAGGACAAAAGGGTTCACAAGCACTTCCACACTTTCCAAAGCACCAGCCTCATCTCTTTGTTCGGTTTTGTCCCAATTTCAGTCAGACTACAGTAAACAACATCTCCCAAAAGTTCTTGTGCAAAATCGCCAATTCCCACTGTTCCAATGACATTTTTGGTTGTTACCCATTTGTGTTTGTCTGTGAATTTATGCTCGGAGAGCAGCGCAGAGCTGGTGTGCGGAGGGAGGTGGGCGGCCACCCTCAGCCCCCGGGGCCAAGGCGGGTGGTGGTGGTAGGGTGACGTGCAGGCTGCATGCCCCAGCCAGCACGCTCCACACTGCTTACATCGCCATAGTCACAGAGATGCCTGTTTATTTTATTTTTTATTTAAGTTTTTCAGAGGAGGCAAGGGGCAGAGGGATGGGAGAGAGAGAATCCTAAGTAGGCTCCATACCCAATGCAGAGCCCTGCTCGGGGCTCAATCTCACAACCCCAAGATCATAACCTGAGCTGAAATCAAGAGTCCAAAGCTTAACTGACAGAGCAACCCAGGTACCCTGCTATACACATTTTTTTTTAATGTTCTAAAATTGATTTTGGTGATGGTTGCACGACTCTATGAATATGCTAAAAACCATCGACCTGTGCACTTTACATGGATGAGTTATATCTCAATAAAGCTGTTTAAAAAATGATATTGGCCTAACCCAGGGAACAGAATAAGGTGTGCAAGAGAAACCTGAAACAGCAGGATCAATCTTACCCTTCTCAGCGTATCAGCTTCACTGTGGGCTGGTCGGTTATATAAACACGAGGGGATAGTACTCAGAGAGATGCAAACAAAAACATTCCCAAGGATATCACTTTACACCTTTCAGGCTAACAAAAAATGAGAAATTTGGATCTTGCCAAGGGTTGGAAGTGATGGGGGGAAAAAAGGAACATACTATTTGCCCCGGCCGATGGGCATCCACCTGATGCAGCCATTCTGGGGACTAATCCAGCATGATTTGTTGAATGAAGCATACATATATCTGTGACCCAGAAATTCTGCTTCTAGAAAAATTTCTGAAGAAATTTTGACACGGTTTATACGGGAAAGAAATTTTGACACGTTTATACGGGAACAGGGCAAAGTTGTTTCCTGTGTCACGGCCAGTGGTGGACGGGAGTTGAGTTTACACCGGGTTCTCATCCCTGTGAGAGGAGACGGGTAAGATGTGAGGCACACGCCGGAGTCTGCAGCCTCTGTGAGTAGCATCAGGTTAGATGGAGGCCAAGCTGCATGGGTAACTCATTTTTTTTTTTTTAAGATTTTATTTATTTATTTGACAGACAGAGATCACAAGTAGGGAGAGAGGCAGGCAGAGAAAGAGAGAGAGGAGGAAGCAGGCTCCCTGCCAAGCAGAGAGCCCGATGCGGGACTCGATCCCAGGACCCTGAGATCATGACCTGAGCAAAAGGCAGAGGCTTTAACCCACTGAGCCACCCAGGCGCCCCTGGGTAACTCTTAAGTACATAGAGCTGAGTGGGAAAATATAAACACCTGAGTGGGAAAATATAAACACCTGAAGGAGATACGTGATACAATTCTGTTCCCATAAATAAAAATTTGCACACATAAAATATTTTTCAGGAATACGTTCAAATAAAAAGATAGCCCACTCCAATAAAAGCAGCAGTTAGTCCTATGCCTTATAAAAGGTCAGAATTTATTGAGCGAGAAAGGATGAAAAAAATACCCGGGGCACCTGGGTGGCTCCGTGGGTTAAAGCCTCTGCCTTCAGCTCAGGTCATGATCTCAGGGTCCTAGGATCGAGTCCCATGTCAGGCTCTCTGCTGGGCAGGGAGCCTGCTTCCTCCTCTCTCTCTCTCTGCCTGCCTCTCTGCCTACTTGTGATCTCTGTCAAATAAACAAATAAAATATTAAAAAAAAAAAAGAAAGAAAAAAATACCCATTAGTATGACTGTAGGGGAGATTCCTGTCTCGGGTAGAAGATGGTATCAGATGACCTAAAGCCACATAAGCCAGGAGAACTCCCTCAGTGAGGTAACAGAGGTTGCAACATTGAGGACACAACCTGAGATGATTTAGTTTCTTTACTATTTTAAGGCTCAATAGCTGGGGATGATTTCTTTGAGACGGGATTTGAACCTCGGTTCTCCGGAATTCAAGATGGTTGGTTTTGCTCTAAACTGAGGTTGAACCACTGATTCCCCAGTGATTCTTGGTGTGCCCCCCAACCCGGCCCACTCTCCCACCAACGCAGCAATGAAACATAGCCTGGTTTCCTTAAAACAAATGCACCTCCTGTTCACTCCACCACCCTAGTTTTTGCATCATTGTGCCGATGGTTCCCCACATTCCCTCACAGACCTTTCTACCTAATGTTAAAATGGACTAAGCCCGGTTCCATGCCACGAAAACTTGGTTTCATCTCTAGGCTTCACCATTTGTAGCTGATTGTTCTTGGTTATTTACCTTGTCAGAGTTTCTGTTTTCCCACATAATCAGGGATAATAATAAAACGTGTTGTAGTATTTTCCTTGCACCCATCAAACATACATATTACAGTTCAAATTATATCCTATTTATTATGTATGTTCTTCTGCTGATTTTCTTTTTACCCAGTATCTATTAAGGATAGCTTTCCATGTCAGTATATACAGATAATAGCTGTCATGCATACACGGGGGCAGAGGGTACACAGGAAATCTCTCTCTCTCTCTCTCTTTTTTTTTTTAGATTTTATTTATTTGACAGACAGAGATCACAAGTAGGCAGAGAGGCAGGAAAAGAGAGAGAGAGGAGGAAGCAGGCTCCCTGCTGAGCAGAGAGCCCGATGCGGGGCTCTATCCCAGGACCCTGAGATCATGACCTGAGTCGACAGCAGAGGCTTTAACCCACTGAGCCACCCAGGCGCCCTGGAAATCTCTCTTTTTACTCAATTTTGTGGTACACAGAAATCTGCTCTAAAAATGATCTATTTTGGGGGCACCTGGGTGGCTCAGTTGGTTGAGTATCCGACCCTTGGTTTTGGCTCGGTCATGATCTCATGGATCATGAGATCGAGCCCCCCATTGGGCTCTACACTCAGTGGGGTCTGCTTAGATATTCTCTCCCTCTGCCCCTTCCCCTGTTCTCTCTCTTGCATTCTCTCCTGCTCTCTCTCTCAAATAAATAAATAAATCTTTGTTTTGTTTTTTTTTTTAATTTTACTTATTTATTTGACAGAGAGAGAGACAGATCACAGGTAGGCAGGGAGGCAGAGAGAGGAGGAAGCAGGATCTCCGAGGAGCAGAGAGCCCGATGTGGGGCTCGATCCCAGGACCCTGGGATCATGACCTGAGCCGAAGGCAGAGGCTTTAACCCACTGAGCCACCCAGGCGCCCCATAAATAAATCTTTGAAAGAAGTAAAATAAAAATAAAAAATAATTTATCTTTTTAAAAATATTAAAGTTGATTCAGCAATATACTTGAATAATTTAAAATACATGTTAAGGGGTACCTGGGTGGCTCAGTGGGTTAAGTCGCTGCCTTCGGCTCAGGTCATGATCTCAGGGTCTGGGGATCGAGTCCCACATTGGGCTCTCTGCTCAGCAGGGAGCCTGCTTCCCTTCCTCTCTCTCTGCCTGCCTCTCTGCCTACTTGTGATCTCCGTCTGTCAAATAAATAAATAAAAATAAAATCTTTTAAAAAAAAGTTTAAAAAAAAATTTCATAGTATGATCATTATGAAATCTAGGATTGTACAATTTGATTATATTAGCAGTATGTTATTTTTGTATTTAAATAGCGTACTCGGTGAGAAAATGATCATTTTTTAAAAGATTTATTTATTTATTTATTTATTTTAGAGAGAAAGAAAAAGCAAGGGGCAGGGAGGGAGAGAGAGAGTCTCAAGCAGACTCCATGCTAAGCATGGAGCTCAGCACAAGACTCAGTCTCATGACTCTGAGATCATGACCTGAACCAAATCAAGAGTTTGATGCTTAACCAACTGAGCCACCTAGGCCCCCCGATAGAAATTATCTTAACATGAACATTTAATAAATAATTTTAGATAATATCTGTCCATGTCAATATATACTTTAAAAAGTAGACATTGCTTTTTAGAGTAGTTTTAGGTTCACAGCAAAATTGAAAAGTACAGGGAGTTCTCATATATACCATGGCCCCCTCATACATGCACAATCTCCCCCACTACCAACATCTCTCACTGAAGTAGCACATTTGTTATAGTCAGTAAACCTGTATTGACACATGATTGTAACTCAAAGTCCATGGTTTTACATTAGGGTTGACTCTTCAGGTTGTGCACTGTATGTTTTGACAAATATATACTTTTATTTTAATATAGTTGGCACACAACGTTACATTCATTTCAGGTGTACAACATAGTGATTTGTCAAATTTAAACATTATGTTGTGCTCACGACACTATTAAAGTATCATTGACCATATTCCTTATGCTGTGCCTTTTATTCCCATGACTTACCCATTTCATAACTGGAAGCCTGTATCTCCCCTCCCTTACACCCATTTTGCCCATCTCTCCCATCCCCTGCTCCTCTGGCAACTATCAGCTTGTTGTCTGCATTTATAGGTCTGATTCTACATTCTGTTTTCATTTATTCATTTTTTTAAAAAAATTCCACACATGAGTGAAATCATATGGTATTTTTCTTTTTCCATGTGACATATTTGTTAGCATAATACCTTCTAGGTCCATCCATGTTGTCCCAAATGACGCACTCTCATTCTTTTTTATAGCTATGTAATATTCCATTGTATACATATATATGGCATCATCCTTATCCATTTGTCTATCAGTGGATATTTAGGTTGTTTCCATATCTTGGATATTATAAATAATGCTACAATAAACATAGAGGTGCATATATCTTTTTGAGTTGTTTTTATTTTCTTTTGGTAAATATCCAGTAGTAGAATTAGTAGAACATATGGTATTTCTATTTTTAATTTTTTGAGGAACCTCCATATTCTTTTTCATAGTGGCTGTACCAATATACATTCTCACCAACAATGTATGAAGGTTCCTTTTTCTCCACACCCTTGCCAACACTTGTTATTTCTTATCTTTCTGATTCTACCTGTTTTGATTTCTGCCTATTCGTAAGGTGATAATCTCATTACGGTTTTGATTTGTACTTCCTAATGATTAGTGATGTTGAGCATCCTTTCAAGTGTCTGTTGGCCATCTGTATGTCTTCTTTGGAAAAGAAGGTCCTCTGATCATTTTTAATTGGATTGTTTTTCATTGTTTTTCATTGTTGAGTTGTAGAAGTTCTTTATATATTTTGGGTATGAACACCTTATCAGATATACCATTTGCAAGTATCTTCTCCATTCAATAGGGTTTGGGGGAGGGAGTTTGTTTGTTTGTTTGTTTGATGATTTCCTTTGTGGTGCAAATCAGCATTGACCAGTGATTTGCTCACTCTTGCCTAGTAAAGGAACCTCTGAGTCAGTAAGCATATTGAGGTGCTGACAGGTGCTCTGGATAAGACATGGAAACTCTGTGCCCTTCCCTCCATAACTTGGCCTATGCATCTTTTTTTTTTTTTTTTTTTTGGCTGTTCTAGAGTTGTATCCAGCAGTAGACTGAATGTTTATATACTCTTCCCTACTGTTGCCAAATTCTGAAGTAAAAATTCTAATTCTTAATGTGACAGTATTAGGAGAGGGGTCTTTTGGGGAGTAATTAAGTTATGAAGGTGGAGCCCTCATGATGAGACTTGTGCCCTTATAAAAAGGGATCACAGAGAGCTCTCTCCATCCTTTCTCCACTATGTGAAGATACAACAAGAAGTTAATAGTCTATAATCCAGGAGCACCTGGGTGTCTCAGTGGGTTAAAGTCTCTACCTTCGGCTCAGGTCATGATCCCAGGATTCTGGGATGGAGCCCTGCATTGGGTTCTCCGCTCAGCAGGGAGCCTCCTTCCTCCTCTCTCTCTCTCTGCCTGCCTCTCTGCCTACTTGTGATCTCTGTCTGTCAAATAAATAAATAAAAATCTTTTTTAAAAAATAGTCTATAATCCAGAAGAGGGCTTTCACTAGAACCTGACCATGCTGACACCCTGCTCTCAGACATCCAGCCTCCAAAACCGTGGGAAATAAACTTCTGTTGCCTATAAACCACCAGTCTATGGTACTTTTAATAGCCCAAACAGACAAAGACATACTTTATAATAAACTGAAGATTAAATAGAGCATTTCCTTAAGTCAGTGAGTTTTCTAGCAAATTACTGAGCCTGAGGAGGAGGTCATGAGAACCCCTGATTTATGGCTGGTTGGTCAGAAGTTCAGGTGGCTACCTGGGACTTGTAACTGCCATCTGAAGTAGGAGCAGCCTTGTGAGACTGAGCTCTTAACCTGTGAGGTCTGTGCTAGCTCCAGGTGGCTACTGTCAAAATTGAGTTAAATTATAGGACACCCATTTGATGTCAGAAGTATCTGAGGGGTGCCTAAAGGGTGCCTGACTGGCTCAATCAGTTAAGCATCTGCCTTCAGCTCAGCTCAGGTCATGATCCGAGTCCTGGGATCGAGCCCCACATCGAGCTCACCGCTCAGCAGGGAGTCTGCTTCTCCCTTCCCCTCTGCCCCCAACCCCAGTGGTCTCACTCTCACTCTCATAAATAAATAAATAAATAAAGTCTCTGGGAAAAAAAAGAAGAAGTGTTGTCTGAGGGGTTCCTGGCTGGCTCAGTTGGTGCATCATACAATCAAATCGACACCTAAATTAATAATCATAATTAGTTCTCTTTTGCTGCACCACAAATTACTCCAAAACTCTGTTGCTTGAAGGACAACAAACATTTATTAGTTCCCATAATTCTGAGAGTCAGGAATTTGGGAGCTTCTTAGGGTCTCTTCTTAGGTCTCTCATGAGGTTGCCGTGAAGGTAGCAGTCAGAGTTGCTGTCATACAATGGTTTGGCTGGGGCTGGAGGTCCTCTTCTAAGGAGGTTCTCTCTCATGGCTGGTAAATGGTTGCTATAGGAGGTTTCAGCTCCATACCACAAATACTCACGTGAGTATCCTTGTGACCTGACAGTTAGTATCATCCAGAAGAAGTGGTCCAATAAGGCAGAAGCCTCAATGGGACCGAGCCTCAGAAGCCACCCTCTAACACTTCTCCAACACTTCTTGCCTCTTGATGCAAGAACCACTGGGGGCTACTTGGGAGGCTGGCTACCACAGTCAGTGATGGAACGAGCATTAAAGGAATGCAGATGAAAGTGATTTTATTCTACTTTTTATTTGCAATTTAATATCAGTGCTCTTGCTTTATATCTTCTTTTGTCCCTCCAAATCTACTCTACCCTTTCCTGTCCCAAGAAGCTCACCTGTATGGACAATACCAAAGGGTTCCCTTGCCCTCTGGTTTCAGCTAAGTTCATCCAATGGGGAACCCTAGAGGGTTTAGGAAGGAAGGGAATAGGAGCATTAATTTCCTTTGCTTTCCTTTGTTTCCTTTCTTCCTCCTTCCTTCTTCAGCTCACATCTGACATTCACTTGACCTCTTAGCTTGCCTGGTGGCTCAGATTGGTCTTTAGTGGCTAGTCTTGGAGGGTTTAAAGAAAAATGAAGGTAAGATTTCTAGATACAGGAGGATGCCCTAGCCCTAAAGCTTTTTACTTACTATCTTCCACCCTTTAGGTGGACCCTGGAAAATCTGTGAATGGGTGTTCCCTACCACTTGGATGCCCACGTGATTTTGAGGTAAATATTCATGTGCTGGGATATGGGGCAGAAAAGACGAAAAGGATCTGACTCTCTGATGACCGTGGCGACTCCACACAGGCACTGCTTACCTCTAGACTTCTTTGAGCACAAGAGAAATGAACTCTCTTGGTTAAATCACTATCATTTCAGTGATATCATATCATCACATGCAGGTGAGCTTAATGCAAATCAATACAATGTACTTTGAAGAGAACATCTTGGTGTCAAGAAAATATCTAGCTATTCCAGTCACTGCAACAAATCCACAGAATGGTTACATCCAATCTGCACCTGCACCTCATTAAAAATCTCCACAGGGCACCTGGGTAGCTCAGTCGGTTAAGCATTGGCTCAGGTCATGACCCAGGGTCCTGGGATCAAGCCTCACATTGGGCTGTCTGCTCAGTGGGGAGACTGCTTCTATCTCTGTCTCTCAAATAAATAAATAAATAAAATCTTTTTAAAGAAATAAAATAATAAAATAAAAGTCCTCCACAGACTGCATGTATCAGGGACAGACCAAGCTGTGAGACTTCGCTCTGTCTTTCAGTGGCTTATAGAGGACAGAGACTCTTGTCCACACAAGATGGTGATATTAAAAGGGAAGCAGGCAAGTGCACGTTAGAATTTATAGAAGAAAAAAAATGTGGCAAAGCCTCAGACTGACAGCAATGCTGAGGGTTATAGCTTCAGAGTTGCAGACCTAAGAGTACCTCATCTCCAACCAGAGATCATCAGCTTTCTGCTTCTTCTTTTCCTCTAACTATATGTTGCTCCAGGCTGTACTCAAAGCAGCCCGAACAGCCAGAACTTCTGTGGGGGAATTCCTGATACCACGGCCCAGCAATAGAGACCTTGAGAGACAACAAGTCCCAAGTCAAATTCTCTTCTGACTGAGCTAGCCAGCATCGCCGCCCTTTGCTTTCTTTTTCCATTTTGGGGTTCAAACTGGTGGATTACCATGATGTAATATTTCCTATTCAATTTTCTCTTTCCTTAAAGAAAACCAGAGCTGGGGGCATCATAATCCTGGACTTCAAGCTCTATTACAAAAGTATAATCATCAAGACAGTATGGTACCGGCATAAAAACAGACACATAGATCAATGGAACAGAATAGAGAACCCAGAAATGGACCCTCAACTCTATGGTCAACTAATATTTGGCAAAGCAGGAAAGAATATCCAACGGAAAAAAGACAGTCTCTTCCACAAATGGTACTGGGAAAATTGGACAGCCACATGCTGAAGAATGAAACTGGACCATTTCCTTACACTGTACACAAAGATAGATTCAAAATGGATGAAAGACCTCAATGTGAGAGAGGGATCCATCAAAATCCTAGAGGAGACTACAGGCAGCAACCTCTCGGACTTTAGCTGCAGCAACTTCTTGCTAGACACATCTGCAAAGGCAAGGCAAACAAAGGCAAAAGTGAGCTATTGGGACTTCATCAAGATAAAAAACTTTTGCACAGCAAAGGAAACAGCTGACAAAACCAAAAGGCAATCAGTAGAATGTGAGAAGATATTTGCAAATGACATATCAGATAAAGAGCTAGTATCCAAAATCTATAAAGAACTTATCGAACTCAACACCCAAAGAACAAATAATCCAATCAAGAAATGGGCAGAAGACATGAACAGACATTTCTGCAAAGAAGACATCCAGATGGCCAATAGACACATGAAGTCAACATCACTTGGCATCAGGGAAATACAAATCACATCCTCAAGGAGATACCACCTCACACCAGTCAGATGGCCAAAATTAACAAGTTAGGACCCAACAGATATTGGAGAGGATGCAGAGACAGGGAAACCCTCTAAGACTGTTGGTGGGTATGAAAGATGGTTCAGCCACTCTCGAAAACATTCTGGAGGTTCCTCAAAAGGTTGAAAACAGAGCTACCCTGCAACTCAGCAACTGCACTACTGGGTGTGTATCCCAAAGATACAAATGTAGTGATCTGAAGGGTCATGTGAACCCCAGTGTTTATAGCAACAGTGTCCACAATAGCCAAGCTATGGAAAGAGCCCAGATGTCCATCGACAGATGAATAAAGAAAATATGGTGTATATATATATGATGGAATACTACTCAGCCATCAAAAAGTGAAATCTTGCCACTTGCAATGACATGGATGGAACTAGAGGGTGTTATGCTAGGCAAAACATGTTAATCAGAGAGTGACAATTTTCATATGATCTCACTGATACATAGAATTTAAGAAACAAAACAGAGAATCATAGGGGAAGAGAGGAAAAAATAAAACAAGACAAAATCTGAGAGGGAGACAAACCATAAGAGACTCTTAAGCATAGGAAACAAATTGAGGGTTGCTGGAGGGGAGGGTGTGGGGGTGGGTAACTGAATGATGGACATTAAGGAGGGTATGTGATGTAATGAGCACTGGGTATTATCTAAGACTGATGTACCACTGACCTCTACTTATGAAACCAAGAATACATTATATGTTAACTGAATTTAAATAAAAATAAATAAATTTAAAACTTTTTTCTCTTTCCTTAGGCTTTTTTGGATAGTAAATAGTGGAAACCAGAATATGTCACCCCCAAATATTCCTCTTTATCCATAAAAATTATTTCAAACTTAAGGCAATTAAGAAGCAGCAAACTCTTCTCTCTGATTGCTTTACAAGATTGCTCTCTTTCTGCTTACAAGCAGGATATAAATTCTCCTTTTTCTGGAGGCAGACTTCAGCTCAAGGACAATAAACGAGGAATTTACAAACAAACTTTACTCCATTAGCTTCCTCCCATCTATTTACCTTCCCTCAGTTTGCCACCCTTGGAAGCCTAAAACTACTTTCCTTCGTCCTGTTATTTCTCTGTAAATGTATTGGTTTTTGTTGAAGATGCTACATAAGCCAGAGTTCTAAGCCACTACTTTGAATTACTCTTCAAGTTTCTCCCATGTGATGTACTGCACGGTACATATCAAATTGCTTTTCTCTCATTAATCTGTCTCTTTGTTAAAGAGCCCAGCTGAAAACCTAAGATGAGTAAAGTTTTGCCTCCTCTATGTAAAGAAGCAGGTCACCTGATGAATGTTTTTTTCTTCACTCTGGCAATTCATATGCTGCAACTCTAATCACAATGTGATGGTATCTGGAATTGGGGCCTTTGGGAGGTAATTAAGTCATGAGGGTGGAACCTTTGGCTAGAGAGCTGGCTCTCATCCTCTGCCATGTAAGGATACAAAAAGTCAGCAATCTAGCTTAGATGACCCTTGCCAGAACCCAACTCTGCCAGCCTTCAGAAATGTGAGAAATAAATTTCTTTTTTTTTTTTTTTAAGATTTTATTTATTTATTTGACAGAGAAAGAGACAGCAGGAGAGGGAACACAAGCAGGGGGAGTAGGAAAGGGAGAAGCAGGCTCCCCACTGAGCAGGAAGCCTGATGTGGGGATTGATTCCAGGACTCTGAGATCATGACCTGAGCCAAAGGCAGACACATAACGACTGAGCCACCCAGGCAACCCAACAAATAAATTTCTATTATTGACACATCACCCAGTCTATGGTAATTTGTTATAGCAGCCTGAACTAAGACATACCCCTTACAAATCTCATTTTGACTCTATTTCTGTAATGCAGTAACAGTTACTAAAGCCAGCATCATCTAGTCTGGTTGCAAATAGGTTTGCAAATTTTTATTTATTTATTTATTTGACAGAGATCACAAGTAGGCAGAGAGACAGGCAGAAATAGAGGAAGGGAAGCAGGCTCCCCACTGAGCAGAGAGCCTGATGTGGGCCTCGATCCCTGGACCCTGGGATCACGACCTGAGCTGAATGCAGAGGCTTTAACCCACTGAGCCACCCAGGTGCCCCAGGTTTGCAAATATTTAAGGTTTGATTTTTATAGATCAAACCAAGGACCAGAAAATGTGGCTTCAGGGGTATCTGGGTGACTTAGTTGGTTAAGCATCTGACTCTTGATTTTGGCTCAGGTCATGCTCTCAAGGTCATGAGATCAAACCCCATGTCAGGCTCTGCACTCAGCATGGAGTCTGCTTGAGATTCTCTTGCTCCCTCTCCCTCTGCTCCACCCCCCACTTGCACTCACTCTATCTAAATAAATAAAATCAGGGGCACCTGGGTGGCTCAGTGGGTTAAGCCGCTGCCTTCAGCTCAGGTCATGATCTCAGGGGTCCTGGGATCAAGTCCCACATTGGGCTCTCTGCTCAGCAGGGAGCCTGCTTCCCTCCCTCTCTCTCTCTCTCTCTTTGCCTGACTCTCTGCCTACTTGTGATCTCTCTCTCTCGCTGTCAAATAAATAGATAAATAAAATCTTTAAAAAAAATTTTTTTAAATAAATAAATAAAAATTTTTTTTTTTAAGTTGTTTCAGTACGTCATGAGTCCATGGGCTACCGAAAAAAAAAAACAGGCTTCCCTGGCTCTTAATGTCATTCCTTGTATATATATAGCATCCTTTTCCCTTTCTATGTCTTTAGAGAGAGCACTGTGAATGAGGTGGGCAAAGTTCCTGTGAGGGTAAAATGAAAGATTCAGAAACTCCAGGGCCATCTTCTCGTCTAGGCCAGTGGTGAGGACCTGAGGTGATTTGGCAATATCTTTGTTCTTGGCACAAAGAACACTTATTTGTTCTAAATGCACTCCTATTTACCCTGTGTGGGGGTTTGTTTTGTTTTGTTTCTCTCTTTCTCTTTTGTTTTCTTTTTTTATTACTTTGATATTTATTCAAACAATTATTATTGAGTGCCTATTGTATATGAAGCACTGTGGCTGTCAGGAATTAAATGGTAAAAGTCAGAACATAACCCCTACCTCTCATGGAGTTCTCAGTGATTCCCCATGATCAATAACAACAATAATCACTACTACATATAGAATCATTACTATGTGCCAGGTCTTGCTGTCAGCACTGTACATTTGTTATTTAATTCAAACAACTAGAAATGTATTATTGTCACCATTTTATAGATGAGGAAACCAAGGCACAAAAAGTCAGAAATTTGCCCAGTCACATGGCCACAGTGGTGGCCTGTACCCTACTGGTCACCACTTTACTGTCTTTATTGTCCTACCCAAGGAGATGTCACCTGAGGTGTTTTACTAATCTATTAATTTATTCACTCATCCTCTCACCACACTGTTATTAATCATCTTTGATGTGCCTGGAATATGGCTGTGGTTTTGGACAAACAAAGAATTAAGAACAGTCCCTCTCACTGAGTAGATCACAGTTTACTGAGAACGATCCATAAACACGTAATTCCAGCACAACCTGTTAGGTACAAAAGCAGGGCTACATACCAAATGAAATGGAAACAAAGAAGTGGAAGTGACTCACTTTCGCATGTGATTGCTGAGAAAGACTTCACAGAAGGGAAAATCTTTTAATAGTCGTCTTGAAGGCTTAATAGCAACTCATTAGTTAAAAGTAATAGAGAGTATAATCCAAAGGAAGGAGAGAACATAAGGAGAGGCCCAGAGTCATGCCCGTGCCAGGTGTGTGGGCGATGATGATATAGGTGGGTGGTGGGAAGTAGCAGGACTTAAGGATCAGATGTTGAGTTGGGGCTCCATTGCTCATGCTATAGCCACCGCCCAGCAGACAACACTGCCACTGAGCCTGGGATGGCTGTGCCTCCCTTAAATGCTCATCCTGACAAATCTGCCAGGGATGTCTTCCCCAAGAGCTATGGATATGGCTTCATAAAATGTGATTTAGAAACAAAATCCTAGGAGTATCAGCTCAGGTCATGATCTCAGGATTCTGGGATGGCCGGCATCAGGCTCCTTGCTCACAGGGAGTCTGCTTCTCCCTCTCCCTCTGACCCTCCCATCTGTTCATGCTCTCTCTCTCTTTCTCTAATAAAATCTTAAAAGAAGAAAAAGAAGAAAGGAGGGTAGGAAAAAAAGAAGGAAGGAAGAAAGGAAGGGGAAGGAAGGGAGGAAGGAAGGAAGACAAAATCTGAGAATAGATTGGAATGTACAAACTTAAGTTCATCCAAGACTGAAGCCAACCACCAAAGTGAGGGTTAGCCTGGAAACCAAGTAGATGCACCAAACATGGTCTGATGTCTATGGAGAAATGAAACACTGTGAACATACGAGGTATGGAGATCTTTGTGGAAGATCAGCTTGCATGTGGACTGAAGCTGACCTTTGATTCTTCCTCTCATGGGGGACAGGGGCAGGGTGCCAGGGAGAAAGTGGCAGTGAAGGGGTGGGATGATAAAATCAGGACAGGGCATAAAGAGTGCATCAACCTGGATGTGGATTTCTACATGGCTGGGCCTTTAGTCTAAGGTGTTCAGGTTCCAGGTCAAGAAGACTGGCTGGCTGGCTAGCTCCCAGATGAATCCTGAGACCACAAAGTCTGGGGCGTACCCAGAGCAACTTTGCGGTTGACTGCAAGACTGATGAATTGCAGCTTCGCACTAACGTAAATGACAGGATAGAGTGTAGTGGCTCCATTTATCAGAAGGTGAACAAGAAGTTGGAGACCAGGGACGCCTGGGTGGCTCAGTTGGTTAAGCGGCTGCCTTCGGCTCAGGTCATGATCCCAGCGTCCTGGGATCGAGTCCCACATCGGGCTCCTTGCTCTGCAGGGAGCCTGCTTCTCCCTCTGCCACTCTGTCTGCCTGTGCTCGCTCTCTCTCTCTCTCTCTCTCTCTCTCTCTGACAAATAAATAAATAAAATCTTAAAAAAAAAAAAAAAAGAAGAAGAAGTTGGAGACCAATGTCATTCTGGTCTAGACAACAAGTAACACTTGCTGGAACCTGATGCCCTGTTTCCCGACTGATGTGAACAACTCCATTCCTATGGGTTTAGGATACATTCAGATCCTAAAGCCAGGGGTGTCAGACTGACACTGTCAGCTCTGCTGGATGGCAAGAATGTCAACACTGGTGGCCACAATCTTGGTCTAGGCCTGGAATGCAAGCATAATTGAATACTGTACAATCGTTTAATTTTTTTTTTAAGATTTTATTTATTTATTTGACAGAGAGAGACATAAGTAGGCAGAGAGGCAGGCAGAGAGAGTGGGAGGGAAGCAGGCTCCCTGCCGAGCAGAGAGCCCAATGTGGGACTCGATCCCAGGACCCTGAGATCATGACCTGAGCCGAAGGCAGCAGCTTAAACCACTGAGCCACCCAGGTGCCCCGAATCGTTTAA
Organism: Meles meles; assembly: GCF_922984935.1. Lineage (NCBI taxonomy): Eukaryota > Metazoa > Chordata > Mammalia > Carnivora > Mustelidae > Meles > Meles meles. The sequence continues at coordinate 120,647,459 of NC_060067.1, read as the reverse complement.
TTTTAAACCATTTTGCAGCATAGCTACCTTCAGAATTTGGGTACCTTTGTCTGGGATGCAGCATTGCTAAATATCATCTTAGACCTCCACACTAAAGATGATTCTGCTTGGGGCATCTGGGTGGCTCAGTGGGTTAAGCCTCTGCTTTCGGCTCAGGTCATGATTTCAGGGTCCTGGGATCAAGCCCCGCATCAGGCTCTCTGCTCAGCGGGGAGCCTGCTTCCCTTCCTCTCTCTCTCTCTCTGCCTGCCTCTCTGCCTACTTGTGATCTCTGTCTGTCAAATAAATAAATAAAATCTTTCAAAAAAAAAAGAAAGATGATTCTGCTTTAAGATGTTGCCCTTTCAGTGATAAAGGAAAAACAAATTCCAAAAAAAGGTCATTTCAGCTGTAGACTTGGGGGGGAACTTGGTGGCCTATAGCGATGTCAGATTTCTTTTTTATTTGGAAATGGCTCCTATGAAAGCTGATAATTTATAGGCAGTTTGCAAATAGGTAGAGTACATGAATAAAATTATGACTTCCTGAGACATGAACCTTGGTTTCCTACCCTAATGGAGAAGAGGCTTGTTTGACTTGTTCTTTGAGTTGTGTACTACCTCACCTGAAAGAGACTTAAATTTTTTTTAAGCTCTCCTTTATTTATTTGAGATAGAGAGAGAGCACACACAAGCCGGGGGCAGGGGAGGGATCAGCAGAGGGAGAGAGAGAAGCAGACTCCCCGCTGAACAAGGGGCCCCATGCAGGGCTCGATCCCAGGACCCACGTTCCCAGGATCATGACCTGAGCTGAAGGCAGAGGCTTAACCCACTGAGCCACCCAGGCGTCCCTGAAAGAGACTTTAGACAGATTTTCATGACCTGTTTTCACCCCATTCCACACCTCTTTTACACCACATAGTCTGCAGTGCACAGTAGCTGGGTTTTTTATGTGCCATTTTGGGGTGGAGAAGATGGATGTGATGAAACCAGTAATTCAGTACTTAATTCCCTTAATTCCCTCTCATGTTGTGTGTGTTTGTTTTTGTTTTTTTTTTTTTTTTTCTCTTGCACCAGATGAAACAGCTTCTAGGAGTTCTAGATGCAAGCAGGAATAGTCTCTGTGACTGTAATCACTTTATGACATCATTCGAATCTAAATTGGATTTCTATTTATATTCTTACCATTTGGTTTATTTTTTAGTAGTTTAATGGGTACATTTTAGAGTCTGACATTTCGTGTGGAATTAGATCCTTCCTTTCCAATGTTATAATTAACATAAAGTAAAATTTGGATAAAATATTAAAGCCTAAAAAAATAAAAGTTGCGTTGGAAACAAAGGGTGACTGAAACTCAAAGGGGTTTCAGCTGGGGATTAATGCATACAGTTCTGTATTTTTATTTAAGATTTTTTTAAAATTTATTTATTTGACAGAGATCACAAGAAGGCAGAGAGGCAGGCAGAGAGAGGAGGAAGCAGGCTCCCCGCTGAGCAGAGAACCCGATGCCAGGCTCGATCCCAGGACTCTGGGATCATGACCTGAGCCGGAGGCAGAGGCTTTAACCCACTGAGACACCCAGGTGCCCCACAGTTCTGTATTTTAAAGAATCACTCCACCATTTTTTTTTAAAGATCTTATTTATGTATTTGAGAGTGACAGAGAGCAGGAGCAGAGGGCGAGGGAGACAAAGACTCCCCGTTGAGCAGGGAGCCTGGGAGTAGGGTTCATCTCAAGACCCTGAGATCAGGACGCAAGCTGAAGGCAGACACTTAACTGACTGAGCCACCCAAGTTTCCCTCTGGAGCCGTTGCGAAAGCCATTGTGAAATGCTAGAAGATCCTGAGGAAAGGAAGAACAAGTTGGTAACTATTGCAGCCATCTAAACATTATCTCAGTTATGGAACAGGATTAATTCAGTTAATTCTCATAACCCACATAGTGACCATATGCCAGATGAGGAAATCAATGAATAGAGAGGTAGGCTGACTTGCCAACAGCCAGTAAACAGAGTCAGGTTTCAAACCCAGGCAGGTTTTTTTTTGTTTTTTGTTTTTTGGGTTTTTTTTTAAAGATTTTATTTATTTATTTGAGAGAGAGAGCATGAGCAGGGGATCGGCAAAGGGAGAGGGACAAGCTGACTCCGCTCTGAGAACGGAGCCTGACACAGGATCCCAGGACGCGGAGATCATGACCCGAGCCCAAGCGAGATGCTTAACCCACTGAGCCACCCAGGGGCTCCGGGGCAGGCTGCTTTTTGAGAAGCTTTTGGAATAAGGATGGAGTGCTACTGGAGGTGGGCTAGGGGATGAGGGATATTATGGAGCAAACTTTCTTACAAATCCCCTTTAAACATCTCTCTCTCTTCCTGGTGTCCACACTTTGCCGGCTAATCTCTGCTCAAAGGGAGCAGTCACACTGCTTTTCTTGAGAACTTCCTCCTTCTCCAGCCTGGCTGTGTATATTCCACTTAGCTCTGAAAGAGAATGTGACCCTCCCGGTCTAAGCACCTTCATAGGCTAAGTGAAATCTCCTCCAGATCTGATTAATTTTTGCTGGAGATACTCAAACCCTGCTTTCAATTCCAGGGAAGGTGGGAGGAGAAGTCTGGGAACTCGATGGTGTTAAGAACATTAAGACATTGGATTTGGGGGCGCCTGAGTGGCTCAGTCCTTGAGCATCTGTCTTCCGCGCAGGTCATGACCCCAGAGTCCTGGGATCAAGCCCTGCATTGGGCTCCCTGCTCAGCCGGAGGCCTGCTTCTCCCTCTCCCACTCTCCCTGCTTGTGTTCCCTCTCTTGTGGTGTCTCTCTCTGTCAAATAAGTAAATAAATTCTTAAAAAAAAAAAAAGGACATTGGATTTTATTTCAGGTTTGTTTTGTTTGTGGTGCCTCAGGGATATTTAAGTGAAGATGAGAAAAGAAACCACAGCAAGGGAAGTCAGAGATTTGAAGATTTTCTTTGGAAAACACTTTACTAAAAAAAGAAAGAGAAAGAAAGAAAGTAGTTATCAAATGTTTGGTTTCAGACAATTAACAAGAATATTCAAATATTATCTCCCTGGTCATTACTCCTAGTAGTTTGAGAAGGCAGCCCTTGTACACAGCTAGATTTTTTTTCTAAATACTTTGAAAAGGAAACTAAACCTGTGCATCAGTGGCCAAATTCTCAAAGGCTATTTCTTTTTTTTTTTTTTTTTTAAAGATTTTATTTATTTATTTGACAGAGAGAGATACAAGTAGGCAGAGAGGCAGGCAGAGAGAGTGAGAGGGAAGCAGGCTCCCTGCCGAGCAGAGAGCCCGATGCGGGACTCGATCCCAGGACCCCGAGATCATGACCTGAGCCGAAGGCAGCGGCTTAAACCACTGAGCCACCCAGGTGCCCCTCAAAGGCTATTTCTTTTAATGTAGTTTTTCTGAAGATAGTTTATGATACAGGTTCTAAAATTCACAATTTCTTCAAGTTTAAAGAACCACATAGGGATATATGTCATAATATTTGTGCAAAAAAATTTGATAATGACATGTATGTAGAAGTTGTAATTTTTTACTTTTATTTTCCCTAATAAAGAAAAACTGCAGGTTGAGTACAGAGAATATAAAATGCAGAAGATAAAAAGTTCATCTTACCATCATATATAAGCATTATGAAGATTTACACATATTTCCTTCCATATTACTTCCCTATTTTTCTTTCTTTTATTTTATAATTATAATGTTTCTGGTGTTCCATTTCAAACATAGCTATTTTTTCCTCATAGTATATAAACTGCTACTTAAAATATATATATTTGTGGGGCACCTGGGTGGCTCAGTGGGTTAAAGCCTCTGCCTTCAGCTCGGGTCATGGTCCCAGGGTCCTGGGATGGAGTCCCACATTGGGCTCTCTGCTCAGCAGGGAGCCTGCTTCATCCTCTCTCTCTCTCTCTGCCTGTCTCACTGACTATTTGTGATCTCTGTCTGTCAAATGAATTTTAAAAATCTTAAAAAATATATATATATATTTATATTTATTGGGGCTGGCTGGCTGATTGGGGAGAGCATGTGACTCTTAATCTCGGGTTGGAGGTTTAAGCCCCATGTTGGGTGTAGAGATTACTGAAAAATAAAATGTTTAAAACATATATATTTGTTTTTTAAATGGTAAAAATAATTCATTCTCACTGTTTAAAAAAAAAGTCATACAATACAAAAATACATAGAATCAAAAACATAACTCTCCCTGCCTTTTCCCAGACTTATTCTCCAGGGTACCTCCAATGATGGTCTGATTAAATTCTCAAGTTTTTACAAAATCAATTCTTGAGGATATTTTTTTCCCTCATACCTGTAATCTAGATCAACATAAGCACATTTTCCCTAAAGTGCTGTTAATGATTACTTGTCTGTTTTTTGGATTCCTTTTTCTACCCTGTTTTTAATGATTATGTATGACGCAATGTTGCTAAAACACTGGACTGTCATTTCACCTTGCTGTGAATGAGCTGGAGGAAGATTTTATACCAAGAGTGGCATAAAAAGGAATATAGACATTCCTTGAATAGAGGCTAATTATGGTTTAGATTCTCATCTTTATTCACCTTTTTTTTTTTTTTAAGATTTTATTTATTTATTTGACAGATAGAGATCACAAGCAGGGAGAGAGGCAGGCAGAGAGAGAGAGAGAGGAGGAAGCAGGCTCCCTGCCGAGCAGAGAGCCCAATGCGGGGCTCCATCCCAGGACCCTGGGATCATGACCCGAGCGAAAGGCAGAGGCTTTAACCCACTGAGCCACCTAGGCGGCCCTTTCTTCACCTTTCTTAAAAATAAATTTTTTATTATGGGGTCATTTTACATCTACAGAAAGATACAAAGATAGTCCAGATGGTTCCTGTATACACTTGGCCCAGCTTTCCCCAATGTTAATATCTTGTATAACTGTGGTATGTTTGCCCAAGCTAAGAAATTAACACTGGCACAACACTATTAACTACAGACTCCATTTGGGTTTTGTTAATATCCTTTTTCTTTTTTTTTTTTTAATATTTTATTTACTTATTTGACAGAGACACAGCGAGAGAGGGAGCACAAGCAGGGGAAGTGGGAGAGGGAGAAGCAGGCTTCCCGCAGAGCAGGGAGCCCAATGCGGGGCTCAATTCCAGGATCCCAGGATCATGACCAAGGCGAAGGCAGACTCCTAACAACTGAGCCACCCAGCCGTCCTTTAATATCCTTTTTCTGATCCAGGATCCAATTCAGGATACCTCATTTCATTTAATCACTTCATATTTTTAATCCCATTGTTTCAGGGCTCTCCAGGAAAGTTTGTGGGGAGGGAAGGAGTTTTGAGAAGAGCACACAGGGACACGTTTGAGATCATGTTAGCAAAATGAGGCTGTTAATAATTGGGAGTTTTGAGATTCTTGGTGGATGTTATTTTACTTAGTCATCCTGCCTCCTTCAGGCAAAAGTATTTGAGGGGTAGCTGTACCAAATGTCATCTGTGAGTAGAATCCTCAAGGCATCATCTGAGAGATGTCAGACTTGAGTCCGTTCTCAAAAAAGGCTCCTCCTCCAACAACCTTCTCGGGAAAATTAGAGCAACAGGGATTTACTCACCACTCTGGACCACAGTTGCCTCCATACGTCTTTAATAAAAATGCAGATCATTTTTATATTAATTTATCAGGTCAATTTCTTTGGCGGGTTGTCATGTAAGCTGATATAAGGGAGCAAGCTTGGGTGGGTATGTAAAGGAAATGCTGGAGGACCGGCTTGGGAAAAACTTGGAACACATTCCACTTATGCCGTTGAAGGAAACCAGAGTATAGTCGTTGGAGCTGGGAGCCTTGAGGTGTGTATATGAGGTAGCTGGAAGGCAGGAAGTTTGGAGAGGAGGAAAGGTGCGCTTTTAATGGAGGAGATAAATTCTGTGAGAGGTGATAGGAAAAGACAAATCTAGCCTTCTTTATACCTTTCCCTTGGCTGAATCAGTGCTCTACGAACACAGTGCCCACAACCCCCACAACTGTTATGGGTGTTCAGCCATTTTATACCCATACAGTCACATCAGTGCTGAAGAGATTAAAATACTTCCAATTCGGGGGGTAAGGCCGCTGCTCCCCTGAACCCTCACGTACCTTATCACCTCCCTGGCTGCTCAGCTCCTGCCCTGAGAGCCCTGCGGGAAGGTGTTCAGGTCCCTGGCACCGCAGGAGAATCCTGCCCAACGGGCCAGGGCCCCATGTCATTTCTGAGCCTGTGCCAAAGTGAGCAAATATTTGTGCATGGTTCCTGCTGATAAAGACCATGACCCAGATCCTTTGCCATATTTTTTTAAAAAGATTTTATTTATTTGACAGACAGAGATCACAAATAGGCAGAGAGGCGGGGGGTGGGGGGGTAGGCGGTTGGGGGTAGGCGTGGGGGGGACAGGCTCCCTGCTGAGCAGAGAGCCCGATGTGGGCCTCCATCCCAGGACCCTGAGATTGTGACACAAGCTGAAGGCAGAGGCTTAACCCACTGAGCCACCCAGGTGCCCCCCTTTGCCATATTTTAAGTGCTGAGAGGGTTCCAACTATCCAGGATTTCCAGACTCAGGCCAGCTTTCTGTAAACAGATAGAATTCCTCCACCAGTTATCTTTTTTTTTTTAAAAGATTTTATTTATTTATTTGTGAGAGAGAGAGATCACAAGTAGGCAGAGAGACAGGCAGAGGCAGAGGGAGAAGCAGGCTCCCTGCCGAGGAAGGAGCCTGATACGGGACTCGATCCCAGGACGCTGGAATCATGACCTGAGCCGAAGGCAGCCACTTAACCAACTGAGCCACCCAGGCATCCCTCCACCAGTTATCTTTTTTTTTTTTTTTAAGATTTTATTTATTTATTTGACAGAGAGAGATCACAAGTAGGCAGAGAGGCAGGCAGAGAGAGAGAGAGGGAAGCAGGCTCCCTTCAGAGCAGAGAGCCGGACATGGGACTCAATCCCAGGACCCTGAGATCATGACCCGAGCCGAAGACAGCGGCTCAAACCACTGAGCCACCCAGGCGCCCCCCACCAGTTATCTTAACTTAAAAAACAAACAAACAAACTGGTAAAATATACATAACAAAATTTGCCATTTAATCATTTTTAAAAAGATTTCATTTATTTATTTGACACAGAGAGCGAGACTATGACAGAGTAGAGGCAGGGGAGCAGCAGAGGCAGAGGGAGAAGCAGACTCCCTGCTGAGCACGGAGCCTGCTTCAGGGCTCCATCCAAGGACCCTGAGGTCATGACCGAAGCCAAAGGCAGATGCATAACCAACTGAGCAACCCAGGAGCCCCCATTTAGTCATTTTTCAGTGTACAATCCAGTGGCATTAAGTTACTTTTAAACCCTTATTACCAAGAATGCAATTCTTTTTTTTTAAGTTTATTAATTTTTAATAATCTCTATATTCAGCATAGGATTTGAACTCTCGACCTAGAGATCAAGAGTCACATGCTCTTCCAACTTAACCAGCCAGGCACCTGACCGAGAATGCAATTCTTTTTTTTTTTTTTCTTAAAGATTTTATTTCTTTATTTGTCAAAGAGAGAGAGAGAGAGAGCACAGGCAGAGGCAGAAGCAGGCTCCCCACCGAGCAAGGAGCCCGATGCGGGACTCCATCCCAGGACGCTGGGATCATGACCTGAGCCGAAGGCAGATGCTTAACCAACTGAGCCACCCAGGCGTCCCCAAGAATGCAATTCTTATTATTCCTGGGCATCTTAAGGGTCTGTGCTTTAGCTCACACTATTTCTTTAACTTCAAATATTCTGCTCTTTCATCTGCTATTGAAACCCTGAATCTATATCTCCATGTGCACCAAATCTTCATTAATCTCTCGTAGCAGAAACTAAGCGCTGCTTGCTCTAAACACTTTTTTTCCCCCAGCCAGGAGCCCCCATAGCACTTGTCTTTTACAGTGGTTTTTTTATTTTATTCTTTTTTTATCGAAATTAAGAACATACCCTCCCCAATGTCCATAACCCCTTCCCCCTCTCCCTCCCCCCAGCAACCCTCAGTTTGTTTTGTGAGATTAAGAGTCTCTTATGGGGGTGCCTGGGTGGCTCAGTGGGTTGAGCCGCTGCCTTCGGCTCGGGTCATGATCTCAGGGTCCTGGGATCGAGTCCCGCATCGGGCTCTCTGCTCAGCGGGAAGCCTGCTTCCCTCTCTCTCTCTCTCTCTCTGCCTGCCTCTCTGCCAACTTGTGATCTCTCTCTGCCAAATAAATAAATAAAATCTTTAAAAAAAAAAGATTAAAAAAAAAAAAAGAGTCTCTTATGGTTTGTCTCCCTCCCAATCCCATCTTGTTTCATTTATTCTTCTCCTATCCCCCTAACCCCCCATGTTGCTTCTCCATGTCCTCATATCAGGGAGATCATATGATTATTGTCTTTCTCTGATTGACTTATTTCACTCAGCATAATATCCTCTAGTTCCATCCATGTCGTTGCAAAAGGCAAGATTTCATTTCTTTTGATGGCTGCATAGAGTGTGTGTGTGTGTGTGTGTGTGTGTGTGTGTGTGTGTGTGTGTATGACATATCTTCTTTATCCATTCCTCTATTGATGGACATCTAGGTTCTTTCCATAGTTTGGCTATTGTGGACATTGCTGCTATAAACATTTGGGTGCACGTGCCCCTTCAGATCACTACATTTGGTAATTAGGGTAAATACCCAGTAGTGTGATTGCTGGGTCATAGAGTAGCTCTATTTTTAAATTTGTGAGGAACCTCCATGCTGTTTTCCAGAGTGGTTGCACCAGCTTGCATTCCCACCAACAGTGGAGGAGGGTTCCCCTTTCTCTGCATCCTCACCAGCATCTGTCATTTCCTGACTTGTTAATTTTAGCCATTCTGACTGGTGTGAGGTGGTATGTCATTGTGGTTTTGAATTGTATTTCCCTGATGCCAAGTGATGTGGAGCACTTTTTCATGTGTCTGTTGGCCATCTGGATGTCTTCTTTGTAGAAACATCTGTTCATGTCCTCTGCCCATTTCTTGATTGGATTATTTGTTCTTTGGGTGTTGAGTTTGATAAGTTCTTTATAAATTTTGGATACTAACGCTTTATCTGATATGTCATTTGCAAATATCTTTTTCCATTCTGTCAGTTGTCTTTTGGTTCTGTTAACTGTTTCCTTTGCTGTGCAAAAGCTTTTGATCTTGATGAAATCCCAATAGTTCATTTTTGCCCTTGCTACCCTTGCCTTTGGCAATGTTTCTAAGAAGAAGTTGCTGCGGCTGAGGTCAAAGAGGCTGCTGCCTGTGTTCTTCTCAAGGATTTTGATGGATTCCTTTCTCACATTGAGGTCCTTCATCCATTTTGAGTCTATTTTCGTGTGTGGTGTAAGGAAATAGTCCAGTTACATTTTTCTGCATGTGGCTGTCCAATTTTCCCAGCACCATTTGTTAAAGAGACTGTCTTTTTTCCATTGAACTTTCTTTCCTGCTTTGTCAAAGATTAGTTGGCCATCGATTTGAGGGTCTATTTCTGGGCTCTCTATTCTGTTCCACTGATCTATGTGTCTGTTTTTGTGCCAGTACCATACTGTCTTGATGATGACAGCTTTGTAATAGAGCTTGAAGTCCGGAATTGTGATGCCACCAACTTTGGCTTTCTTTTTCAACATTTCTCTGGCTATTCGAGGTCTTTTCTGGTTCCATATAAATTTTAAGATTATTTATTCCATCTTTTTGAAAAAAAAATGGATGGGATTTTCATAGGGATTGCATTAAATGAGTAGATTGCCTTGGGTAGGATAGACATTTTCACAATATTTGTTCTTCCAATCCAGGAGCATGGAACATTTTTCATTTCTTTGTGTCTTCCTTAATTTCTTTCATGAGTACTTTATAGTTTTCTGAGTACAGATTCTTTGCTTCTTTGGTTTGGTTTATTCCTAGGTATCTGGGGCCCCTGGGTGGCTTGGTGGGTTGAGGCCTCTGCCTTCGGCTCGGGTCATGGTCTCGGGGTCCTGGGATCGAGTCCCGCATCGGGCTCTCGCTTGGCGGCGAGCCTGCTTCCCTCTCTCTCTCTCTGCCTGCCTCTCTGTCTGCTTGTGATCTCTCTGTCAAATAAATAAATAAAATCTTTAAAAAAAAAAAAAAGAATTTATTCCTAGGTATCTTATGGTTTTGGGTGCAATTGTAAGTGGGATTGACTCCTTTTTTTTTTTTTTTAAGATTTTTTTATAAAGATTTTATTTATTTATTTGACAGAGAGAGATCACAAGTAGGCAGAGAGGCAGGCAGAGAGAGAGGAGGAAGTAGGCTCCCTGCGGAGCAGAGAGCCCGATGTGGGGCTCGATCCCAGGACCCCGAGATCATGACCTGAGCCGAAGGCAGCAGCTTAATCCACTGAGCCACCCAGGCGCCCCTTTTTTAAAGATTTTTATTTATTATTTATTTATTTATTTTTAATAAAGATTTTATTTATTTATTTGACAGAGAGAGATTACAAGTAGACAGGCAGGCAGAGAGAGAGAGAGAGAGGAAAGCAGGCTCGCTGCTGAGCAGAGAGCCTGATGCGGGACTCGATCCCAGGACCCTGAGATCATGACCTGAGCCGAAGGCAGTGGCTTAACCCACTGAGCCACTCAGGCGCCCTATTTATTATTTATTTTGAGAGAGAGAGAGAGAGAACATGAGAGGGGAGGTCAGAGGGAGAAGCAGACTCCCTATGCAGCTGGGAGCCTGACGTGGGACTCGATCCGAGGACTCTGGGACCATGACCTGAGCCAAAGGCAGTTGCTTAACCAACTGAGCCACCCAGGCACCCCTGGGATTGACTCCTTAATTTCTCTTTCTTCTGTCTCGTTGTTGGTGTATAGAAATGCAACTGATTTCTGTGCATTGATTTTATAACCTGACACTTTACTGAATTCCTGTGCAAGTTCTAGCAGATTTGGAGTGGAGTCTTTTGGGTTTTCCACATAAAGTGTCATATCACTGCAAAGAGTGATAGTTTGACTTCTTTGCTGATTTGGATGCCTTTCATTTCTTTTTGTTGTCTGATTGCTGAGGCTAGGACTTCTAGTACTATGTTGAATAGCAGTGGTGATAATGGATATCCCTGCCGTGTTCCTGACCTTAGTGGAAAGGGTCTCAGTTTTTCTCCATTGAGAATGATATTCGCTGTGGGTTTTTCATAGATGGCTTTGATGATATGGAGGTATGTGCCCTCTATCCCTACACTTTGAAGAGGTTTTTTGTTGTTGTTGTTTTGTTTTGCTTTTGCTTTTGTTTTTATTTATTTATTTGACAGGCAGAGATCACAGGTAGGCAGAGAGACAGGCAGACAGGAAGGGAAGCAGGCTCCCTGCTGAGCAGAGAGCCCAATGCGGGGCTTGATCGCAGGACCCTGTGATCATGACCTGAGCCAAAGGCAGAGGCTTTAACCCACTGAGCCACCCGGCGCCCCTGAAGAGTTTTGATCAAGAAAGTTTGCTCTAGGGGCGCCTGGGTGGCTCAGTGGGTTAAAGTCTCTGCCTTTGGCTCAGGTCATGATCCCAGGGTTCTGGGATGGAGCCCCGCATCGGGCTCTCTGCTTTGCGGACAGCCTGCTTCCTCCTCTCTCTGCCTGCCTCTCTGCCTACTTGTGATCTCTGTCTGTCAAATAAATAAATAAAATCTTAAAAAAAAATACAAAATGAAAAAAAAAAAAGAAAGTTTGCTCTAATCTCTTAAAACACACAATTTTTTTTTTTTTTTTAAGATTTTATTTATTTATTTGACAGAGAGAGATCACAAGTTGATAGAGAGGCAGGCACAGAGAGAGAGAGAGAGAGGGAAGCAGGCTCCCTGCCGAGCAGAGAGCCCGATGTGGGACTCGATCCCAGGACCCCGAGATCATGACCTGAGCCGAAGGCAGCGGCCCAACCCACTGAGCCACCCAGGCGCCCAACACACAATTTTTTTTTAAACACACAATTTGAAACTCTCAAATATTTCTACTTCTGCCTTGCATTATTATTTTTGTGTGTGTATATTTATTAATGCCATCTAGACATCTGGTTTTTTTTTTTAAAGATTTTATTTATTTATTTGACAGAGATCACAAGTAGGCAGAGAGGTAGGCAGACGGGTAGGGGGAAGCAGGCTCCCTGCTGAGCAGAGCGCCCAATGCGGGGCTTGATCCCAGGACCCTGAGATCATGACCTGAGCCAAAGGCAGAGACTTAACCCACTGAGCCACCCAGGAGCCCCATAGACACCGGTTTCTTAAAGTGTTATGCAGGGATTGCCTCTCTTAGAATCACCTGCTTTAAAACAATGATGATCCTCAGACCCCAATACCGGAAATTCACTTAATAAGACTGGAAGGGGGCCCAGATCTTGCATTTTAAACAAGTTCCCCAAGAGATCTTATGCATACTCAAGTTTGAGAGCAAAGTTCTAGGCAATTTCTCCTAAAGGGTAGGGGCTATGTCTGGCTTGTTTTAGCATATTTTATAGCACCTTGTGCTCAGAAGTCAATAAATCCTGAATTGAACAGCTTGATTGACTATAAACCAAAAATGTGAATATATTTTCTCTTTGTCCCTATGATTTGGACAACCAGATTTTTGAGTTTGGTTTTGAATGGCCAGTGTCTAGCCCTAGTTCTGCTGAAAGCATCTCATTTTCTTTATTTCCCTGAAGAAACTACTTCTTCCAAGTATTACACTATACAGTTCAGATAGAAGTAAATCTACTCCTGGGTTCTAGAAGTGGGAATGTTATCCAGGCCAGCCTTCAAAGTGTAACAGTTTCTCTTGACCACAATGATTTGTTCAGAGGTGTGCCTACAATCCCAGATGAGACAGGGGGGTCAATCCTAGCATTATGCTAAACTCTTTCTCTTGGGATTGTTAAACTGAAATGATATTTGAAGTCAACACTGGGCTGCCTGAGCACAAAGCCACTGAAAAAAAAAGTGGAGCCTAGAGATTAATGAGACATTATTCTGAGGACATCATTTGAGTGCCTGGATAAAGCCTTTCCTGAAGTTTATTCCTTAAATTTGCAGGTATTAAGCCAATTAATGCTCTTCCTAATTTAAAGTAAATTGAACTGGTTTTGTGTTGCCCACAGCGGGAGTCCTGTTATATCTTTTATATTGCCCTCTACCATCTGATATTGTGAGTCAACAACTTTAAGTCTTGGACTTTCCCTGACTCTCTCTGCCAATGTTAAATATGATAAATATAATTTCACAACAGTGCTCAGGCCTGTTCAGACTTCTTTATTTCATTTGCATGGGTGTGATTTAGACCCATCTCTGAGAACAGGCTTTATATACTTCTGAGCATGACTTGAGTGCTAAGCCAATTTAGACAAGGATATTCTAGATATCATCTTTCCTGGAAAACTTCCCTGACTCTCATACTTCCTAACGTTCCAGGTTAAGAGACTCTCTCTTAGTTTTTAAACTTACCCTTTTTCCAGCCCCCTTTATTCTGTTATAATTGTTTCTTACCTGCCTTCCCAAGTGGAGTTCCTTTTGTCTTTTGTTTGTTTGTTTTGTAATCTCCAGCACCCCGCCCAGTGCTTTGCACAGAGTAGGTACTTGACATACAATTATTGAGTGAATGGATGAATAATGAATGATGAGAGTTGCATAAATTAGGAGAAACTCGTTTCTTTCCCGTACTTCTCTAAGAAGGCTGCAGAAATCAATAACTACATTTAAGACGTCTGCTCATCAATCTTTTTGCTTTATCTTCTATTCTATGAGGCATATAGAGATGGATCTTGGTGAAGTATTCAAAAGCAGGCAGTTAGTGTGAAGGGTTGAAAATGGGAAAAATGAAGAACAATTGAAGGAGCCTGGAAGTTATCTTGGGAGAGGAAGATTTGGAATAGAAAACAAAACTGTCTGCAAATACTTGCAGTGGGTGGGAACAGGGCATAAATGAGGCCAACAAATTTAGACTGAAGTTCTTCCACAGTAGAGAATTCTAATGGTGAGGGCCATGAGACGTGCAACATAGCTGCTTCAGGACTTTCTGGGCGTCCCATTCTTGAGGCACCCCTGGAGAGCCCAGATACCAGTAGAACAGTAGGTACTGGGGGTCAGGAAATCAAATACTGGCCTTTCCTGGTTTCCTGCCACCCAGAGAACATTAAGTTTTTAGAAACTTTGTTAAGAATTCTAAGAATCTGGGGCGTCTGGGTGGCTCAGTCAGTTAAGCATCTGCCTTTGGCTCAGGTCATGATTTCAGGGTCCTGGGCTCCAGCCCCACGTTTGGGGTTGGGGGGGTGGGAGGAGCTACTCAGCAGGGAGAGTCTGCTTCTCCTTCTCCCTCTGCCTCTCCTCCCCCTGGTGCTCTCTCTTTCTGGTGCTCCATCCCCTCTCTCCCCCAAACAAATAAATAAAATCTTTAAAAAAAAAAAAAAAAGAAAAGAAAAGAAAAGAAAAAGAAAAAAATTATAAGAATCTTTGACTCTTTTATGAATCTATTTTTTTAAATTCTACTAAACCATTGTTTCTTGTGTGATGAAACACCTGCAAATGAGGAATTGTATTTCCTGCTCTTGCTCCAGTGCTGCACAGAGGGAGAAGACCATCTTGTAGCCCAAAAGCATCGCTTTGCATTTGGTTAGAACAAGGGCTCGGGAGCATGGGATTCTCCTACATATGCCCCGCATTCTGCTCAGCCCCAATCTTAGGGCTTTATCAGTGTAAACTTTGTTCAAATACAAGTGTGTGTTTGTGTCTGTCTTTGGGTAATTTTACATATCATCCTCAGATGGTGACTAACTAATTAAGGATGCAGGCCCTCCAATAAAAACCAAAGGTTGGGTTTGGAAAAGGGTAGACTGAGGACCACCTGCATCAGAATCTCTCAGGATGTTTTAAGAATGCATATTCCTGGGGCGCCTGGGTGGCTCAGTGGATTAAGCCGCTGCCTTCGGCTCGGGTCATGATCTCAGGGTCCTGGGATCGAGCCCCGCATCGGGCTCTTTGCTCCGCAGGGAGCCTGCTTCCTCCTCTCTCTCTGCCTGCCTCTCTGCCTACTTGTGATTTCTCTCTGTCAAATAAATGGATAAAATCTTTAAAAAAAAAAAAAAGAATGCATATTCCTGGGGGCGCCTGGGTGGCTCAGTGGTTAAATCCTCTGCCTTTAGCTCAGGTCATGATCCCCAGGTCCTGGGATCGAGCCCCGCATTGGGCTCTCTGCTCTGCAGACAGCCTGCTTCCTCCTCTCTCTCTGCCTGCCTCTCTGCCTACTTGTGATCTCTGTCTGTCAAATAAATAAAATCTTAAAAAATTACTAAAATCTTAAAAAAAAAAAAAGAATGCATATTCCTGGGTCACACCCACACTTACTAAATGAGACCCTTTGGGGACTTGGGCGAGGAATCTGCACTGTAACAAGTATAGGGGAGGAAAATGAATTTCCCCCCACCCTTCTAGATTCTTAGCTGAGACCACTGTATAAGAGATTGATTAACAAGAGAAAGACAAACAGAAGGTTGTTAACCTGCTTATCTCATGTATACCTGGGCGATTCCAGAGAAAAATGAGTAAGTCATAGAGGTAGCTTTAGCATTTAGGCTTACCTACCATTTTAATAGGGAAGGAGGAAGGGAGATGGAGACTTTAGAGGAGAAAGCAATTTATTTTTATTTAACAAAGATGAGCAAGCCTTTAGAGGATGGATGGTACAGGGGTACCTGGGTGGCTCAGTCATTAAGCATCTGCCTTCCGCTCTGGTCATGATCCCAGGGTCTTGGGATCGAGCCCACATCTGGCCAGGTGGGAAGCCTGCTTCTCTCTTTCCCACTCCCTCATCCTCCCTTCCCCTCACCGCTTGTGTTCCCTCTTTCACTGTGTCTCTCTCTGTCAATAAATCAATAAAATCTAAAAAGAAGAAGAAGAGGAGGAGGAAGAAGAAGAAGGAGGAGGAGAAGGAGGAAGGTATGGTCATTTGTGACAAAGTATGTCTGGGTATGGGGTCAACTTTTAGTCTCCCTCTCCTGGGAGCACAGTCCATCCTCCCTGGGTGGTGAAACTCCCAAGAAGGAGATTTAGAGCAATTGAGTCCCATTTGGAGCCTGCCTTTAGGCAGATAAGAGTTGAGAGAAAGTCTTTATCTACATTTCTTTGCATTTGCTGTCTTCAAGTGCTTCCAGCCCAAAAGAATTATGATGCCAAAGTGGCATATTTTGGGGTGACATGTCCCAAACTCCTACAGGTGTATTTTGGAGTGTTGTATTGTTACCTTTCACAAACAACCCCAGATAGTATTGTGAGCATTGAAGTTTAAGGCTCATGACTTTGGGGGCGCCTGGGTGGCTCAGTGGGTTAAAGCCTCTGCCTTCGGCTCAGGTCATGATCTCAGGGTCCTGGGATCGAGCCCCGCATCGGGCTCTCTGCTCCGCGGGGAGCCTGCTTCCTCCTCTCTCTCTCTGCCTGCCTCTCTGCCTGCCTCTCTGCCTAGTTGTGATTTCTCTCTGTCAAATAAATAAAATATTAAAAAAAAAAAATCTTTTAAAAAAGGCTCATGACGGGCGCCTGGGTGGCTCAGTGGGTTAAGCCGCTGCCTTCGGCTCAGGTCATGATCTCAGGGTCCTGGGATCGAGTCCCGCATCGGGCTCTCTGCTCCGCAGGGAGCCTGCTTCCCTCTCACTCTCTCTGCCTGCCTCTCTGCCTACTTGTGATCTCTCTCTGTCGAATAAATAAATAAAATCTTTAAAAAAAATAAAAAAAAAATAAAAAATAAAAAAGGCTCATGACTTTGGAGGTAACAGGATAGCAGTGAGGGGAACTTCCCTCCCCTGAAAACAAAAGTTATCTTTTTGGGGAAGACTGCAGACTGTTCTCAAATGTCAAATGACAGACTGTCTATTAGGGAAGAGAGCAACTGAATTTTTTTCACTGCTGATTCTATGAAAAATATATGACCTTATATGACCTTATTGGAATTACAGATGTCAAATTATATTTTAACTACTCATGTGGTGAAAAGATATTTTAAAGATTTTACTTATTTATTTGAGAGAGAGGGAGTGAGCAAGAGAGAGAAGGAGCAGGGGGAGGGGCAGATGGAGAGGGAGAAGCAGACACCGCCCTGAGCAGGGAGCCCAAGGCTAAGGCTCAAGGTTCAAGGTTCTAGCTCAGGACCCCTGAGATTGTGACCTGAGCCAAAGGCAGACACCTAACTGGCTGAGTCATCCCGGCACCCCCAGTGAAAAGATATTTTAAATTATATAATTACATAGTTCTGTACATATTAAGTGATGACTTTATTTTATTTTTTTTTTAAAGATTTTATTTATTTATTTGACAGGGAGAGAGAGACAGCGAGAGCCGGAACACAAGCAGGGGCTGGTGTGAGAGGGAGAAGCAGGCTTCCCACCATGCAGGAAGCCCGATGTGGGGCTCAATCCCAGGACCCTGGAATCATGACTTGAGCCAAAGGCAGATGCTTAATGACTGAGCCACCCAGGTCCCCCAATGCCTTTATTTTAAAAGGAAATCAGGGACCACACACCACACAAAGGTTATTATATGAAGTTATGGAAGTATTATCTAACCTTATTTATAAAAATAATTGATTTTATAAATAAGGTTATATAATATAAATTTATATTTCTATAAATATAAATTTGTATTTATAAATATAAGATATATATAGATAGATAGATAGATACGTACCTATCTACCTATATATATATATATTCATCACTTTGTTGAGACCAGAGGCTGAACTCGGGATCTGACCAGATGGCCGGGCTGTCCCTCAGAATTATCAAGGAAACTCAGCATTTGATGGCAGAACCAGTTCCTGGCATTAAAGCAGAACCAGATGAAAGAAACACCCGTTATTTTCATACCAGCCCTCAGGATTCCACCTTTGAGGGAGGGACTTTTAAACTTGAACCATTCCTTCCAGAAGAATACCCAATGAAGCCCCTAAAGTACATTTCATGACCAATATTTATCACCCTAATGTAAACAAGTTGGGAAGAATAAGTTTAGATGTTTTGAGAGGTAAGTGGTCCCCAGCACGGCAGATCTGCACTGTTCTGCTGTCCATCCAGGCTTTGTTAAATGCTCCCAATCCAGATGATGCATTAGCAAATGATGGAGCACAGCAGGGGAAGACCGAGGAAGCCCAAGCTGTAGAAACAGCCAGGGCATGGACCAGGCTATATGCTATGAATAATATTCCGAATCCATCTGATATCAGTGTGCCTCACTTCTCCTGTTCTGCCAAGACTTCTTCCTTTTTTTTTTTTAAAGATTTTATTTATTTATTTGACAGAGAGAGACCACAAGTAGGCAGAGAGGCAGGCAGAGAGAGAGAGGAGGAAGCAGGCTCCCCGCTGAGCAGAGAGCCCGATGCGGGGCTCGATCCTAGGACCCTGAGATCATGACCTGAGCCGAAAGCAGAGGCTTAACCCACTGAGCTACCCAGGTGCCCCGACTTCTTCCTTTTTTTTTTTGTTTGCATTTTATGGACATAGTCTTAGAAACATTACAGAATAAAAGACCAGACATCTTCAATCCTTTGGTGATTAAATGCGCATTAGCACATCTGTGTCTTGTCCTGATTCACTGTCATAAAGCAAGAGTTGAAGCTAGAAGTATCACCTGGATTGTTGTGAAACACTTAAAAGCAGTGGCCCCGGTCTGCCTGTATTCCTTTCCCCCAACCCAGTTTAAATATAAAGCACTGTCCGGAGCGCCTGGGTGGTGCAGTGGGTTAAAGCCTCTGCCTTTGGCTCAGGTCATGATCCTGGGGTCCTGGGATCGAGCCCCACATCCGGCTCTCTGCTCAGCGGGGAGCCTGCTTCCCCTCTCTCTCTCTCTCTCTCTCTCTCTCTCTCGGCCTGCCTCCCTGCCTACTTGTGATCCCTGTCTGTCAAATAAATAAATAAAATCTTTCAAAAAAAAGAAAGAAAGAAAGAAAAAAGCACTGTGAGTGAAGGTAGTTGTCAGGGTTAGCTGCAGGGGTGTGGGTGTTTTTCTTTATTATATTTTTTGAGTGGGAGAGACAATTTTATTTTAATTTTATGGTCTCTTCCCCCTTTTCTAAAGGTTTTTGTTTTGTTTTGTTTTTAATTTATTTGACACACAGAGAGAGAGAGCACAAGTAGGCAGAGAGGCAGGCAGAGAGAGGGGGAAGAAGGCTCCCCGCTGAGCAGAGAGCCTGTTGCGGAACTCGATCCCAGGATCGATCATGACCTGAGCCGAAGGCAGAGGCTTCACCCACTGAGCCACCCAGGCACCCCCTTTCCGCCTTTTTATGGTGATCTCGTTGCATTGGTTAAAAGCAGCTAACGAGTTCTTTAGAATATGTTCTTTGGTCAAGCCCAATTTTATATGGATGCTGCAGATAGACAATCTTGATTGTTTGCACCAAAATGGGAGCATTAAACAAACCTCACAGCCCTCACTAATAATATCGCGACTTTGCAATGAAGTGTAGAATCCTTCCTTCAAGAAAAAGCTTGTGATGATGTCCTATGGCTTGTCTAGAAACTTCTGTAAGTCTGTTTTTTTTTTTAAGATTTTATTTATTTATTTGACAGAGAGAGACGCAGCGAGAGAGGGAACACAAGCAGGGGGAGTGGGGAGGGAGAAGCAGGCTTCCCAATAAGCAGGGAGTCTGATGCAGGGCTTGATCCCCGGACCCTGGGATCATGACCCCAGCCGAAGGCAGAGGCTCAACAGCTAAGATACCGAGGCACCCCAACCTCTGTAACTTATGTTTTAGTAAAATATTTTTTGTTGGAGCACCTGGGTGGCTCAGCAGGTTAAGCCTCTGCCTATGGCTCAGATACATCAGGCTCTCTGCTCGGCAGGGAGCGCGCTTCCCCCCACCCCTGCCTGCCTCTATGTCTACTTGTGATCTCTGTCTGTCAGATAAATGGATAAAATCTTTTAAAATATACATATGTATTTTTTGTTATTCTAAAAAAAAAAATCATCACATTGTATACCTTAAATTTGCTTGGGTTATGTATCAATATCAATAATATCTCAATAAAGCCGGAAAGAAATCAGAGAGGAAAATTGGTCTTGACATATTTAGAGTCTTCAAACAATATTATTAATTAATATTTTCAAACATTTGTGTGATAATCATGACAAATGAGAAATATGGGGAAGTAAATGACTTGCTTTAAAAGCTCACAGTGAAAGAAGTCTTAATGTCTATACCAGAAACCAGGCCACAGGTACAGTGGGAAAGATACGCTACTTTTCATTTTATGACGACACATTGCATCTCCAAATGGGCTCTGTTCCAGGTCAAAGAAAATAAGTTATGCTGTACATGAAAACAGTTCCTGAAATTTACATTTTGTTTGTGTTAGAGCATACCTGTACACCTGGAAATATCTCCAGATAAATGACCTTTGAAAGAGATTGCTACCCATAAACTGAGATATCAGATATACTTTCTCTAGTAATGACTAAAAAATTATAATGAACCTCCAAAGCCTGGAACCGTAAACAAAAAGGCTTTTTTTTTTTTCTTTTAAAGATTTTATTTATTTGACAGAGATCACAAGTAGGCAGAGAGGCAGGCAGAGAGAGAGAGAGAGGAAGGGAAGCAGTCTCCCCGCTGACGGAGAGCCCTATGCGGGGCTTGATCCCAGGACCCTGAGATTATGACCTGAGCCAAAGGCAGAGGCCTTAACCCACTGAGCCACCCAGGTGCCCCGGCTTTTTTTTGTTAAAGATTTTATTTATTTATTTGACAGAGAGAGAGAGATCACAAGTAGGCAGAGAGGCAGGCAGAGAGAAAGGGTGGGGGGGAGCCACCTCCCTACTGAGCAGAGCAGAGAGCCTGATTCCATGCAGGGCTCAATCCCAGGACCCTGGGATCATGACCTGAGCTGAAGGCAGAGGCTTTAACCCACTGAGCCACCCAGGTGCCCAACAAAAAGGCTTTTTTTAAGGAACTCTGACATTCCTGAGACCCAGCCTTTTAAAGATGCTCAGAAGAGCTAGTACATCTGAATCTCAGGATTATGTTTCAAAAACTCATGTTTTCTAGCTTTGGCTTCAATTGCTAATTTCTGACAAGTATTTTACCTCATTGCATCTCTACTTTTTTTTTTTTTTAAGATTTTTATTTATTTATTTGACAGAGATCGCAAGTAGGCAGAGAAACAGGCAGAGAGAAAGGGGGAAACAGGCTCCCTGCTGAGCAGAGACCAGGACCTGAGATCATGACCTGAGCCGAGGCAGAGGCCTAACACACTGAGCCACCCAGACACCCCTAAAATGGTACATTTAAATTATAGTTCAAATAAATGAAATATTTAAATATTTGACACGTACTAAAAAGAAAACTACAAAAAAAAAAAAAAAAAAGAAAAGAAAAAGAAAACTACCGTGCCCAACGGCATGAGTTAGGGTAAACTCCCAAGTCGGTAAACCAAAACTTAATACCTATCCTAACTGTTGGGTGGGCAGGCTCAGGGAGTGCAGGAGGAACAATAGAAATGACAGCCAGGGCTGCTGTCTTCCAGCCTCCTCCCCCCCTCCCCTTTCCTCAACCCTTGACTCTCCTGCCAAAAGGATGTATGCCCAGGTCACGACTCCATAGGTAACCTGATACCTATGCAGGAAACAGAAGTATCAGGACCCCCCACCCCGTACCCTCCAATCACCAAATACCCTACCATATATGGATGTGAGCCCATGCCCTACCTTGGCCCAATAAAAGACCCCTACCGACTCCCTCCCAGTGTGACTTCCCCCACTCCCTTTTCCGGAGTAGAGGAACCTCGCGGAGGGTGCCCACCTCCTCCCAGTGCAACTTTACTGGCTCCCCTTCTCCTGAGCCCTGAAACTTCGCTGAAGAGTACCTTTAATAAATCTTGCCTTGCCCCTACCTCGCCTGGAGTCGTGCTTACCTCACCTGTGAAACTTTACACTAACTGCAGTATTAACCCTACAGATATGTAACCTTCAACCAGTCCACAGGGGAGTGTCCTGGGTCAGCACTAGGAAATTTACGACAAACTGCCCTCCTTTCCCTTTGCAGGGCGACCTTGTGTAAAACAATGGATTTTTTTTTTTTTTGGCTAATAATTTCCTTTTTTCCACTCCCTCTCTATCATTACAATCCTTCCTTTTCTGTAGCCCCTTAAAGCTCCCTTCTACTTGGTAGGTAGGAAGAGAAAAAGGGGCAACTCTTGATCTCCAGGTTCTGAGTTCGAGCCCCACATTGGGTGTAGAGATTACTTAAAAATTAAATCTTAAAAAGAGAGAGAGAGAGAGAAGGAAATACTCACCCACTGTTTTGCCACCTAAATGAAACCACTTTGATTTCTGATCATTTCATTTGTTAAGAAGAAAACCACAGGCTGCAAATGGCATCACTTAGGTTCAGCCCCCAAGTCAGTAAGCAAAGGAGTAATAACTAACTAGCCTCCCTGCAGTCTCAGTCCCACAGGAATGTAACCTTTATTTAACCGGTGAGCATAGAATTTCCAGGTCAATACTAGGAAATGGACTGATACAGCCCTTCTGCTCCCCTTAGGAGGGCAGCCTTTCCTAAACAATGCATTCCTTGCTAATAAATTCCTTTCTTTTGTTTTGTGTGCCCTTTCTCTGCCTTTAAAAACATTTCTCTTGTTTAGCTCTAAGGTGCTCCCCTCTACTTGCTAGATGAGATAGATGCTGCCTGATTCATGAATCATTTACTAAACCCAGTAGATCTTCAAAGTACCTCAGTGTAATTTTGTGTTTTAATAGATTTGAGTCTTTTTTCACAACACTGACCTTATATCAAATTCAGCTGCTTCAATTCAGCGAGCCACAACAGTTAAAAACAAGGATATCAGAAAACTGGGAGAGAGGTGCCGCTGGGCATCTCAGTCCGTTGTGTCAGGATCTCAGGATCCTGGGATGGAGCCCCATGTTGGGGCTTCCTCTCCCTCTGACCCGCCCCCCTGTTCGTGCGCATGCGCACTCTCTCTCAAATAATAAAAAATTAGGGGGTACCTGGGTGGGTCAGTTGCTTAAGCATCTGCTTTCAGCTCAGGTCATGACCCCAGGATCCTGGAATAGAGCTTCCATTGGGCTCTCTGCTCAGCGGGGAGTCTGAAGCTCCTTCTCTGCAACTCCCCCTGCTCCTGCTCTCTCTTTGTCAAATGAATAAATAAAATCTTTTTTTTAAAAATCGCGGCGCCTGGGTGGCTCAGTGGGTTAAGCCTCTGCCTTCGGCTCAGGTCATGATCTCAGGATCCTGGGATCGAGTTCCACATCGGGTTCTCTGGTCAGCCAGGAGACTGCTCCCCCCCCCAACTCTCTCTCTCTGCCTACTTGTGACCTCTCTCTCTGTCAAATAAATAAATAAAATCTTCTAAAAAAAAATTATGAGCAGGGGTGCCTGGGTGGCTCAGTGCGTTAAAGCCTCTGCCTTCTGCTCGGGTCATGATCCCAGGGTCGTTGGATCGAGCCCCGCATCCAGCTCTCTGCTCCGCGGGGACCCTGCTTCCCCCTCTCTCTGCCTACTTGTGATCTGTCTCTCTGTCAAATGAATAAATAAAATCTTTAAAAAAAATTATGAGCAGAGTATATATAAAATTTCAAATCCCACTTTTTTACCTGACATCACGTCATATGCATTTTCCATGTTGTTTCATAATCTTTGTATTTATAATTATTTGCTACCATATAACATTGCATTGAACAAACATCCTATAATTTCCTGAACTATTTCCCAACTGTTAGAAATAAAGTTTGTTCCAGCATTTGCTCTTTGCTGGGATGAGTATTTTTGAGTATACAGATTTTTCAGTTTGGTAATGGCATTTCAGTGATCCATCTTCCTAAATAAAAAGAAAACACACGTGTTTTTATCTCAGCAGCTTGGCTAAGACATTAACTTTACATGACTTTCTGTTCAACAAATGTAGGATTGTAGTACACAAGTCTGAAATGGACCTTGGAAGTAACTCAGTTCTGCTTAATTTCTTTTCTTTTTTTTAAGATTTTATTTATTTATTTGACAGAGATCACAAGTACACACAGAGAGAGGGAGAGAGAGACAGAAGCAGGCTCCCCGCTGAGCATTGAGCCCTATGCGGGGCTCAACCCCAAAACCCTGTGACCATGACCTGAGTGGAAGGCAGAGGCTTAACCCACCAACAGCCACCCAGGTGCCCCAGTTCTGCTTTATTTCTGTAAAATTTCCATGAGATAGTAATTCAACTTTAGTACGATCACCTCCCCCCTAGTTTTAGAATTGCTATTGCCATTTTCTTTATGGGGACATAAACTAATGTAAAGGGACACCTAGGTGGCTCAGGTTATGAGCTCAGGGTCCTGGGATTATGGGACTGAGCCCCAGGTTGGGCTCCCTGTTCAGCGGGGAGCCTGCTTCTCCCTCTGTTCCTCCCTGCCCTTGCTGGCACTCTCTCTCTCTCAAATAAATAAATAAAATCTTTAAAGAAAAAAATAATGTAAAAAATATTTTTTTAAATATTTTATTTATTTATTTGACAGAGAGAGAGGTCACAAGTAGGCAGAGAGGCAGGCAGAGAGAGAGGGAGAAACAGGCTCCTCACTGAGCAGAGAGCCCGATGCGGGGCTCGATCCCAGGACCCTGAGATCATGACCTGATCATGACCTGAGCCAAAGGCAGAGGCTTAAACCACTGAGCCACCCAGGCGCCCCTGTAAAATTTTTTTGAGCCACCCTCTCCAGCTTCCTGATATGAAACCATTGCCACCGCCCCATCCCCACTCCAGCACCTTCTATCTGCTGATTTTAGTTATTTATTTGCCAGTCTTTCTCTTTGTGATCACTCTCTTTTGTTCTCCCTGTAGTTCCTCCTCATCCTCTCCACTCTGCTTTCTGGCTCAGGAAGCTGGCCTTAAAGGACTAAGTCAGTGCTTAGCTGATGGGCCCCAACAGAGAGAGAGGAGAGGGAAGGTTACTCCCTGCCTGGTCACTTAAAGCAGGTTGCCTCCTTTCCCTCCAAGATCACAGGTCCTCTCAAAGTGACACCCTCCAGGAAAGGTTTTTGAATTACTTTCTGGGTTTTGTTAACAATACCTCCTCTGTCCCTTCAGGTCTAGGGATAACAGCCGGATACCTCCCTGGCATGGTTGCTTTCCTCTATCTACCCTTCCCACACTTTTGAAAATGGTCCATTTAATCAAACTATTGGGACGATTTTCATTTGAGTGTGCCATCTGTTTCCAGCTAGGTGTCTGACTTACTCTGTATACACTCAACAAGCACAACCCAGATTGGCGCAAAACTGGAGTAGTAACTGTTTGCTTTGTTTATACTGCGGGTTAAATCGGCCAGAAAATACTGGCCTGGCTCCCCTGCTCATCTCTGGTGCTCATACTTCACAATCCCTGGCAGGAGGAGAAGGAAACTTCAGCTCTTGAACTTCGGTGATAAAGTTCATCTTCAGTGGTTTCTGAACTAAGACTTTATGTTATGCTTTCCTTTAAAGTTCAGATTTTTTTAAGCTTTTTTTTTCTAAGATTTTATTTATTTATTCAGAGAGAGAGCATGAGCAGTGGGGGAGAGATAGGGAGAGAGAAGCAGGGTCCCCACTGAATGGGGAGCCCCACCCAGGACTGGATCCCCCGCCCCTGAATTATGACCTGAGTGGAAGGCAGATATGTAAGCTGCTGAGGCACCCCCAAAGTTCAGATTTTTATCTCATGAAAACCCTCATGTTAGATATACATGTGCCAGAGCTATTTTATTTTATTTTATTTTTTAAAGATTTTATTTATTTATCTGACAGAGAGAGATCATAATTAGGCAGAGAGGCAGACAGAGAGAGTGAGAGGGAAGCAGGCTCCCCGCTGAGCAGAGAGCCCGATGCGGGACTCGATCCCAGGACCCTGAGATCACGACCTGAGCCGAAGGCAGCAGCTTAAACCACTGAGCCACCCAGGCGCCCCTTTATTTTATTTTTATTTGAGAGAGAAGAACGAGCGAGCCAGGGGAGGGGCAGAGGGAGAGAATCTCGACGGACTCCCCACTGACCAACGTAGGGCTCTATCTCACCACCGTGAGATCATGCCCTGAGCAGAAATCAAGAGTAGGATGTTCAACTGACTGAGCCATTCAGGTGCTCCCCAGAGCTATTTTTTTTTTTTAATTTATTTATTTGACAGAGAGAGATCACAAGTAGACAGAGAAGCAGGCAGAGAGAGAGAGAGGGAAGCAGGCTCGCCGCTGAGCAGAGAGCCGGATGTGGGACTCGATCCCAGGACCCTGAGATCATGACCCGAGCTGAAGGCAGCGGCTTAACCCACTGAGCCACCCAGGCGCCCCTCCCCAGAGCTATTTTAACAATAGCATGAATCTGGGCACCTGGCTGGCTCAGTCAGCAAAGCATGCAGCTTTTGATCTCAGGGTTGGGAGTTCAAGCCCCACTCTGGGTGTAGATATTACTTAAAAATAAAATATTTTAGGGATGCCTGGATGGCTCAGTGGGTTAAACCTCTGCCTTCGGCTCAGGTCATGATCTCAGGGTCCTGGGATAGAGTTCCACATTGGGCTCTCTGCTCAGCAGGGAACCTGCTTCCCCCCCCCCACCGCCTGCCTCTCTGCCTACTTGCGATCTCTCTCTCTGTCAAAAAAATAAATAAAATCTTTAAAAAATATATTTTGAAAATTATCTATTAAAAAATAATAACATGAATAGATGGTATAAGAGCTAGATGTGTATTTTCCCTTGGTGGATGCACAATACCTAGCAAGCTATGGATGAAATAAGAACTCTGGGGATGCCTGTGTGGCCATCAGTTAAGCATCTGCCTTTGGCTCTGGTCATGATCCCAGAATCCTGGAATTGGTCCCTTACTGGGCTCCCTGCTCAAATGGGAGCCTGCTTCTTCTCCCTCTGCCTTCCACTCTCCCTGCTTGTGTGCACTCTCTCTCTCCAACAAATAAATAAATAAAATCTTTTTTTTTTTTTTTTTAAAGAACTCTGGGGTGCCTGGGTGGCTCGGTGTGTTTGCCTGCTGCCTTCCGCTCAGGTCATGATCTCAGGGCCCTGGGATCGAGTCTCGCATCGGGCTCTCTGCTCAGCGGGGAGCCTGCTTCCCTCTCTCTCTCTGCCTGCCTCTCTGCCTACTTGTGATCTCTGTCTGTCAAATAAATAAATAAGTAAAATCTTAAAAAAAAAAAACTCTGATAATTAAAACATTTTTAAAATAAAGTCAACCTTTCTGAGCACTCACATTCTTCCATACCTGTAAGACAAGCTCATGTAGAAACTGAAACAATTCTTCCACACCTTTGGAAGCATTATTTGGCAAGTTACTTTCTGGCTGTGCTTACTCGAAGTTTCCATTTCCTAGAGAAAATGCTTTTTGACACTAAGGAGACACTAAGTGGATTAAGGCAGAATTGCCGGGTTAATTATTTCCTTGTAGAAGGAAAGGACTGCTTCAAACTTGACCCAAATAAACAAGTGAAGATTACCAAGGGTTAGTTCAAACCATTCTGTCATTTTCTGGACACGTTTCTCCTTCTTTCAGTTGGACATGTTTTGCTCTCACAGAGGAGAGGGTGTAGATCAGGAAGTAAAAGATGTGAAGGCTGAATCAAAGCCAAGAAGAACTTGGGGTTTCTCACTACATATTGACCAATCCTCTCTACTGAGCGCAGTTCCAGGTCTGCAGTTACCACTGTTGAAATCATTTTTCAATGGTGGTGAGGTCTGGGGCTGAGGTCTGGGGCCAAAGGCCAAGAAAGAATTCTTGAAACGTCTTCTGAAAACACCGGGATGAATCCCTGGGCTGAAAGAGCTGCTGCCCCAGGGTTGGGAGGGGTGACTGATGGCGTACTTCGGAGTTGGGGAGGGGTGAAGAAAAGGGAGGTTTTCAAAAGAACTTTCATATGCTAAAGAGGACCTAAGGGCTCCTGGATGCCTTGCCATTGTCAAGTTAAGATTGTTTTTCCCCCCTACCAAAGCATTAACATTAAGACAGGTGGGAGTTTCCTTCTGGAGTTAGGTCGTCCATAAGAATGCTTTTCTTTTTTCTTATAAATCACTGAAGCATTTGTAAACCGAGGGAGACTCCAGTGCTACGGGACTGTCATCTACATATTGAGCATTTGTTTTTCTTCCCCTTAGCTTTAGGGCAGCTGGGAGTGCCAGCGGATTGTCACACAGATCCTAGCTGGGGCAGGGAAGGGAAGTGGTGGTGTTGGTTGTGGGGCGTCAGCTTGTGCTTTGTGCTCAGCTCACCTTCTCCCTCATCATTGTCACAGATGACCCCCTAACTCAGTCTTTAACCCAGACCTTTCCGAGCTCCGGCCCCACACAGACAACTGTCTTCTTGACATTGCCAAGTGGAGGTGTCTGAAGAAATACCTGGGCATCATGACCTTTCCCATGCCCGAGTTTGCTCCCCTTCCTGTATTCTGTGTGTCATAAAGTGACACCATCGTCCATTCAGTTACACAAGTCAGATGTCTCGGGAGCACCCTGGACATACCGCCTCACCCTCTCATCACTCCTCATCCAATTTCTCTCCAAAATACATCCCAAATGCTCCCACTCTGTCCTCTCTGGGGCCAACTCCCAAGTCCCGCTGCCACCACCTCTTGCTCTTGTCCAGGGAACCGCAGTCACTGCCTGATAGGTTTCTCCGCAGCCACTCTTCCCATCTTCCAACTAGTTCTCACGCTTCAGCTCAAGCGACTCTTTTGAAATGCAAATATGTTCACGTTAATACACGTCACTCACGCACACAGAGCTTTCCTTCCTCGTTACTACTTCAGTAAACTTTTCCTTTTTATGAAAATCAAAAATTTTAACTTGGTTTATGAATTTCTGCATGGTTTGGTCCTGTCCTACTTCTCCAAACTAATCTTCTTTCCATCTGCCTCCTACTAACTGTATAACCTTGAATAAGTCACCTAACTTCTGGGTCCTTCAGTGTCTTCATCTGTAAAAAGGGGAATGACAAATAGTATCTTCCTCCTAGGGTTATTGTGAGAATTCATGTAAAGTGCTTAGAGCTTAATAAGTACTCAACAAATGTTAGTTCCTATTAGCATATCTTAGCTCCTTCAATCATACTGATGATTTTTCTTCAAAGGTGTCTTACTTCCTTCTACCACAATACCTTTGCACAACCTGTTCAGTCTCTTCAGAGGACTGGTCCTTTCCATTGTCAGCCGGCATCATTTCCTCCAGGAAGCGTTTATGATCCCATTAAGCAGGTAAGTCCTTCTATTACCTGATATAGCAACATATAACTTTCCTTAATACCACTTATTATATTTTTGCATTTGTTTTGGTGATCACTTGACTAATGTCTCCCTCTCTAGTAAAGTCCATGAGGTCGGGGTGGGACTGACTGGATTGGTTTTCCCTCTTAACGCAATATCCTCAGGCCCCTAGCATCTGACACTGAATAAGTATTCAATAAACATAACTTGAATAAATGAAAATGAATTTCATTGTACACTAACAGGATCTCCAAGGCAATCCAATCCCCTCAAACAGAGTGCAACATTTGTGTGAATGAGTTAGAATGGGTGTTCCTCAAGGAAGCTCTACTTGACCAGGGAGACCCTATTAAGTTTCTCTAGGATGTTGATGGTTATCTCCTTCTCTACCTGTATGTAAGTCATCCCTAAGAGGATTACTTTCCACTAGCCCTGTGTTTCCAAAACCATGTCCCTTGATAAGGCCAAACCTAAACATACAAAACAGTAACACCCCCTGAGAAAAACCTTCACAGGAGAGTTTCTCTATTAAAATTCTCTCTTGTCCAAGAGATGTCAGACAAGTTGTTTCCTGGCACCTTTTATTTTCTTCTCAGGCCTGGTTCTGGTTTGCTGCATTTTAACTTGCTCTACTTTATAGACCTACACAAGGGTGAAAAAACAATAATAATAATAATAGTTCACATCTATTGGGTGGTGTTGTTTGCTATCACCAGCCACCATACTAGTCATTCCTTATACCAATGACCCTGGAACAACATAGGTTTGAACTGCGGTCCACTATATGTGGATTTTTTTTTTTTAAGGAAGTACAGTACTGTAAATGTATCTCCTCTTCTTATGATTGTCTTAATATCATTTTCTTTTCTTTAGCTTATGCTATTATAAGACTACAGTATATAAAACATATACAAGTACATGTTACTCAACTATGTCTTTGGTAAGGCTTCCAGTCCACAGTAGGCTATTAGTAGTTAAGTTTTGGGGGAGTCAAAAGTTTTACATGGATGTTCAGCTATGCTGAGGTTCAGTGTGTAGATTGTGTGCAGAGCACCTGGCTCTGGGGGTCCCAAACAGACCAGGTTTGGCTGCTCACCACCGACAAAATCCAAAGGCAGAGAGATAGTAGTGGTAAAACAAGAAATGGGCTTAGTTCAGTGAGACCAACCCTGGAAGACAGTGTACTCATGTATCAAAGACTGTCTCTGAAAGGCCACAAATACTTCCAGATTTATATAAGGAAAATGTGGGGCAAAGGGGGATAGGTATGATCAGGTAGCCAGCAAAGGTCAAATCTGTCATTGTCTTGCAGTCAGTCATGGGTGGGTTCTTGCTGGCTCCCCGCAGTCTCTATTGACGTAGGAAAAAAGTCACCGCTCAAAGCCCATGGCCAAGAAAGAATTCTTGAGACATCTTTGATATGTTTTTGGTACTGATGAGGGAACAGGAGGTTGGCTGAGGACAAAGCAAAAGCTGGCACCTTGCACCCCCTCTCCATCCGCTCCCCTCAGTAATATGTGTAGCATTCCTCAGGCACCC
Source organism: Meles meles (assembly GCF_922984935.1). Lineage (NCBI taxonomy): Eukaryota > Metazoa > Chordata > Mammalia > Carnivora > Mustelidae > Meles > Meles meles. The sequence goes on along the minus strand of NC_060067.1, from coordinate 120,616,761 downwards.
CTGACCGCCATAAGTGAGAAACAAATAGTTCCCCTTGGTTTACAAATGTCCTAGAGATCTATAAACAAAGAAGTTACCTTGTGCTATTGATAATTTCCAGAGGCAAATAACAGTTCCTCAAGCCCCGAGGTAGCCCTCCCCTCCATACACAAAACTGAAGGAGGCTGAGGTAGAAGGAAATGTAAACATAGTTAAATCTCTTCTGAACTTAAATCTCACTAACAAAGATGCTTGATAGCAGAATTGTGACGTCCCACCAGGAATCTCTCAACTATCTTGATGTTAATAACTTGCCAAAAGACAACATTGATCAAACCCGAGGACCTCCGGGTATCCCCGAAGACCTCTGGGATACTCCAGGCACCTTGCAGGCCCTCTTTAGCATATGAAAACTCCTTTGAAACCTCCCTTCCCCTCACCTTCCCCCAACCGCAGGGTACATAACCTGCCATCCCTCACAACCCGGGGCAGCAGCTCTTTCTGCCCATGGGTCCTGTCCCCGTGCTTTAATAAACCACCATTTTGCAGCAAAGATGTCTCAAGAATTCTTTCTCGGTCATCGGCTCCGGACCTCAGCCCACCGAACCTCACCTATGTTCTAGAACTTTATCAGTAATAAAGGTGATTTTATTAAAGCATGGGGACAGGACCCATGGGCAGTAAAACTGCACTGGGGTCCTGAAGAGTGGCTCACTATATACTTTCAAGTTGGGAGGGGGGTTAGGGATAGTGTTAGCCTCCCAAGTATTTTAGAAACAAGGTTTCCAGGATCCTGAGAGGGCTAGCTATTATTAGGAAAGATCATTTATTACTGTGTATTAGAGACTCAGTCATGAGAGTCATGAGACCCTTCAGATGTACATTCATGTGTCATATGCTTGGGGGTTGATTGCCAACATGTATCTTGGGGGAGGGGAGTAGAGATAAAGGAAGTTTCCAAAGGAATTTTTTTTATGTTAAATTAGACTTTAGAGGATCCTGGGGTTTGGGCTAAGATTGCCTTTTGCCTTTAACAGTATCCACATTGAGGCAGTTGAGTCTGTAGAGGAAGGTCACTCTGCCTGTTTTAAGGACTTGTCAATGGGCTGTAGGTAGTAAGGAAATGTATTCATTTCTCTTCTCCCTTTATTTTCCATATCACCTATTACTTGAGGGGGTAGTTTTTATTTCCATCAGGGGATACTTTGCCCTCAGGGTCTTCCGCCTGAGCCAAGAGACTAGCTGGAAAGAAGAACCCAACTAGAAAGTTTGAAGTCAAAATGGAACAGCTGAAGTCCTCTTTCAAGTGTTCCCACGTCTGCACTGTTGAAGGGTCAACTATATATTATTCCACTAATTCTGAATTAGAGAAAAAATCCTCTCAGGTAAATCCTTTTACTGAAGTAGTTTTTGGAATGTCTTGGAGAGGTTGGTAGAGTCCAGAGCCTATGGCCAAAGAAGAATTCTTAAGTTGTCTTTGGTGCAAAATGGCAGTTTTATTAAAGCATAGGGACAGGACCTCTGAGCAGAAGGAGCTGCTTCTCAGGGATCGTGAGGGACAGCTGATTATATACTTTGAGGATGGGGGAAGTGAATAAGGGAAGTTCCAAAAGAATTGTCATATGCTAAAGAAGACTCACAGAATATTTTAGGCCTTGCTATTGTCAGGCTAAAGCGGTTTTTCCCTCTAGCTAGGCATTCACAGTTAGACAGTTAGGAGCTTCCTGCCTCAAGTATTTATTTGTCAGTGGGCTGCAGGTTATGAGGACATTTAATTTTTTAAATATTTTATTTGTTGTGCTTGCTTCAGCAGCACATATACTAAATATTTTATTTGTTTATTTGACAGACAGAGATTACAAGTAGGCAGAGAGACAGGGAGATAGAGAGGGAGAAGCAGATCCCGCTGAGCAGAGAGCCGGATGATGTGGGGACTCACTCAAGCCCAGCACCCTGAGATCATGATCTGAGCTGAAGGCAGAGTCTTAACCCACTGAGCCACGCAGGTGCCCCGATGACATTTAATTTTATCGACATTTCCTTCTGCCTTTGTTTCCCACGTCATCATTATCTTCATTTTACAGCTGAGGACATAGAGGTTCAGAGAGATGAAGAAATTTCCCTAATCTCATAGGGTCAGTGGAGCTAGATTTTTTTTTTTTAAAGATTTTATTTATTTATTTGACAAGAGAGAAATCACAAGTAGGCAGAGAGGCAGGCAGAGAGAGAGGAGGAAGCAGGCTCCCTGTGGAGCAGAGAGCCCGATGCGGGGCTCGATCCCAGGACCCTGAGATCATGACCCGAGCCGAAGGCAGCGGCTTAATCCACTGAGCCACCCAGGTGCCCCAGTGGAGCTAGATTTTGAATACTGGTAGTCTGATGCCACAGCCCACACCTGTATGTGCTGAATCACAGTGCCTAGGCACAGCTAGTGATCCTAACACATTAGCTTCTCATCCAGTTGGATAAACTAGAGACTACTCAAATTGTCCTCATAGGGGCGCCTGGGTGGCTCAGTGGATTAAGCCGCTGCCTTCGGCTCGGGTCATGATCTCAGGGTCCTGGGATCGAGCCCCGCATCAGGCTCTCTGCTCCGCGGGGACCCTGCTTCCTCCTCTCTCTCTGCCTGCCTCTCTGCCTACTTGTGATCTCTCTGTGTCAAATAAATAAATAAAATCTTTAAAAAAAAAAAAAATTGTCCTCATAAACTTCCAAGCATGTTGTGAACACGGATATCAGTCACTCTGGGATCAGACAGCAAAGTTATCCAGATTCAAAACAACACTTCTTGATCTGTGATTGGTATATGATGAGTGCTGCTGGCATGATGTAGGTGCTCAATAAATACTTACTTATTGAATGACTAAATGGATCATACTGGTCACACCATCACATACCCTTTAATTGGGTTATGAATATTTTCCCATGTAACTTCTCCATAATTCAGCATTCTCTCCAAAAATATAGAGTGAAGGGTTTCCTTCTTAATTCATTCTCTGTGATCCAAACAATATGATCATAAATGCATGACCTTGACAACCATCCGTCTGTCCATTGTACAACTGTTGTTGGCCAAGTTACAGTGTTTCCTGCTTTTGCCTTAGTGGAGAATGGACTCATTTTTCTCTGATGACCATGTAGCCTGGCATCCGTTCTGTCGTCTCTCTTTTCATAGTCAGGCCTGTGCAATATTTCTCTCTGTGATTCTCCCCACCACAGGCAGGTGAGTTTCAGCTGTTACTCTTACTGTGATTGTTACCTCTCACTGTTACACCCGGCAAGACTTTCTTTCCCAAGGCCAACCTACACTTCACTGCAAAAGGTACCTTGCCATCAATTTCAAACTGCCTGATTGTCAGAAACCATTTCTATCTGAAGTAAACTCTCTCACCATAATCAAAAGTAGTCCTTCTCTCTTTTATAAAGAATATATTTTTGTTGCGTAGTTTCTTAGATTCCATATAAACCCCCCAATAACTATTACACTACATGATATTTAAAGAGCTTAAGGGGCGCCTGGGTGGCTCAGTGGGTTAAAGCCTCCGCCTTCGGCTCGGGTCATGATCCCAGGGTTCTGGGATCGAGCCCCGCATCAGGCTCTCTGCTCTGTGGACAGCCTGCTTCCTCCTCTCTCTCTCTGCCTGCCTCTCTGCCTACTTGTGATCTCTGTCTGTCAAGTAAATAAATAAAATCTAAAAAAATAAAAAAATAAAAAATAAAGAGCTTAATATATATACTTAATATACTAATATACTACTAATAAAAATGAATAAAGAGCCTGTACTACATGTTCATTGCTGAGTTAACAAATGACATTACTAATCCAATTTTAAGGTGAGGAAATTTTTACCAGGTGTGAAAAGACTTTAAGATCCTTGGCTGGTATTTTGAGTCTGGATTTACATCCAGGTCTATCCACTTGTAAAGCTAGCCACCTCTACCACTGATAACACCTTTTTATTTTATTTTTAGTTTTTTTGAAGATTTATTTATTTAGTTTGAGAGAGAGTGTGAGGGCAAGTGGGTTCATGAGCAGTGGGGAGGGGCAGAAGGAGAAGGAGAGTCTTTTTTTTTTTAAGATTTTTTTTTCTGGGCGCCTGGGTGGCTCAGTGGGTTAAGCCGCTGCCTTCGGCTCAGGCCCTGATCTCAGGGTCCTGGGATCGAGTCCCGCATCGGGCTCTCTGCTCAGCAGGGAGCCTGCTTCCCTCTCTCTCTCTCTCTCTGCCTGCCTCTCTATCTACTTGTGATCTCTATCAAATAAATAAACAAAATCTTTAAAAAAAAAAAGATTTTTTTTTTCTTTTTTATTTGACAGAGATAGAGAGCATAATTAGGCAGAGGGAGAGGGAGAAGCAGGCTCTCTGTTGAACAGGGGGTGCGATGCAGGACTTGATCCCAGGACCCTGGGATCCTGACCCGAGCTGAAGGCAGCCACCCAACCGACTGAGCCACCCAGGCATCCCGAGAAGGAGAGTCTTAGGCAGACTCCCACTGAACACAGAGCACTACTGGGCTGGATCCCCCTACCCCATGATCGTGACCTGAGCCAAAATCAAGAGTCTGTCTCTTAGCCAACTGCACCACCCACAACATCTTTTGAAAAGGCCAGTTAGTATTCTTTTATATAGCTGTACCAAAAGACTCAGCAGTGTCTTCTTTACTCCTGGATTTTTAGGTGATTTCCAACCTTTTAATATTGAAATGTCAGTTTGGGGTGCGTGGCTGTTTCAGTCAGTAGAGCATGTGACTTTTTTTTTTTTTTTTTTTTTTAAGATTTTATTTGACAGAGAGCGATCTCAAGTAGGCAGAGAGGCAGGCCAGGGGTGTGGGGGTGGGATGGGAGTAGACTTCCTGCTGAGCAGAGAGCCCAATACAGGGCTCGATCCTAGGACCCTGATATCAGGACCTGAGCTGAAGGCAGAGGCTTAACCCACTGAGTCACCCAGGGGCCCCAGTATGTGACTCTTGATCTTGGCGTTGTAAGTGCTTGCCCCAAGCAACCCAAGTTGGGTGTAGGGGTTACTTAAAAAAATAAAATATTGGGTGCCTGGATGGGCTCGGTTGATTAAGTGACTGCCTTTGGCTCAGGTCACGATCCTGGAATCCCAGGATCGAGTCCCACATGGGGCTCCCAGGCCATGGGGAGTCTGCTTCTCCCACTGACCTCCTCCCGTCTCATGGTCTCTCTCAAATAAATAAAGTCTTTAAAAAAAAAAGAAAAAAGAAATGGCAGTTTGATGAACATTACAGTTAAATCTTTTCTTTTAAATTTTTTTAAAAGATTATTTATTTATTTATTTGACACAGAGAGATCTCAAGTAGGCAGAGAGGCAGGCGGAGAGAGAGGGGGAAGCAGGCCCCCACCAAGCAGAGAGCCGGATGTGGGGCTCGATCCCTGGACCCTGAGATCCTGACCTGAGCCGAAGGCAGAGGCCCAGCCCACTGAGCCATCCTGGCACCCCTAAATCTTCTCTTTGAAGTAAAAACAGCATTATCTTTTCTCTAGAGTACCTAAGTAATATATGCTTACCATAAAAAAAATTAAGGAACACATGAAATTTTAAGGGAGAAAATAAATACCATCTGCAAATCTACCATCCTGTAATAGCCACCATTGACATTTTGCTGACGACAATTTTGTGTCTTCCTTATGTATACCATATATAATTTTACATAAATGGAATCTTAAGTTTCTCCCTTTTTTCTGCATTCCCTAACTCCCACTCAAATGTTATACATAGAGGGGCGCCTGGGTGGCTCAGTGGATTAAAGCCTTTGCCTTTGGCTCAGGTCATGATCCCAGGGTCCTGGGATCGAGCCCCACATCGGGCTCTCTGCTCGGCGGGGAGCCTGCTTCTCTCTCTCTGCCTACCGCTCTGCCTACTTGTGATCTCTGTCAAATAAATAAATAAAATCTTTAAAAAAAAAATGTTATACATAGAAGTAGACAAGAGATTCATTATTTTACAAAATGGGATTGTTTATTTTGTTTTATTTTAGGATTTTATTTATTTACTTGACAGAGAGAGAGAGAGAGAGAGAGCACAAGTAGACAGAACAGCAGGCAGAGAGGGAAAGGGAGAAGCAGGCTCTCCACTGAGCAGGGAGCCCAATGCAGGGCTCTATCCCAGGACCCTGGGAACATGACTTGAGTCCAAGGCAGACACTTAACCAACTGAGCCATCCAAGTGCCCCAGATTATTTATTTTATAAAAACAGAAAAGAAAAATCACTTCTCTCCAATGTGCTCCTTTGCTTAACAATAAATCATAAAATATCTCAAGACTGCTAGTATAGATCTAACTCACTCTTTTTTTTTTTTTAAGATTTTATTTATTTATTTGACAGAAAGAGATCACAAGTAGACAGAGAGGCAGGCAGAGAGAGAGAGGGGGAAGCAGGCTCCCCGCTGAGCAGAGAGCCGGATGCAGGACTCGATCCCAGGACCCTGAGATCATGACCTGAGCCGAAGGCAGCGGCTTAACCCACTGAGCCACCCAGGCGCCCCTAACTCACTCTTTCTGATGACTTCTTATTACGCCACTGGATTTGCCAACAATGTCTTTTTTTTTTTTTTCCAACAATGTCTTTAATCACTTCCCTGTTAAAGGAAATTCCATGTAGTTTTCTTTTTATTTCTCCTGCCAGTCAAGAATGTTGTAAGTAACACCCTTACACAAATATCCTTACTTACAAATTTGTCCTTACTTTATGGACTAGGTTTCCCAAGGTTACTGTCTGTCATGTGTGACTTCTAAACTAAGGCCAGGGGCCAGTATGCAAACTATGGTCCATGAATCAAATCTGGCCTGCCCCTTCCCCTCCATTTTTGTATGGTTTAGGAACTTAGTCAGAATGGATGTTATATTTTTTTAGTGGTTGAAAAAATTTTTTTAAAGGAATAGTATTTTGTGGCATATGAAAATTATGCAAAACTCAAGTTTCAGTGTATAAATAACATTTCACTGGACCACAGCCATATGCATTTATTTACATATTGTCTGTGCTACTTCTGTGCTACCATGTCAGAGCTGAATAATTGTAATAAGAATGTATGGACAGCAAAGCCCAAAATATTTGTTATCTGGCCCTTCAGTAAACTAAAGCTTACTGATGCTTGACTTAGGCAATTGATATACTTCTCCTATTGCTATTAAATGGACAAAGCAACTATCTGTCTATCCATTTAGTTAGTTAGCTAGTTATTTATTTATTTAGTAAGTAAGGCGATAGAAGTTTATTTTTTATTTTATTTTGATTTTTTAAAGATTTTATTTATTTATTTGACAGACAGAGATCACAAGTAGGCAGAGAGGCAGGCAGAGAGAGAGAGGAGAAAGCAGGCTCCCTGCGGAGCAGAGAGTCCGACGTAGGGCTCGATCCCAGGACTCTGGGATCATGACTAGGGCTGAAGGCAGAGGCTTTAACCCACTGAGCTACCCAGGTGCCCCGCAATAGAAGTTTATTAAGTGAAGATACAGAAAACACTTTCAAGAGTGAGAGGAATCCTGACAGGGTTGTGAACCAGGGCCTTTAGGGTTGGTCTTTTATAGAAAGTTAACCAGGGCGTTTAAATCCTTTTAACTTCTCAGGGCGCCTGGGTGGCTTAGTGGGCTCAGGGCGCCTGGGTGGCTTAGTGGGCTAAAGCCTCTGCCTTTGGCTTGGGTCATGGTCCCAGGACCCTGGGATCAAGGCCCACATCGGGCTCTCTGCTCAGCGGGGAGCCTGCTTCCCCCTCTCTCTCTGCCTGCCTCTCTGTCTACTTGTGATCTCTGTCTGTCAAATAAATATTTAACTTCTCTATTAATAACGCCTTCCAGGGTTTACTTCCTTTTATTTATTTATTTATTTGACAGACAGAGGTCACAAGTAGGTTGAGAGACAGGAAGAGAGAGAGAGAGAGAGGAAGGGAAGAAGTCTCCCGGCTGAATAGAAATCTGGATATGGGGCTCCATCCCAGGACCCTGGGACCATGACCTAAAGGCAGAGGCTTTAACCCACTGAGCCACCTAGGTGCCCTGGCTTACTCCCTTTTTAAGGGCTGGTTATTCTTTGTTGGTCCCAGGTGATTATCATAAAGACACCCACCCACACAACCCATCCCAAGCCTAGGACAGGGTGATCCGCCAGGGGTAACTATTTAAAAATACATTTATTTTAGGGTATGAAGGGGGAAAAATCAATAGCCCAGAATTTGGGGGGGGGTATTTAAACCCGCTTTCTGTTAGAAACGTACATTTATTGGGGTACTCGGGTGGCTCAGTTGTTAAGCATCTGCCTTCAGCTCAGGTCATGATCCCAGAGTCCTGGCATCAAGCCCTGCAACAGGCTCCCTGCTCAGCAGGCTGTCTGCTTCTTCTTCTCCCCACCTGTGCTCACTCTTGCTATCTCTCTCTCTGAAATAAATAAATAAAATCTTTTTTTTTAAAGTACATATATTATTCCCTCTGTATAAAAACTGTTTTGATATTCAGATTTCAATAATTATCAGTGTAAGTATATTATCTGTGGTGATGGGAAGATATGTTCTCTGGACAGGTTGCAGGGAGAATGATATAGGACCTTTGTTTCTTTCACTGTCAGGTTGAGCTTATTCCTTCCTTTTCCATGTCTCCCCACGGTGCCTCTCCCCACGGTGCCTTTTAGCCATCTGGGGATGGCCAGACAACCAGCAACTACTTCGCACATCTGCTAAAATTAAAGCCCAAACTAGATGTGAGAAGAAGCGGTGGGGAAGTGTTAAGTGAGCAAGCTGACTGACTTATGACTAATTCTTGGCAGAATCAGCAAGAGGATCCTGGATTGCAAATGCATTACCTCAGCCCTGAACAGAAAAGCATGCATGATAATGGAGCCAAGGAAAAGGCCAATGGAAAAATACATTTTTTATAGTTAAACACAGAGAAATGACTGATTTCCCTTTCCTGTAGAAGTGTTCCTAGAATTGGCTGCTGTGATCAAAGCTGCCCTTGGGAAAAGGAAGAAATTAGCTTAGGAATTTACAGGGAATTAGGAATTCCAAGAGGCAGGAAAAATGAGTGCACAGGAAGACCAGTCAACAGGTCAGAGGGGGCAATGTGAGAATTTTCACATTTTGAACTCTGTCATTTTTGGTTAAGTAAGAAGCTTCTTTGTTCTGTTAGAAGGAATGTTCTAAACCCTAAAAGAGGATAATCTTTCCTTTTCCCTTTGTATTCTACTGGATCTGTTCAGTTAGTCCTCAAGTATGGATGGGATGATGGTTCCTTTTTTTTTTTTTTTAAAGATTTTAGTTATTTATTTGACAGACAGAGATCACGAGTAGGCAGAGAGGCAGGTGGCAGGTTGGGAGTGGGGGTTGGGTAGTAGGCTCCCTGCTGAGCAGAGAGCCTGATGCCTGACCCTGAGATTGTGACCTGAGCTGAAGGCAGAGGCTTAACTCACTGAGCCATCCAGGTGCCCCTGGGATGATGGTTCTTGTCTAGGCACTGGGCATTCCGTGGCAACAAAGTACACAGAAATTCTGCCTTCGTAGAACGTGCAATCAGGCAAGAAAAGAGAAACCATGAGCACAGTAAATCACCTTCTATAATTTTTAGAGCTTGACATATACAATGGAAAAATAAAGCAGGGAGGGATGGGGGTAAAGGAATAGTCTACTCTTTTAATTTTTTAGCTCCCTTTTTTTCTTTTTCATTTCAGAGGTAGAGTTCAGTGATTCCTCAGTCGCATACAACACCCAGTGCTCATTATGTCAAGTGTCCTCCGTGATGTCTATCACCCAGTTACCCCATCCCCCCACCCCCTGCCCTCCAGAAACACTTCTTTGTTTCCTAGAGTTTAGCATCTCTTATGGTTTGCCTCCTCTTCAATTTTCATCTTATTTTTCCTTCCCTTCCCCTATATACATGTTTTGTTTCTTAAATTCCTCATATGAATGAAATTATATGGTATTTGTCTTTCTCTGACTGACTGACTTCACTTAGCCTAATACCCTCTAGTTCCACCCATGTGGTTGCAAATGGCAAGAATTTCATTCCTTTTTTTTTTTTTTTTAAGATTTTATTTATTTGGGCGCCTGGGTGGCTCAGTGGTTTAAGCCGCTGCCTTCGGCTCGGGTCATGATCTCGGGGTCCTGGGATCGAGTCCCGCATCGGGCTCTCTGCTCGGCAGGGAGCCTGCTTCTCTCTCACTCTCTCTGCCTGCCTCTCTGCCTACTTGTGATCTCTGTCTGTCAAATAAATAAATAAAATCTTTAAAAAAAAAAGATTTTATTTATTTGACAGACAGAGATCACAAGTAGGCAGAGAAAAAAAAGATTTTATTTATTTGACAGACAGAGATCACAAGTAGGCAGAGAGGCAGGCAGAGAAAGAGAGAGGAAGAAGCAGGCTCCCAGCCGAGCAGAGAGCCCGACATGGGGCTCGATCCCAGAACCCTGGGATCATAACCCGAGCCGAAGTCAGAGGCTTAACCCACTGAGCCACCCAGGCACCCAAGATTTCATCCTTTTTGATGGCTGAGAGATAGCAATAGGTGTAATCCTAAATTCCAGGTCAGGAGAGGCCGCTGGGAGGTGAGACATGAGCCCCAGGCATGTCAGGGATGAGAACTCCAGGAGGAGAGACTAAGGGTGCGAGTGCGGGAGATGAAGTACTCCCCGCTTAGTGAGGGACCTGAAGGATTCCAGCTCGTCAGTGGGAAGCAAACAAGCAGGAGAGTATTTAGGAATGGGGTCAGAGAGCTGAAGGGCTGGTGGCTGGACTGCACAATTGACATGCACTTTGGCTTTTACTTTGGGTGAAATGGCTGAAATTTTCCTCTTAGAAGTGGAGATCTGGGATGCCTGAGTGGCTCAGTTGGTTAAGCGTCTGCCTTTGGCTCAGGTCGTGATCCCCTCGTCCTGGGGTGGAGCCGGGCTTCCTGCTGATCAGGGAGTCGGATTCTCCCTCTACCTGCTCTGCCTGCCACTCCCCCTGCTTGTGTGTAAGCTCTCTCTCTCTGATAGATAGATAGATAGATAAAATCTTTAAAAAACGAGAGTGGGGATCCAAGGGGTGCCTGTCTGGCTTATTTCAAAGAGCATGCAACTCAATCTTGGGGGTTGTGACTTGGAGCACCACGTTGGTTGTAGAGATTCCTTAAAATTTTTTTTCTAAGATTTTATTTATTTATTTATTTGACAGAGAGAGACACAGCGAGAGAGAGAACACAAGCAGGGGGAGTGGGAGAGGGAGAAGCAGGCTTCCCGCGGAGCAGAGAGCCTGATGTGGGGCTGGATCCCAGGACCCTGGGATCATGACCTGAGCCAAAGGCAGACACTTAACGACTGAGCCACCCAGGCGCCCCCCCCCCCCATTTTTTTAATTAAAAAAAGTGAAGATCCAAGATCTGATCTAAGATCTGAAATCCACTCCTAACTCTCCATATCTTCTGCCACCCTGTGTTTTCCCCCTCATCATCCATCCTCCCAGACTCTAGATTATCCCTGCAATACCAGGGCCACCACTAGGGGGCACTGAGTGAAGCACTTGTCTCCCATGCAGAAGTTACCGGGGTGCCAAAAATCTCCATAGTACTGATTTTCTGTTTGGCTCAGTCTCTGAAATGGCACAGCACAGCACAGCACTGTGATTGATCCTATCTTCATTTCAATTTTGATATTTTATTCATCATGGAATGTGGGCATTAGTTTTGATATTTAGAAATACTGCATTAAATGTTATTTGATTACTTAGGCTTTTTGGCAATCTTTCTCTTAAATATTGTGTCCAAGGTGTGTGCCTCGTTCACCTCACCCTAGTCCCTGTTCCTATGCTTTCTCTTCTCCCTGTTCCCCAACAATAGTCTAAACCCAGGGTCTGTAAGCAGTTTCTATAAAAGGTCAGATAGGAAATATTTTAGACTTTTCAGGCCATTTCTGCTATTGGAGCAGAAAAGTAGCCATTGGTAATAAGCAAGTGAGGGTAGCTCTGCTGTAGCAGGTTGGAGGAGGTTATGAAGAAGACAAGGCCTCCAGGTGACCTAAGAGCTGGACGCAGGCAGTTGGAGGCTCCCCACCACTTCCACTGTCCGTGAAATGGGTATCCTGCCCACCATTCCCATAGTGGGAGCCATTTTTCAAGGATGCAGCCTGGAGAGAGTAATGTGTTGCTAAGAGCATCTGGACAGTGTGTGTCACTGGACCCAGTTAAGTTCTCTATATAAACTTCTGAGATACTAGTGGACAGGTGTGCAGATCTACTCATCTCGCATCTGCTGAAAAGTCTCTTATGTAAGTTCCTTTGCTTATGAAACCTGCCACCTACCGATCTGAAGCCTTCTGCCTCTTTCTTCTGTCTCCCTGCCTTCCAGCGAAGAGGACCCATTTCAGATATACCCCAGGGAACTTCTGAGGTTGAGAACCAATGCAGTTAAACTTTACGAATGGATACGGAAATTTGAAGTTAAGGTCATTTTCATGTATGACAAAATACTATTAAAATGCAGAAATCATTCTTAGCTCATGGGCCATAAAACAGGAGGGAAGTCCCGATTGGAAAGTCTTCATCTGAATTGTTGATAACCTGAGACGTTTCTTTCAGAAGTGCTATTTCTCTCTCTCCTTGCCGTTGCTCAAGGACCTGCGGTTCACCACACTGAGGGCAGACTTTCAGGGCCTCTGTGTTTAGCCCGTGCTTCCACTGGAACTTGTCTTCCTCTCCTCACCCCCATGCACATTCTGTGCAGAGCAAGACCAGTCTCCTTACCGTCCTCTACACAAATCAGGTTCGATGTTCTCTATGTGCTTTTGATCCTACTGCTTTTTCTCTCTGGGATCTGCCCTTCCTTCTCTCTCCAACTACCTTTTTCTGACTCCAACCGCCACTAGTGGCCTCTTTTTCTCTGAACTCCTACTGTGGTTGACTGTAATGCTACCATTTAGTTCTTAATTCTAACATATCCTTGTTTTCCCGTTTTATATGTGCACATATTATGTTTCAGATTTGATTCCTAATCCTCTGGAAACCCTCCAGAATGCCTCGACCATGGCTGAGTACCTGGTAGAAGACTGATACCCATGAACCAACAAACTGGGTTTAGGATTGTTATCTTTTTTTTTCCCCCAAGATTTTATTTATTTGACAGAGAGACAGCAAGAGAGGAAATACAAGTAGGGTCAGAGGGAGCGGGAGAAGCTGACTCCCCACTGAGCAGGGCCGCTGGAAGCTGGGCTCCATCCCAGGACCATGATCCCAGGATCATGACCCAAGCTGAAGGCAGACGCTTAATGACTGAGCCACCCAGGCGCCCCTATTATATCTTCTCTTAAAATTACCCTTCAAATGTGACTGATGACATTTTTAGGACATGCCCTCTGAATTTGGGGAGGGGTCATCGTTTTGATTGGATGCACAGATTATTTAGATCTCTGTGATTAGCAGCATTTTTTAAAAATTTTTTTAAGATATTATTTATTTATTTAACAGACAGAGATCACAAGTAGGCACAGACGCAGAGAAGGAAGCTGGCTTCCCACTGAGCAGAGAGCCTGATGTGGGGCTGGATCCCAGGACTCTGGGATCCTGCCCTAAGCTGAAGGCAGAGGCTTTAACCTACTGAGCCACCCAGGCGCCCTTATGATTAGCAGCATTTTTGTGCCACGTGATTCTTAGCTTGTGATCTCACTGCCTTCTGAATGTGCTTCCTGATTCTCCAATTTACTGAACGAAATCCTTAGGTTAAACAGAGACCTCTTGGACCGCTTCCAGTTAAGAGAAGAGAAAAAAGGAATGGCGTTTATTAGCTTAGGGGTCCAGCAGTCTGCTGGGAACGTTACAAAAGGTAGGAATGTTATTCCTGTTGTTTGACGAGGGGAACGAGGCTCAGTGGATTGAGCCGCTGCCTTCGGCTCAGGTCATGATCTCAGGGTCCTGGGATCGAGCCCCGCATCGCATCGGGCTCTCTGCTCTGCAGGGAGCCTGCTTCCTCCTCTCTCTCTGCCTGCCTCTCTGCCTACTTGTGATCTCTCTCTGTGTCAAATAAATAAATAAAATCTTTAAAAAAAAAAGAAAGAAAAGTTCAATAACTCATCTGAGTCTCAGTAGCGGGAATGAAATGAAACACTCGGAGGGCACTGTAAAGGGATTTGAACAGTTTAAGGTCACCGCTAGGCCCGAGGGAGTCAGCTCTCTTCCTACACTTGCCTCTTCTCGGTTCGCCTCCCTGGCCACCCTCACCACTACCAAACCTCCTAACATTCCCGACGCATGGTGACGCATGGTGACGCACGGTAACGCATGGAGACGCATGGTGACGCATGATGATGTAACGCTTAGCTCTCAGAGCAGAGTCTGAGACCGGACGCTCGCACCGGAAGTATGACATTTTCTTCCTCCCAATCTTTCCTATTTCCATTCCCTACCTCCCTACGACTGAGTGACTCTTTTAAATCCACACCTAAATTGTAATTCATATTATGATTTATCAAATTACATTGAAGGGAGCAAGTCAGAAAGGCAAATATTTAACTGTATGAGCTCCAGGGCACATAACCTGTGACCTGGTATTTGCGGTAGATTCTCTGCAAATTCTTGTTGAGCTAAATTGGCATTTGATAAATTTCTCTCGATTTAAATATAAAACAATCTGGTCCCACATTGGGCTGAATCCTGATGCTCCTGTGTTCTACTTTTTTTTTTTTTTTATTTGACAGAGATCACAAGCAGACAGAGAGGCAGGCAGAGAGAGAGAGGGAAGCAGGCTCGCTGCTAAGCAGAGAGCCCGATGTGGGGCTCAATCCCAGGACCCTGAGATCATTTTTTTTTTTTTTTTTTTTTTTTTTATTTGACAGAGAGAAATCACAAGAGAGGCAGGCAGAGAGAAAGGGAAGCAGGCTCTCCACTGAGCGGAGAGCCCGACGCGGGACTCGATCCCAGGACCCTGAGATCACGACCTGAGCTGAAGGCAGCGGCTTAACCCACTGAGCCACCCAGGCACCCCCTGTGTTCTACTTCTTAGAAGTCCCCATTGCTTAACAGAGTTCACTTTGAGGGACCGGCCTCCCGAACTTACCATGGCCTCCTGTCTTTCCAGCAGGTCACCTTCACTTCTCTATCTATTCCAGACAGTAGGTGAACAGGCCTAGCCAACCTCCTCAGACAGAGGGTTTAAGGATCTTTGGTTCTTTGACTTCAAGACTTGAATATGATTTAGGAAACCATTCTCCATTACTCACTTGTGTGTCTTTGTGCCACTTTTCCTTTTTGGAGAAATGCATCCATCAGTTGAAATCCCCCACATTCTTTAAGGTACTTTGAAGCAACCACATCCCCATGAAACTTCCCTTGTCCTCCTTAGCCAAAAATGACCCTTCCATCTTTAAGTGCCTATACTTTTGTTGTCTCCCAACCATGGTACTCTTCAAGTTGTTTAATTGAGTATATTTTAAAGATCTAATTGGACTTATTAATCAATTTATGAATCCTGCAGCCTCCCATCCAACAAGGAGAGGGGAGCTCTGAAGGGTAAAAAGGAAAGGTTTTTAAAGGCAGACAAGGAAGTCATAAACAGAAAGATTATTTGGGGTGAGGTCACCTTCTTCTGGGGACAAAGTGGTTTTGATCTCCATTGAGAGACTGCCCATGTGACAGATTATTTTCTTGGGGCTGACCAGAAAATTTCTGACTGACTGGTTAAGGCTATATTTCTGAGGGAGGTTGAAAGTGTAATTAGGGGAGGTATTAAGCCCCAGGTTGGTGACTTGGCCTAAGTGATGCCATTTTGGGCACGTGGGATTTTTTTTTTCCCACAATATATAGCTTTTCTTTTCTTTCTTTCTTTTTTTTTTAAAGATTTTATTTATTTATTTGACAGAGATCACAAGTAAGCAGAGAGGCAGGCAGAGAGAGGGGAGGAAGCAGGCTCCCTGCTGAGCAGAGAGCCCAATGTGGGGCTTGATCCTAGGACCCTGAGACCATGACCTGAGCCAAAGGCAGAGGCTTAACCCACTGAGCCACCCAGTTGCCCCATATATAGCTTTTCTGTAGTTATTACTGTACATATCTCATCTGGTCAGTAGATTTAATCATCTTGAGGCAGAAATTCCATGAAGTGGCATGCCTGGGTGGCTCAGTCGGTTAACCGGCTGCCTTTGGCTCAGGTCGAGATCCCAGGTCCCTGGGATCAAGTCCCACATCAGGCTCCCGGCTGCATGGGGAGTCTGCTTCTCCCTCTGCCTCTGCCTGCTGCTCCCCCTATTTATGTTCGCTCATTCTCTCTCTCTGTCTCTCTCTCTCTCTCTTTCTCTCTCTCTCACAGACACACAAATACATAAAATCTTTTCAAAAAGAAAAAAAGTTTGATGCTATAACAATTGAGCCACCCACGTGCCCCAGGGGAAATATTTTTAAAGAAACTGTGCTTTGATAACAAGGTGGGCATCAGTGGTTGTTACAGATAACCTGTTTTAGATGTTATTTAGATCCTATTTCTCTATTCCCTGGGTTGAGGGCAGCTTTCCTTAGGTTTTCCCGAAATCAATTTCTGATTGAGGGTATGAAAGTGTCTTGTGATACACTTCTAGGAAAAAAGAACAAGAGAATGGGGAAAAGGTGGGGCACCTGGGTGGCTCAGTGGGTTAGGCCGCTGCCTTCGGCTCAGGTCATGATCTCGGGGTCCTGGGATCGAGTCCCGCATCGGGCTCTCTGCTCAGCGGAGAGCCTGCTTCCCTTCCTCTCTCTCTGCCTGCCTCTCTGTGATTTCTCTCTGTCAAATAAATAAAATCTTTAAAAAAAAAAAAAAAGAGAATGGGGAAAAGGAACTGGGAAGAGAAGGTGGTAAAGGAGACATTGAATGAAATCCTATGAGGGGTAATTTGGGTTCAGTTCCATAAAGAGTACTATAGACAATACAGGTCAAGGCTGTCTAACAGAAATACAAGCAAGCCAATATATAATATTACTTTTTTTATTGAGTCTTGACATATAGCATTATATTTGTTTCAGGTGTACAATACAATGATTTGATATTTGTGTATATTGTAACACGATCACCACAATAGGTTTAGTAATCATCTGTCACAATACATAGTTACAAGAAATTTTTCTTTTCTTTCTTTCTTTTCTTTTTTTTTTTTTTGGTTTCCGGTATTTCACATCTTTCCTTTTTTTTTTTAAAGATTTTATTTATTTATTTGACAGACAGAGATCACAAGTAGATAGAGAGGCAGGCAGAGAGAGGAAGGGAAGCAGGCTCCCTGCTGAGCAGAAAGCCCGACGCGGGGCTGGATCCCAGGACCCCGGGATCATGACCTGAGCAGAAGGCAGAGGCTTTAACCCACTGAGCCACCCAGGCGCCCCACATCTTTCCTTTTTTAGATATAGTTAACACACAAGTCACAAGTTACATTAGTTTCAGGTGTACAACATAGTGACTACTACATATCTGTCCTTTTATTTATTTTTATTTATTCATTTACTTTTAAGTGGGTCCATGCTGGGAGGTGGCTTGAACTTCGTAAGCAGGGCTTGAACTCTTAATCCTGAGATCAAGACCTGAGCTGAGATCAAGAGCTGGGTGCTTGGGGTGCCTGGGTGGTTCAGTGGGTTAAGTTTCTGCCTTTGGCTCAGGTCGTGATCTCAGAGACCTGGGATTGAGCCCCGCATGGTGCTCTCTGCTCAGCAGGGAGCCTGCTTCCCTCTCTCTCTCTGTGCCTGCCCCTCTGCCTACTTGTGATCTCTCTTTCTCTGTCGAATAAATAAAATCCTAAAAAAAAAAAGTTGGATGCTTAACCGACTAAGCCACCCAGAAGCTGCCATATGTCTTTTTAAATGCTGTAGTATCCACACCTTAAAAGATGAAATTAATTTTAATAATGTTTTATTTAATTAACTCACTATATAATGATAGGGAAAAACTGTACTCTAGGATGGCTGACCAAACCAGCAAGGGAATTCCAGTCCCTATCTCAAAGCCTTTCCGGGTTCTTCTTTCCTACCCCGTTTCCCACGCGCGCCAAAAGTACCAAGTATGCGGAAGTAAAAGGGTATAAATCCCCCTCCCTGCTTGTGCTCGGGGCTCAGACCTTTGGAGAACAACCTCATCTGAGCCCGCTGATGTTACAGAAACCTCCAATCCTCCAAAGTCTCCAAGTGCTGCTGAGCTTCAGCCAGGATCCAGTCCAGGTTCCGCAACAATAAAGAGCATTAATGTTATCAAATACCTCTGCAAGTCTTCCAAATTCCATTGCACTCAAGGCAATTCACAAATGAATAAGTTCCATAAGTTTAATTTAATTATAAATAAATTCTGTTTTCTTGAGAAAATTAGGATATGTACCAGGAGGGAACGCTCTGGAATCAGACTGTCCGGGATGACATACCAGTCATATCACTTCTTATTTGTGTGACTCTGAGCAAGTTACTTTATTCCTCAATGTCTCAGTTCCATCTTATATAAAATAGGAATAATTATATCTGCTCACAATGTTTTTGTTATGATTCAACCAAACAATTCATGTGCCTCTCTAACAACAGTGCCTGTCACTAAGAATCATTTTTTTTTTAAGATTTTATTTATTTATTTGACAGAGAGAGAGATCACAAGTAGGCAGAGAGGCAGGCAGAGAGAGAGGAGGAAGCAGGCTCCCCGCGGAGCAGAGAACCCGATGCGGGGCCTGATCCCAGGACCCCGAGATCATGACCTGAGCCGAAAGCAGTGGCCTAATCCACTGAGCCACCCAGGCGCCCCCTAAGAATCATTTAATAGGGATGACTGTGTGTCTCTGTCGGTTAAGTCCTGCCTTCGGCTCAGGTCGTGATTCCAGGGTCCTGGGATGAGTCCCGCATCAGGCTTCTTGCTGGGCAGGGAGCCTTTTTCTCTCTCTGCTTCTGCCTGCTTGTGTGCTCGCTCGCTCTCTGACAAATAAATACATAAATAAAATCTTTCGAAAATCATTTAATAAAGATTAACTAGTGGGCAATAGAAGCAAGATGTTTATTATATCCCTTCAATAATTTTCTGTAATTTAACTAGCTGAATTTGTATATTTCAATTCAACTTTTCCTACATATTATAAACTAGTGATGGTTAAGGGCACAAGTGTGAAGAAAATTCTCATAAGACTTTGTGACACAGTGATGAGCTCTCATGATGAACACTATAAGGGGAACAGCCTTCCATTGTGACTTGAATGAACTGCTTCACCCTTTCCCTCCATCCTTCTGTGGTAGTTTCCATATTGGCACAGAACTGGGTGGAGGTGGGGTAGTGATGGGTGCCATGGGAAGGAAGAATATGCCTGGAAAATGGAGTATTCACCTGAAAACAAGAGTTCAAACAAGAAGAGATGAGATAGTCAAACTAGTTTAAATCATTGCCTACTCGCTGGCATGGAGGCTTAAGTAAAGTTCAGATGAGTTGTAGAAATGAATGTTTCTGTATGGTCTGACTGGATTTTTAATCCTACCACCAGTCCTGGCTTCATAACATGTGGGGCCCAAGTGCAAAAATGAAAATGCAGAACCCCTTATTCAAAGAGTAGGAGAAAAGTACAATTAAAAGTACCAAAATTTAGGGGTGCCTGGGTGGCTCAGTGGTTTAGGCCACTGCCTTCGGCTCAGGTCATGATCTCAGGGTCCTGGGATCGAGTCCCGCATCGGGCTCTCTGCTCAGCAGGGAGCCTGCTTCCCTCTCTCTCTCTCTTTCTTTTTTTTTTTTTTCTTAAAGATTTTATTTATTTACTTGACAGAGAGAGATCACAAGCAGACAGAGAGGCAGGCAGAGAGAGAGAGAGGAAGGGAAGCAGGCTCGCTGCTGAGCAGAGAGCCCGATGCGGGACTAGATCCCAGGACCCTGAGATCATGACCTGAGCCGAAGGCAGCGGCTTAACCCACTGAGCCACCCAGGCGCCCCCCTCTCTCTCTCTCTCTGCCTGCCTCTCTGCCTACTTGTGATCTCTCTCTGTCAAATAAATAAATAAAATCTTTAAAAAAAAAAAAAGTACCAAAATTTAAACTTCTTTTATTTCACAATCGTTCAATTTGTCAGTTTTTTTTGTTAACGTTGTTCTAAGTGAAAAAAAAAAGTTCATTTTTTTTTTTAAGATTTTATTTATTTATTTGACAGAGAGAGAGAGATCACAAGTTGGCAGAGAGAGAGGGGAAGCAGGCTCCCCACTGAGCAGAGAGCCCGATGCGGGACTTGATCCCAGGACCCCGGGATCACGACTTGAGCTGAAGGCAGAGGCCCAACCCACTGAGCCACCCAGGCACCCCGTACAATATCAGTTTTAAATGCAAGTGTTAGGGATACCTTGGTGGCTCAGTCAGTTAAACATCTGCCTTTGGTTCAGGTCATGATCCCAGTGTCCTGGGATCAAGTCCCACATTGGGCTCCTTGCTCCATGGGGAGCCTGCTTTTCCCTCTGCCTGCTTCTCCCCCTGGTTGTGCTCTCTCCTGCACTCTCAATCTCTCTCTATCTCTGACACATTAATAAATAAAACCTTAAAAATATAAATGCAAATGTTAGTATTTTTTTAACATTTAAAAAAAAATTTATTTGACAGAGATCACAAGTAGGCAGAGAGGCAGGCAGAGAGAAAGAGAGGAGGAAGTGGGCTCCTCACTGAGCATAGAGCCCTATGCAGGGCTCGATCCCAGGACCCTGGGATCATGACCAGAGCCAAAGGCAAAGGCTTTAACCCACCGAGCCACCCAGGTACCCCAAATGTTAGCATTTTTTAGAAGTTTTATTTCTTAGTGATCTGTACATCCATCATGGGGCTGGAACTCACAATCCCAAGCTCAAGCTCTTGTATGCCCCACTGACTGAGCAAATGTTAGCATTTAATTTGGATGTAAAATCATCAAAATTATGCAGTTCATATTTTACAGGTCTTGTATACACGTGTATTTCATCCTTATCAGAAATGAGGAAATACTAAACAAAACTAGCTCAATCATTTTATTCCACTTCTTGGTACCTATATATTCTACCAATCTCTAATTTCAGCTTAATGATAAGGAAGGACTAAAGGAAAAGAGATTATGGGTTGCCCAGTCTTTCCTATTCTTTCTGTGTCATTATTTTTAGCATAATGCTGAAATGCATAATGCTGGTTAGCTAATACTGAGACGTATCGAGAGTAGAGAGTAAGAAAGGGTATGATGGGATTTCTTGCTTGTTTGCGTTTCTTAAAATGATGTTGCCTTATTTGTGTTGGAAGCCCAAATTCTGGTTCTAACGGCAAGTGTGGCCTCTAGAAGCTATCGGTGTTCTTGCTTACTCATTTGTAGATGCAACCTGCTGACCTTATACTAGTTATGGGTCTCATCAAACTCTCACACATTGTGAGCCCAGTGGAATGCTGTGTTCCTGCTGCATCTCAAGCCCTATATGCAACTCTGGCAGCAAGAAATAGCTGACCTATCACACACATCTCCTCTGCTCACATGCATGCTCCAGTGTTCCACCAGATTTCACTCATGAAACACAAATCCAAACATGACGTTGCTAAGAATTTCAAGATAATGACAGCAGAACGTTAGTTAACCTAAGCTCAGGGACTTCTGAGAGCAGAGTGCTGATGTGCTGACATCACCGGCCACACACCCATGAAGTGTGTTCTGTCCGCCCCGCACCTTTGCACCAAATGTCTGAAATGCCTTGCTACTTGTGGAGAGATTGTTGCTGCCAATTATCTTCTCTTCTTCTTCCTTGGTAACGGAACCCCATTTTTATCTGGGGTTGTAAGGTGCGCAGCTGAAAACTACATTTTCCAGCAGCTTCTCCCACTACTATAGCCCTATGAAGACGTTTTAGTTAATCAGATGCATGCAGAAATGTATGAGATTTAGGGAAGCAGCCTCATTTCTCCTTTTAAGCTGTTTAGAATAGAGCTGTGACAGCTAAAACTCCAGCAGTCATTGGAACATTAGGTAACAATTAGGTTCTCTAAGGAAGCAGAAGGTGCCTGAGTTCCTGAAAAATAATGGGGCTATCACATGTGCCCTTGACTGCTCACCTCAGGGCTTTTTGTGTGTGAGAAAAATAAATTTGTATTTCAACCATTACTCTGTATTTAAACCATTCTTACCTGGCTGCTGTATTATATGCAGATGAAATGAATCCTAATTTATAGGTAAAGCTGCACTAGTTCACATAGGTTAATAAGTTAAACTGTGTTTCAGATACAGTTCTTGGTGGGGCACCTGGGTGGCTCAGTCAGTTAAGGGTCTGCCTTTAGCCTGGGTCATGATCTGGGAGTCCTGGGATTAAACCCCATGTCAGGCTCCCTGCTCAGTGGGGAGTCAGTTTCTCCCTCTTCCTTTGCCCCCCACCCCCAAGTAAATAAATAATATTAAAACAAAAACAGTGCTCGCTTTGGCAGCACATATACTAAAACAAAAACAAAAACAAAACCAAAACCAAATACAATTCTTGGGCAGCCCTCAATTTGTTATTGGATAACATATTTTGAAGCCCCTGGCTGGAGCGGCAACCATTTCTAGGATTAGGGGCACTTTTCCTCTTTCTTCCCAGTTCAGGGCTATGTTCTGGTGCTCTGAGATTGTTACAGTGTTACAATGCAATGTTCAAGAAAGACAATTACAGTAATAATAGGATAACTTGAGTATAGCATTTTATTTTTTCTAGGTAATTTAAATACCAATATCTTTCAATGAGCATGGGAAAGAAAATCATTAAAATCCTTGTGAATAATTGTAATACTACCTATAGAGAAGACATGTCAACCGAAGTCTGCCAACCATGAAAAATGGTTGCTGCCATTGAAGAGATCAAGTTGACTAATACTGCCATCTAGAGTTAAAAATCAAAACTACCACTTCTTATCTGTAAAGAAACTGAAACATGGGGTTTGGATAGATCAGCTTTTTGGGTTTGTTTTAGGGTTTTGTTTTTATTTAAACTCCAGTTAGTTAGCATACAGTGTAATATTAGTTTCAGGAGTACAATATACTGATTCAGCACTTCCATTCAGCACCCTGTGCTCATCACAGCAAGTACTCGCCTTAATTCCCATCACCTATTTCACCCAGGCCCTCCTCCCCTCTGGTGACCATCAATTTTTTCTTTTTAAGATTTTATTTATTTTTTATATGACAGACAGAGATCACAAGTAGGCAGATAGGCAGACAGAGAAAGAGGGAAGCAGGCTCCCTGTTGAGCAGAGAGCTCCATCACAGAACCCTGGGATCATGACCTGAGCTGAAGGCAGAGGCTTTAACCCACTGAGCCACCCAGGTGCGCCTGGTGACCATCATTTTATTCTCTATACGTAGGAATCTGTTTCTTGGTTTGACTCTCTCTTTCTCTCTTCTTCCCTTTGCTGGTTTGTTTTGTTTCTTAAATTCCATATATAAGTGAAGCCATATGGTATTTGTCTTTCTTTGACAATTTCACTTAGCATAATTCTTCATTCTCTGCTTAATTTCACTCAGCATAATACTCTCTAGTTCCATCCATGTTGTGCAGATGTCAAGATTTCATTCTTTTTTATGGCTGAGTAATATTGCCGTGTGTGTGTATTTGTATGTACACCTTCCTTATCCATTTGTCCATCAGTGGACACTTGGGCTCTTCCATAATTTGGCTGTTGGTGATAATGCTGCTATAAACGGTGAGGTGATGTATCCCTTTGCATTAGTATCCTTTGGATAAATACCTAGTAGTACAATTGGTGCTCTATTTTTAACTTTTTAAGGAACCTCCATACTGTTTTGCAGAGTGGTTGTAATAGTTTACTTTCCCACCAAGGGTGGGACTCCTCACCACAACACCTTGTGTGTTGTCTTGTTAATTTTATTTTATTTTACTTTTTTAAAAGATTTTATTTATTTATTTGACAGACGGAGATCACAAGTAGGCAGAGAGGCAGGCAGTGAGAGAGAAAGGGAAGAAGACTCCCCGCTGAGCAGAGAGCCTGATGCTGGGCTCCATCCCAGGACCCTGAGATCATAACCCGAGCCAAAGGCAGAGGCTTTAACCCACTGAGCCACCCAGGTGCCCTCTGACACTAGGTCAGTTTTTTCTCCTACTGACTTACACTGGCTATCCTAATTGTCTTGTCCATTTGTGAAGAACCAGAGAGCTAGACATGTGGTAGACGTGAGCGCATCATGACTAAACACCAGATTCTCCAAGCCTGTGAAGCTGAGAGCTGGGTATAAAGCTTAGAGCTCTCATAACTCTCTTGCTACCTCTAAGGAGATTCTAGAACTCTGGAGTACACTGTGTGGAGCTGGAT
Organism: Meles meles; assembly: GCF_922984935.1. Classification (NCBI taxonomy): domain Eukaryota; kingdom Metazoa; phylum Chordata; class Mammalia; order Carnivora; family Mustelidae; genus Meles; species Meles meles. The sequence continues at coordinate 120,592,555 of NC_060067.1, read as the reverse complement.
GATGAAGCACTCAGAGCAAGAGACAGGGTGAAGAGATACAGAGACATGGAATCATTAGGACAAATGGAGTCCTTGTTTTCTTTTTAAGGTTTTATTTTTAAGTAATCACTACACCCAATGTGGGGCTCAAACTCACTACCATGCCAGCCAGGCGCCATGACATTAAGTCCTTGTTGACAGCAATTCCTGAAATCAGCCATGCTAATGGACGTTTTAGTTGTGTGACTGTCAGAAGAGGCTAAGTTACACTATCTGTGTAATAACACCTCCCAAAAGCTCAGGAACTTAAAACAACAAAGACTGATTTCTCACTTACACTACATAAATTAGCTACACCTCTGCTATGCTGTTGGTTCTAATCTGGGTCCCAGGATGATGGAGCAATCTCTATCCGGAAAATCACCAACTGTTGTAACAGAAGAAAAAGAGAGGAGGAAAAATAAGTATTGGCCCTTAAACCATCTGCCCAGAAGACACTCCCTGCTTGCATGTCATTGGCCAGAACAAAATCACATGCTCAAGCTTGATGCCATAGGGCACAGGGGCAAATCAAATATTTTTAATAATAATAATAATGCAATCTACAGTAAATTTCCCTTCTGCTTAAATGAACTTAGGTCGTATTTTATGTCATCGTATTTTACAATCAAAAGACTCTTAAGTGGAAAAGTGAGGAAAGAACAAAATGAGATATTTCAAAAAAGATTTATTTATTTATCTGAGAGGGAGAGAGAGAAAGCATTTGCAAAAGAGTTGGGGGAGAGGGGCACCTGAGTGGCTCAGGGGTTAAAGCCTCTGCCTTCAGCTCAGGTCATGATCCCAAAGTCCTGGGATCCAGCCCTGCATCAGGCTCTCTGCTTAGCAGGGAGCCTGCTTCCTCCTCTCTCTCTGCCTGCCTCTCTGCCCACTTGTGATCTCTGTCAAATAAATAAATAAATAAATAAAATATTTAAAAAAAAAAAAAAGAGTTGGGGGGAGGGACAGAGGGAGAGAATTTGCAAGCAACTCCCCACTGAGTAGGGAGCCTGACGTGAGGCTCAATCCCACAACCCACAACCCATAAGATCATGACCCTGGCAGAAACCAAGAGTCTGTCACTTAACTGACTTAGCTACCCAGGAACCCCTAAATTAGATATTTTATATAAAATAGTCAACACATGGTAAACATTCAGTAAATGGAGCTACCCTTTCCAAATGCATGAACACAGATGAATTGAGAATTATATCTTTCTCAAGCAATAAAAGTATGATTGACTTATTTAATTTGCATTTTATTCACTTATCTCACATTTATTGAATTATTTTTATTTTTTAAATTTTTTATTTTTCAAATATTTATTGGGGCGCCTGGGTGGCTCAGTGGGTTAAAGCCTCTGCCTTTCGCTCAGGTCATGATCCCAGGGTCCTGGGATCGAGCCCCGCATTGGGCTCTCTGCTTGGCAGGGAGCCTGCTTCCTCCTCTCTCTCTCTCTCTCTTCCTGCCTCTCTCCCTACTTGTGATCTCTATCTGTCAAATAAATAAATTAAAATAAATAAATAAATAAAATATTTATTTATTCTAGAGAGAGCACGTGCAAGCAGGGAGAGGGACAGAGGGAGAGAGAGAATCCTGAAGCAGACCCCCACTGAGCACAGAGCTCAACAGATGGCTCAATTCCAGGACCCGGAGACCATGACCCTAGCCAAAATCAAGAGTCAGCTGCCCAACCAGCTGAGCCAGCCAGTTCTTTTATGAGTTCTTTTTATGTATCAGACACTATGCTAGGTGGGGGGGACACCATATATTTATATGTTAGCTCTCCAGTTGCTTTGCTTTAAAGGAATATTTAATATGGGGCTCTTGGGTGGCTCAAGGGGTTAAGCATCTGACTTGTGATTTGGGTTCAGGTCATGATCTCATCGGTCATGGGACAGAGCACCATTTCAGGCTCTGTGCTCAGCAGGGAGTCTGGGATTCTCTCTCTCCCTCCCTCTTCCTCTGCCCAACCCCCCACTCACATGTGTGTGTGTTCTCTCGCTCTCAAATAAATAAATGAATAAATCATTTAAAAAGGAGGAAAAAGGGGCGCCTGGGTGGCTCAGTGGGTTAAGCCTCTGCCTTCGGCTCAGGTCGTGGTCTCAAGGTCCTGGAATCGAGCCCCGCATCAGGCTCTCTGCTCAGCAGGAAGCCTGCTACCCCCCTCTCTCTCTGCCTGCCTCTCTGCCTACTTGCGATCTCTCTCCCTCTGTCAAATAAATAAATAAAATCTTAAAAAAAAATAAAAAGGAGAAAAAAGATTATTCTCTCTCTGTCGCCCCTCTTCCCCCTCTCTTAAAAGAAAGAAAGAAAGACTTAATATGAGGGCTTAGTGTCTTATGCTGATGATCCCAAACTCTTATCATTTGTGCATGAGGGAAGTGATAAATATTGAGGAAACTACTATTCAGAAAAAGGTTATATAGAGTACATACTGAAATAGAACCTGAAGTCTGAATGCTATTCATTTACTTGCCACTCATCAACCCTTTTTTCCAATACATATTTGTTAGCATCTGTCATGCGCCAGGCACTCTTGCGATTAAAAAAAAAAAAAAAAAAGGCATTTATCCCTGTCCATAGAGAACTTAAAATGTAGTAGTAAGGAGAGTGGAGGGGAGAGTACATGAATGGATGCTGTAAATAATAAAAATAAAACAGTAGGGCCAATGATGGCTAACATTGTCATAGCCCCCAATGACCTATTTTTGCCAAACCTAAAGACTAACACTCAACCTAGATCTTGCCCAACAAGCAATTGACAGAGGTGATTGGTACCTTTTCCTTCACCTGCTTAGGACACACCACCCTTCCTGGTTTTTCTCCCTGGATAAGTCCTCTGTTTTGTGCTAGTCACATTCACCTCCCACGGAATGGTCTCACTGAGCCATTTGATGACTGATTTTCATTTCTACACTGAGGACGCCCAATTTTATGACTCCCCCTTGACTTCTCTGCGTAGCTCCAAAATGGTTGCTCTTATTGCCTCCTTATATAAACAAGCATTTTACAGTTATTACCAGACTGGACTCCTGATTCACCAGCCCCAACATGGAGCCTCCCTCAGGGTTCCCCATCCCAGGAAAGGGAACCACCATTCCCCCAGTTGCTCAGGCCAACCCTGGAATAATCCTAATCCCTTTCTTTCTTTCCACCTACTTCCAACCTGTCAGCAAGCCTGTGAACTCCTTCAAAACGTCTTGAATGTGATTATTTGTTCTCTTCTCCCTTCCAGGGTGTTGCCTTAGTCCCAAGGTCAACCTTCAGACCTAGCCTCTTACAGTAGCCTCTCCTAACTGGCTTTTCTGCTTCCATTTTTGTTCTACTATGTTACCATAACCAGAATGAGTCTTTTAAAACTGAAGTCCGATCACGTCATTTCTCTGTTCAAAAGCTTCCAACTGCTCTCCTTCACCTTCAGTCTTTAGATATGAGCGTGACACATACCATCCTTTTCCATGTCCCCTGGACTCTGCTCAAATGTCACTCCATCTGAGAAGTGAAACAACAACAACAACAACAACAACAACACAAGTTCCTGGGGCACCTGGGTGGCTTAGTCTGTTAACTCTCCATCTTCTGCTCAAGTCATGATCCTGGGGTCCTGGAATCCAGCCCCACCTGGGGCTCCTTATTAAACGGGGAGCCTGCTTCTCCCTCTCCCTCTGCCCTTGTCTTCTGATTTTGTTCTCTCTCTCACTCTCAAATAAATAAATGAAATCTTTTTTTTTTTTTTAAATAAGTAAAACCTTTTTTAAAGCCCCAAAGTTTGGGTGCCTGGGTGGCTCAGTGGGTTAAAGCCTCTGCCTTCGGCTCCGGTCATGATGCGGGGGTTCTGGGATCAAGGCCCGCATCCAGCTCTCTGCTCAGCGGGGAGCCTGCTTCCTGCCTCTCTGCCTACTTGCCATCTCTCTGTCAAATAAATAAATAAAATCTTAAAAAAAAAAATAAAGCCCCAAAGTTCCTTTTGCCCCCACCCTCTATTACTTTACTGTGTTATTCCTCTTCGTGTTGCCACTTGACATTATACTAAGTATTTACCCCTTTATAAATAGTAGAGTGTTAGTCCCAAGAGGATTTTGCTTTTCCACTGCCCAAAACAGCCTAGGAAAAAAGGGTAGGCACTCAGATGCTTTTGCTAAGCACTCTAAGCACTCCAAGCATTATTCTAGCTTTATGCATTACCTGTTAAATTACCCTAAGGTTAGATTTACTGTCCACCTGTCATCGATGTGGTAGCTGAGGCACAGCTTCGTTACGTAACTGGCCCAAAGTCACACAGCTCATAAGCTGCTTAGCTAGCATGTAAGTAAACGCAGGAGTCTTCCTCTGGAATCCCTCAGCGCTCCTCAGCACTGGGTGCTCACGTTTGAGCCCCAAAGCCATTGGCCGGGACGTCAGGATGCCTAAGGGCGTGGTGGTGGGGAGTTGGCCTCTATGTTAAGTCCGGCGGTCCACCTGGCTTTCCGGTTTCCGCAAACCAGCACTCAGCTGTCACTAGCCTCTGAGAGCGCGTAGACGCGGCGCGCGGAGGCGCGATGTACCTCTGCTGGGGCACCAACCGCCCAGGACCTGTGCGCCAGAGGCCGGCCGGCCGTGGCGGTGCCGAGCTGCGACAGGCGGCCTCCGGGGAGCGCCACTCTCTGCTGCTGCTGAGCAACGGCGAAGTGCACTCGTGCGGGGACAACAGCCACGGCCAGCTGGGGCGGAGGGCGGTGCAGCGCCAGGTGCAGCCAAGTGAGTGCGGGACAAAGGTGCGGAGCGGGGGCCCAGGTAGATGGGGGTGCTGGGAGCCCAGTGTCCGCTGGGCCCCACGATACGGCCAAACGGTGCTCTACGCTGCCTGCGCTCAACTTTGTTAGTTTCATTTTCCAGAAGCGCAGTTTGTTTCGGTTTCCAGTTCGTCTTAAGAGCGTAACAGAAAGCGGAACCTAACGGGACAGCGTGGTCCCTCCCACTGAGCCTTTCTAGACCAATCCCTGCCAGAGCGAGTCTCTGCACTAGAGGGACCTTCCAAAAGTGGTTTCTGGGTGGCGCATCCCTAACTCTCTCAGAAATACCCCAGGGTATCTTTTTCTAAAATTAAAAAAAAAAAAAAAAGTATAATAGCATTTTTACCATTACTGATTATTATAGAAACACAGGAAAGAAATTGCCTATAATTCCACTACCCAAAGACAACTATAATATTTTGATGTATTTGCATTTTGGCTCTATTCTATATTTACTTTTATAAAAGCAAGTCATTATATAGTTCGCATACGCGGTGTTTATACAGCTCTATAAATTGCGCTGTTACAAAACATGATATCATGAACATATTGCTTTTTTATTACGTATTTTTTTGAAAACACATTTTAAATTGTTGCAAAACATTCCAGGCTTTGACAATACAAGTTAATTCTTCTTTGATGGACATTAGGTTTTCTCCTCTTTAGGGACTTCTATAAATAATACTGTGATTGCCATTATTTGACCAAATTTATGACTACTTACTTATTTTAGTATATGTGCTGCGGAAGCGAGCACTATGACTACTTACTTAAAATAAATACCAAGAGTTGTGTCTGGAAGGAAAAACTTCTCCTCTACCCTGTTAGTTCTTGTCCCAAAGGCCTGCAAACTAAGCAGACAAAGATTAAGGGAAAAAATATACAATTTTATTAATATTTTATGTGCACAGAAGTTCACAGGAAAAAAAAGGAAAACTCAAAAATGGTTAAATTCAAGGACTTATATTGCATTTTAGCAAAGAAAAGGGAGTTTGAGCTTCAGAGGATAATTAGTTGTGGGGAAGTAACTGGAAATATATGGGGGAGATTAGTGCCAGCTGTGATGGTAAGAGTTCCTCTTCTCTTTCTGGTATAGGAAAGGAAGGATACCTTTACAAGGGAAATTTATGCCCTACTTTTAGGTGTCTAAAGGGAGGGCAGAGAACTCTTCCTGCATCTGTTGATTTTTCAGTTGTCTTCAGCACAAAATAATCATTCTGTCAAAGTGGTATATTTTGGGGTGGCATATCCTGATCCCCTTTAGGTGGAGATGAGAGGCAACATGATACCTGATGCCCAGTTGTTCCCCAGGAATGTGGTACCAGTCTCTACCTTCATGAGTGTATGAATCTTTGGGACATTTCTTATTATGCCATAGTTGGAAAATAAATCATTGAAAAGGATAGGATCACAAAGGTTTAAAAAAAGAAAACTGAAGTATTAGCAAAAACTTTTCTAGTAGTGATATATTTCACTCAAAACTTCTAATAATTCAGAGACAAACACATTGGGAAAGCAGTTTAGATTAACTTGTAAGAATCATGCTGTAATGACCAGGTTTTCATTTGTGGGCACCTTTGACCCATGAAGGGCATATTACTGCATTCTTCCTTGTGAAAGGATCTGGCTTCTGCGTCTCACGTTCATGGGGAAGGCTCCCTGCTCACTTCTTCCTGAGAAGGGATTCACTATTCTTGCTGTTCAGGGCTGGGAAGTTGGAAAAGATGTCTATTCTCTGTCTCCCTTTGTTTTGCTACCATCATCATAGAGAAATCTTAGGCCAAGCCTCATAGTCCCTACAAGTTCCCCTCCTCCATGAAACTCATCCTTTTGAATGGCAAACATATTCCCACACAGACAGTGTAACGCACATTGAGCTTTTTTCCTTCACACCTTAAGTGTGATTATCAGGTCTTGATTTAAAATTCCATTGGGAAGGATGAGAAATCTGAGTGATCCTTCTTTTTGAAGAAAGTAAACTTGTTGTCTTAAACGTCTTGTTAAATTAATAATCTTCTGAGGTGTTTTGTTTGTTTTGTTTCTGTTCCTGAAGAACCAATCCAGGCATTGGAAACTCTACGTGTTGATCTTGTGAGCTGCGGAAAGGAACACTCTCTTGCTGTCTGTTACAAAGGAAGGGTCTTTGCATGGGGGGCTGGTTCTGAAGGGCAGCTGGGAATTGGAGAATTTAAGGAAATTAATCTTATACCTAGGTAAGTATTTCCACTCACTCATTCATTCATCTGTTATTTTTCAGTTTCATGGGCGAGGCACTATGCAAGATGTCAGGGTACAAAGATGACTATGACAAACACAATCCCTAGCTTCAATGATTATAGTATAGTGAGAGAATGAGGCAGAAAAAAACCTCTAACACCAATTATTGCTTAATTAAAGTCCTATGAAGGAGAAGGGCAGGGCATTTGAAATGAGAACCTGTGACCCTTTCTTTGATCTACATCTTATGTATTGGAAATAACTGTGAGGGCCCTCCCAGTAAATAAATAAATAAATAAAATAAACATAAAATATCAATAAAATAAAATTAATATTATTTTAAAGTAAAAGAATTACAGGGCGCCTGGGGGGCTCAGTGGGTTAAAACCTCTGCCTTCGGCTCAGGTCATGATCTCAGGGTCCTGGGATCGAGCCCCACATCGGGCTCTCTGCTTGTCAGGGAGCCTGCTTCCTCCTCTCTCTCTGCCTGCCTCTCTGCCTGCTTCTGATCTCTCGCTCTCTGTCAAATAAATAAATAAAATCTTAAAAAAAAATAAAGTAAAAGCATTACATAGAAGATACAGAAAGAAATCTTATCTGAACTTCCTTTCTGACTAAAGCAAGATCTCCTTGAAAAAAAGGCTACCATTGGGGCACCTGGGTGGCTCAGTGGGTTAAAGCCTCTGCCTTCGGCTCAGGTCATGATCTCAGGGTCCTGGGATCGAGCCCCACATCAGGCTCTCTGCTTGTCAGGGAGCCTGCTTCCTCCTCTCTGTCTGCCTGCCTCTCTGCCTACTTGTGATCTTTGTCTGTCAAATAAATAAATAAAATCTTTAAAAAAAAAAGAAAAAAAGACTGCCATTAACAGCTTGGAGTGAGTTTCTTTTGAATTCAGTTGCTGTGAAGACAGATTGCCCAATCAAATAAAAAAAACCTATGGAACCTTCCATACTCTCCTACTGAAGTCCTAAATCCCCTCCTTTGGCTGTTGATATATTTAAAGTGATTCCACAAATTTTCCATTACTGGGAGCTCCCCTGTGTACATTTAAATAAACCTTGTTTTTTTCTCCTGTTAATCTGTCTATTGTCAGTTAATTTGCATGTCCCCGTTCCCTATAGACTGGATCCAACCTGGAAGAGGAAGAGTTTTCCTCCCAACATAACCTTTTTGTTCTGTCTTAAGCCACTGGATCCTAATATTTTGTGTAGTAAGATGGAGGGAGAATCGTCTCCTCACAAACACCTTCCTAGGACAAACGATATGACAAGCAGTCTGAATTGTGTGTTCATGAATTACATGTTTAAGAATTTTTTAAAAGCATGATTTTTAATACTTGGAAGTTACTTTTTGTTACCTCTCTGGTTTTTAATTGTGTAAGAGAGTGTGTGGCTTTGGGGGACAAGCATTGAATTTGGAATGAAAAGACGAAGGTTTGAGTCTAGTTCTATAACATGATATCTATAACGTGATTCCCTAGACCAAAGCAGAACTCTGAGTTCTGTTAGGTTCAACCATATGAAATTGCAGATAGTAATGTTTTGATCCACAAAAATGGCAGTTTAGTAGGATTCAACCTAATGATTTCTTTATCGCATAGGGCTTAAATCAGGCGATATAAATAACAGTGTTCTATAAATTCTAAAGCCCTGTGTCATAAGTACATGAAGAAACTTTTTTTTAAGCCAATAAGTACAGAATAAAAGTTAGTACATTATATACTGCACTAAATGTCTAATAAATATCACTTCTGTATTATAACTGTTTGGATTCTGCTTGTACCTTTTTTTTTCCAAGATTTTATTTATTTATTTACTTGAGAGAGAGAGACAGAGAGACAGAGAGACAGAGAGCTTGAGAGGGGGAGGGTCAGAGGGAGAAGCAGACTCCCTGTCAAGCAGGTAACCCAGTGCAGGACTCACTGTGGGACTCTATCCCAGGACTCCAGGATCATGACCTAAGCCGAAGGCAGTCACTTAACCAGCTGAGTCACCCAGAAGTCCCTGCTCTATACCGTTATATGTGCTGATGTCATGTTTAAAATAGTTTGAGGACTTTGGAATAAGGGTACAACAGAAGAAATAAGAAAATAAAGTTATTTCTGGGGAAAATATGCCCAGGTTACCAAAAATCCTGAAAATGATGGATGTGTAAATGCAGACTTGTCGGTGTGACTGCTGTTTCAGACTAGTAACTCCTTAAAATTACTGAAGATTACATGCCAATCAGGAAAATTGCCATTACTGTGGTGTTTCCGAATACTGCCAAACTGCCTTACATATCTGCAGTCATCCAGAGACCCATTTATCCTATTGTAAAAAAACATTAAAATAGCCCAGTTTAAAAAGAAAAGAAAGGAAGAGAAAGTTATTTCCCTAAACCAAATATCTTACCTGGGATTGTTTTAATATCTGTAGTTCATTTGGTGAGCCACTCTAAAGAAAGATTAATAAATTTTGTATCATTTTTATTACAGGAAGATAAAAACTCTGACTGATATAAAAATTATACAAGTTTCCTGTGGACACCACCACTCCCTGGCATTATCAGAAGGTAAAAAAAAAAGGGGGGGGGGGCTTTTGGATCTTCTAAGTGTCATTACAAAGTAATTTTTTTTTAAAGATTTTATTTATTTGACAGAGAGAGACACAGTGAGAGAAGGAACACAAGCAAGGGGAGTGGGAGGGGGAAAAGCAGGCTTCCTGCCCAGCGGGGAGCCTGATGCTAAGCTGGATCCCAGGACTCTGGGATCATGAGCTGAGCCAAAGGCAGACGCTTAATGCTTAATGACTGAGCCACCTAGATGCCCCACAAAGTAATTTTTTTAAATATGAATTATGCCTGTTGATTTTTAATGTACTGGGGCTCATTTTAACGCATTTAGAAGTTTGTTGTGTTTTTTTTTTAAGATTTTATTTATTTATTTGACAGAGATCACAGGTAGGTAGAGAGACAGGCAGAGACAGAGGGGGAAGCAGGCTCCCTGCTGAGCAGAGAGCCCACCCAATGTGGGGCTTGATCCCAGGACCCTGAGACCACGACCTGACTCGAAGGCAGTGGCTTAACTCACTGAGCCACCCAGGCGCCCCTAGAAGTTTTTTTAACTCTTTAGATTTCATAAGCTGTATTGTTCTTCATTTTTTCTCCTATTCTTTGTGTTCATATTATACTCCAAGTAGTGCCTAATTCATATAAATGCCATAAAGGATCATCTCTGTTCACATGACCTGATCTGACTGTCACAGAATTTAGTAGTGGTTTTAGCTGGAACTTTGCCCTTTATGCTGAATGGTTGTATATACCAGCAAACCCAGGTAAACTAAGGTCCATTTGTCTTTTTTACTTAGATCAAAGAAAGTAAAGTCAAGATATTAAAATTATGACTTCACGTGTTTTTCTACTAATATCCCCATCCTTTGTCCAGTGTCAGTCAAAATGTTCCAATAGAGAGTATTGCAGAAGAAAGATTTTTCTCCTATCCTCTTTTTTTTAAAAGAAGATTATTTATTTATTTATTTGACAGACAGAGATCACAAGTTGGCAGAGAGGCAGGTGGAGAGAGAGAGGACGAAGCAGGCTCCCCACTGAACAGAGAGCCCGATGCGAGGCTCGATCCCAGGACTCTGGGATCATGACCTGAGCCGAAGGCAGAGGCTTAACCCACTGAGCCACCCAGGCACCCTCTCGTATCCTCTTTGGTTCAGTACCTGGGAGTTTGCGCATTTAAGTGACAAAAGATAGATTGACAAGAGAAAGACACACCGGTTTTATTATTTTAGTGTATGGAAGTTTACAGAAAAGAAGTGAAACTCAAGAAGTGTTTAGACTTGGGGGCTTATGAACCATTTTAATGAGGGAAGGACTTGGGCTTTGCAGGATGACCAATTGTAGGGAAATACATGGGAGGTGGAAATACATGGGAGAAACTAATAGAAGATAAGAGTTATTTTATTTAGGGTGATTTGTGAGGACTCATGTTAAGGCAGACTGTCCATCTCTGGTGATGGGTCACTGCCCCATCCCGGGTGCAGGAGAAGAGGACACCTTCAAACGGGAAATACATACTTTGCACTTGGGTGGATAAGAGGAGGGCAGAGAACTTTTCCCACATTTGTGGATTCTCAGTTGCCTTCAGCTCAAAATAATCCTTATGCCAGAGTGGCGTATTTTGGGGTGGCATATTGTGAGCGTCTTCCAGAGATACATAACATTTGCATATTCCCCAGGTGATGTCATATGCATAATGGCAGCTGCACGACAGAGGCTCCAGACATTGCTTGGTTGCCTTCTGTGCTCCAGCTACCATGGGAGATGCTTTACGTCTGGAATCTCATGAAATCACTTAACAAACACAGATGCTGCGCATCATTGGTACCCTCATTTTAGAAATGAGAAATTGGGCTCAGAGACTTTCTGTGATTTGCCTAAGGTCACACACTAAGAAATAGGAGTGGGATTTGAACCTGAATCTGTTTACATCTCAACCCTAAGCAGTTAACCATGGTACCATGCAGGCCATGAGACCACAGTGTAATACTGTGGCTCTCAGAGAGAGATAAGGTCTGAGATGTGTCCTGGGGAACACTGGTGACCCAGGGCTTGTGAGCTGTGGAGAGAATTATCCTTTTATTGGGTAAGATGGCAAATTCCTAAAGGGTTCTATATGACTTTTTTTTTTTTAAGGAGCACTCTGGCTGCATTGGAAAACAGACAAATGTGGACACGGGGAGCCTAGTGAGCGATTATTGTAAACTTCCAGGAGAAATGTAACGGTGGCTTGGTGGCTAAGGTAGTTAACAGTGGAGAGGTGAGAAGTGGTCAGTTTCGACACATTTTAAAGATAGAGACTTCAGGATTTGCTAGGGTGAAGGGTGTAAAAGAAAGAAGGGAGCTGAGGATGATTTCAAGATTTCTGGTCTGAGCAGCTGACGGAACAGAGTTGTTCTCAGCTGGAGGGAGAAGAGGAGTGGATGTTGTTGGAAGGGACTTTTGAAGGTGTTCGTGACCATCCTCCTTGCTCTTAGTCAGAATACTCTAACCTCCTTTATCCCTGTCGTAGTTATTAAAGACTTGTAGAATGAGGGTGGCAGTTTCTACTTGAATTTGGTATTCCAGTGTGTTGGCTGTTCTCAATTTCTCTGCTTTCTCTTTGTAGACGGCCAGCTGTTCTCCTGGGGAAGTAACAGCCATGGGCAGCTGGGCCTGGGGAAGGAGTGCCCCTCCCAAGCCAGCCCACAGAGGGTGCGCTCCCTGGACGGCATCCCCCTCACTCAGGTGGCTGCAGGTGGGGTGCACAGCTTCGCCCTGTCTCTCTCGGGGGCTTCGTTTGGTTGGGGAAGCAACAGTGAAGGGCAGCTGGCCCTGTGCAAGAACCACATCCCAGGTAACAAGATAGTCTTCCTGTGGTAAATCAGTCTTTCTTTCCAGTTGTGGGACCAGCTCTGCAAAGGGGACTCTCAAGGATGAGAGCAGTGATTCCCGAACTTTGTGATACATGAGAATCCCCTGGGGAGCCATCTTGATTTTTGATGGCCACTGTAATGTATTACCACAAACTTGTGGTTTCAAACAACACAAATGTATTATCTTACAGTTCTGGTGGTCAGAAGTTTGATTCAGGTCTCATAGGGCTAAAATCAAGGAGTCAGCAGGGCTCAGTTCCTTTCTGGAGGCTTCGGGGCAGCCGGGTAGGGGATGCGTATGGGTGTTGCACCATTTTCTCGTCTTTTCCCCCTTCCAGTGTCCACCTCCATTCCTTGACTCATAGCCCCCCTTTTTCAAAGCCAGAAATGGCTGGTGAAATCTTCCTCAGGTCACATTACTCTCCCGGTGATTTTTCTGCATTCCCTCTTCCTCAGATAAAGGACCCTGGTGATCACATTGCGCCCACCCAGATAATCCAGGCTAACCTCCTTATTTTAAGGTCAACAGATTACAACTTTGATTCCATATTCATTAACTCCTCTTTGTCGTGTAACCTAACATAGCCACAACCTCTGGGAAAGGACACGGAGGACATCTTTGAAGCCCCTTATTTTGTCCACCGTAAGAGCATTTAAAAATCCCAGCACCCAAGTTAGACGCCATACCAAGTAAATCAGAAGGTCTGGGGATGGAAGTCAGGCATTGGTCATTATTAAAGATTCTGCCAGTTATGCCAATGTGCAGCCAAGCTTGCGAACCACTGGATTAGAAGATGCTGCAGGACCAACAACCGACAGCCCTTAAAAAAACTCACTGCGAAGTCTTCCCCACGAACCCTGTCCCTCTGTTCAGTTCTTTACATTTAGTTAATGTATACTCAGCCAGAACTTAATCTCATTTCGTTTGACTCTGTCAACATGAAGTTAAGTCCGCTTCTTTTCTCAATTATTATTGCATATTTGCAGAACACCTACTAGGTGACAGAAACGAATATAACATAATGGCAATATTATTGGGAATAAAGGTCTTAAAACTTAGCTTTCTAGGAGAATAGGCTGAGGCATTCCAGAAGATTACATCGTTTTCAGAAATAGATGCTAAAGGGGTGTTTTTCTTTCTTTTCCAGGCAGGGCCTTCCCTCTGTTCTATAATACTCCTGAGTGCTCAATTAAAAGATTATGTTAATGAATTATAAGATGATGAAAATATTAATAGATGTGACAGCTTATGAAATCTGAGCCTTAGCCTCTAGAGATTCTGCTTTCTTTCAGTGGTGCAACGCTCCAAGCCTCATTCAGTTGGTGCGCTAAAGAATCTAGGTGTGGTTTACATCAGCTGTGGTTATGAGCACACTGCCGTGCTTACCCAGGTAATCTAAAATGTTTTGCTATTTTTTTTTTAATTCCTGAGAAATGTTACCCCAAGGTACATGTCCTGTTATTGCAAGCAATCTGTGTTTCAATATCTCAACGTAACCATTCAACGTACAAATATCTAAAAAGGTGAAATTAACCAAATGTAAACCATGACATTTTCAAGATCATGTAACAGAAGCTAATTTCAGCTTTAGGAAATATTTTTAGATACCCACTAAATTAGATTAATGGGGTGCCTGAATGGTTCGATTGGTACAGCATGCAACTCTTGATCTTGGGGCTGTAAATTCGATCCCCGCATTGGGTGTAGAAAATGCTTAAAAATAAAATCTTAAAATTTTTAAAAAATGATTAATATAGGAGCTAATCCTTTTAGCAGTTATTCATTCATAATATAGTTCTACAGATGGAATTATTGTAGAGGTGACAAACTAATTTTTACAGCTTTCAAGAACCCAGATTATAGACTAGAAACTACTTTGTTCCATTTCTTGCTTGGCACAATTACCAGCCTGCTTTGTAAATGTTTGCCTCCTCTCCTTGTACTGGCCAAATAGTATATTCCAATGGGATGGATTCTCTCTATAGCCACAAGGAATATACTTGAAAACTATTTGTGTGGTTGAAATGTTTATTATTTTTTTAAGATTTTATTTATTTATTTGACAGAGATCACAAGTAGGCAGAGAGGCAGGCAGAGAGAGAGAAGGGGAAGCAGGTTCCCTGCTGAGCAGAGAGCCCGATGCAGGGCTCGATGCAGGGCTCGATCCCAGGACCCTGGGATCATGACCTGAGCTGAAGGCAGAGGCTTTAACCCATTGAGCCACGCAGGTGCCACTGAAATGTTTATTTAAAAACTAAATGAATAGAGGCATCTGGGTGGCTCAGTTGTTCAGCAACTGTCTTCAGTTCATGTCATGATCCCGGGGCCCTGGGATGGAGCGCCGCATCCGGCTCTCTGCTCAGTGGGGAGTCTGCTTCCTCCTCTCCTCTGCCTGCCTCTCTGCCTACTTGTGATCTCTGTCAAATAAATAAATAATATCTTTAAAAAATAAACAAATAAAATCTGAAATTAGTCTGATTCCTTCTTTTTCAAACAGACTGGGAAGGTGTTCACATTTGGAGGCAATAGCTATGGACAGCTGGGACACAGCCCTACTGCTGAGAAGGAAGGGCCACAGCTCGTTGAAGGAATTGATGGCCTGGTTTCACAGATAGATTGTGGAAGGTAATGGACTAGTTTTTTGTTTGTTTTTAGTGTGAGTAGAAGGTGTTACATTTTGTTACTTAGAAATGATTCCTCAGGGCACCCCTCTCGGTTCCCCTCCCTCTCTGGTTCAGTAAGCTTTGCTACTCATCCAAAAAAAATGACTCCTCAGCCATGTTATCAAACCTTAAAACCCCAAATATGTGACTACTCTTTTTATAAATCATTTTCCTTTCTGAAAATTTACTTCTTTCAAATACAGTTTGAGTTTTCTATTTTTGTCTAATTTATCCTAGGAATTTCATTTGTTTAATAAGAATTTATTGGAAGTCTACTGTGTATAGACCACATTACTAGGTGCTGGGGGTTGGGAGGAAAGTTATAAAAAATAGTGGTGGGGCGCCTGGGTGGCTCAGTTGTTAACCATCTGCCTTCAGCTCAGGTCATGATCCTGGTGTCCTGGAATCTACTGAGCCTGGGATATATTGTCCTGGGATATATTGAGCCCCATATCGGGTTCCCTGACTCAGCAGGGACTTGTGCTCTCTCTCACTCTGACAAATAAGAAACAAAGAAACAGAAATGGTAGAAGCTATAGTAAAGACCCATCAATAATATTCTATCTTTAAGGTTAGTAATAAGTTAATATTCACCTACCATTTGTTTAGTCACATCATTTGATACCCTCTCACCTTGACATTATGATAAGGTTATCTGGGTACTCAGTATAAGATAAATCTGTTACTTTGTGTTAGGAGACATCATCTTTCTCAAAAAGTGTGAGTCCCTTGGTCTTCATTATATTCTGTCTCTTGCAGTTACCATACTCTTGCATATGTCTACACCACTGGAAAGGTAGTGTCTTTCGGTCATGGACCATATTGCAAAAACAGCCCAACTCATCTGGAGGCTCCAACAGAAAACTTTACCTGCCTGATTTCTGCTGATGGTACGAGTTGTCCTACTAATTTATGATTTTGTTTTAATTGATGCCACCGGAGGAGAAAAATTATTTATCTTCTTTTCACAGAAGTACATAGATCTGTGGTTCTTTTTGTACTGTTATTTTTAATCTGTACAATATGCATTTTTTCTTATGCAGTGATTCCTGGAGTGTTTAGTAATTTTTTTCTAAAGATCAGGGTAATACAAAAAGATCCCAAGTTGATGGATTATCAGAAACCCTTTTATATATATATATATTTATTTTTATTTTTATTTTTTATTTTTTTTATTTGACAGAGAAATCACAACTAGGCAGAGAGGCAGGAGGAAGCAGGCAGAGAGGCAGGAGGAAGCAGGCTCCCCGCGGAGCAGAGAGCTCGATGTGGGGCTCGATCCCAGGACCCTGGGATCATGACCTGAGCCGAAGGCAGAGGCTTTAACCCACTGAGCCACCCAGGCGCCCCCCTTTTATATATTTAATCGAACCTCTTCTAGGTGTACCTGGCTGGCTCAGTGGGTAGAGTGAGTGACTCTTGATCTCAGGGTTGTGAGTTTGAGCCCCATGCTGGGTATAGAGATTGCTTAAAATCAAATCAAATACTAACAAACAAACAAAAAATCCCCCATCTAAAGCACATCACCCTGATTTCATTATGCAAGTGCATGAAAAATTAAATTTTAAGAATATACAACATATAACCTCATCAAAATTATCTTTTTATGGTGCTTGTAGTCCATATTCATCTAGAAGAATATAAATTGCCAATAAATAAGTAAATTTAGATGACTAATATATCAGATTTTGTTTTAAGGATTTTATTTATTTTAGAGAGAGAGAGCATGCACAAGAGCACTGGGCTGGGGGGTGGGAGGGAAGCAGAGGGAGAGGGACAAGCAGATTCCATGCAAAGCACAGAGCCCAATGTGGGGCTCAGTCCCATGACCCTGAGAACATGACCTGAGCTAAAATCAAGAGTCAGATGCTTAACTGACTGAGCCACCCAGGCGCCCCAATATATCAGGGTTAAAAGAGTATTTTTCAGAAATGAAATCTTGCCATTTGCAATGACATGAATGGAACTAGAGGGTATTATCCTAAGCAAAATAAGTTAACAGAGAGGGACAGTTATCATATGATCTCACTGATTTGAGGTATTTGAGAAACAAGACAGAGGATCATAGGGGAAGGGAGGGAAAAATGAAACAAGACAAAACCAGAGAGGGAGACAAACCATGAGAGACTCTTGGTCTCAGGAAACAAACTGAGGGTAGCTGGAAGGGCCGGGGTAGGAGGGATGGGGTGGTTGGATTATGGACACTGGGGAGGGTATGTGCCATGGTGAGTGCTGTGAATTGTGTAAGACTGATGATGCACAGACCTGTACCCCTGAAACAAACAATACATTGTATGTTAATTAAAAAAATTTTTAAGACTTTTTTTAGAGCAGTTTTAAGATTGTAACAAAAGATTTATTTTTTTACTTCTAAAAACAATAAACATGGATCCGTATTTTCTTTTAGACCTTGTGGATTTTGAAGTCAAACATATTTTTGCTGGAACACATGCCAATTTTGTGACAACTTGTCAGGTATTTATCATACTTTCTATTTCTTTTTAAAATATATTTTTTATTTTTTATGTTTTTTTTATTTTTATTTTTTTTAAAGATTTTATTTATTTATTTGAGAGAGAGAGAGATCACAAGTAGGCAGAGAGGCAGGCAGAGAGAGAGGAGGAAGCAGGCTCCCTGCGGAGCAGAGAGCCCGATGCGGGACTCGATCCCAGGACCCTGAGATCATGACCTGAGCCGAAGGCAGCGGCTTAATCCACTGAGCCACCCAGGCGCCCCTAAAATATATTTTTTAAAGATTTTTATTTATTTGTTTGTCAGAGGCGGGGTAGGGGGCGCACAAGCCGGGGGCAGCAGGCAGAGAGAGGCAGGCTCCCTGTTGAGCAAGGAGCCCTATGCAGTACTTGATCCCAGGGCCCTGGGATCATGACTTGAGCTGAAAGCAGATGCTTAACCAACTGAGCCACCCAGGCATCCCTTTTAAAAATATTCTTAAAGGGGCGCCTGGGTGGCTCAGTGTGTTAAGCCTCTGCCTTCAGCTCAGGTCATGATCTCTGGGTCCTGGAATCGAGCCCTGTGTTGGGCTCTCTGCTCAGCAGGGATCCTGCTTACCCCTCTCTCTCTGCCTGCCTCTGTACCTACTTGTGATCTCTGTCTGTCAAATAAATAAATGCAATCTTTAAAAAAAAATTCTTAAAAATGAACAAAAAACAAAAACAAATAAAAATCATTTCTTTCCATCTAGATTTCTCTTTTTTTAAAGAGGACACAAATGATGAGAAAGCAAAACAGCCTTATTGCTGATATGGAGAAAGTTTTAGTGATCTGGATAGAAGATCAAATATTCTCTTAAAACCAAAGTCTGATCCAAGGCAAGACCCTAATTCTCTTTAGTTATATAAAGGGGTACCTGGATGGCTCAGCCAGTTGAGCCTCTGTCTTTGGGTCAGATCATAGTCCTGGGGTCCTGGGATTGGGCCCCACGTTGAGCTCCCTGCTCAGTGGGGAGCCTGCTTCTCCCTCTCCTTCTGTCTGCAGCTACCCCTGCTTGTGTGCTCTATCTCTCTCTGTCAAATAAACAAAATCTTTTTTAAAAATTCAGTGATGTCTGAGAGAGATAACGAAGCTGCAGAAGAGAAGTTGGAAGCTAGCAGAGGTGGGTTCATGAGGTCAAGGAAGGAAGCCATCTCCATAATATCAAAGTGCAAGGTGAGGCGGCAAATGCTGATGGAGAAGCTGCAGCAAGTTATCCATAGGATCTAGCTAAGATGGGGGCACCTGGGTGGCTCAGTCAGTTAAGCATCCAACTCTTGATTTCAGCCCCGGTCATAATCTCGGGGTTGTGAGATTAAGCTCAGCTTTCAGTTTGCTTGAGATTCTCTCTCTCCCTTTGCCCCTTCCCCGGCTTGCATGCCTTCCCTTTCTCTCTCCCTATCGCTCTGTCTCTCTCATAAATAAAAATCTCAGAAGTAAATTTTTTAAAGATTTTATTTATTTTATTTGGCAGAGAGAGATACAGCGAGAGGGAGAACACAAGCAGGGGGAGTGGGAGAGGGAGAAGCAGGCTTCCTGTTGAGCAGGGAGCTGGATGTGGGGCTCGATCCCAGGACTCTGGGATCATGACCTGAGCCAAAGGCAGATGCTTTAACGACTGAGCCACCCAGGTGACCTACTAAATAAAATTTTAAAAACAACAAAAAATGTAGCTAAAATTATTAGTGAAGGTGGCTACCCTAAACAAGAACTTTTTTTTTTTTTTAAAGATTTTATTCATTTATTTGACAGGCAGAGATCACAAGCATGCAGAGAGGCAGGCAGAGGGAGAGAGAGGTGGAAGCAGGCTTCCCACTGAGCAGAGAGCCCGATGCGGGGCTCGATCTCAGGACTCCAGGATCATGACCTGAGCCGAAGGCAGAGGCTTTAACGCACTGAGCCACCAGGAGCCCCCTAAACAGGAACTTTTTAATGTGGATGAAACAGCCTTCTATTGAAAGAAGATGCCATCTAGGACTTTCATAGCTAGAGAGGAGAAGTCAGTGCATGGCTTCGGTGTTTCAATAGACAGTCTGAGTATCTTGTTAGGGGCGAAAGCAGCTGAGGACTTTAAGCTGAAGCCAGTGTCCACTTACCATCCTGAAAATCCTAGGGTCCTTAAGAATTATGCTAAATCTGCTCTGCTTGTGCTCTGTAAACGTAAAAAGAAACCTGGATGACAGCACCTGTTTATAACATGGTTTACAGAATATATTAAGCCCCCTGCTGAGATCTGCTTAAAAAAAAGTTTCCATTCAAAATGTTATTTTTCGGGGGCACCTGGGTGGCTCAGTGGGTTGAGCCTCTGCCTTCGGCTCAGGTCATGATCCCGGGGTCCTGGGATCGAGCCCCGCATCGGGCTCTCTGCTCAGCAAGGAGCCTGCTTCCCTCTCTGTCTCTGCCTGCCTCTCTGCCTACTTGTGATCTCTCTCTCTGTCAAATAAATAAAATCTTTAAAAAAATAAAAAAAATGTTATTGTTCGTTGACCATGCACCTGGTCACCCAAGAGCTCTGATGGAGATATATAACAAGATGAGTGTTGCTTTCATGCCTGTTAATGCAATGTCCATTCTGCAGCCCATTGATCAAGGAGTCATTTTGACTTGCAAGTTTTAGTATTTAAGAAATACACTTCCTAAGGCTGTAGCTGCCATAGATAATCATTCCTCTAATGGCTCTGGGCTAAGTTAGTTGAAAACCTCTGGGAAGGATTCACCATTCTAGATGCCATTAAGAACATCTGTGACCCATGGGAAGAGGTTAAAGGGCCAACATGAACAGGAGTTTGGAAAAGTTGATTCCAGTCCTCATAGACGATTTCGAGGGGTTCAAGACCTCCATGGAGGAAGTAACTGCAGATGTGGCAGAAATTTTAAGAGAACTAGAACGAGAAGTGGAGCCCGAAGATGTGACTGGATTGCTGCAGTCTCATGATAAAACTTGAATGGATGAGGAGTTGCTTCTTATGGGTGAACAAGGAAAGTACCTTCTTGAGATGGAATCTACCTGTGAAGGTGCTATGAAGACTGTTGAAATGACAACAAAGGACCTAGAATATTGTATAAACTTCATTTACAGAGCAGCAGCAGAGTTGGAGAGCACTGACTCCAGATTCTAAAGAAGTTCTGCTGTGGGTAAAGTACTTTCAAACAGCATTGCGTGGTACAGAGAGATTGTGAAAGGAAGTGCCCACTGATGTGGCAAATGTTAATGTTGTCTTATTTTAAGAAATTGCCACAGCCACCCCAGCCTTCAGCAACCTTAACCCTGACCAGCATCCTCAAGACAAGATTACAACTGTCATCAGCAGAAATACTCAGACTCTCAGTCTCACTGAGAGCTTAGACTAGCAGTTTTTAGCAATGAAGTATTTTTAAGATACACACATTGTTTACAGATGATGCTGTTGTACACTTGATAGGCTATGGTATTGTGTAAACATGACTTTTATATGCACCAGGAAACCAAAAAATTCATTTGACTTACTTTATTGCAACACTTGCTTTATTGTGGTGGTTTGGAACCAGACCCTCAATATCTCTGAGGTCTGCCAGTACATAGTTAACTTCCTAATTTGTACTTTTCTTTCTTTCTTTCTTCCTCCCTTTCCCTCCTTCCCTCTCTCTTTCTCCCTCCCTCCCTCCCTCCCTTCCTTCCTTCTTTCTTTTCTTAGAGAGATAGAGTGCACATGAGTTGGGGAGGGGGGCAGAAGGAGAGGGAGAGAAAGACTCTCAAGCAGACTCCACACTGAGCATGGAAGCTGAGGCAGGGCTCCATCTCACGACTCCGAGATCATGACCTGAGCCGAAATCAAGAGTCAGATGCTGAACTGGCTGAGCCACCCAGGTGCCCCGAATTTATACTTTTTTCTATTTTCAGGAATGTTTCAAACTTGACATCCATGTAGACTCTTGCCATATTCTCTGGGACAGAAAGTGATCAGAGGCAAAGGTTTCTGTGCTGCTGGGGAGAGTGAGGAGATTGTACCTGGTTGCTCTGTCACAGCTGTCTAGTCGGCAGTTGCCTCCTGTGTCTCAGGCTCTGCTCTTGGTGCTGGGGATAAAAGTGAGTAGTACAGAAAAGGCTGGTCTCATTCTTGGCATTTGGATTCTACAGGACAGGTGATAAATATGTAAATGCGAAATAGCAAGATTGTATTAAAGAGCAGTAAGTTTTCTGAAGCAAAGTGAGCCATGGGAGACTGATGGAGTGGACTTCTTTAGAAATGTCAGTCAGGGGGCACCCAAGTAGTTCAGTCGGTTAAACATCTGACTCTTGGTTTTGGTTCAGGTCATGATCTTGTGGGTCATGGGATCAAACCCCATGTTGGGCTCCCCTCTCAGCATGGAATCTGCTTGGAGATTCTCTCCCTCTGTTCCTCGCCCCACTCACATGCACTCTCCTTCTCTAAGATAAATGAATATGTTTAAAAAAAAAAAAAGAAATGTCAGTCAGGGAAGACATTTCAGAGGCTGGGAAGTGAGGTCTCAGACCTCAGCTGTGCTTAGATCCAAAGAAAGAATGTTCCAGGGGCGCCTAGGTGGCTCAGTTGTTTGAGCATCTGACTGTTGATTTTGGTTCAGGTCATGATCTCAGGGTTGTGAGATCGAGCCCCTCCACAAGCTCTGCACTCAGTGGGGAGTCTGCTGCTCTGCTCTCCTCTCCCTTCACCCTTCCCCTGCTTATACGCTCTCTCTAAAATAAATAAGCGAATCTTAAAAAAAAAAAAAAAAAAGAGTGCTCAGGTAAGCACACATAGAGAGGCCCTGTGGCAAGGATAAGTTTAGCATGTGTGAGGGACTGAGAGGGCCAGAAGGGCAGAACTGGTAGGAAAGGGTGAAGAGTTGTATGAGATGGAGGCAAGTAGGTGAGATGGGATCAGTGTGAGTAGTCCTCGGGGAGGGGATCTAAGCCTTAGCTGCGTGTCCAAATCTAGAGCTCAGGGAGGATGTCAGCACTGGAACATAGACATGGTAGTCATCTGTGTACAGGCAGTATTTAAAGCCAGGGTCTGGATGAAAGGTCACCTTGAGAGAGAGAGTAAAAATGAGAAGAGAAGGGGGACAGAATCCAGTCCTGAAAGACTTCTCCATTTAGAAGCCCAGCAGTGAAGAGGTGCCAGAAGAGAAATTGAGAAGGGCCAGTTTCTGAAGTAGGGGAAAACCAGGAGAAAGAGGCTCATCAAGAGAAGAGAAGAATGTATTTCCAGAAGGAGGAAGTGGCTAATCCTGTCACAGACTGCTGAGAGGTCAAGTAAAATGGGATGATTTTTGAGAATGATCCTGTTCAGGTGGAGAAAATGATGGTATATGAGAAAGAATGAATATTTGCAGAAGCAGTGTCCCACAATAGGAGAGGAGAGGCAGGATCGCATCTGTGTAGGATGTAGGGGCTTGAGCAGAAATATTTATTTTGTTCTAATAAGGAACAGTGGAAATGAGGGTGAGGTGATGGTGAAAAGGTGCCTGATGGCTTCAGTTTTCACAGTGACAAAGAGGGTAAGGCTCTCATCTGGGAGTGAGTGAGACAGGAGGAGTATTAACAGGTTTGGGAATAAAAGGAAGGTGTACAGCAGTTGTCTCAGAGAGTGAGAAGCAAATGTTGTGGGAAATTACTAAATTGTGTTGGGTGCCCATTTATGACAGTATGACTGTGAGTCATATCAGTCAGCACCATTGGGTGAATCTCTCCAGTGAATGGATTAGCTTCAGTTTTGCTTGGGTTCAAATTTGGAGTAATCCAGACTTGCTTTTAATCACAGATGGAATTTTGTTAGGTAAGTGCAATAGGACAGTGAGAGAGTAGGAAGTATTTGCAAGGAACTTATTATAGTGCTGACCATGGACTCTAAGCTGGGTAAGAATGAGAAGGTGATGAGTAATGAACAAACAGTAGGGTCACTGGATTGGCCGTCCTAATGGCCTTGAAGAATGTTGGAGTGGGTTCCACTCTAAAGTAAGTGTCTTAGTCTGCTCTGCCTGCTAACAAAACACTATAGACTAGGAGGCTTCTGAACAGCAGAAATTTATTTCTCACAGTGCTGGAGTCTGGGAAGTCCAAGATAGAGAAATCAGCATAGTCAGTGTTTGGTAAGGACATGCTTCCTTACTTACAGACGGCTGTCTTCTTGCTGTGTCTTCACATGGCGGAAGGGGCAAGAGAGCTTTCTGGGGCCTCTTAGCAGGGCACTAATCCCATTCATGAGACCTACTCACCTCCCGAAGGCCCCACCTCTTTATACCGTTGCATTGGGGTTAGAATTTCAACATATGAATCTGGGGGCGAGCACATTCAGTCCATAACATTCTCCCCCCCCCAAATATTCATGTCCTTCTTGCATGCAAAATACATTCATTCTGTTCTAACAGCCCCCAAAAGTCTTAATTCATTCCAGCACTAAAGAATGTTAGATTGGGAGTTTTACTTTAAGAGAATCAGAAAAGGTATCTCATGACCAAAGAAAAGAATGTTTCTTTTCTTTTTTTTTTTTTTTTTTAAGATTTTATTTATTTGGTGGATGGGAGGTGAGAAAGAGTATGAGTGGGGGTGGGAGAGGGCAAAGCAGACTCCCCACTAAGCAGTCCCCTCACCCCCCCCCCCCCCCACAATGCAGGGCTCGATCCCAGGACCCTGAGATCATGACCTGAGCTGAAGGCCACCCAAGCACCCCTGAGAATGTTTCTAATAGAAATTTTAGAAGGTGAAACAGTTAATGATGATTATAAAGCATGGGGTATGATCTAGATCTAGGGCAGTGGTTTTCAACTAGGAATGATTTTGGCCTGGAAACATTTGGCAACTCCTGGAGATGTTTTAGGTTGTAGTAACTGGAAAGGGGCAGGTGTGTTGTGGTGGCTGCCACCAGCATCTGGTGGGCAGAGGCCAGGGCAGCTGCTAAACATCCTACAATGCACAAGACCCCCGCAACAAATAATTATCTGACCCAAAATGTCAATAACATCCATCTTGAAACCCTGGTCCAGGACATGGGTAGTTGAGGTGGAACAGAGGAAAAGTATGGAGATGAGATCAAGACTTGAGTGATCTGGTGGGAAATAAATCATGTTTATTAGTTCTGTAGTTGCCAAGAATTACAGGAAGAATAACAAGCATGGCTGCGCCAAGGGAGACAGCAAGGTACTAAATTTTTCAGTGTTGAAGGGTAGTGACAAGGACGTTGGAGATGATTACTTCAGAGGAGCTGGGATTTTGAAGAGTAGAAGAAATGGTATATAAGTGCCAGTAGGGAGCACCTCATTGTCTTAAGTTTCCAGCCATGTGGGGAGAATAAAAGCTTTCTTGTGATTGAGCTAGAGGGAAAACGAGGGCTCAGAGCAGGAAGCTGAAGGGAACTTCAGAAGTCACGGTTACACATCTTTTTCTGGAAGTTTTTATTTTAGCATAAAATAAAAACGGTGGAGAGTTTTATGACTCTTGGAGTGGCTGGCTAGCTCAGTTTGTAGAGTATGTGACTCTTGATCTCAGGGTCTTGAGTTTAAGCCCCACGCGGGGCATAGATAGAAATTACTAAAAAAAAAATTTCCTGATTTATTACAAGTTCATTGGAGGCAGAGGTATAACATGGAGCAGAGCACTAATGCCTTTGGAAGACTATATTAAAACACAGGTTTTTCTTTCCATATAGTGATTTCGGATACCTCTCACCGAGCCATTTCCATTCAAGTATTGTATAGAACCATGGTTCTCAAAGTGTGGGCCCTACACCAGAGCAGCAGTATCACATGGGAATTTGCTAGATGTAAATTCTTTTTTTTTTTTAAGACTAATTAATTTATTTGACAGAGAGAGAAAGCACAAGCAGGGGGAGCAGCAGGCAGAGGGAAAGGAAGATACAGGCGCCTGCCAAGCAGGGAACCCAACATGGGGCTCGATCCCAGGATCCTGAGACCATGACCTGAGCTGAAGGCAGCCACTTAACCGACTGAGCTACCCAGGTGACCCTAGATGCAAATTCTTGAGCTCCAGCCCTAAATGAGAAACTGTGGGGATGGGCTCAGCAGTCTATGCTTTAGCAAAATCACTAGGTAATTCTGTTGCATGCCAAAATTTGAAAACCACTGATTGATTGATTGATTGATTTTTAAAAATTTTTAAAAGATTTTATTTATTTATTTGACAGACAGAGATCACAACTAGGCAGAGAGACAGGCAGAGAGAGAGAGGCAGAGAGAGAGGAAGGGAAGCAGGCTCCCAGCCAAGCAGAGAGCCCGATGCGGGGCTTGATCCCAGGACCCCGGAATCATGACCTGAGCCGAAGGCAGAGGCTTCAACCCACTGAGCCACCCAGGCCCCCCTGAAAACCACTGATTTAAAAGTAAAAATCTATGGGTGATTAGAGGGGAGAAAGAAACCAGTATTTATTGAATACCAACTATAGGGACACCTGGGTGGCTCAGTTGGTTAAGTGTTTTCCTTTGGTGAGGTCATGATCCTGGAGTCCCTGTTCAGTGGGGAGTCTGCTTCTCCTTTTCCCTCTGCTCCACCCCCTTCCCTCATCCCTTCACCCCCCCACCTCTGCTCATGCCCACTCTCTCTCTCAAATAAATAAAATCTTTTAAAAAAAATGAATACCGGGTGCCTGGGTGGCTCAGTGGGTTAAGCCTCTGCCTTCAGCTCAGGTCATGATCTCAGGGTCCTCGGATTGAGTCCCACATCAGGCTCTCTGCTCAGCAGGGAGCCTGCTTCCTCCTCTCTCTCTGTCTGCCTCTCTGCCTGCTTGTGATCTCTGTCTGTCAAATAAATAAATAAAATCTTTTAAAAAAAATGAACACCTTGGGGCGCCTGGGTGGCTCAGTGGTTTAAGCCACTGCCTTTGGCTCGGGTCATGATCTCAGGGTCCTGGGATCGAGCCTCGCATCGGGCTCTCTGCTGGGCGGGGAGCCTGCTTCCCTCTCACTCTCTCTGCCTGACTCTCTGCCTACTTGTGATCTCTGTCTCTCAAATAAATAAATAAAATCTTTAAAAAAATAAAAATAAAAATAAAAATAAAAAAAATGAACACCAACTATAATCCAAAGGCTTTGTATACCTAATATCATTTAATCTTAACAGGAGCCCAGAGAGGTAGGTATTATTATCTCTTTTTTTTTTATTGTGGTTAATCTATATAAATATTTTTAAACACAATAAAATATATATATAGTATACTTAATAAAATATATTGTATACTTAAGAATAGTTAAAATAGAGGGGCGCCTGGGTGGCTCAGTGGGTTAAAGCCTCTGCCTTCGGCTCAGGTCATGATCCCAGGGTCCTGGGATCGAGCCCCACATTGGGCTCTCTGCTCCGCGGGAAGTCTGCTTCCTCCTCTCTCTCTGCCTGCCTCTCTGCCTAGTTGTGATTTCTCTCTGTCAAATAAATAAAATATTAAAAAAAAGAATAGTTAAAATAGAAAATTTTATGATATATATGTACACACATACAATTTCGTGGCATTAACTGCATTCACAACATTGTGCAGCCATCACCACTATCCATCTCCAAAACTTTTTTTTTCCAAAACTTTTTTTTTATCACCCCATACAGAAACTCTGTAACCATTAAATAATAAGTCTCTATTTATGACCACCCCCCCCCCCCCAAGCTCTGGGTAATCTCTAATCTACTTTCTATGAAGTTGCCAATTTCATATAAGTGGCATCATACACTATTTGTCCTTTTTTTTTTTTTTTTTATTTGACAGAGATCACAAGTAGGCAGAGAGGCAGGCAGAGAGAGAGAGAGGGAAGCAGGCTCCCCGCTGAGCAGAGAGCCTGATGAGGGGCTCGATTCCAGAATCCTGAGATCGTGACCTGAGCCGAAGACAGAGGCTTTAACCCACTGAGCCACCCAGGCACCCCCTATTTGTCCTTTTGTATCTGGCTTATTTCACTTAGCATAATGTCTTCAAAGTTCATCCATGTTTCAGCATGTATCAGAATCTCTTTTTATGGTGTTAGGGTCCGTGATCTAAGGAGTGAGACTGATACAAAGCGAAGGTCAAGCAAAGCTTTATTTTGCACCAGTATTGAGAATCAATCCGACTGGCCTGGGCGGTCTCTTACAGAGACAGCAACCTCTCCCAGCCTCACAGACTAACTTTTATAGAGCAAAGATCATGTGGTTGAGCCTGGCCATACACAGGTGGCCAATGAGATTGCAATACACAGAGAAAGTTGCATAGTCATGGTAGGTCACACACGGGTGGCCAATTGAATTACAATTCACCCTATAGTAGCTATTTGAACTAGCCTATCACCTTGGTCAGAATTGGCACCCAGAAGGCGGGGCCCACATTCTTTGGTGGTTAGGGAGATAGTATGTACGCTTTACTGATTGGCTGTCTCCACCTGGCCTGACTGGTCCTTGTATTCTGGGCTGTTATCAGGGACCGGTCACAGTATTTTACTGCATAAACAACAAAATGGCTGTTTAATCCGAGATGGAGTCACTCTGGCTAAGTAGGCCCTTACAGTGGCTGAATATTCCCCTGTGTCTATGCACCATGTTTATCTGTTGATGCTGACTTTGGACACCAGCTGTTTCCACCTTTTTGGCTTTTGTGAATAATGCTGCAGTGAATATTGGTGTATAAGTATGGGGTTGAGTCCCTGTTTTCAGTTATTTTGTGTCATTCCATTTTTAAATGATAAAGCTAAGGCTCAGATCAAGCAAAATGGCCAAGGCTAGGAACTGGAACAGCCTGGCCAGTCTGAGAACCCAACCCTTCTGACTACACCTCCTCCCCCCACACACCCGGTCAGAGAGGGTGGGGGCCTACTTACCGCCTGCACCACAAGCCTTGCCGTGTTATTTATTCCTCAGCATGTGGGTGTTTTCCTGATCTTTTTTTTTTTTTTTTTCATGAAGGATACCAATTCTACAGATGTTTCCAGGAAAATCCTGCCAGAAATAAGCCAAATTAGCCAGTCCCTGGCAGAAAAATGGATAGCATCAGCAGCAAGAAGCCCTGAACGCGAAGTGGCTAAGAGGTAGCTCTGTCTGATAACTTATAAATCACTGGTATTTGGTTTCGAAGCCATGGGGTCATTTTATCCTAAACATAAGACAGGGTTTGGCTTTGCTGGGAAAGCATGTGCATTTTAACCATATTCTCTTCTACCACCTCGAAGTTTGCAGACGTCACTGATGATCTCACGTCATTTACTTAACTATGTTGAGGACATACCGTTCCCAGGCAACTTAATAGGCGTGAGAGAGGCAGGAGAGAATCAAAACCACGTTGTGTCTCACAAAGCCTTCATTGAAGTAGACTCTCGAGTATCTTCACAGTTTATATTCCAGGGCGCTATAAATTTCTATTTCCAGAAGAAAATAGAATTTAAATTTATTTAAATCCGTGACTTGGTAAAATTAACTATGAAGGGTTTTGGTGAGATTTATCAGCACAAAGTATATCCAGAATTTGGAAGACTCATCGGAGAGTAGTTATTTTCCTTGATGATTTCATGTCATCAGTTGTATAGTTGGACAAAAGAGGAGTCATGCTTCATAGTACAGTACGACTTAACACTTGTGTTACTTTTACAGTGAAATTGCGATGATATTTTCATCTCCTGCTTGTCTGACTGCAAGTTTTTTAAAGAAAAGGTAAATTTTTACATGCGATTTACCTTCATTTAAAACACTGGGGAAAGAAAAACACATTGAGAAATATTTACAATGAAATGTTTTAAGTCAGTCATTTTAATTTGTAAATGATGTTATCTACGAGCATAAAGTTCAACATAGAAAACTCTAAAGGTTGTTACAGAATTCTCCCATTTTGTAAAGTAAAGACCACTGCAAGTTGTAATTCCTAATTCACGTTGTTCACCTTCTCTGCCCTGTCCTCCTCTGTGACAAAAAGGAATGGTGTTCTTTTCAGGATCTTCGTGTCCATGAGGGATCATTCTAATGTCGCTTTAGTATTTAAGAGGCCAAGGCAGCACTCTGCAGTTCTTTTTGTGGTGGGATCAATAGGGGAATCCAGCAACAGGGGAAGTAGATTCCATTTATTTTATCTTGAACTAGGGTCACTACTACAGAGGAAAATCTAATTTCTCTATTTCATGTCTGATCCAGTCCTATAAACAGCTCTCTTGTGAAGCGCTCAACATTTGGTCTGGTATTTCTTTCCTTCCCTTTATGCTTTATAACACTGTGCCTGGGAACTGTTAAGAGATAAACTGAGGCATATTAAACATTTCAAGATTTATTTAAGCAAATAGTGATTCAAACTGGGCAGCAGCAAACTGAAATGATTAGGAGCACTCCACCAACAGGAGCGAGAGGAAAGACATATGTAGAGAAGGTGCAGAAGCAAAGCAAAGCAATTAATTGATCGGCTGTAGCTCAAAGCATGGAGGGCTGTTTGTGACTGGTTGTCCTTAGGTTTCGATATCATTACTGAGGTGTTTATAGGCTCACGTTTGGGTTACTTACATAGGCCCCATAGTGATAGAGCCCCCTCAGTGTAATGGCCTCCATGTTTAATTTAACAGTATTTAAGGGTGAAGTGGATAGTAGCATGAAGGGGCCCTTAGGCTGCCCTCTGCCTTTTCTGGAGGCTGATGCCCTGCTGGTGTATCCACAGCAGATATCACTCAGTCCAGTCCTCCCCCACTAGGTCAGGTCTCATCCCTCCCTGTTGAATAGGCCCCAAGCGGCCTCACAGATTCTGAAGATAGTTCTACACATCTTGTGCCTTCTCCTGGCCAGGGACGGCCAGTAGGTGGCACTCACTTAACCCGTGTTGCGGGCATTCTTTGGCTCTGTGTAACCCCCAGTTGTCCCATTGGTTTTTAAGCCTGCTGCACTCTCAGTCACTCCTTAAGGGGACTGGAGGAACTGTTGAGTTCAACAACCTCACCTCAGGACCAGAGAATCCCAGGGAAGCTGAATGCCATGGCTTCCCACTGGCAGCCCGTAGGCAGTGTCTTTCTAGAGTTCTAAAGAGCATCCCGATTCATCCCCACACACCCCCGTCAAGGGAGAGAAGAGAAATCAGACACTCCTTGCCTCTGCCTTCTTCCTCTCCCATTTGCTTTCTTCTTCTCCTTGCTTTCCTTCCAGGAGAGAAGTAAGGGACAGGGACTCTGCCATACAGTGTTTCCTCTTTCTTCCCTACTCTAGCCTCAGGCTAATCCTTACTGCATATAGAATGTTTTCCAAGTGAAGAATATCATCTTTGTAAAGTGGAAAAGTATCCTGCCAGGAGTGATGAAACTCAAGGTTTGGTTTTTAAGATGCCGAAGACTGCAAAGGACAATATATTTTAAAGGGAGAAGTACATTACTTTGAGTACTTGCGTACATATTTTAGCCCTGGTATTACTATTGATCCATTAATTCAGCAAGCATAAGGTATTTCTTGATAGAACGTTATAAAAACAAGTTGTTTGACAGATGCAGTCTCTTCAGATATCCCCAACACAACACCTAGACAAAGCTTTGATAGTGTTACTAAGGGGAAGGCCGGCGGGCATTTATCAAGAACTGGCAGTTTGGTTTAGGGTAGGCCTTTCAGTTTGGGGGATGGAGAGGTGGGGCTGGGGGCTCGATTAGGACTGGGAAAAGATTCAATGATCCAGGATGGTTGGAAACAGCAAGGCATTGACTTTGAAGCAAGAGAGTCTAAGAATCTTAGGGCATAAATTAATGCTTTCCATTGAGGAGTTAATGGTTCTTTTCAGGAAGTTCCTATAATGCACAATCAAACCACTTGCCTGGGCATAGGCTCACTTGGAATAGTGAAGTCATGCTAATGAAACAGAGGAATCCTAAGTAATGGAGATGTAGATGGCAAGGTATGGGCCGGGTGTTGCATAGTTTCAGTTCTCAGTGTACCGGCTGAGTGTGAGGGTAAATAGTTTCAGTTCTCAGATGCAGCACATAAAATCTTGCTATTATTGCACCCCACACTTTAGAGATAATAATTTGTTACCTACTCTCTTTTAGGCGAATATAAATTTTATAAAATTTTTTTGTGCCAAGTAAATTATTTTGAAGGAGGCAAATTGTAAGAAAGAAGTTTGTTTGTATCTGCTAACTAATAAAACCATAAATATGTACGAAGTTTAGAAATACTGCTTTCCATCTGTTCATGTGTGGTTTTTGTTTTTAAATTTCTTCTATCCAAAGAGAATCCGTAGAAACGACTTCCATTGATGTGGACTTACAAAAGGCAAGAGATACCTTCGAGAAGTTAACCAAAACAGAATGGATTTCTCTCATGGTAATGGCCAATATTTACTTGAGAAATAGAACAATGGAATTTCTTTATGGGACGCAGTAGATTGCAGTTTAATTTTGTTGGGAGTTGAGTCAGAGGGATGGTGTGTGATCGGGGAGGGGTGACTGCTCATGAGGTTACCAGATTCCAGACACTATTAGATGCCAGCACCTTCTTTTTTAAAAATTTATAAATCATATATTTGGCAAATGACTTGCATCCAAAATACACAAATGATTTTTGTAACTCAGTAAGAAGAGGAATGACCTAAATTTAAAAAAAGATCAAAAGATTTGAATGGATATTTATGGATAAGCATAGGGAAAAATGCTTAGTACAATTAATCACTAGGGAAATGCAAATTAAAACCACAATGAGATATCACTTCACATCCACAGTGATGCTCATCATCATAAGAAAGACAATCACAAGTATTGGTGAGGATACGGAGAACCCGAAAGCCTCATTCATGGCTGGCAGACGCGTATTTCTTTAGAAAACAATTTGGCAGTTTCTCAAAAAAGTTAAACATAGATTTACCATATGAGCAGCACTTCTATTTCTGGGTGCTTTTCCAACCCAAATGAAAACACATGTCCACACTAAAGGTCTTATGTAAATGATCATAGCAGCATGTTCGTGACTGTCAAAATATGGAAACAACCCAAATATTTATCAACCAGAAAGTGGATAAATAAAATGTGGTGAATTCATACAATGGAATACTATTCAGCAATAAAAAAGAGAGGTGTTGTAGCATAGGTGACTCTCAAAACGTGATGTAATTGAAAGCAGACAAACACAAAAATCACATATTGTTTGATTCCATTTACATGAAATGTTCAGAGACAGCGAATCCATAGAAATAGAAAACAGATTAATGGTTGCATGGAGTGCATAATAGGAAATGTGGTGGTTGAATAATGGTCTCCCAAGATATCCATGTCTCAATACTCAGAGTCTGTAAATATGTTACCTTACATGGCAAAGGGAGTTTTGCATAGGTCATCAAGTTAACAATCTTGAGATGGGGAGATTATTCTGGATTATCTGGAGGGGCCCAGTGTAATTACAGGAGTATCTATTAGAGGAAGCAGGAATTTCAGAGTTAGAGAGATTTGAAGATGTGTGTTGCTGGATTTGGGAATGCTGACAGTCTCTAGAAACTAGAGAAATGAAAGAGATGGGATTATCCCAATAAGAAACCACTAGCCAGGGGCGCCTGGGTGGCTCAGTGGGTTTAAGCCTCTGCTTTCGGCTCAGGTCATGATCCCAGCGTCCTGGGATCGAGCCCCGCATCGGGCTCTCTGCTCAGTGGAGAGCCTGCTTCCCTTCCTCTATCTCTCTGCCTGCCTTTCTGCCTACTTGTGATCTCTGTCTGTCAAATAAATAAATAAAATCTTAAAAAAAAAAAAAAGAAAAGAAAAAGAAACCACTAGCGAGGGAACAGATTCTCCCTTTGAGCTTCCAGAAGGGATGCAACCTTGGCAATGTCTTTTTTTTTTTTTTTTTTTTAAATTTGACAGACAGAGATCACAAGCAGGCAGAGAGACAGGCAGAAAGAGAGAGAGAGGAGGAAGCAGGCTCCCCGATGAGCAGAGAGCCCGATGCGGGGCTTGATCCCAGAACCCTGGGATCATGACCTGAGCTGAAGGCAGAGGTTTTAACCCACTGAGCCACCCAGGTGTCCCAACCTTGGCAATGTCTTGATTTTAGTCCTGTAAGACCCCTTTGGACTTCTTCTTCTTTTTTTTTTTTTTTTAAGATTTTAATTTATTTATTTGAGAGAGAGAGCATAAGCAGGCAGAGGGCAGAGGAAGAGGGAGAAACAGACTCACTTCTGATCAGGGAGCCCAACGTGGGCCTTGATCCCAGGACTCTGGGATCATGACTTGAGCTGAAGGCAAATTCTGAACTGACTGAGCCACCCAGGTGCCCCTCATTTTGGACTTCTGACCTCTAGAACTATAAGATAACAAATTCATGTTTCTTTAAACCACTAAATTTGTGGTTATAGTAACTGTTAGTATGGTTAGTTAGTATAGTTATAATGCATAGTACAGTGATTGTTACAGTAATAATAGAAAATAGGGCTAGAGACTCTAGGGAAAATCTATTTCTTTGACTTTTTTAAATGATTTTATTACTTTTTAAAAAGATTTTATTTATTTGAATCCATTTATTTACTATTATTATTTATTTATTTATTTGACAGAGATCACAAGTAGACAGAGAGGCAGGCAGAGAGAGAGAGGAGGAAGCAGGCTCCCCACTGAGCAGAAAGCCCGATGTGGGGCTCCATCCCAGAACTCTGGGATCATGACCTGAGCCGAAGGCAGAGGCTTTAACCCACTGAGCCACCCAGGTGCCCCTAAGATTTTATTTCTTTATTTGACACAGAGAGAGAGAGAGAGCACAAGTAGGTAGAGTAGAAGAGAGAGAAGCAAGCTCCCCACTGAGCAGGGAGCCTGATGCAGGACTTGATCCCATGACCCCGAGATCATGATCTGAGCTAAAGGTAGTTGCTTAACCAACTGAGCCACCCAGGCAACCCTCTGACTTTTCTTGATTTAGAGGCTACCTGCATTCTTTGGCTCTTGGTCCCATATCACTGACTTCTGCTTCCATGGTCACAACCCCTTCTCTGACTTCTACTCCCTCTTTTAGATACGGTCATTTTTTTAAACACCTGTTTAAATGTATAGTAAATACAGTGTTTTTATTTTCAATATGAAAAGAACAAAGTTTGAGAGGTAAATAATCATTAGCAGATACATGAAAATAGCACTAGTTTGGGAAGCAAGAGGAGCTTTACCTGTACTGGGGGAATGAAAAGCCGGTTCTCTTGCGATCAATGTCAAATCTAGTTGAGCCAAATTGGCTACTGATTCAGCCCTTATGCTATTTGGGTCACATTTTCTTTACTTTTTTTTTTTTATTAGGTTCATTATTTATGGAGTTCCTCTTCAAGATCTATTCTAGTTTAGTATTTTGTGGTTCTGGGCTGTGCTGGAAAATTTTCCCTTTACCAACTCAGGTTCATGTGTTTGGGGGCCTGTGAACTGACAATAGACTGATTAACAGAAGAAAGTGAGTTTTAGTCCATGCTTCTGGGGAGCATTCAGATGAAGAAACTCCCCAAAGAGCTAACAATGAGAGCTTATCTACCAATTAGTAGGGAAAAGGGAATTAGAGAGAAGAGGCTTCTATGAGAAATCAAATGGAACTTTCAGGGAGACAAATGGGCTTTAGGGGAGCCGAATGGAAGATAGGACAGTTTGTGATAATTTCTTAGTTTCAGTTTATGCAATTTCTTATCCACGTGCAAGTGGCTGGTCTTTCCCTGGCAGTGAAGCTTGCCCTCCAAGGACATCCATGGCTGCCTCACTCTGGGAAGGCCCTGCCTTCAGTCAGATAAGGGAAATCCGAAGGCTTCTTTCTGCATCAGGGATATCACACATGCTTTTGGGTTAAAGTCATCTTTATACTGGGTCCCTACATTTGGAAGGGAAAGGGGGAGAGTGTTCTTTAATATGGGGTAGATACGATATTTTTATTTTCAAGACGAAGAAGTAAAAATAGTAGATGTTATTGAATGTATTTAAAAAATAAATACATCTAGGTTATATGGGAGATAACTTGAGGTGCTCTTCCCAGTATGAGTTCCAAGGAACACTGGTTTCACAGAATGCTCCCTGAAAACAGGTTCTAAGTGAAACAACTTTGGAATGCCGCATACCATTATGGAGTCATGATGTACATCAGGAAATTAAAGATTCTATGCTGTCACACACCAAAAGAAATCTAGCTGTTTTAGCCATTTTTCTTGAAGTTATCTGACCCTGTGACACTATTTTCCCATCTATGCCTACTAGTACTCCATAGAAATCATGTTCTTCTGGACATCTGAGAAAACAACTTGTAAGAACACTAATGTAATAATAATACATAGTACTTTTATTATTGTGCATATAATCTTATTTAATCCTTATGACATGTAGAGATAGACACTGTCCTTAAGAGTAACTAAGCTCTGGGGCACCTGAGTGGCTCAGTGGGTTAAAGCCTCTGCTTTCGGCTCAGGTCATGATCCCAGGGTCCTGGGATCGAGCCCCACATCTGGCTCTCTGCTCAGCGGGGAGCCTGCTTCCTTCTCTCTCTCTGCCTGCCTCTCTGTCTACTTGTGAGCTCTCTCTGTCAAATAAATAAATAAAATCTTTAAAAAAATGATTAAAAAAAAAGAGTAAGCTCTATTAAAGAGACTAAGTGAGGCTAGCTGTTGTAACAAACAACATTTGAATCTCAGTGGCTTGACACAATGAAGACTTCTTTCCACATCATAGTCTATTGACAGTTGAAGACAGGAAGCGCATGCAAAGGGGAGAAAAAAGAAATATTTTCCCTCTACCCCCCTTAGTTTCACTGGCTGGGGCCCAGCATATTGGACTGAGAAAAGACAGATTAATAGGAGAAAAATAAACAGAAGTGTATTAACGTGTGCATGCTGCATATATAGTCAGTGATGAGTAACTACAGGGGTGGTTAGAACTTGCCTATATAGCATCTTAGCAAAGAATAATAATTTTGTAGAGAGGAGACAACACAAAGGAAAGGACTTTGAGCTTCTAAGGGTGCCAAATTGCAGGAAGGCAAATATCCGGGGATACTGATAGTAGATAAGGTCTAGTTTGTAAGGTTAGTTTGTGTAGACCCTTTCTCAGTGCCTGCTCATCTCCCCTGATTAAGGTTGTTACCCTTCTCCTGGTACAGGAAGTTAGGGACAAGAGGACACCTTCACAAAGGGAATTTATATCCTGTTTTCAAGTAGAAACAGGGAAACCAGAGAGCTTGTATTGTACCTGCTTTTTCTCACTTGCCTTCAGCTCAAAATAATCCTCCTGCCAGAGTGGCATATTTTTAAGTGGCATATTCTGCTACCCTTCCCACCTTTGCACAGGTTCATTGAAGAGTGATTTGGTCTCCTTTCTTGAGTCCTAGGCCCTGGGCCCATGAAATCCTCCAGATCTTTTGTATTTGGTTGCCAGATAAGGAAAGAGAGTATGGGAGGTCCCATGAAGGGCTTCAGGAGTCATGCCTGGAAGTGATATACATCACCTTCACTCGTATCTTGTTAGTCAGAACTCAATCATTTGGCCCCACATTACTGCAGGGAGGCTGGAAAGGCCGTCTTCCTGTGAGCCCATGAGGAAAATGAGACAGGATTGGTGAGGTGAACAATATGGCTTTATCTCTGCCATGTTAGATTTAAGTCAGATAGATCTGGGTATGGATCCTTGATCTGTCTATCTCTAATTGAGTGACCTCCATGATTCACACAATATGTACATGTACATGTGATTTCACTTTATTTTCCTCACACAACCCAATATAAAACAGAGAGGATGACTCTCACATAACACTTTTGGGGAATTTGGGCTGCAAGGAATGATGGAATTTGAATAGTAGGTTTGAGGAAAACGAAATTATTTTTCCACTGGAAAATGGTGGAACAAAACACTTAGTCCCATAACTTGTTTTCACTATAATCTGTATCTAATGGATGCTGGGCCCTTCCTGTTCGTTTCAACTACAGATGACTACATGTCTCAGGGATAATCTGCTCAGAGCTCTCCCATGTCGTTCTTCTCACCGAGAAGCATTATCAGTTTTCCTTCTGCTCCCAGAATGTCCTGTGATGCATGATTCTAGGAACTGGTTGAGTCTGGTGGTTCCATTTGCAGAAGCTGTTTGTAAGATGAAAGACCGAACTTCACGAGTTCTGAGTAAGTTTGATGACTTTTGTCACTTTATCTGTACTCTCAGTAGAGAATCACTGAAGTAAAAGTTGGAGCAAATTTTGGATACAAGATTTAAAAATACACACATGTTTGGGTATATGGTATGTGAATGTTTGAAAAGATTAACCTAATATTATAATCATCGTTATTATACAAAGCATGTGTAACTCTTAGGTT
Source organism: Meles meles (assembly GCF_922984935.1). Classification (NCBI taxonomy): domain Eukaryota; kingdom Metazoa; phylum Chordata; class Mammalia; order Carnivora; family Mustelidae; genus Meles; species Meles meles. Next base: position 120,554,784 of record NC_060067.1, on the reverse strand, counting down.
TGCGTATGGCTTTGACATCAGAATTTAATAACCATAGAGGATCCAGTAAAGATATATCCATACTTTAAAACTTTGTTCATGTTTTAAAATTTGAGACATTTTGACCTGCAGGGGAGCAAAATTTGCCATCCCAAAATGTGTCTCTCTAGCATGTGGATTATTCTAGACTATTTTTAAGAAATAGAAGGCTCAGGAGGAACCATTGACCTTCCCCCTAACTGCCTAAAAGATGTAAAAGATAAGGCCTACTCCAGGAAGGGAGCTATCACCATAGGTAACTATAGTATAATATGAGTTAGGTGTGGTAGATAGGGGAGAACTTAGCAAAGTCTGTTAAAATTCCCCTCTGTATTCCTTTGTTTCCAAATGGCCCAGCAAACATTTGTTTACCAAACATTTACTCTTTTTCATCTTCCTGTGAATTGTCTTCCTTCCTTTTGAAGACTCAGATTCCTACCCTCTTCTCCTTAACTCTGCACAGCATATAAGACTTAACTGTCTGACTGCCTCTGGGTCTCATATTCTTATAGAGCCCGTATACATACAAAATTAAATTTGATTTTCTGTTAATCTGTCTCATTCATTTAATTCTTAGACCAGCCAAAAGAAACTTGAAGGGAAGAAGAAAGTTTTTCCTCCCCAACAGATCAGTGATGAAAAACAAATGTTAAACTTTGTGCTCTTACGTGTTGTTCTTATGTATTCAGTGCTATGGAATTTCCTTTTACAATTTTAAGCTAATGTTCAAGGTCCAAAGCTTTAAAGGTACAAAGGATATATATGATGAAATATAAGCCACCCAGTTCCCCTCCCAGAAAGCAGTTATAGAATATAGTTCTTTGTGTAAACTTTGAAAGATATGTATTTTAAAAAATAGAGACATATATTCTTTCTTTTTTTTTTTAAATTTTATTTATTTATATATTTGACAGAGAGAGATACAACCAGAGAGGGAACACAAGCTGGGGAGTGGGAAAGGGAGAAGCAGTCTCCCCGCTGATCAGGGAGCCCAATCCCAGGACCCTGGGATCATGACCTGAGCTCAAGGCAGACACTTAACCCACTGAGTCACCCAGGCACCTCTCTTTTTTTATTTTTTTAATGGTAGCACACCATTCACATTTTTTTTGCAACTTGCCTTTTCCCATCAACATTATATTGTAAGGCTATGTTTGTTCTGTTACAGGAACTGCCTGGTTCTATTTAATGGCTTATTAGTATTCTATTGGGAGAATATACTATAAATAGCTTTTTCCAAGCTTTTTCTATTATAATAGTGCTAACATGTATTTCTTTATATGAATATACATTTACACAGATAAGGAAAATTCCAGAAGGAAAATTACTAGATCAAATGTATGTGCATTTAAAATTTTGAGAGATTTTGCCAACTGACCCTGCACAGATCTTTAAGTGGTCCAAATTCATATTGTAGTCTATGTAAATCGCATGTAAAAGTACAACATGACAGCCGTGACAAAGGATATACAAATTTATACTTCATCAACAAATACAACAGCATCAGCCCATGCATTTTTCTACAGTATTATCAAACTTTGGAATTTGCCTTTCTGAAGAATCTCTTATTTTGAATTTTGATTTCCTCTTTTTTTTTCTTTAAAAGATTTTATTTATTTATTTATTTGACAGAAAGAAAGAGAGAGAGACTGTGCACAAGCAGGGGGAGTGGGAGAGGGAGAAGCAGGCTCCCCATTGAGCAGGGAACCCAACACAATGAGGGGCTTAATCCCAGGACCCTGAGATCATGACCTGAGCCAAAAGCAGTTACTTAACCAACTAAGCCACTCAGGCACCCAGAATTTTGATTTTCTAATTATGAATGAGATAGTGCTGGTTTTCCTATATCTCAATTCCATTCTCTGGGAACTATCAGTTCTTCCCTCTTAACCGATTTTTCCATGTGTTGTTGTTAGTGTTTTTCTTTTTTATTTAGGAGCTCTTTTTAAAAAATTTTGTTATTTGACAGATAGAGATCGCAAGTAGGCAGAGAGGCAGGCAGAGAGAGAGCCGGGAAGCAGGCTCCCTGCTGAGCAGAGAGCCCCATGCAGGGCTCCATCCCAGGGCCTTGGGAACATGACCTGAGCTGAAGGCAGAGGCTTAACCCACTGAGCCCCCCAGGTGCCCCTATTTAGGAGCTCTTAAATGATTAAGGCAATTAATACTTAATCAATAATATGAATTACAAATCTTTTTTCTCTGGGTTATTATTATTTTTTTTTACTTTGTGGTACTTTTGAATGCATAACTATTCTATAACATTTTTATGAAGGGGTGCATTGATGGCTCATTAGTTGAAGATCCAACTCTTGGTTTCGGTTTGGGTTGTGATCTCAGGGTACTAAGATCAGAACACCCCCCACCCCCACCCCTGCACTCAGTGCTCAGCAGGGAGTCGGCTTGGAATTCTTTCCCGCTTCCTCTGCCCATTCCCCTGCTCTCACTTGCTCTCTCTCTCAAATAAATAAATCTTAAGAAGAAAACAAAAAGCAAACAACAACAAAAATGTTTGTCACTTTAAAACATTTTTATGAAGTCTAGTATATGAACATTTTCTTTTATGGTTTCTGAGTTTAGATGATACTTCAGAAAGCCTATCTCACTCTGAAATTTAAAAAAAAAAAAAAAAAAAATCCCCAGGCACCTGGGTGGTTCAATCAGTTGAGCATCTGCCTTTGGCTCAGGTCATGATTCTAGGGTCCTAGCTGAGTCCCGCATGGAGCTCCCCGCTCTGAGGGGAGCCTCCTTCTCCACTTGCCCCTTCTTCCACTCATTCTCTCAATCTCTCTCTCTCACTCTCTCTCAAATAAATAAAATCTTTTTTAAAAGATTCCCATGCTCCTATTAGAATTTTTTAGGTTTCATTTATTTAAGTAATCTCTATACTCAAAATGGGTCTTGAATTCATGACCCTGAAATCATGAGTCACACACCCCTCCAACTGAGCCAGCCAGGTGTCCCCCTTTTCTTTTTTGAAGTAGGCTCCATGCCCAACATGGGGCTTGAACTCATGACCCTGAGATCAAGAGTAACATGCTCTACTGAATGAGCCAGCCAGGCAGGTGGCCCTCTCCTCCTAGAATTCTTATTGTTTCATTTTTATGTTTAAATCTTTGATCCATATGGAGTTTATCTTGATTAAACTTTATTTTTTCGGAGTCAGTTTTCAATTGTCCCCACACATTTATTGAATGATGTGTTTCATTCCCACTAATGTGCAATGTCACTTTTATCATATGCTAAAATGTCATGCATATTTGAGTCTATTTATGGAATCTCTATTTTGTAAATCTGCCTTTCATGCATCTGCATCATATTATTTAACTTGTATTAGCTATTTTAACATTTGATAGGTTTGTTTTCTGAGACTTATCCTTTAAAGATACAAAAATCCAAGTTGGAACCAAGTAATATTACAATATTGTTATTGAGTTAGTTTAAAAAATATACCTATATATACCAGATATTCATAGAGTCTGAAAATATAGAAATTATTTTTTTCAGATTGAAAGTGTCCTTTTTTTTTTTTCTTAAAGATTTTATTTATTTATTTGACAGACAGAGATCACAAGTAGGCAGAGAGACAGGCAGAGGTGGGGGGGAAGCAGGCTCCCTTGCTGAGCAGAAAGCCTGATGCGGGGCTCAATCCCAGGACCCTGGGGTCATGACTTGAGCCACCCAGGAGCCCCAAGATTGAATGTGTCCTTGATGAAGGGTACCTCAGTGGTTCAGTCATGATCCTGGGGTCCTGGGATCGAGCCCTGCATTGGGCTCGTGCCTGCTTCTGCAGCTCCCTCTGTTGTTTCCCCTGCTTCTGCTCTCTGGTGCTCTCTCACTCTCTGTCAAATAAATAAATAAAATCTTAAAAAAAAAAAAAAGAAAAGAAAAGATGAGATAATATCCTTGGTGACATGATATGCATGTATGTGTGTGTTTGTGTGTGTTCTTATGTATGTTTTCAGACTTTTAGATACTCTATGGAATTTTCAGTTTGAAAATCATGCAACCAGTCAAGCAGTCAGGTATTAACAGGAGCTATGAGCAAGTTTCTTCAGAATCCTAAAATTCGAGCTTTTAATTCCAATGATACTAAATTCATATCTATGAGTAATAAATGTCCAGGATGATATCCTGATACAAGATACTTTATAGATTTTGTAATCAGAAATGGAAACTATTACCTATTTCATACATTAAAGAACCCAGTAGAAACGGGGATTTTTTTTTGGAGGCTGCATATTTATCATGGCTGATTTTATATCCCTCAGAGCAGTGTTGGGCATCTTTGCAAGAATCTTCTTTCAACAAAATGGTCCAGATGCTTAAAACTGCCATTATCTCCCAGCTGTATCAGTGGACTGAAACCAGTCAGAATTACTGCAGTCTTAAAGCTCTTCTAGGAATGATGAAAGAAGTACATAAGGTAAGGGTTCCTCTGAGGGAATATATACCATTTTACTCAAAATCCCTCTGGAGTCCTCTTTTGTTTTGTTTCTGAAACAGAAAGAAAATGTTTTATTCTGTCCTTAGTAATTCAGAATTTTGCTTTTTTTGCGATGGGCTAGACTCTAACCATAGACTACATATTTTATATATATAACATATTTTATGTAATATATATTAGATACACAAATACTCAAAAAATGAGAATGACTCAGCATTCAGTAGAATACACAACATAATCTAGAAGTAATTTAAACTTACGGTACTAATAAACCTAATGATTTTTGAGGGAGAAGGAGGAGCCAGAGCATTTTAAATAAAAGAGCAGAATTAAATTAGTATTGTTCAATTAAAAATAATTAGCTAATGGGGTGGCAATCCTTATATCAGATCAATTAGATTTTAAGCCAAAGACAATAATAAGAGATGAGGAAGGACACTATATCATACTCAAAGGGTCTGTCCAACAAGAAGATCTAACAATTTTAAATATCTATGCCCCTAACATGGGAGCAGCCAAATATATAAACCAATTAATAACAAAATCAAAGAAATACATCGACAATAATACAATAATAGTAGGGGACTTTAACACTCCCCTCACTGAAACAGACAGATCATCCAAGCAAAAGATCAACAAGGAAATAAAGGCCTTAAATGACACACTGGACCAGATGGACATCACAGATATATTCAGAACATTCCATCCCAAAGCAACAGAATACACATTCTTCTCTAGTGCGCATGGAACATTCTCCAGAATAGATCACATCCTGGGTCATAAATCAGGTCTCAACCAGTACCAAAAGATTGGGATCATTCCCTGCATATTTTCAGACCACAGTGCTCTGAAGCTAGAACTCAATCACAAGAGGAAATTTGGAAAGAACCCAAATACATGGAGACTAAACAGTATCCTTCTAAAGAATGAATGGGTCAACCAAGAAATTCAAGAAGAATTGAAAGAATTCATGGAAACAAATGATAATGAAAACACAACAGTTCAAAATCTGTGGGACATAGCAAAGGCAGTCCTGAGAGGAAAATATATAGCAATACAAGCCCTTCTCAAGAAACAAGAAAGGTCTCAAGTACACAATTTAACCCTACACCTAAAGGAGCTAGAGAAAGAACAACAAAGAAAGCCTAAACCCAGCAAGAGAAGAGAAATAATAAAGATCAGAGCAGAAATCAATGAAGTAGAAACCAAAAACAATAGAACAAATCAATGAAACTAGGAGCTGATTCTTTGAAAGAATTAATAAGATTGATAACCCCCTGGCCAGACTTATCAAAAAGAAAAGAGAAAGGACCCAAATAAATAAAATCATGAATGAAAGAGGAGAGATCACAACTAACACCAAAGAAATACAGACAATTATAAGAACATACTATGAGCAACTCTACGCCAACAAATTTGACAATCTGGAAGAAATGGATGCATTCCTAGAGACATATAAACTACCACAACTGAACCAGGAAGAAATGGAAAACCTGAACAGACCCATAACCAGTAAGGAGATTGAAACAGTCATCAAAAATCTCCAAACAGGGGCGCCTGGGTGGCTCAGTAGGTTAAGCCTCTGCATTCAGCTCAGGTCATGATCTCAGGGTCCTGGGATCGAGCCCCGCATCGGGCTCTCTGCTCGGCAGGGAGCCTGCTTCCCCTTCTCTCTCTGCCTGCCTCTCTGCCTGCTTGTGATCTCTCTCTGTCAAATAAATGAATAAAATCTTTAAAAAAAAAAAAATCTCCAAACAAACAAAAGCCCAGGGCCAGATGGCTTCCCAGGGGAATTCTACCAAACATTTAAAGAAGAATTAATTCCTATTCTCCTGAAACTGTTCCAAAAAATAGAAATGGAAGGAAAATATCCAAACTCATTTTATGAGGCCAGCATCACCTTGATCCCAAAACCAGACAAGGATCCCATCAAAAAAGAGAATTACAGACCAATATCCTTGATGAACACAGATGCAAAAATTCTCACCAAAACACTAGCCAAGAGGATCCAAAGTACATTAAAAGGATTATTCACCATGACCAAGTGGGATTTATTCCAGGGCTGCAAGGTTGGTTCAACATCCGTAAATCAATCAATGTGATACAATACATTAATAAAAGAAAGAAAAAGAACCATATGATACTCTCAACAGATGCTGAAAAAGCATTTGACAAAGTATAGCATCCCCTCCTGAACTCTTCAAAGTGTAGGGATAGAGGGCACATACCTCAATATTATCAAAGCCATCTATGAAAAACCCACCGCAAATATCATTCTCAAAGGAGAAAAACTGAAAGCTTTTCCGCTAAGGTCAGGAACACAGCAGGGATGCTATTCAACATAGTACTGGAAGTCCTAGCCTCAGCAATCAGACAACAAAAAGAAATTAAAGGCACCCAAATCAGCCAAGAAGAAGTTAAACTATCACTCTTTGCAGACGATATGATACTTTATGTGGAAAACCCAAAAGACTCCACTCCAAAACTTCTAGAACTTGTACAGGAATTCAGTGAAGTGTCAGGATATAAAATCAATGCATAGAAATCAGTTGCATTTCTTTACACCAACAACAAGACAGAAGAAAGAGAAACTAAGGAGTCAATCCCATTTACAATTGCACCCAAAAACCATAAGATACCTAGGAATAAACCCAACCAAAGAGGCAAAGAATCTATACTCAGAAAAATATAAATACCCATGAAAGAAATTGAGGAAGACACAAAGAAATGGAAAAATGTTCCATGCTCCTGGATTGGAAGAACAAATATAGTGAAAATGTCTATGTTACCTAAGGCAATCTACACATTTAATTCAATCCCTATCAAAATCCCATCCATTTTTTTCAAAGAAATGGAACAAATAATCCTAAAATTTATATGGAACCTGAAAAGACCTTGAATAGCCAAAGGAATATTGAAAAGAAAGCCAAAGTTGGTGACATCACAATTCCGTACTTCAAGCTCTATTACAAAGCTGTCATCATCAAGACAGCATGGTACTGGCACAAAAACAGACACATAGATCAATGGAACAGAATAGAGAGCCCAGAAATAGACCCTCAACTCTATGGTCAACTAATCTTCGACAAAGCAGGAAAGAATGTCCAATGGAAAAAAGCCTCTTCAACAAATGGTGTTGGGAAAATTGGACAGCCACATGCAGAAAAATGAAATTGGATCATTTCCTTACACCACACACGAAAATAGACTCAAAATGGATGAAGGACCTCAATGTGAGAAAGGAATCCATCAAAATCCTTGAGGAGAACACAGGCAGCAACCTCTTCAACCTCAGCTGCAGCAACTTCTTCCTAGGAACATCGACAAAGGCAAGGGAAGCAAGGGCAAAAATGAACTATTGGGACTTCATCAACATCAAAAGCTTTTGCACAGCAAAGGAAACAGTTAACAAAACCAAAAGACAACTGACAGAATGGGAGAAGATATTTGCAAACGACATATCAGATAAAGGGCTAGTATCCAAAATCTATAAGGAATTTAGCAAACTCAACACCCAAAGAACAAACAATCCAATCAAGAAATGGGCAGAGGACATGAACAGACATTTCTGCAAAGAAGACATCCAGATGGCCAACAGACACATGAAAAAGTGCTCCACGTCACTCGGCATCAGGGAAATACAAATCAAAACCACAATGAGATATCACCTCACACCAGTCAGAATGGCTAAAATTAACAAGTCAGGAAATGACAGATGCTGGAGAGGATGTGGAGAAAGGGGAACCCTCCTCCACTGTTGGTGGGAATGCAAGCTGGTGCAACAACTCTGGAAAACAGCATGGAGGTTCCTCAAAATGTTGAAAATAGAACTACCCTATGACCCAGCAATTGCACTACTGGGTATTTACCCTAAAGATACAAACATAGTGATCCGAAGGGGCACGTGTACCCGAATGTTTATAGCAGCAATGTCTACAATAGCCAAACTATGGAAAGAACCTAGATGTCCATCAACAGATGAATGCATAAAGAAGAGGTGGTATATATACACAATGGAATACTATGCAGCCATCAAAAGAAATGAAATCTTGCCATTTGCGACGACGTGGATGGAACTAGAGCGTATCATGCTTAGTGAAATAAGTCAATCGGAGAAAGACAACTATCATATGATCTCCCTGATATGAGGACATGGAGAAGCAACATGGGGGGTTGGGGGATAGGAGAAGAATAAATGAAACAAGATGGGATTGGGAGGGAGACAAACCATAAATGACTCTTAATCTCACAAAACAAACTGGGGGTTGCTGGGGGGAGGTGGGATTGGGAGAGGGGGAGGGGGCTATGGACATTGGGGAGGGGAGGCGAACCATAAGAGACTATGGACTCTGAAAAACAACCTGAGGGTTTTGAAGGGTCAGGGGTGGGAGGTTGGGGCAACCTGAGGGTTTTGAAGGGTCAGGGTGGGAGGTTGGGGGAACAGGTGGTGGGTAATGGGGAGGGCACGTTTTGCATGGAGCACTGGGTGTTGTGCAAAAAGAATGAATACTGTTACGCTGAAAAAATAAATAAAATGGAAAAAACAAACAAACAAACAAACAAACAAACAAAAAAACCACATTAAGATACTACCTCACACCAGTTAGAATGGCCAAAATTAGCAAGACAGGAAACAACATGTGTTGGAGAGGATGTGGTGAAAGGGGAACCCTCTTACACTGTTGGTGGGAATGCAAGTTGGTGCAGCCACTTTGGAGAACAGTGTGGAGATTCCTCAAGAAATTAAAAATAGATGGGGCGCCTGGGTGGCTCAGTGGGCTAGGCCGCTGCCTTCGGCTCAGGTCATGATCTCAGAGTCCTGGGATCGAGCCCCGCATCGGGCTCTTTGCTCCGCAGGGAGCCTGCTTCCTCCTCTCTCTCTGCCTACTTGTGATTTCTGTCTGTCAAATCAATAAAATATTTAAAAAAAAAAATTAAAAATAGAGCTTCCCTATGACCCTGCAATTACACTACTGTATATTTACCCCAAAGATACAGATGTAGTGAAAAAAAGGGCCATTTGTACCCCAATGTTTATAGCAGCAATGGCCACGGTCGCCAAACTGTGGAAAGAACCAGGATGTCCTTCAACGGACAAATGGATAAGGAGGATGTGGCCCATATACACTATGGAGTATTATGCCTCTACCAGAAAAGATGAATACCCAACTTTTGTAGCAACATGGACGGGACTGGAAGAGATTATGCTGAGTGAAATAAGTCAAACAGAGAGAGTCAATTATCATATGGTTTCACTTATTTGTGGAGCATAACAAATAACATGGAGGACATGGGGAGATGGAGAGGAGAAGGGAGTTGAGGGAAATTGGAAGGGGAGGTGAACCATGAGAGACTATGGACTCTGAAAAACATCCTGAGGGTCTAGAAGGGGTGGGGGGTGGGAGGTTGGGGGAACAAGTTGGTGGGTATTAGTGAGGGCACATGTTGCATGGAGCACTGGGTGTGGTGCAAAAACAATGAACACTGTTATGCTGAAAAGAAACAATAAAAAAAAAAAGAAAAAAAAGTACTTGGATTTTTATGGTGCTTTTATTCCCAAGATCTCAAAATTGTTTCCAGTATATCTGTGCCCCAAGAACTGGTTTACTAATCTCCATTGTCAACATCTGTTATCTTTTATAGTATTTATGAAAACTGGATAAATTATAGATCAAAAATTGGAAGTTTTATAGAATTCTATTTTATCAATGCCAAATGCATTGGGTTTATAGAGCTCTATTCTAATTATCTATATAATAACCATATATATAATAGATTAAATAATTTACTAATAGAAAATAAAATTCACAAGTCATATTTTCTCTAAGGTAAACACAGCTAACTGTCGGCTACCAGAAAATACTTTCATCATAGATGAATTCCCCAGTGGGTTGATCTTTAATGAAACTACAAGAAGACTGTTCTTTAGGGATAACAACCTGGTAAGACTAAAATTTTTATTTCTGAAAATTTTCATACTTTATAGCAGGACACATTAGTAGCTGGGTATCTTGTTGCTAAATCAAGATTTGAACATTTCTTCATTGCAATGCTGAACTGCTAAATTAGATGATCACTGAAAACCTAAACACCTTTAACTCACAAAACAGATGCATTTTCTTAGAAAGTTTTCTAGCCACTTTGAATTTTTAAAAATAGATTGCAAAAAGAATAGAGGGAAACAATTTAAAATGATGAGGTAGGGGGCCCTGGGTGGCTCAGTGGGTTGAGCCCCTTCCTTCCACTCAGGTCATGATCTCAGGGTTCTGGGATTGAGGGTTCTGGGATCGAGACCCGCATCGGGCTCTCTGCTCGGCAGGGAGCCGGCTTCCCTGCTCTCTCTCTGCCTGCCTCTGCCTACTTGTGATTTCTGTCTGTTAAATAAATAAACAAACAAACACAATCTTAAAAAACAAACAAACAAACAAAAAAAACGATGAGGTAAAGGAATGAAATTTTTTCCCTTTGAATTATTAAAACTATTATCTCTTGTTATTTTTTAGATACCTGCAGAAAACCTCAGTCCCATCATTTTCAGTGATTTCCCATTTATTTTTAATTTGCTATCCAAGATTCAATTATTACGAGCTGAGTCCCAGTTGAAAATGCTGGTATGTATGCTCTACTTTTTTTTTATTATGCAAAATTACAAACATATACAAAATAGAGATAATGGTGTAATGAGCCCCATCACAAAGTTCCAGTCATCATCAACATTTGCCCATCAACAATTTCCCCATGGATCACCTTTGTTGGTTTTGTTGTTGTTACTATTTCATTTGAAGTATTTTAAAGCAAATCCCAGACCCAATTTCCTTTCACCTTTCTATACTTCAGTGCATTGTTTCCGGTTGTTTCACTCTTATTCATGCCGAGATTTGTCAGTGGGTTCGGGTGGTGAACACATGATTCTTCTATTGTAATGCTTCCCGTCAACGCTTTGTTTAATAATTCTCTCTGTTGTTTTGGTTGAGGTTTGCAAAATAGCATTATTTCTAATCATATCATTCCTTCCAAAGTTATTAATTGAATTCTGTAAAGAGCTTTTCCTCATCAACCTGGGCCATTTGGCTACATTCATATAGGAAAGTAGAATGATGCTTAAGCCTTTTTCTTTATTAAATGTTGCCAAATCACTGCACAGAGAGGTTGTACTAATTTATGTTACTACCAGTAACATATACACTATAATCAGTGCAGAGTGTTATCAAGCTTTGTGCTCTTTTTCGACTGAACAGGTTAATCATGATTATTTTGGCTAATTTTAATTGGTTTTCTCATTATTATATAATGGCTGAGTCCTCACTTTAGATAATATCCATTGTTTTCCTTCTGTGAGCAAATGCTGAAATGATCTAGTAACTGCTCTTTCTCTCTCCTTTTCCTTCCTCCTCTCTCCAGTTGTTGTTGTTGTTTAAAGATTTTATTTATTTGACAGATAACAAGTAGGCAGAGAGAGAGAGAGAATGGGGGGAAGCAGTTTCCCTGCTGAGCAGAGAGCCCGATGCCGGGCTCGATCCCAGGACTCTGGGTTCATGACCTGAGCGGAAGGCAGAGGCTTTAACCCACTGAGCCACCCAGGCGTCCCGTCCTCTATCCAGTTTTAGTTACTACTGTGATCTTAGTGTTTGGATTTCATATATGCTTAAGAGCTTGGAGCTTGATATGTAGCTCCATCTGATATTTTTTAATTCCCAAATAACGGCTATGAGTCAGTCAGTGAGTTTATTCTATTTCCTATTTACTCTCTTCCTTCTGCTTCTTTTCGAGTCGTGGAATTATTCCCACAGAACATTTACATGCTATTTCATCTCTCTTAACCACCATTAGCGTTCATTCTCAGTTAAGTATTTAAGTACTTACCCCACTCCCAGACACCATGCTAAAGATTTTCCAAACATGTTTTGATTGCTGAGGTCTGTCTAGGTTATTCCTCAGAAAACGTTCCTATTTATACTTTAAAAACTCACAGGAATCAGAGGTGCCTAGGTGGCTCAGTTGGTTAATCGACTACCTTCGGCTCAGGTCATGATCTTGGAGTCCTGGGATCAAGTCCCACATCAGGCTCCCTGCTCTGCGGGGAGTCTGCTTCTCCCACTGACCTCTCCTCTCATGCGCTCTCTCTCTCTCTCTCTCTCTCTCAAGTAAATAAATAAAATCTTATTAAAAAAAAAACAAACTCACAGGAATCAGAAGTCATACCCATTCCTTTTATTAATAATTTAAAGGATACAGGCCATCTAGGTGAAATATGGAAAAGTCTGGGACATCATATGCAGAAAAGGAGCCACTTCAATTATAAAACATTTCCTTGGTACTCTTAATTATGCAGCTTATGTGACATTTCCCAATGATCCATGCCCCATAAATCCATAAATTCCAGCTTTATTTATGTGAAGCAACCTAGGTGGGTAGGGTACATCCTGCTAAAAGCATTCCATAAATAAAGACTCTCCCTTTTGTTACTATTATTAGTGTCTGCCATCGGCATGTTTACAAGATTTCTTTTCTTTCCCAGCCACCTCTTTTTACATTTTCCTAACATCCCTGGTAATGGGAGAAATTATGTTTCCTTTAAACTGGTCCCTCCCTTGCGGTATTTTCTTCTACGGCAGTATTCAGTGTAGCAGGGCTACTGGTAGTGAGGAGTTAGTGAGGGCTGTGTGTATAGAAGAACCAGGCAGCTTGGATATGATGAAGGATCGGGAAAGGTCTGAGTCCAAGAAAATTCTTCAGTTGTAGTTGTCATGGGTGAAAGTAGCAAGGAGACTCCACAATCCTGACGTCCAAAGGAGAGAGGATGGGCCTATTCAAAACTGTAAACTCCAAACTATATTATCAATTCCCATGCATAAATGTGGAAAGAGGAAACCAATACATGGGGAATTGGGGTAGAGCAACTGGAAAACAAGATAAAATGCAGGTTTCCTGCCTAATTCTCGGTTAAGTGAAAGAAAGTTGGGGCTATAGAGGCCATATATACCTCTCCCTGCTACAGTGAGTGGAGGATGTTGCTGGCCACTCCCTGTCACTGGGAGCCACCGGTCGTGGTGCTCAGCATTCAGCATTGCTGAAGTGTCCCAGAGTCACAGACTCCTGGGCCACCAGAAGAGATGACCTATAATCAGGAAGGACCAGAAATTCCACCTGTTTCATCTCCCTACAAACCTGGAACTTTTTTTATAATGAACATATTCGGGAAAAACCAGAAGAATCTAGTGGAATCATGTACAATTTCTCAAGATATAGTAGTGGCAGAGATCTGGGACAGGCTTTCCCAAGCCCAGAGTCACACAGACGCTTCTCTGAGATGCTTGTAAGAATGCTGCTGTGGGTAACCACACCCAGCCTGGAAACCTGGAATAGGATCGCTATTATCCACCTGTCTTGTTGTCACTGTTTGCGGGACAGGTCCCAAAGATAGCTACAATGATTTATGAGTCCTAATACTCCTTTTTGTCCTTAGGATATAGCAGAAGCCCTAGAGAAGTGTTAAAGCTCAAAGCAAGGCTAGTAAGTCCAATACTAGATTTCTAATCCGAGGGGGTTCAGCAGAAATAAGATATTGACTGGAGTATACGGAAATGTTGAAAATTCAGAGAAGCTAAATGGAAGTACTATGTAGAGTGACTGGGAGCATCACTCTCACACAGTGAGGCCACTGGTGGCACATTTTTACAGGGCTCTCCTATGAATCAGGTAGGTGGATCACAGTTATTTGAACAAGAGTGGATCTTCGCTGAGCAAGTCTTTCCTCTGATCTTTTTCCTACTTTAACATCATCCCTGAGCTCCTACGCTACCCTTATATTCTTGGGGATTATGGTGCTAAAACTCTGCTTCTTAAGACTGATGGTGGATGAATGATTCAGCATATTGAATACCACTATTGCCTTTAAGGATCATGTTTACTTTGAATGAGATCGCTTGTAATTACTTAGCTGTACCTCCATGGTGACTAATGCCCTGAATATAATTCCTAGATGCCATGGTTTCACAGATCCTGGGATCTCCTTATCTTCTGTAGTATAGTGTAGATACGATGGCCTTTTTTCTGAAATATTTACAATCTGAGTATATAGCAATGTATATAGCAATAGTAGGCATGAGCGTATGCATACAGACTACATTTATTTGACATAGTAAACACTTCGTAGTGTTCCTGTGAGAGTCATAAAATATTTCTTTCTTTCTTTCTTTTTTTTTTTTTTAGGACTTAAAGCAGAGAGAATACCTGGATCGGGGGCAAGGAATTCTTCAGTTCAACGAATCCCCTACATTTATACTTAGAGTCAGACGAGGTCACCTAGTTGAAGACGCTCTGCGTCAGTTAAGCCAAGTTGAAGACACCAACCTCTGTAAAGGATTAGTGGTAAAGTAAAAATCTCTTTGGACATTTTTACTAATGTGAAGGGGAAACATTTGTATAATACAGCAAAGGAAGAGCCTGCCTTTGCACCTATATTTATCAGCTGTAGGTTTCCAGAATTCTGGGGGTGCCAGGCTGGCTCAGTTGGTAGAGTATGTGACTGTGGATCTTGAGGTTGAGAGACTGAGCCCCACATTGGACAAAGAGATTACTTAATAAATAAAAAATAATAATTCCTTGCTTACCCTTTAGAGAAAAGCTATGGGATGTTTAATTGAATGTTGGGATTCTGTGTAAACTATTAATTACCTATAGCTACAAAACTGCTGCATAATGAACCATCCTAAAGCTTAATGACTTAAAAAGACAATATTATAGAGATCTGAAATTCAGCTAAGGATCTCCTAATTTAGGTTGAATTCACTTGGGTCGATTTGTAGATTTTTGTCTGCACGTTTTCACGTGTTTGGGAGTTAGGCAGGAACTGGCTCATCAAGGCTAGATTAAGCTTGGCTGGGGCAGTGTCGCTGTTTCTTGTGCTTTTCATCTTCCTGGGACCAGCATGCATGTTCTTCTCACTTCTGTGCCGAAGGTATAAGATAGCAAATCCAATCACACAACTAACATGGTTTAGTCAAAGCAAGTTACATGCTGAACCCAAGTCAAGGGCTGATGAAATATATTCAGCCTCTTTGGAGGAAGGAATTGCAAAGTCACACGCCACAGACATGGATCAAGGAGGGTAAAACATATTGATGCAATCAACAAGCAGCAGGTAGAAAAGATACTTTTCCTACATTTTGGCTCTTGTTTTAGTCATAGAGTATCCACTATATTGGTTCTAATTCTAGTCATCTTTCACTTTATCCTTTGTGGGTACCTGTAGGGTGTGTATTGTGTTTATCTCAGATCATCTGCCCTATTGAGGCCATAGAATGATGAGTAACTCTTTAGGTAAAAGCTGGACTCTGTCCAGTGGGAGTGGTTTTCCTGGTATAAGCCATAAGAAGGAGACTTAGGTTCTCAGAGAAGAAACCAGAACCTAGAGGATGGGCTCAGCCAAGAGAGGGATATTTCCCAACCTGGGACTGAATGGCAAACAAACTATTTTATAAGCCAGACTTTGTAGTTGTATATTTCATTATGTATTCACTTTCTTTTAAATCATCATTATGAGGAAATCAATAGAAAATTACTCCATCCACAGGAGATATCAGAGAGGTAGAAGGTGAACTTCAAGGTAGATCCAATCAAAATGTAGACTCTTGAACAAGGCAAGGTTGTCAAAGCCAGTTATGTGTGGTTCCTGACCACAGTGAAGGCAGACTTGCTGGTTTAAGTGAGGAGAAATTGGAAAAGTAGAAGTAAGCTTCATTTGTTATTGGGATATCCAGGTAGAAGGTAAGGTGGGCACTTGGAGATGAGATGGTAGTCTGTGGCCAGGGAGTTAGGTGAGGGGTGGCAGAGATATAATCTTAAGGCAAAGAAAGGAGAAAGAGTATGCCTCGTGGGGCTTAGTGATGCTTATATTACAACAACAACAACAATAAAAAGCTAATTAAGTGTCCAGCTCTTCCTTTTGGCTCAGGTTGTGATCTCAGGGTTATGCAAATGAGCCGTGCTTCAGGCTCCACACTCAGCGGGGAGTCTGCTTCAGACTCTTTCTCCCTCTCCCTCTGCCCCTCCCTCCCTGTGAGAGTACACACTCTCTCTCTGTCAAAAATAATAAATATGGGCGCCTGGGTGGCTCAGTGGTTTAAGCCGCTTGCCTTCGGCTCGGGTCATGATCTCAGGGTCCTGGGATCGAGTCCCACGTCGGGCTCTCTGCTCAGCAGGGAGCCTGCTTCCCTCTCACTCTCTCTGACTACCTCTCTGCCTACTTATGATCTCTCTCTGTCAAATAAAAAAAAAAAAATCTTAAAAAAAATAAAAAAAAATAATAAATATTAAATAATTAAATAAATAATAAAGAAAAATAACATCTTTAAAAACAAACAAATAAGATACAAAGAAATTGACCAGGAAAGGAAGCAGAAAAGTAGTTAGAGTGGTAACAGGAAAACTGGGACAATACTGGCCATAAAGGTAGATTTTAGAGAAGGACATTTCCTACAGCATAACTTTTAACAAAGCTAGAACAGTTTTGGCATCTCAGACTTAATACTTGGGTAGGTTAAGCTGCCATACATGTTCAGTGTGAATAGTGTTAAGTTGAAAATATTATAAAAAATGATTTTTTTCAAAAATATTTTATTTTATTTTTTTATTTTTATTTTTTTAAAGATTTTATTTATTTATTTGACAGAGAGAGATCACAAGTAGATAGAGAGGCAGGTAGAGAGAGAGAGAGAGGGAAGCAGGCTCCCTGCCGAGCAGAGAGCCCGATGCGGGACTCGATCCCAGGACCCCAAGATCATGACCTGAGCCGAAGGCAGCGGCTTAACCCACTGAGCCACCCAGGCGCCCTCAAAAATATTTTAAAAAATAAATAAGGGGCTCCTGGCTGGCTCAGCCAGTTGGTGGAGAATGCAACCCTTGATCTCAGGGTTGTGAGTTTGAGCCCCATGTTGGGTATACAGATTCCTTAAAACTAAAATCTTTAAAAAAGTAAAATAAAATTTAAAAGGAAATAATAGTAGAACTGAAGAAAGAAAAATAAAAGGATAGTTTACACATGAGAGCCATGGGTCATCAGGTCTGATAGTTTCTTCAAAGGTGCTAAAGCCAGGGGGACTGGGAGAGTAATTTGTCAGAAGTTCTAATGAGGGAAGAGGCAGGAGAAAAAGCTATTGACTGGAGCCAAAGTTGTAAAATCTGAATGATGAGATGAAGATAGACAGTAAGACGGAAGAACCAGGGACCTGAAGCACATCAAAATTTTGGTTTTAGACTCTGGTCAAAATAATCAGTGGGGGTGCCTGGGTGGCTCAGTGGGTTAAAGCCTCTGCCTTCGGCTCAGGTCATGGTCCCAGGGTCCTGGGATAGAGCCGAGCATCGGGCTCTCTGCTCAGTGGGGAGCCTGCTTCCTCCTTTCTCTGCCTGCCCCTCTGCCTACTTGTGATCTCTGTCTGTCAAATAAATAAATTAATTAATAAATAATCTTAAAAAAAATAATCAGTGAATGCTTAGTCTTGCTAGAATCCCTCTTTACTTGGTTCATGTGGCGGTGTAGAGGACGCGCACACACACACTAATCTGACTGTGAATAGGTTCATGGCATCTCCTGCTCAGCAGGAAATTGAGGGAGAACAGATTGCGGGGAGGTGTGGGATTGAAGGGGTATGGGATTCCAGGAATTCTGATGATGGCAGGAGGTTTGAAACTTTTCCACGAAGATCAAGGCATCCTATTTTAAATCTGAGCCTGTGAATGTGTTCTCTTTCCTCAGATTGAATTTACTAAAGAAATATATTCTTCGGGGTACGGGGTAATAGCTGAGTTCTTCTACTATATATTTGAAGAGATGACCAAGGCAGAATATGGAATGTTCATATATCCTGAAGAAGGTTCTTACATGTGGTTTCCTGTCAGCGTAAGTCTTTTATTTTCTTACAGTTTTCCAGGACAGAAAAAGTATATCATATACTGCAACACGAAAACCATAATAATAATAATGTAAATTATTTAGAGGCTATTAGAAAAGCAGAATCTCAGGTCCCACTCCAGATCAGAGCATGTATTCTATAAGATCCCCAGGTGCTTCTGTGCATGTTAAATTTTTTTTTTTAAGATTTTATTTATTTATTTGACAGAGATCACAAGTAGGCAGGGAAGCAGGCAGGAGAGAGAGGGGGAAGGAGGCTCCCTGCTGAGCAGAGAGCCTGATGAGGGGCTCGATCCCAGAACCCTGGGATCATGACCTGAGCCGAAGGCAGAGGATTTAACCCACTGAACCACCCAGGCGTCCAGCATGTTAAATTTTTAATTAGCAATAATCGCGCCTCGGATAAACCTCATTGGCTACGATACTGCCACTGCGCAAAGCTTGTGTTAAATTTTTAAATAGCTTTTATGAAGTACATTTGATATACAATAACCTACACATCAGGTGTTCAACTTGGTTAAGTTCTGATTACAAATATATCCATGAAACTGTCACCACAATCAAAATAATGAACATATTCATCATTCCCCCAAATTTCCTCATACCCTTTTCTAATCCCACCCTCCACACACTTCCTGCCCCATGCCCACACAACCACTGATCTGATTTCTGTCATTCTGGAGTACTTTGAATTTCCTAGAATTTTATATAAATTATAAGATTTCTATTTGAGGGCCAGCTTTGCCGTTAGCAGGCGAATGACATTGAGCTACTTATGTAATAGCCTCAATCTTCATGTCTATTTACTTCTTACAGCTATTGTAAGGATAAATGTTAAAAATGCATTTAGAGGGATGCATGGGTGGCTTAATTGGTTAAGTGTCTGCCTTCGGCTCAGGTCATGATCCCAGGGTCCTGGAATCAAGTCCTGAATTGTCCCCTACTCAGCAGGGAGTCTGCTTCTCCTTCTGCCTGCCGCGCTCCCCCTGCTGTGCTCTCTCTCTGATAAATAAATAAATAAGTAAATAAAATATTTTTTTAAAAATGCATTTAGGATTTTCAGGCTAGTTGTCTCTTGGCTGCGCTATAGTGATGGTCCGGCAAGAGGTGGCCAGTGTTTTCCCTCATCTGGGCCTACAAAGTGCAAAGAGTAAAGCTGTTTCATCAGGACTCTTTCCTTCCTTCCACCCACCTTCACTGTCAACAGCATCAGTCACCTTCCCTGACCTATATGCTTGTCCCTGTCTGCACACCGAGGCTGAGGGCAGTATCACCGAAGGGGACACACTTGTCTGACACACATGACATGCCTGATGCACAATGAAAGTGCAGATAAAGAGTACTCTTCTTTCTGCTGTGTCTTTTTTCCACATGAATTTGAAGGCAAAGATGATAACATTAAATAATGACAACCTTGGCTTATAAGGCTATCCGAGCATATTTTTTTAATATTCCAGATATACTTTCAGTAATAAAAAGTAAATTCATTTATTTAATATTTTGAACTGCTAGTTTATATTTTATCTTAAGGAAGAAATTTTTTTTTTTTAAAGATTTATTTATTTGACAGACAGAGATCACAAGTAGGCAGAAAGGCAGGTAGAGAGAGAGAGGAGGAAGCAGGCTCCCCACTGAGCAGAGAACCCGATGCAGGGCTCAGTCGCAGGGCTCGATCCCAGGACCCTGGGATCATGACCTGAGCCGAAGGCAGAGGCTTTAACCCACTGAGCCACCCAGGCGCTCTTAAGGAAGAAATTTAAATTGTATTAAAGCCTGTGTAAGAAGCTCGAACTTTCTTTTCCTGAAACCCACTTTGTTCCTAATTTGTGACTTTTAGAAAAGGAAACCAAAACCAATTTTTACTAATCTATTTTTTTTAAAGATTTATTTATTTATTTATTTATTTGACAGAGAGAGATCACAAGTAGATAGAGAGGCAGGCAGAGAGAGAGAGGGAAGCAGGCTCCCCGCTGAGCAGAGAGCCCGATGTGGGACTCGATCCCAGGACCCTGAGATCATGACCTGAGCCGAAGGCAGCGGCTTAACCCACTGAGCCACCCAGGCGCCCAATTTTTACTAATCTAATTACCCCTTTGGAATATTGATTATTTCTAATACCTTGGGGATTTTTTTTCTTCTCCTTTTCCAGCCTGTATTTGAAAAGAAGAGATATTTCCTTTTTGGGATCCTGTGTGGACTCTCCCTGAACAACTCAAATGTTGCCAACCTTCCTTTTCCACTGGCTCTTTTTAAGAAACTTCTGGACCAAAAGCCATCATTGCAAGATTTAAAAGAACTCAGTCCTCTTTGGGGAAAGTAAGTAATATTTTTCCAGAACTATGTTAAGTCTCAGTTACTCAAGAACAAATGATGTTAATCACACATACACACAGAGACAAGGTCTTCAATTTTAATAAAGTATACTCTTTTGATGAATTTGAATCTTAACCCGACTTATAATAAAGTATGCCTTCAAGAATAAGGAAAAGCCAAGTGCTCTTCTAATTATCAACCTACAAGAGAGTCTAGTATCTTAAATTTATCTAGATGGAAACTGTACACAATATTCCTTTTTTATTTTGAAAGATTTTATTTATTCATTTAGAGAGAGACAGACAGCAAGGGTGGAGGGGCAGAGAGAGAGAGGGAGAAAGAGAATCTCAAGCCGACTCCACACTCAGCCCAGAGCCCAATGAGGCTCAATCCTATGACCCTGAGGTCATTAAGAGTAGGATGCTTAACCAATGAGCCACCCAGGTGCCCTGGAAATAATATTTTTAATGAGAAACATGCATGCTATATTTATTTTCATAAATCATATTTAGTCATTTAATTAATTAATTTTTAAAGATTTTATTTATCTATCTGACAGAGAGAGAGAGCACAAGCAGGGGGAGAAGCAGGCAGAGGGAGAGGGAGAAGCAGGCCCCCCTGCGGATCAGGGAGTCAGATGTGGGACTTGAATCCCAGGATCATGCCCCGAGTTGAAGGTAGATGCTTAACCCACTGAGTCACACAGGCGCTGTCATTTAATTTATTTAAATTCATCAGCATGTCATCAACTCTATTTTTTAAGTACTGAAAAATACTTGTTCTAAGTATATGCTGCCGAAGCGTTATATACTTTTATATATATAGTTATATATATATAACATTAGTTTTATATATATATATATATATAGTTATATAGTTAAAAGATAAACTATATCCTGTGAGGAAAATACTAGCAACATAGATGATAGACAAAAGATTAGTATTGCTAATATATAAATATAAATATATATGTGTGTGTCATCACGGATGTATACACACATGTGCACACACACATATATGGCTAATCAAAAAATGAAAATATGCTCAATCTTCCTAGTACTTAAGGAAATATGAATGAAAATGAGATGTCCTTTTTGTGCTTACAGACTGACAAATGTTAAAAAGTTTTTCATAAAATATACAGTTGGCAACAGATTGAAAAGGATTCTCTTCTGACGTACTATTTGTGTAAGAGTAAACGGCCTGGATTTACACTATATGCCCTCACACTCTAGAGAACAGCACTTCTCAACCTTGGCAACACTGAGATTTGCGGCTAGATAATTCTTTGTTGTGGAAGGCTGATCTGGGCATTGTAGGATATTTAACAGCTAAGGGGGCTGCTACCAACTAGATGCCAGTAGTGACCTTCCCCCTAATTGTAACAACCAAAGATATCTCCAAATTTTGCCAAATGTCCTCTAGGGGTCAAAATCTCCCCTGATAGGGAATCACTGGTCTATAGGAAGGGGCTCCTTTCTGTAATTTCCATCAAGACACAGCAGTGTCTATGTATTAGCAGTGACCCAACAAACTGTAAAACAAGGTTAACTCTAAGAAGAAGGAGTGGGAAGATAAGGACATTTAGTGGCATTTTATTCATTTCTTGATTGCTCAAGAGTTTTTCTACTGAACATTTATTTTTGAAATGTGAGAAGATCGAGAATATAATTTTTATTTTTTTAATTAAATATTACTTTTTAAATGAAAATTTTCATTAGGAATTTGCAAGTTCTAGATAATGAAGCTGATGACCTTGGAGAAGAACTTGACATATATTTTTCTGTGAGTACCAACGTAGTTTAGTTTTCATCTGTTTTTTAGAATAATTTTTATTATATTACCTTAAATATGGGATTTCTTTTTTTAAAAATTTTCCACCCTGCCCCCTTGGGATTCCTTTTTGGAGCACATTTCACTTCCATATTATATGACTTTCCTCCCACCTGCTCCTCCTTTGATACCTTATGTTTATATAGTCTCAAAGAAAGTGAAAATATAGCAGTTATGCAATCAGTGTGAACAACATAAACCACTAAATGCTTAAGACTATATATAGCATATACTAGGGTATGCTTTTTAATTTTTATATGTATTTAAAAGGCTGAACTACATAATTATTTAGTTCCCAGTTATAATTAGTTATAGGGAAGAATGTCCTGGCAATAATGGTATTGTGGTTGTGTTGGGAAGGAAGAATTTATTCTTTCAAAGTCCTAGTTGGACTAAGAATCAAATTGACATGACAAAGATTAAAGGAGAATATCAGATTTAATTTTGTATGTACAAGGAATCCATCCAGACATGGAAGTTCCAAAGACAGGCAAAATGACGTATATATGTCAATTCTGAACTAAGGAGAAGGGGGTAGGGGCCTAGGACTTCAGAGGGAAGAAATGCAACTTACAGGAAGATGAAAAAGAGCAAATGTTTGGTAAACAAATGTTTGTTGGGCAGCTCAGAAACATGGAACATAGAGGACTTTTTAAAAATATTTATTTATTTGACAGAGAGACAGCAAGAGAGGGAACACAAGCAGGGGGAGTGGGAGAGAGAGAAGCAGGCTTCCTGCCAAGCAGGGAGCCCAGTGCGGGGTTCAGTCCCAGGACCCTGGGATCATGACCCGAGCAGAAGGTAGATGCTTAACAACTGAGCCACCCAGGTGCCCCAGCAGAGAGGACTTTGATCAAATGGGCCACCATGCCTAGTTCAGAGTCTATGTAGTTGTCTGTGGTGGTAGCTCTCTTCCTGGAGCAGGTCCTCTATCTAAATTACTTTTAGACAGTTGTTGGGGGAGGTGAAGAGCTTTTCCTGAATCTGTTGGAGGTTTTAAAAATTTTGTTATTTTTTTCTGATTCTGCTGGGTTTTGATTGCTTTTAACTAAGAAATAATCTTTATGCTAAAGTGGCCCCTCAATGGGGTGACCTGCCCATGGCCCCTGCAGTTGAATTATTCAGACTTTCTTTCATATTTGGTACTGAATATATTTTGGTTACAGATATACTGGGACAAAAAGGATGTTGATTTAATTCCAAATGGGATCTCTGTACCTGTGGACCAAAGCAACAAGTAAGTTTTGAGACTTAGAACATCTGCTATGAATACACATAACATGTTATCACTATAATTTATACATGTATTTTAGCTTTTCAGATGATCATTTTAGCTCCTCATCTCTGAGAAAGATAAAAAGTTTACAGGTTAAGAGAACGGGGAAAAGGAGTCAGGATTAAATATTTCCTTTGCAGAACTTTTCACTAGTTATTCACTTAACAATTATTTTTGAGCCCTTCCTCTGTACCAGATCCTATTCTGGGTGCCAGAGAGACAGCTGTGAAACAGACAAAACCTGGAGCTTCAATTCCAGTGGGGCAGAAAGACCATATAAAAAATTATTATGTAATATGATGTCAATAAGGATGAGCACTGTAACAAAAGTTAATTAAGAGATTTACAGTAGTGTTATGCTGGAACCAGCTGGCATCTGCTTGTGAGAGCTGATTATTCAATTTTCAAAAATGTTGAGAGTTTATTATTGAGGTATTAGTAGCATGAAATCAGCCATGGTGGGAATATTTACACCACAAAACTGGCAAATGCTGCAAATGAGGGTTCCCTTCCGTTTTCTTCTCTTTAGAGAACTGGTTGTTAACCATTTACCAGCACACTACTGGTTCCAGGGGATGACAGAAGGCGGTCGATAGGACACTCCGCTAGGGCAGTCCCTGAAGCTGCTCAAAGGGTGGGAGACTTCCATGTTTCTGGTGGCTGTCAGGTGGACATACCTTCTTCTTACCGTCAGGAAATTCATCAGGGTGGGTGGGTGGGGGGAGACAGACTTTTGCAGAAATGATTTCCACCCGGTGACACATGATGTGAGGGAGGAGGGAGAGGGGAACAGTGGACCAACCCTGAGAACTAGTCCTGTTGCTGTGGACCTCTCTGATGGTTGACAGAAGTCAGCATGTAAGGAGGGAGCAGTGCATGCTGTGGCCCCAACTCTAAGAAAGACGGGGAGGCCCCCCCACCCCTGCAACTATCAAAGGTCAAAGATTCAAATGCCAAGTGGGAAGAGGCTGCTGTGTCAGGCAGTAGTCAGATCCAAAAGTTTGGAATTTACCCTAAGGGCAATGGAAAGAAAGCCTCTGAAAGATTTTAAGCCAGAGAATTACGTGTACAGATGACTGTTTTAAAAGTATATATCTCTCAGAGGGAAAGAGCAGCAAAACAAAGTCTTTGTCTTTCTGCTACACACTTCAAGGTGTCTTCCTTCAGCTGACCACAGGCTTTTACTTCCCTCTGAATAATTTACTTTTCTTTCTTAATAGAAATGGTTAAAAGGGCAAAATAGAGAATATTTTAGTTAGTGGTGAAATATGTTATTGGCTTTTTTTTTTTCTTCCCTCAAGGAAAGAATATGTTTCTGCATGCATTGATTACATTTTTGACACCTCTGTAAAGGCAGTTTATGAGGAATTTCAGAGAGGATTTTATAAAGTCTGTGACAAGGAAATACTTGTTAAACTTTTCCAGCCCGAAGAACTGATGGCAGCAATGGTTGGAAATACTGATTATGACTGGAAGCAGTTTGAAGAGGTTGGTGATAACCAAAATCCCCCCACTTCTTCCAAACAACTTCTATATATTCCCCCTAAAATCCATTTTTCTCCCTCTTTTTCTCAAGAATTCACAATATCATCAAGGATACCACAAATCACATCCAACTATACTGATGTTTTGGAAAGCTTTCCACAAATTAACTCTGGAGGAAAAGAGAAAATTCCTCTGTAAGTATTACTAATAGATGGATTTATAATTATATATCTTTTTTGAAAGATAAATATTTGCCATGAAGTCATTATTAAATGTTTTATTTAATAAAATAATTTATTTAAGTAATCTCTACACCCAACATAAGGCTTAAACTTATCACCCCAAGATCAAGACTAGCATGCTCTTCCGACTGAGCCAGTCAGGCACCCGCCACGAAGTCATTCTTTTTTTTTTTTTTTTTTAATTTTATTTATTTATTTGACAGACAGAGATCACAAGTAGGCAGAGAGGCAGGCAGAGAGAGAGGAAGGGAAGCAGGCTCCCGGCCAAGCAGAGAGCCCGATGCGGGGCTCGATCCCAGAACCCTGGGACCATGACCTGAGCCGAAGGCAGAGGCTTTAACCCACTGAGCCACCCAGGCGCCCCATGAAGTCATTCTTAATAGTGAGTCACACGTGTTTACAGCAAAGCCAGGCTTCCTAAATCAATGTTCTTTCTCTTACATAAGCCTGGTTTCCCATTAAAAAAAAATAATAATAATAAATATTGCTAGTTGCCTTCTAATCAAGCCTTCACTCTCACATTGGAATATGGAATTAGAACTATGTATATTTTTCTAATACTATTTTAGAAATAATACTAGTAGCAATTCCACTGATGATAATACCAACGCCTTTATTGTGTGCTTAACTCTGTGTCAAGCATTGTACTGACCACTTCCTATCTGTTACCTCCCTTCATCCTAATAGCCATGTTTTGAGGTATGGTACTTGTTTTTCTCTTCATTTCAGATCTGAGGAAAAGATGCGTTTAGTAGTTTGCCTATATTCAGACAGCTGGCGAGTGTGAGAAACAGACTCTGAACCCACCAGGCTGATCCAAAGCCAAGGCTCTGAACCACTAAACTGTGGCTTGTGATATGAGAACTTCTCTTGGTGGGAACCCTAAGGTTTCCCTTGGACAGATTTAATGATTTATTCTCTTACCTCCCTTCCCATTTTTCAGTCATTCTGTAGATATATATCTTTTTGCTATTTTCGTTGCTCTTGAGGACATCGGAGGACAATTCCAACTTCACAAACCTAAACTACTACTCCACAATCCCTGTCTAATCTCTCTTAATGGGAGGGAAACTTGCTTCAGCCCATTGATTCCACTGTCTGTGCATTCAGTGTGTTTACTTACATCTTCATACTTCTGACTTTTTCTTGGGCTTTCCCCTTCTGCCTTTCCTGGAGAACTAACTAGCCAGATGTGACCCCTGTAGTCTTCCTGCTCCCCCAGCGGGGTACCGCCCGTCAGTCTCAGGGCCTCTTCACCTCAGCCTTCATAGCTGAGCTAAATTAAACTTCCATGTATCTGGCTCTTCTCTTTTCATGTATGTGATTTTCCCTAATAAGACCATGAACTCACTGAGGACAAAGACCAGATGTCATAATTTTGCTATATTCTACAGGGCCCTATGTGGCTCTCTCTACACAAGGGTACTCAGTGGTATCTACTGAATGAAGTGATTCATTTCTTCCTTTTCATTTTACGTTTTGCTCTTTCTATGAAATATCTTAACCAAAATTTATTCCTTTCTAGTTTTTCTTAGGGGAAATGACAGACGGCCTGTAAGAGGCAAACAGGAAATGGGAATCATATTTCGCTGTCCTGAAACTTTCCGTGAAACAGATTACCCAAGAGCGCTGACCTGTCACAATATTCTGGACCTTCCTAAATATTCTACAATGGAAAAAGTGGAGGAAGCCCTTCAAGTAGCCATCAACAGCAACAGAGGATTTGCCTCTGTCCAAGTCACAGAGCAACAGTGATCCTGCGAGTTTCAGTGAGGTCTCAGAGCCTT
Organism: Meles meles; assembly: GCF_922984935.1. Lineage (NCBI taxonomy): Eukaryota > Metazoa > Chordata > Mammalia > Carnivora > Mustelidae > Meles > Meles meles. The sequence goes on along the minus strand of NC_060067.1, from coordinate 120,527,474 downwards.
AAGCCCTCATCCTTCGACTCTTCTGTTCTTCCTTAGGTCTAAGTAGCACAAAGTGTTGACAAGTTTTAGGTAGAATTAGTTGACAAATGTTGGGATAAACAATAAAATGATGAATCAAGAAGGATTTAAAAAAGTGATTTTTTTAAATGAATCAACATTTCTTGATCCCTAAATTTGTTATCAGAATGTTTGTTTTTTACCAAAGTATTCCTGAACAATAATTATCATTTAAAAATAAACTGAATATTAAAAGCTAATAGCTTTTTTTTAAAGATTTTATTTATTTATCTGACAGACAGAGATCACAAGTAGGCAGAGAGTCAGGCAGAGAGGTGGGGTGGAGGGAAGCAGGCTCCCTACTTAGCAGAGTTGGATGCAGGGCTCGATCCCAGGACCCTGAGATCATGACCTGAGCTGAAGGCAGAAACAACCCACTGAGCCACCCAGGTGCCCCGCTAACAGATATTTTTAAAAATACTGTATATCTAATAAACACATTGTCTGTAAATATGAAAGATATGCTTAAGCTTGAAAAAGTAATAATTCAACATGTTTTTGAGGCACATAAATATATATTTTATATTCTAGCATGTCTCCAGAATTTTTATTTTAGCCAACTGCTGAGTAATTTATTTGAAAAATCTAAATGTTAAAGGGTTCATTAATTCATTGAAGAATTACTTATGTTCAATACTGTGTTCCAAGAATATTCTAAATGCATATATCATTATTTTGGCTAAACTCCAAGCCCAACCAGGAACTCCTATCTATTGGTAGTTGGAGAGAATGAAGGATATGAAATATGTCTTAGCAATATGGCTATGGAATAAATTAAAGGAGAAAGAGAAATATGGCTGTAAATGGCCAATGAATTTTGTAGGCCAGTTCTATCTTATATTACGTTTTAAACTGTAATCTATTCTATAAATGCCTGTTGTTATGGCAAACCATATGGAGATGTCTTATATCAATGGCACTTTTGGAAAGGAAACACCATGGGGTATAGTCTATGTCGGGGTGGTGATGTGGAAAGAGGGGAGGATCGCCAGACGATAGACAGAACAGAGAGAATTTACTAAGGACACTAGAATGTGGGGTGGTCCTTAGAAACACAAGCCCCAGTGAATCTTCAGATTTATTTTGGACATGTCTGGTTTCTCTAATAAATGGAATGGGGGCCAGATGTATTCTCTTTGAATTTTAAGGGAAAAGGTAACCTCTAAATCTCAGGGATCCCTAAGCACTTGACTTTTAGGTTGTACTTTTCAGAACTTTCAACTCCAACATAAATATTTCTAATGCAAATGGATGAACTATACTAAACATTTAGGGAAGACAGTACAGCAATTCTTTTCTTCTTTTTAAAGATTTTATATATTTACTTGAGAGAGACAATGAGAGAGTGAGAGAATGAGTGGGGAGAATGGCTGAGGGAGAGGGAGAAGCATAGTCCTCACTGAGCAGGGAGCCTACGCAGGCTAGATTCTAGGATGCTGGGATCATGACCTGAGCAGAAGACAGATGCTACCAGATTGAATCACCCAGGTGCCCCTAGTGTGGTAGTTCTTTACATACTCTTTCAGAAAACAGAGGAAGAGGAGTGCCAGGTGCCCCTAGTGTGGTAGTTCTTTACATACTCTTTCAGAAAACAGAGGAAGAGGAGTGCTTGGCTGGTTCAGTCAGAAGAGCATGCAACTCTTGATCTGGGAGTTAAAGAGTTTGAGTCCCAAGTTGGGAATAGAGATGACTTAAAAATAAGATCTTTTTAGAAAGAAAAAAGAAAACAGAGGAAGAGGAAACACCGCCCAATTAAGTACAATGTTGGCATTACTCTCATGTCAAAACCAGACAAAGACATTACGGGGAAAGAAAACTACAAATATCTCTCATGAACAGAAGCACAAAAAAAAAACTTTCTTAGATTTTAACATATGAAACATATCCAACAAAATATAAAAAGGATAATACTTTGCGGCCACGTGGAGTTTAGTCCAGAAAAACACTTAAAAATCTATTACCTCTCACTGTAATAAGACAAAGAAAAACCTCAATAAAGGCAGAAAAAAATTTTGACCAGTTGCAATAGCCACTTATGTATGATATTCTTAGCAAATTAGAACCAGAAGGAAACTTTCTCAACCTGACAGAACCTGCAAAGAGCTAACCTTACGTTCAATGGTAAGAGACTAAATGCCTCCCAAAACTATTAACAAGGAAAGGGTGCCTCTCATCACTTCTTGTACAACACTGTACTAGAGGTATTATTCCATGTAAGAGGGCAAAGAAAAAAAAAGGCATAATGATTGGAAAGGAAAAAGTAATACTATCTTATTTATAGACTACAGCGTTACCTGCAGAAGATCCTAACAGATCTAATACCAAACCGAACCAAATCAAAACCTTTTAAAACTGTTAAGTAAATATAGAAAAGTCTCAGGATTCAAGGTCAATATATAAAAATTAAGTACTTACATATATTAACAACAATCATAAACTGAAATTTTAAGAACTATTTATAATATAAAAAGATAAATACTTAAGGATAAATTTAACAAAACATGTTACACTATACAGTAAAAACCAGAAAATATTGCTGAAAGACATTAAAGCAGCTTTAAATTAACGGAGAAGGGCACCTAGTGCTGCAGTGGGTTAAAGCCTCAGACTCTTGTTTTGGCTCTGGTCATGACCTCCAGAGCCGGCCGGAGACTCTCAGTGCCAGCCAATGCCACATGTGTGGGCACACAGTTCTCTCTCTCTAATAAATAAACCAATTCTAAAAAGAAATTGATGGGGAGAGATATGCTCTCTCCCAATATGACCCAAGAGTCAATATTATCAGTGTATCATTTCTTCCCAAACTGATTTAATTTAGTGCAATCTCAAAGTCCCTGCAGTCCGTTTTGTAGATATCGATGAACTTATCCTGACATATACATGGAAATGGGAAGGACCTAAAATAGCCAAAACAAACAAATAAATATAACACCCAAAACAACACTGAAGAAAGGACAATGGTGGGCATTTGAATGAAGTAATTTTGAGACTTAATTATAATCTACAGTAATCAAGGCAGTGTGGTCTTAGAGTATAAACAGGAATACAGATCAAGGGGACACAGTAAATTTAGTCCAGAAATAAACTCAATTGCACATAGCCAACAGAGTTTTGACAAAGATGCTAAGGCAATTCAATGGGGAAAGGCTAGGTAGAACAACGGGAAATCAGGACAAAAATGAACCTCTATCCTTTCCTCATGCCATAAAGAATAATTCATTTGAAATGTAATAAAGACCTAAAGCTGTAAAACTTGTAGACGATAACATATAAGAAAATCTCTGTAACCTCGGGTTAAGCAAAGATTTCCTAAGACAAAAAAAAAAAAAAAAGAAAGGCATTAACTATGTAAAAGAAAAAAATGGTTAAATTACATTTAAAATTAAAACTTTTAGCTCTTCAAACGGCACTTCATAACATTTTCAAAAAGGCAACAGATTGGTAGAAAATATTTCAAAACATATCTAATGAAGGACGATATATAACACAAGGTATTGTAATATATAAAAAGAACTTTGAGATAATAAGCAAATTAATAAATGGCAAAAGATGTGAACAGATGCTTCACCAAGGAAAAGACAAAGGTTAGCCCTAATAAGCATATGAAAAGATGCTTCAACATCATTAAGCATTAGGGAAATGGAAATAAAAACCACAGTAAGATACACAGATAGAGGGGCATCTGGGCGGCTCAGTCATTCCGCGTCCGCCTTTGGCTCCGGTCATGATCCCAGGGTCCGTTGAGCCCCATATCGGGTTCCCTGCTCAGTGGGGTGCCTGCTTCTCCTTCTCCCACTCCCCCTGCTTGTGTTCCTTCTCGCTGTTATTATAAAATCCTTAAAAAAAAAAACCGCAAAGATACGCGTATAGACGACTGCAACTGCTATAATTAAAAAGACTGAAAATACCAAATGTCGAGGATATAGAGGGACTGGCACTCCCATAAATTGCCGGAGGGAATGCAAAACAGCATAGCACTTTGGAAAGGTTTGGTAGCTTCTTGTATCATGTTCCTGCATGTATTTACCATACGATACAGCAGTTCCATTTTTAGGTATTTACTCCTAAGAAAAGAAAACATATATCCGCTCCAAGACGTGCTCATAGTCATAGCACCTCTATTCACTGTAGCCCCTCTATTCACTGGAAAGAACTGAAATGTCCGTGGATCGGTGAATGGATAAATGCTACCCCTCTGTCGTAATACCATCCAACAATTACTACTGACTGACCAAATACTGATGAAACACGGGATTAACCTCAACAGCATTAAGCTAAGCCGAGAAAAAAACCAGAGACCGCACAGGGTTGACTCCCTGTGTAAGGGATTCTCGAAAAGGCAAACCGCGCTGACCGGTTGCCAGGCACCGCGGTGTGGGCGGAGGGATCGACCGCGCGGCTCTCGATTTCGGTTTCCTCCCGGCCGACTCGCTGAGCCCCGGACCGAACGCTGAACGAAGCCGCTTTCCCTCCCACAGTCGTTCCTGGAAATTCGGCAGGTCCGCTGTGTCAGTGCTCCTCCTAGCGGAACTGCAGTGTTTCTTCCAAGGCCACCAGGTCCAGGCGCTCAGGAGGCTCCTGCGAGCCCAGGGACGCCCCCTCAGCCCTGCTCACCCATCCCGTCCTCCGCCAGCACCCTGTGTCCTCTGGCAGCCTTCCAAGCCCTTCGTGACCGTCCGAGTTTCCCTTTCCCTTTCCTTCTCTATTCCACCCCGAACCAGAGCGACGGTTTCGTTTCCTCCCGGCGCTGCGGGCTCCGCCCCCAAACAACACGTGGCGAGCCCAGCGTCTGAGCGGGGGCGGAGCAGGCGAGGCTGCGGTTCCCCGACGCCACTGCGCTGTCCGCTAGCTCAGGCTGCGCACCGCGAAGCCGCGGACGGTTTTCTCGGGGGCTCCGTCTCCTCCGAGGCGCGGAGAGCAGACGCACGGCTGTGGAGCCCGGGAAAGCCGCGATGGAGCAGAGGCCGCGAAGGAGAGCTCGCGGAGGCGTGCGCCCAGTTCCCGGGCCGGACCCGGCGTCGCGAGCTGCAGCGCCGCGGCGCTCCGCCGAGCCGCCGGGCACTCAACTCTGGCTCTTCCCCAGCGCCGCGGGCCTCCGCAGAGCGCTGCCCCAGAGGACCGAGGCGACGCGTCAGATGTGCTGCACGCAGGGGCGCCTCGTGGTGTTGGAGCGCGGCGGGGCCGGCGTCGAGGTTCACCAGCTGCCGGCGGGGAGCGACGGCGCCAAGAAGCCGAGTGAGTGGGCTGGCCGGTGCCCCTTGGGCCCTTCCGCCTTGGGCTGGGGGTGTGAGAGTGGGCGGCCGGGGGCCCCAAGTGCAGCGCCGGCGGAGCTGCCCGAGAGTGGGTGTGGCGGCCCTTCTCTAAACGCGAAGGGAAGCCCCGAAGGGAAGCCCCCAAGGGGACTCGACGCTGCCGCAGTCACCGGTGGCCGCAGAAACGCGTCGGGCCGGGTGGCTTTTGAATTTCGCGCGTGCGAGTGCCTGAGCGCTCCCTTATCCGCGTTCCCGTTTGGCGCGGAGTTTGCAGGACGGTGGCGAGAGCTGGGTCGCGCACTCTGCAAGTCGCCCACGCGGACGGAGAGCGCGTGCAGGCTGTATCATTGGCACCAATCCTCCTTTAGGATCGGTTTCTGTTGAAGTTTACTTTTCGCTCATTCCTTTGGAGAACACAGCGGCTCCGATTTTGTGAGCCTTTGGAGGATATAGTTTTCTTGTACTCAACGACAATATCATATATGCAAACGATTTAAAGAACACCTACAGTTGCCCTTGGCCGAGGTGGTAGTAATCTCCGTCGATGAGGTCGGGAACTGTGGTTCCGATTTTGATGGTGGAGGAAAGCGAAGGGCCACATTCTTAATCTTGGAAATTTCGCCCGTCTGTTGAGTGAAGAAAGCTGAGCATCTTTTCCTTTTTTCTATTGATCGTTTGCATTCCTTTTTTGGTGAACTGCTTGTTCGTATCTTAAACTGGCTTTTTAAAAATTGAGTTGTTATTCTTTTTCTTACTTGTTTGAAGCGTTATTTGAATATTGAGTAAGAATAGCATAGACGTTGTGATGTTTTAGTTGATGTTATTTTATAGTCTTCCTTCATCGATCTTTTCTGTTAAGACTTACAGATTTTGTGTTACACAGGTATCCACACTCAGGGTTTTTTTTTTTTTTTTAATGTACCCATCTTTATAGCAATATTAAGCTTTTACTTTTTTTTTTAAAGATTTTGTTTACTTATGGGGCGCCTGGGTGGCTCAGTGGGTTAAAGCCTCTGCCTTCGGCTCAGGTCATGATCCCAGGGTCCTGGGATCGAGCCCCACATCGGGCTCTCTGCTCCGTGGGGAGCCTGCTTCCTCCTCTCTCTCTGCCTGCTTCTCTGCCTAGTTGTGATTTCTCTCTGTCAAATAAATAAAATATTTTTAAAAAAAGATTAAAAAAAAAGATTTTGTTTATTTATTTGACCGACAGAGATCATAAGCAGGCAGAGAGGCAAGCAGAGAGAGAGAGGGAAGCAGGCTCCCTGCTGAGCAGAGATCCTGAGGCGGGGCTCGATTACAGGACCCAGAGATCATGACCTGAGCCAAGGCTTAACCCACTGAGACACTCAGGCACCCCAGCTTTTACTTATTTTTTGAAGTAGGCTTGGTGGAGCCCCACCGGGGGGCTTGAACTCATGACCCTGAGATCAAGACCTGAGTTGAAATCAAGGGTCTGTGTGGGGTTTAACCAACTGAGCCACCCAGGCTCTCCTTAATGCTTTTATTTTTAAAGTTAAAATTTTGGGATGCACTTGAAAATCATTTTGATTTTAGGATGTAGGAGAATCTAGATTTATTTGTTTCTCCAAATGGTTAGTCTGATGTCCCTTTACCTTTTCTGAGTAACCTTTTCCTCCCTGGCCTTTGAGTAACTTTTTTTTCAACTGATTGGAAATGCTGATCTCTGAAAAATATTAGTCTGTTTAGCCATTTCTTCTTTATTACCATACTGTTTTGGTTCTCATAGCATTTCTAATAAGAAGGTATGTGCTTTGAGATTTTTACATGAATAAATCCAGTTTGGTTAGAACTGAAAAGTAAAACAAATCCCCACATCCAATTTTTGTGAACAAATTAAATGAGATAAGAGTAAATGGTAACTGTGGATACTTTTTAAATCTCTTAATTTTTAGGAAGGGCTAAATATGCAGTAATGCCAATAAAAATTCTTTTAACAGCATGTCTCCTTAAAAATTAGTCCTCAGGGGCACGTGGGTGACTCAGTGGTTAAGCATCTGCCTTCAGCTCAGGTCTTGATCCCAGGGTTCTGGGATGGAGCCCAGCATCAAGTTCCCTGCTCAGCGTGAAGCCTGCTTCTTCCTCTCGCACTCCCCCTGCTGGTGATCCCTCTCTCTCTGTGTCTTTCTCTGTCAAATAAATAAAATCTTTTAAAAAAATTAGTCCTCAACCACAATTCTTCCTTTTAAAATTATAGAACTTGGGGGTGCTTGGGTGGCTCCGATGGTTGAGTGTCTGCCATTGGCTCAGGTCATCATCTGCAGGTCCTGGGATCCATCCAGCCCCACATCAGGCTCCTGGCTGGCTCAGTAGGTAGCCTGCTTCTCCCTCTCCCTCTGCCAGTGGTTGTGTGCTCTCTTTGTCTCTCTCAAGTGAATAAATAAAAAATCTTTTTTTTTTTTAAATTTATTTGACAGAGAGAGATCACAAGTAGACAGAGAGGCAGGGAGAGAGAGAGTGAGAGGGAAGCAGGCTCCCTGCTGAGCAGAGAGCCCAATGCGGGACTCGATCCCAGGACCCTGAGATCATGACCTGAGCCGAAGGCAGCGGCTTAAACCACTGAGCCACCCAGGCGCCCAATAAATAAAAAATCTTAAAAAAAAAAACAAAATATAGAACTTGGCTCCTATATGGAGCAATTAGGAGAATTTTATTATTATTATTATTTGTTTTGTATTTGGAAAGAGTATATCTCAAAGTATACAATATATGTTCTCCTAAAACAAGTTAATGCCATTCAGATACTGTTATATTTTCTTATAGACTTTTTCATTTTTGTCACTTCAAATTTAATTTCTCTGTCTCAAACTATTAAACAGGAATCCAAAAGCAAATATTTTAATTGGTTATTTAAAAACTATATTGAATTTTAAAAAAATTTTTTTAGATGAGGGAGGGACAGGAGGAGAGGGAAGGAAAGAAATGTAAGCAGGCTCCACGCTCCTCCATCTCACAACCCTGAGATCATGTATGACCTGAGCTGAAATCAAGAGAGATGCTTAACTGACTGAGCCACCCTGGCGCCCCAAAACTATATTCAATTTAAAACAAAGAATAAATCAGGGCCTTCCCAAATTGAAAAAAAAAAAAAATCCATGGTCAAAACAATTGTCATTCCTAATTTGTCTGGTTTTGTTCTTGAATTTTTCTTTAAGGAGAGGTTCATGTTAAGCCAAAGGTTGTCTAGTTGAAATTTTTTTCAAGTGTTTGAAGTGTATTTTAATGAAATAAATAATAATAGTGGGCAGTAACCTGAGTGATGATAGTTCCTGATTGGGTTTGCTCTGCAGAATGCATTAAGTTAGGAAAAAAAATGAAGATACATTCTGTGGACCAAGGAGCAGAGCATATGCTGATTCTATCCTCAGATGGAAAACCATTTGAGTACAACTATAGCATAGAACATGCAAGGTAAGGGAACTTTTTTCTTTTATTAAAAATTATTTAAAATTTATTCAAACGGCAATTAATTTTTGTAGGAAAATGTTACTTTATATGAACCTTGTCTCCTGCTTTTACATAGTGGCTCTTACGTAAACAGTTCTGAAATGATCAGTGAATTCCGTCAGTGAGATACAACCAAGTTATGTCCATAGACATCGTGTGTTGCTTTGACATTTAAAAGAAATGATTGTTGGTCTGCCTCACCCCAAATTGGACTTCCATAGTCATTGATTGATTTATCCCTTGTAATAATCCTGAGTTAGATTATCAGAAATAAAAGTTTTCAACGCAGGAGAAAAATATATTATCATGGAATGATTTGTGAGACTTTTTCCTAGTAGATCTTGTGACTTAGAACTTACTTTCTTTCTGTATTATTCCTGTATCATACAATTATTGTTTGCAAGAGAGACTTGGATCATTCTAATTATAATTATATAGTGCACATTATTTACCTTTTTTTTTTCCCATTTTATTTATTTTTTTCAGCATAACAGTATTCATTGTTTTTGCACAACACCCAGTGCTCCATGCAAAACGTGCCCTCCCTATTACCCACCACCTGTTCCCCCAACCTCCCACCCCTGACCCTTCAAAACCCTCAGGTTGTTTTTCAGAGTCCATAGTCTCTTATGGTTCGCCTCCCCTCCCCAATGTCCATAGCCCCCTCCGCCTCTCCCAATCCCACTTCCCCCCAGCAACCCCCAGTTTGTTTTGTGAGATTAAGAGTCATTTATGGTTTGTCTCATTATTTACCTTTTAAACCACCAACTAAAACACATGTAGTATTTGTTATACTTTTAGATGTACTGAATGTGAAGTAGTAAATTTAAATTTTTCCTTGAGCTTCAGTCCCAATGAAATACAATTAATAATTGTAACATTGATGTTGTGACTTCCATTACAGTGATTGACATAATATATATTTTCTTTCATCAGGTTTCAATGCATTTTACAAGAAAAAAGTATAATTCAGATCACATGTGGAGATTATCATTCTCTTGCACTTTCTAAAGGTACTTTCTGGACTATTGTTTTTTAGAGGGAATTAATGTGTGTATATGTAGAACGAGTAGAATGTATATGCTTCACTTTGTAACAGACAAGAATAATGGTTTTGAATTTGATATAGTTCAGGGCACTTCTTTGTTTTGTTTTGTTTTGTTTTTTAAAGTAAGCTCTAAGCCCAGCATGGGGCGTGAACTCACAACCCTGAGATAGAGTCGATGAAGAGTCACATGCTCTACCAACTGAGTCAGCCAGGCACCCTAAGGCATTTGTTAGAAAGTAAGAGAATTTTTGGATGTGTAAAATCTTCAGGTTTCCATATTTACTATTCCTACATTGTACTCTTCAAATGACAAAACTAAAAAAATTTAGTAAAGAATTTGATACCCTTTGTTATTCAAGGACAACAGTTGATGGATTGGGAGTACAGTGTATCACAAACAATGGAGCACTCTCCTGGCAGGATTTCGAGCAAGAACAAGAATTTTTATAGAGCCTTAGAAGTCACAGTGCAATAATAGGGCATGATTGGTTGGGGTTGTGTATGTAACCTTATTTGGAAAGATCAGGGAATGAGGAAATAAATATACAGCCCGGAGTTGGCTTGGTGTTTGAGGATTGGCTTACTGGTTGGATCTATGGTGTTAGGTGTTTCTGGCCAGGCAGAACATGTAGAGGAACATGTAAGTCAGTTTGCTGACATGGCACCCTGGGTAGGAATGGCTCCATCTTGGCCCTGGAGATTTATTTCAACAGTTCCATGTTTTTATTTTTCAAATAGGAAACAATGAAAATATTTTGAATAATCAAAATCATTCTGGAAGCAGCATCAGGATTGGGCTACCCTTTTCTAGAACCTTCTTACCTTTTCCAAGTGCTCCATCTGCTCCCATGACAGGAACGTAGAATCTCTTGGGTCTGCTCTTATGGCCAGTTTGCAGGCCTCTGATGTGCTCCCATATTACCATTTGAATTCAGGGATTCTCCCAGCCTTTAATATTTCTTACTTCTTATCAGACACCATAATGGTGGGAAGTTGAAACAGTGAATATAGATTACTTTGTAAAGAAACTTGACCATGGAGGAATGATTATAACAGGATGGTGATAGGTAGGAATTCAGGGTCAAGGAAAAAAATTTTTTTAAATACATAGGGCAGATAAAAACAAACTAAAGGGAAGTTGGGATAAAAGGGAAGTAAATAATTCAGAATTTGACCTGCGTTGAGGGCCCTGTTGAGGTTTGAGAGTATGAACTTGCATTGGAAAAAATTGGCCTGATTGTTTGACTTTATCCGTTCATGAACACATTTCATTTTGAGTATCTACCCCGTTCAGGTTATAAAGATAAAATAGAAGCCTAGGGTCTAATGATATTGGGGCAAAAGAGATATTCAGAGTTCATTACTGGTAAGTCATAATCTAGGAAGAATGAAAATTGGGGAAGCAAGAAAGAGAATTGATCATTTCATCATTTTATATATATATATATATATATATATATATATTTTAACATTTACTTACTTGACAGCAAGAGATCACAAGTAGGCAGAGAGTCAGGCAGAGAGAGAGGGGGAAGCAGGCTCCCTGCGGAACAGAGAGCCTGATGCAGGGCTCTATCCCAGGACCCCGGGACCATGACCTGAGTTGAAGGCGGAGGCTTAACCCACTGAGCCACCCAGGCACCCCTCATCATAATATTCTTTTTTTTTTTTTTTAAGATTTTATTTATTTATTTGACAGACAGAGATCACAAGTAGGCAGAGAGGCAGGCAGAGAGAGAGAGAGGAGGAAGCAGGCTGTCCGCAGAGCAGAGAACCCGATGCGGGGCTCGATCCCAGAACCCTGGGATCATGACCTGAGCCGAAGGCAGAGGCTTTAACCCACTGAGCTACCCAGGCGCCCCTCATCATAATATTCTTATTGCCTGATAGGCACATGGTGTTACCTTTGAAGGAGAGTTCTACCCCCCCACCGGATTCTGCATGGTATCTTGCAAAGAGGTGCTCAGTAAGCATTAATTCTCTGATATATTTTTTCAGATTCAGATATTGTCAATTCCATTAGATAAACACTTCAGAACTTTTCTGCACACTCCATGTATTCAATTAACAGAGGGGGATGCAGACTCTTTCAAGATACTATACTGTAATTTCAGATTATACATTATTTAGAATCTTCAGGCACGTGAACAGAGTGGGTGGGCAGAAGGAAAACATTAATTTTAGGTTCTGTTTTCCTAGATATACAATGTTTTGGTTTTCATAGGCCCATTCCTTGAATTTGGTTATACTATGTTCAGGTAGCTTCATTCTACTGGTCTTTGTCGGTTTGGGCTGCTATGACAAAATTACCTTGTGTTTTTGTCATAGCAGCCCAAACCGATAAAGCCCAAACTGACATAATTCAGTCAGATTGGCTGAATTAAACAGCGGGAATTTCTTTCTCCCAATTTCGGAGGCTGGAAGTCCAATTCAGGGTGTGGGCAGGTTGGGTGTCTGTGTGGACACCCACACAGGTGTGTCTTACGTGGTGGGGAGGGCAAGAGAACTCTTTGGAATTTCTCACATGGGCACTAATCTCATTCTTGAGGGCTCCACCCTGATGATCTCAGCTATTCAAAGGTCCACCTCCTAATACCCTCGCATTGAGGGTTAGTTTTTCCGTATGTGTGTTTTTTGAAAGGGACATGACCATTAAAGAAGCCCATCACCTAGTGATGTGGGGCAGAGGGGGATGTTCAGGGGCTATTACTGGTACATCACAATCTTGGAAGATAATATTTGGGGAAGCAAGAACACAAACTCTACCCTTTGAAGTAGAAGGTAAGGAAGTGTTAACAGTTACTGCTAAAGAGGAGATTGCTTTGGGTTTTTCTCTCAGACGTGGGAAGTTGAATGTAAGAGACTGATAGTATAGTATGGATAACATACATAATGGCTGAAGTTGATGTCTCCTGTACTTCAAACTTAATAAGGCAGCATTTTGTTTGTTTATGTCAAGGTGGTGAGCTCTTTGCATGGGGACAGAATTTACATGGCCAGCTTGGAATTGGAAGACTATTTGCCTCAATCCCCACACCACAGGTTGTGGAGCACCTTTCGGGAGTCCCCTTGGTTCAGATTTCCGCAGGAAAAGCCCACAGCATGGCCTTATCCATGTCTGGAAACATTTACTCATGGGGAAGAAATGATTTGGGGCAACTAGGCCTGGGCCACACTGACGGTATGGAACTCTTATTTTCAAGTTCATATTATCAAATATATTCTTAGATAAGAGATGAATTTAACACAAGCCTCCCTGTCAAAAATGGTTCAGATCTTCACTGTCATTGGTGCTTTTCTTCCTGGTTATCTCTGTCTTCAGGGCAGAAGCAATCTAGGAGACATGCATAGTGGAAGTTGTTGCTGTGATTGGGATGTCTGTCGGGGTTGTGTAGGCTAAGCAAAAGAGCACTGCACTGATCAGAATACCTGGTCTCTGCTTCCCACTTTGCAGTTAACCAATGGCAGGGCCTGGCTGAGTCACTTAACTTTTTTCTAGGCCTCATTTTCTTTTTCTATAAAGTGATGCATTTGGATGAAATGACCTCCGAAGTGCCTTTGCACATAAATGTCTGTTACTACTCCATTTTAGGACAAAAGAATACTAATGATCTCTTTAGCAACTCACAGATTCTAATCTTAGTCTATAAGGTATTAATTATATCTGTATACACAGATAAGGGGAAAAAAAAACTGTTACTCCTGTTATTGAACTACTTCCACAAAGCGGATGGCCAACTTTCTTGCGATCCTGAATACCCTCTTGGAGTTTTCAGGTGTGGCAGACTGCTGCTTTATCAGTTGTGGTAATGCACCTGTTTTTCCCTGGGTTAGTGGTCATACACTGCATCTTTCCCTGACATGGCCCTCAGGAGAAACCATAGTCAGTGATGGAAAAATATTCAAAGGAGGGAAAGGAATAAAGAGCAGTTAAACTGTTTTTGCTGAACTTCTAAGTGTTTTGACAGGGAAATTGTGAAAAGAAAGGAGAGGTAGTATAGGGCAGGAACACTGTAGTAGAGAATTTAAAAGAAAAAAAAAAAGAATCTTTGTTCATTAAAAGGGTGATTTTAGATGGGAATTGGAAATACCAGATATGCTGCAATTGAAGTTAATCAAGTTATGCTGACAGGAGGAGTGGGTTCTGGGAAGTGGCTTGACACTTTAACATACGCGTTCTCCTGTGTGTGGCCCTTTGACCACTGCTTCACCCCCAGTTTTAGGCCAGAATAAGTATACCAACACTGCGGGCTTTCTTGTCAGAAGGTGTTAGGAACTGTGACCACCAGCTGAGAGACAGTGCAGGTATGTTCCTAGTAGTACGGAACTCCAGGGTGCAAATCAGCGTTCTCTTTTGATCACTTCAGCTTCTTTTTCTCGCATAGGTAAAGATTTTCCTTCCCTCGTTGAAGCACTGGACAATCAGAAAGTTGAATTTCTTGCTTGTGGTGGCTCTCACACTGCCCTGCTCACAGAGGTACGTGTATCCTTGTCTCTCCGATGGTAATTCCTGGAAGAACTTTGTAGTGGGAAAAGCACAAAACACCTGGATTTGGGCACTTAGTATTTCCTTGGGAAGAAGGGTCACTTCTCACATGCAGGATTGTCCTCCTGATAATTTGGGGCTTTGCTTTGATTGTCTTTTTTTTTTTTTTTAAGGATTTCCTTAATTATTTTAGAGAGTGTACACATGAGCAGGGTGGGGAGGGGTAGAGAGAGAGGGAGAAAAGCAGACTCCTCTTGAGTGTAGAGCCCAATGTAGGGCTTGTTATCATGACCCTGAGCTGAAATCAAGAGTCAGATGCTTAACTGACTGAGCTACCCAGGCTCCCCTGAGTGAGGCATCAATGAGGCATCAGTGAATAGCCCTTTTGTTAATTACGCAGTGATATCAGTGAATTCAGTAATATTTTATTATTAAGTAATATTACTTACTGTTGTATTTTTCTAGAATCTGATACTTTTTTTTCTTTAGGATGGGCAGGTATTTACTTTTGGTGCTGGAAAATATGGGCAACTCGGTCACAATTCCACACAGAATGAGTTAAGACCCCGTTTGGTGACTGAGCTCACTGGAACTAGAGTGACCCAGCTAGCATGTGGAAGGTAAGTTGTCAAGTGTCTGTGAAGATTGGTGAAATCATTATGATAAATTTAGATAGGTAGTTTAATAAAACTTTGTCAGTTTTTTTATTGAGATAAACGTATCAAATACTTTCACATGGGTGAAGATGCTTAATTTATGTTATTAGACAATAATCTTTAGCATATATATTTGTTTTCTTTCTTTTTTTTTTTTTAAATATTTAAATAATCTCTAAACCCAACGTGGGGCTAGAACTCCCGACTCTGAGATCAAGAGTTGCATACTTCTCAGACTGAGCCAGCCAGGCATGCCCTGCATTAATTTTTATTAATGAGAAAATTATTCACTTTCTGTTGCCCCTTTAGTGAAATATCTTTGTAACTGCTCAGACAGACTTTCACCTTTAAGAAAAATACGTCATTTACTTGGGAAAAAATAAACATGAATCACAAAGGATTATTCATTGATGTCTTTCTCACAACCCCTTAGAGGCCAGCCTGCTAAGTTACTGTAATTCTTTCAGAATGATCACAGTAGAGGAGAAGACAAAGTCAGTGGTAGTTTGAGTAGAATATTCTGATAAGTTTGATTTTTCCAGCTTTTTTTGTTGTTGTTGTTAATAAAAGTAGAAAAATTTGCTCAAACTCCTTGGCTTATTTAGTTATTCCTTGAACACCATTCACTTCTAACCAGTGGGATTTTGGGTTTGTGGTAAGGTTAAGAAGTCTTTTCAGTCAGATACTCTTCTTTTGGGCAAGTCTTTCCTTATTAAACACAAGCAAATTCAGGCTGTATCTGAATATTGGGTTCATGTGTTTGTTTACCAAAATCCTTTGTGTAAAAAAACTTGTGTATGTACCTTTCAGTCCATAGACCTATTCTTTTATGATCCTGGAGTAAAATTACATAAATGGATATTATTAAAGTAGACCAGTTATTGTGATGGTATGATTCTGTGCATTCAAGGGGACATTTTCACCACTTTGGATTTTTCAAAACACTCATTTCTTTAAGTAGCGTGTGATAGAAGAGGAGCCTCATGTTAGAGATATCTTAATACACACCAGGGGTGCAGTTCCCCTACTAACACAAGAGAATTCACTGGAAAGATGCTCAGAACTTACTGAAAGTTATTAAAACCATATTGATGTTTATTATAAGAAATGGATACAAATTAGAACCAGTCAAAGGAAGGGGTGTCTAGAACAGAGTCCAGGAGGAGTCTTCTACTCTCCAGTCCCCACAGAATCATGGACAGAATGATATTACCTTCTCCCAGCCCAATACATGATGATGTGTATAGTATGTCATCCAGGGAAGCTCAACCCAAGTCCAAAGTTGTTACTGTGGCTTCATTGCTTAGTCATCGTTGATTGATCATTGCCCGCAGCAGTGAGCTCAAATTCCGCTCAAATTCCGGCTTCTCCCTCCGTGTAGGTTGGGCTTGAGTGAAGCCAGATGGGCCGTTCCGAGCCACCTGGGTAGGCTGTTAGGTGTGATCTCAGGATCTTCCCATGAATAACAAAGAGGCTCCTATCACTTGGGAAATTCTAAGGGTTTAGAGGTTACCTCCCAGGAACTGAGGACAAAGGCCAAATTCTTTGCTTAACACATTCTAGAGTGGGAGAGGCCTAGGAGCCTATCAGTAAGGGAGTCATTATGGTAAAGGTCTTTGGGAGATGGAGCTCAGAAAGGTTCACCTAATTCTATCTTCTAGGATGGGGAGAGGGGACACTCAAAGATGGCTTCCAAGAGATGGTGACTCTCAAGTCAAGGTTTGAAAAAGGAGTAGCAAGCAAGGGCAGCTGCTTGTTCCTGTCCAGGGAATGTCTTTTCCCAAGGTCCAGCATTGTGGCCTTGAGTGGACATAGGGATTCCAAAATCATCTGAGCCACACATTAATGCTATTTTAGTTTCCATATTGCTAATTTCATCCACTGGAAGTTGGTTAACTAGTTTCACTCACTGGGTGACCTAATTTCAGCAGTTTACATGTTGTGTACTCTCTTCATTGTAGATAATTGAGAATTGACCATCTGTACTTTTATTTAATAGGCGGCACACACTTGCCTATGTTTCTGATTTGGGGAAAGTCTTTTCTTTTGGTTCTGGAAAAGAAGGACAACTGGGAAACGGTGGAACACATAATCAGCTGATACCACTTCCCATGAAATTGCCATCAAATGAAGAACTCAAATTTGGTAAATTTTGTAGGAACACAGGATTTGGCTTAAATACCGCTCTCAAGAAATTGACTTTTCTGTGTGTAATGTGATAAGGAAAAAAATGTATGACTATGAAGGAAGTTTCTGTAAACATTGGTTTCATTTTTTTACTTGTAAAGAGCTTAAAATATTCAGTATAATTAATGAAGTAAAAATAACCATTGGTTTTCTCTTATTCCTTCAAATTAATAAGATTAATGTGAACCTAAATTGATAGAACATAAAATTATATGGATTCAGAGGCATATGTTGTAGGAGACCTATTAATTCCGTGGTGATTGGTTTTCTTACCTGGTAACTAACTCAATCACGTAAAGCCCCAAGAATCATGGATGAGCAGCTGTCATATGCCAGGCACTGTAACTGTGCTTACCCCTTATGTGTGTTATCTCACCTGTCTTTTAACAGTTCTGGGAGATGTGTGCTCTCAGCCTCCTCTTACTGGAGGATACAGAGCCTTGGAGGTTAAAGGGTTAGCCAGTTCTTACAGCCAGTCAGTGCTCTGACTGGATTTGAACCATGGCCTGAGCCACACAGAGCTTGAAACACTCTGCTATAGAAACTGCATCAGAGTACTTTGGTTTCTTAATTCTGAAACCTTAGTGGTGATCCAAGGTACCAGAATTATCTTAAATTCTTTTGGGAAAATAAACAGTAGGATGTTTTCTTTGAGCAGTTCATATACTTGATTTCTTCTTCTTCTTCTTCTTTTTTTTTTTTTTTTTTAGATTTTATTTATTTATTTGACAGACAGAGATCACAAATAGGCAGAGAGGCAGGCAGAGAGGAAGGGGAAAGCAGGCTCCCTGCTGAGCAGAGAGCCTGATGCAGGGCTGGATTCTAGGACCCTGGGATCATGACCTGAGCTGAAGGCAAAGGCTTTAACCCACTGAGCCATCGCCCCTTATATATTTGATTTCTTATAACCACCTAGACTTTTGAAGTGCTTAATTTATATTCTTTACAGCTAGTAGTTACTGGTTAAGTCTTGATTTGTAGAATATGGCTTTTGGTAATGAGGGCTGAATTTAACCAGGGATCAGCTAACTAATCAAATACTGCTTCGACTACTTTATATATAAGCATTTACATTAATTATATATGTCAAACTGATGTCATCTGTCAGCCTTGCAGATCATCTGTTTTTGCCAACTAGCCTTACTCTGAAGGAAATGTGTATTTCTGCTTCATGAGTGGGAAATGTGCTGAGGCCTTGTGTCACAAAGAGAAAAGGACCAAGTTTAAGAGGAATCTGAAATGATTTAAATTGAGTGTGCATGTTCGTGCCAGTCACTTTCTGCACTCTTACTTTCTGTGTCTCCCTTTCAGAAAGCCGAACTTCAGAAAAGGAGTTAATAATGATTGCTGGAGGGAATCAAAGCATTTTGCTCTGGATGGGAAAAAAGGTAAAAATCTCTAGATGTTTTATATAACTTGGTATATTAAGCGAACTGAAGGGTTTCAGTATCCAGGTATGGTGAATTCCAAAATCATCTAGTTTCTAAGCTGACCTTTAGGGAATAGCTAAACATTATGGATCCTTTATTGTCAAAACTATGTAAGTATTGACTCAACAGGAATCAGGAGATTTGTCTCTGGTAAATGTCAAATCAGATTTCCTTAGATCTTTCCTTGGCCCTGCCAGCTGCTTGGTTAGTATCCTAGCAAGCCATCACATTGGTTCTAACATTTTGCTGGCCTTGAGTAAAAAAGACCTGAGGTTCATAGCCTGTGAATTCTGAGTTGATAACCCCCTCACACTGCTTTGCTGAGGCCAACCAAGTTCCTCCCACTCCTACACAAAGGATCTTCCCCTCGAGGCTGTGTGGTGCTCATTTTAATCTGATTATACCTGTTGGAAGTGCTGAGTGTTGGAGCACTCAGAGAAATTTACCTGGGATTTAAGCCCCTTAGGCAAGAAGTTGACAACCAGGCAAACAAATGATCAATCACTTCTTGGTAAAATCTTACTTAAGGATTTCTCACAGCTGTATCCTCTGTATTTAAAAATCAGTATTACCCTGTATCCTTGGAATGTGCCTAAAAGTTGGATACCTATTTTTGAGGTGTCTAAATTGCTGTGTTTTACTTGTTTGTTTACAGAATCCCTATGTTAATCTGAGGAGGAAAATTCCTACGTTGAACGAAGGGACCATAAAGAGGTGGATTGCTGATGTGGGGACTAAACAGTGGCAAAATACAAAAAGGTACTGCCCCTGTGTTTCTCTGCTCATAGAGTTCTGTAAAGTAGCCTTTCCTCCCTTGACTGGTTCTGGACAGTTCAGAGATACGAGGTTTTGTGGTCCACGATGTCCATCAGCCAGAGGAAGAACGAATAGATTTTGTGCACGTGTGAGTGTGGTGTGTAGAGACAGGGATTTCTTTTCAAGGAGTTGGCTTACATGCAGTTGTTGGAACTGTGTGTGTGTGTGTGTGTGTGTGTGTAGAGACAGGGATTTATTTTTAAGGAGTTGGCTTATACGCAGTTGTTGGAACTGACAAGTGCAAAATAGGCAGCGCAGGCCAGCCAGCTGGAGACCCAGGGAGGAGTTAGTACCGCAGCTTGGGTCTGGAGGCAGAATTCTCCATGCCTGGGAACCTTTTTCTCTTCAGGCCTTCGATGTAGGATGAGGCACACCCACATTATGGAGGGTTATCTGCTTTACTCAGAGTCTGTTGCTTTGAATGTGAATCTCCTCTAAAAAGTATCTTCACGGCAACCTCTGGATTGGTGTTTAGCCAGATATTTGGGTACTATAGCCTAACCAAGTTGACACATTAAGATTAAAAACCACAGCTAATGTGTAAGCTCTGTGAGGGCAGCTTTTTTGACTGGAGGACTCTCTGGGTCTCTGGTATGTTTGCCTATATTGTGACTGTTCTTAGTAGGAGATACCCCTAAGCCATTTCCCAGCCCTCTTTGACCTTAGAACCGCTTGTCTGTGGACCTCTTCACAGCTGGACAGTGTGGGCAGTCTTGTTCAAAGCCATACAACTCCTACCATGTCTCAAGATTATATTTACTTCTACAAGCGTTTCCTTTTAGAGATATTTTTAGGTATGGTTTCCTAATTTTGTAAAGTAGTTGTATGAAATAGCCGCACTGTAGTCTGCATAGATGATCAAGAACTGTGCTGGTGACTGCGCTCACCTTGCTGAGCGCTGAATGATGTGTGGAATTGTTGAAACACTGTTGTACTCCTGAAACTGAGGTGACATTCTATGTCAGCTCTACTTCAATGGTTAAAAAAAAAAACCTACTTGTGCTGTTACTTCCAAGATGGAACTGAGCGCCTACCCTCCTCACCCCCACCCTCCCATTTAATTTCTGGTAATTTTTTTCTGTTCCACTTAAGTGCAGCAGAAATAAATAGGGTTTAGAGAGCTAGGTGGGATGGGGATGTCTTACTTATTCAACGAATTAACCCTAGGTCAGTCCTTTTCCTCTTTCCCTGTGGCTTCTCTGACTACATACCTTTTTATTACTCACATTTGTCACAAAGTTTTGAGATTGGGAAAATGAATAGACTTTCAGATGCCCAAGGCAAAATGCAAACAAATCAGAGACGGAGAAGTCTGAAGGATGGTTAGGAGATGTGTTCTTTATCATGTCTTCCGCTATAAGGAGACATACAGTATGATGTGTTTTAACCACCATCTTATTCCTCATATAGGGAAATCAGAGAAATATTTTCATCTCCTGCTTGTCTGACTGGAAGTTTTTTAAGGGAAAGGTAACATATTTAATATATTTATAAAGTTTAAGATCATGTTAAAAATACTGCGTACAGCATGGTGACTTAGTGAATAATGGACTGTATATTTGAAAGTTGCTAAGATAGTAGATCTTGAACATACTCATTATTAAAAAAAAGTTGGGGGACATCTGGGTGGCTCAGTTGTTTAAGAATCTGCTTTTGGCTCAGGTCATGATCTTGGGGTCCTGGGATCAAGCCCCTCATCAGGCCCTCTGCTTAGTGGGGAATCTGCTTCTCTGTCCCCATGCTCTTGTGCTCTTCCTCTCCCTCTCTCTCCCCCTCTCAAATCAAAAAAGGGAAAAAATTGTAACTATATGTGATGATGGATGTTAACTAGACTTAAGTGGTAATTATTTTGCAATATATACATATATCAATTCATTATGTTGTATACACCTGAAACTAATATAATGTGATGTCAGTTGTCTTTCAATAAAAAAATGAAAGATTATAAAATGGCATGAGGTTAAAATAATTCACTCTGTGTTTATCTCTTTAAAGATTCTAAAAAAAATTTTATTTCTATTTATGAGAGAGAGACAGCATACACACAGTGTGTGGGGGGGTAGTGGAGGAGGAAGCAAAAGGGAGAGGGAAGGAGAATCTCAAGCAGGCTCCCCACTGACCATGGAGCGCGACATGGGGCTTGATCTCACAACCCTGAAATCATGACCTGAGCAGAAATCAAGAGTTGGATGCCTAACTGTTTTTAATGAAAGCAAATACATGCACACTGTAGAAAATGTAAAAAATAAAGACCTGTGACCGAAAAAAATGAAAATACCTGTAATCCACTACTTAAGAGGACTAGCTTTTGTGCATATATCTTTTTTTGTGTGCAAACTTATTTTTTTACTAAAAATGTGATTATGTTCTTTTATATATTACTTTATACTTAATGTATTTGTCCATTTTTTTATTTTATTCAGTTCATATTATTCAGTAGTTTTCTTTGATGTCATTGGAATGGCTGCATGGTATTCCATGGGAAGGACATACCTTTATTTCTTTATTTGTTTAACCATTAATTTAACTATTTCCCATTAGAAGGTGTTAAGATTTCTTTGAATTTTTAAATGAAAGAACGACTTAGCACCTCTTTTCCTAAATATTTATATGACGTTTATCTTAAGAATATTTTCTATTTTGAGACACGAAATATTTGTATCATTTTATAAAGAATGTGTCTATTTCTAAGACATTGAACATAAACATATAAAGAATAAATGTAATTCACAAGTTAAGTTTTTTTTTTAAAGATTTTATTTATTTATTTGAGAGAGAAGGCATGAGCAGTGGGAGAGGGAGAAGCAGGCTCCCTGCTATGCAGGGAGCCCCGTGCCCAATCCTAGGATCATGACCTGAGCCAAAGGCAGATGCTTAACCAACTGGGCCACCCAGGCGTCCCTCATTAATAATTTTCTGTTGCAACACTAAGAATTTACTGCTTCTGAACCCCCCCTCATCTTTTTAAAAAGGTGTATTTATTTATTTATTTGAGAGGGGGAGAGAGAGAGAGAGTGAGTACTAGTTGGGGGGCAAGGGAGCCAGAGAGAGAATCTTACGCAGCTCCATGCTGAGTGTGGAGCCCAAGGTGGGGCTCAATCATGTATGACCTGAGACGAAACCGAGTCAGGTGCTTAGCCGTCTATGCCACCCAGGCGTCCCTGAGGCCCCTTTTTTTGATCTTGACTTTCAGTTCAGGTAAGTGGGAGACATGGTCATTTTTTTTCAGAAATGGGGGGAGAAACCTCTATTTTTTTGTGTGTATAGTGTGGCTTTTTAAAAAAGATAAATATTTAATTTGGTGACTCAGTGGGTTAAGCCTCTGCCTTCTGCCATGATCTCAGGGTCCTGGGTTAGAGCCCCTTATCGGGCTCTCTGCTCAGCAGGGAGCCTGCTTCCCCCTCTGTCTCTGCCTCCCTTTCTGCCTACTTGTGATCTCTGTCTGTCAAATAAATAAAAATCTTTAAAATAAATAAATAAATATTTAAGACAAGATATTATCAGAATTAAACTTGGATAGTATGTATGTTGTTAATGTGGGCTTTATTTTTTTAAATCTTTTAGAAATAATCATAAATGGTTGGTGACATTCTCAATTGAATTTGTTTAGCCTAATTATTTTATTTTCTTTATTGTAAAGTTGAGGGAAAAAGTAATTTTGTTAAAATGAAATAAGATTTAGAAGAAATGCTTCATCTGGATAGTCTGATGAAATCTATAATTTTGAAGTGTCCTATTCCATTTACTATCCATGTACTTTTAAATTTTATCTTCCTTCTTTAGAAAATCTGCAGAAACGATGCTTATTCATTTGGACTTAAATAAAGCAAGAAGTGCCTTTAAAGAGTTAACCCAGAAGGACTGGATTGCTAACACGGTGGTATTCTTTAGATTCTTATTTAGAAAAAGAAAATACATTAAAACATCTTTTTTTTTTTTTTTTTGACAATTCAATATTTGAGAAGAAATACTTTATTTCAGGAGAGTCTCAGACCCTGTAGCATATCCAGATCTGGTGAAAGTCAGACAGCATTCAGGAGTTGGTCCCTTTGGGGCAAATTGGTTGCTCTGGTAATCCCATGGATGACAAGTAGTCTCAGTGGTTCATCTGTACCCACAGACAGCATACACACACACACACAATCTGTACGTAGATGCACACACTCTCTGGAGGGAATTTTGTCAACTCAGGCTATATAAGGAAGATGATTGAAGTATTTGTTGAAGTTGGTATACTAGAACACAAAGACGAGTTATATATAATTATTTTAAACATAGGTATAGACATGAGAACACTTTTTGTTATGATATCCCCTTACCCGGAACTATCTGGATTCTTTTTCTCTGTGTTTTGTTCAATTGCACTTCCTTTCTGTAGGTTCTAGAATGTTCTTTGGGGGATTGTTGTTCTTTGTTTCAGTACTGTTATTATTGTCCTTAGGTTTCCCACTTTGCCAAATGCTCCAAACAGGTTTCCTTCATTAATTTAGCCTTTCTTTTTTTTTTTTTTTTTCTCATTTTATTTATTTTTTCAGCGTAACAGTATTCATTCTTTTTGCACAACACCCAGTGCTCCATGCAAAACGTGCCCTCTCCATTACCCACCACCTGTTCCCCCAACCTCCCACCCCTGACCCTTCAAAACCCTCAGGTTGCCCCAACCTCCCACCCCTGACCCTTCAAAACCCTCAGGTTGTTTTTCAGAGTCCATAGTCTCTTATGGTTCGCTTCCCCTCCCCAATGTCCATAGCCCGCTCCCCCTCCCCAATCCCACCTCCCCGCAGCAACCCCCAGTTTGTTTTGTGAGATTTAATTTAGCCTTTCTTGATGTAGTCTCTATTTATTTCTCTGTTCTCTTAATATTGGTTGATCTAGGGGTAGTACTTTCTATGTTCTCTCAATCTGTTTCTTTCCTGGTGTCACTCTGGTTCTTTTCTCTCTCCCTGGGCCCCTCTTCTGTCTCTTCTCCCCTCCCTTCCCCCCTCCCTTTTCTTTGCTCCTCCTCTCTGCTTCCTTCCCCTCCATTCCACTGTGCTTTCTTTTCCTCTCCTCACCTCTCTCCTCCCTTTCTTTCTTCCTCCCTATCCCCCATTTCCCCTCTTTCCATTCCTTTCTCCTCCCTCTCCTCCTCATTTGCTCTTGGCCTCTGTTTCTGTATCTCTCATTATCTCTCAGTCTTCCTGTCATCTCTCCCTCCTTCCTTTCTTGCCTCACCTGTTCTGCTCTATCCTCTAAAACCAGCATTCTCTATCCGAGCTTCAGGGTCTCTTTACACACACTCCTTTCTCTTGAGGGAAGATGAAAGTTTAATTCTGTTAACCTTGGCAGGACCATGGCCCTGTTAGGGGTTAAGGTAAAATGGATCCCTAATTGCGTACCTTTGTCAGAACTCTGCAGCATTTAGTAGGAAGATAACACTTCTGCATCTGGGGAGGGAAGAATTTGGGCCAGTTCCTCACTAAAGCTAATTGTACCTTGGTTGTGCCAGAACAATATTGTATGATATGCAGTCAACATAATCATAGAGCAGTCTTCCCGTTATTTAGACCAGATAGTTGGCTAAGAAAACCTGTAATGTTTCTTTCTATTTTGAGATTTCTGTGACACAGATTCACAGACTTTTGCAGTTCATTCCTTCATTCAGTAGACACTTGGATGCTTGCTCTGTGTAGGGGGCACTGTGGTGCGGACTCCTGGTGAAAATGAGAGACATGCTCCCAGTCTTTAAAACGCTTAGTTAGGGACAAATACAAACACGCAGGTATTAGTGGGAATACTGAGTGTGTTTAACGCTCTGCTGTTTTCCCTGATGCCACACTTAGAATCTAGTTAGTGTATAATTAATATTTCTGGATGAATTCGGTCATCACTAGGGCAATGAATGGTCATCTCTACTTAGAGCAATCAAATCAAGGTCCCCAGAGGAAGTACGAGTTTACCATGTGCCTGCCTCAGGAGGGGCATTCCTGGCAGTCAGGAAGGTACACTGAGGCACAAGTGTGTGGAACAAGATGGCTGAAGTGAGAGGATCACAGTAGTTCTGCAGGTCTAAGGGGAAGGTTGGGAGGTTGGGTGATGTGGCAGCTGATGAGCACGGAGGTAGGAGGGGTGTGTGTTACCGGGAGGTGTTAGAGTAATCAGATATGTTCACTCCAAAGACTGAACCATGTAGTAGAGCCTGCCGTAGTGTTTTGATAAAGAAATAGATAATTACAAGAATTTGTCCATTTGGAGACATCATTTAGCTTATACCATAATTTAATGATTAAGAGATTAGGCTTTAGTGTCAGAAAGATCCAGAAGAGATTCCCTCTTAGCTCTGTGACCTTGAGCAGATACAGAGTTCCTGTCTATAAAATGGGGTTAAAATACCATCTATGTTCTCAAAGAACTATAACCTGATTAACATATGTAAAACACTTAACATAATACTTGACAAATGAGTACTCCATAAATACGTAAAGCTTCTCAGTGGATTTTGAAACATTATTTCTTTTATCTGGGCACATGTAACATAAACATTCAGAATTGCATTTGAATTTTTCTCGGAATGCTTGTGTTCTGTCTTGGGGAAATGGTAAATGGAGATTGGAAGGACTAAAAGATTGAGTTTGTAGTGGAGAGTTGGTGATGAGGCAGGTGGTTCCTGTGAGGGAACCATGCTATTTTTGTTGCTGGGATTATTGCTTTTTGTTCGTGTGGGGTTATTAATTTCATGTTGCTTTTGGGGGTTCTTATGCATTCTTTTCCCTTAAAGATAATGAGGTAGGATAGTGGAATAAGGGGGTAGAATGTAGTATTTATTATTGGGAGGGCTGCCTATTCTGATTTCCTTGTTCATCCAGTATAACTTTAAGATGATTTCTTCTCCTCCTCCTTCATGCTTCTCAGTAATTAAATGGGATAACGTTTGTCACGTATCTATACCTCGAGTAGTTGGGAAGCTATGTGAGATTGGATGTATACATGGGTTTTAGGACTGAATGATTATTCCAGTTCCTTGGTGGAATGAAACTCCAGGTTCTAGATTTTATTTTATTACAAATCACGTCTAGTTCTTGCTGTGTTTTGAGTGTCTTTTCTCTGATCTTTTTGACCACAGATAACCACATGTCTCAGGGATAATCTGCTTAAAAATCTTCCTTTTCATTCTCCACACCAAGAAGCTTTAGAGATTTTCTTCCTTCTCCCTGAGTGTCCCATGATGCATGATTATAACAACTGGGAGAGCCTGGTGGTTCCGTTTGCAGAGGCTATTTGTGCCATGGGTGATCAGTCTTTACGGGTTCTGGGTAAGACTGATGATTTACATAAAATACTTTAACCATCCTCTCAGTGGAAATGCACACCTGGTAAAGTTATAGTAAAACTTAGATAATTGTTAACTATGTTCCTGTTTTTTAGTTCATATTCTTAGCATATTGTAAAGATGCTGTAGTAATTATTGTAGTCATCCAAAATAGGTTGTTTTGCCACCTTTTTAGAGTTCTTGTAATGGAATATGTGTGGTTTGGTCATGAAGTCCTTTGTCCCTAACTTTTCATTATGAAAAATTCCATAGAAGTTGGAGGAATAGTACATGAATATCCATATATCCTCTACCTCAGAGTCAACGACAGTTAACCTCTTGCCATGTGTGCTTCGTTCTTTATGAGCAGCTTACATTTTATGTTTGCTGAAATACTTGAAAGTAAGTTGGACACATCGTGACATTTCACCCATAATATTTCAGCATGCATCTCTTAAGAGCCTGTGTTAAACCAGTCACTATCACACCTAATAAAATTAGTCATAATTCCGTAATATCTAGGCCATACTCAAATTTCTGTACTTGTCATAAAAGTATTTTACAGCCTTTTTTTTTTTTTTAAGAGTCTAGGTCAGTTGTCCTGTAGAATGACTTACATGTAAATTTGTCTGATTATTTCCAACCTTCTCTGTATTTCAAGTGCATTGGAAGTTAGGTCTAGGGGTTTCGTTAGATTTTAATGAGGTTTTTATTTTGACAAACAGCATATTCAGCCCAAGGAAGTCCATTCTTTCTTGTGTTTTTTTGTTAAATCTAGGTAAGTGCGTGATGAAAAACTAGTGTAAAGCATTTTTTTGGTTTTTCACAATGCCGAGAGGTGCATGTGTGTGTGCTTTCTTTTTAGTAAGCTCTAGGACCAGCATGGGGGCTTGAACTCATGACCCTGAGATTAAGAGTCACGTGCTCTGTCGAGCGAGCCAGACACCCTGGAGGTGTTTTCTTGAAATTAGGCTCCACACCGAATGTGGGGCTTGAACTCACAACCCTGAGATTAAGAGTCCCATGCGCTACTGACTGAGTCAGTCAGGCACCCTGAGAAGTGTTTTAAGAGTGAGAAAAAGAAAGTTGTGCAATTTCTATTAATTCTTAAATCTGGTTTTTAAAACAGCATGCTATTTTATCTGGGAAAAAAAAAAAAAGTGACTTGTCAGGTTTTTTTCCCACAAATTAATTAGATCAGGTTCGTGTGTTTGTTATATCAAGGGACTTTTCTCAAGGACATTAAATTCATGAACTTTCTTGATTGCCTTTGTAGTTAACTAAAAACTTTGTCACAAATATGTTTTTGTAACTGATAGATATGACAGTGTTCACTCTGTTTACCTTTAAAAAGCCAAGAGAAATGACATGCCAACAATTGTTTACATTTGTATTCCTCAGAGGAGTACTGGGCGTCCCTGCAGGAACCTGCATTCGTCAGGCTAGTCCAGATGTTTAAAAGAGCCGTCACTGCTCAGTTGCACTACTGGACTGAAAGCTCGGAGAACAACTACCATGTTAAGGCTCTCCTAGAAATACTGAAAAAGCTGCATAGGGTAAGGGTCTTTCAGACACTTAGAGATACGATTTTTATTTTGCAGTAAAAAAGGTCCCTCGGTTTCAACGGGCCCAAATATTAAGCAAACTCAGGAAACATGTTTATATCGCTATTTTTAAATTTTTGTTTTCTGTAGTTCAGTCATGTGTATCAAAGAATGTATGTACTTACCTGTGTGCAGTTTGAAGAGAAGTAATTCATACACATTTT
Source organism: Meles meles (assembly GCF_922984935.1). Classification (NCBI taxonomy): domain Eukaryota; kingdom Metazoa; phylum Chordata; class Mammalia; order Carnivora; family Mustelidae; genus Meles; species Meles meles. Next base: position 120,499,021 of record NC_060067.1, on the reverse strand, counting down.
ATTACTTTCCTTTTCCATGTTGCACTGGCTAAGCCTTCCTCTATAATGTTGAATATAAGGGTTGGTAATGGTAGGTTCTTTACCTTGATTCTATTTATTTATTTATTTATTTTAAATTTTTATTTATTTATTTGACAGAGTAAGAGAGCAGGAGCAGGGGGAGTGGCAGATGGAGAGGGAGAGGGCAAGTTCCCCACTGAGCAGGGAGTCTGAACGTGGGGCTTGATTCCAAGCCTCTGGGATCATGACCTGAGCCAAAGGCAGACTCTTAACTGACTGAGCCACTCAGGTGCCTCTATTTATTTATTTATTTTAAATTTTATTTATTTGAGAGAGAGCATGTAAGAAAGCACAAGCAGGGGGAGGGTCAGAGGCAGCCGGAGAAGCAGACTCCCTGGTGAGCAGGGAGCCCGATGGGGGGCTTGATCCCAGGACCGTGGGATCATGACCTGAGCTGAAGGCAGAGGCTTTAACCCACTGAGCCACCCAGGTGCCCCTGTTTGTGATTTTAAAGGAAGAATTTGAATATCACTATTAAGTAGAATGTTTACTGTAGAGTTTTTGAAAATAACTCTTATAGGTAAAGGTTGTTCTAAAATGTTAAGCATTTTAAATCCACACAAATACCGACTCCCTCTTTTCCTGCTGAAATTCAAGTTATTTATGTGCTTGACTTTCTCAGTCTTATCTTTCATGTCTCTTATCCATCTCTCTGTGTGAGTGCATCCCATTCTGAATGACTTCTTTAGCCATATCTTTCTGTCCATGAAATCTCTTTTTAGTGATTTTTATCTGCTAATAAAACTGCCCTTTGGGTTTTCATTCCAAGTATTATGTTTTCCACTTCCAAAAGTTCCGTTTCTTTGAAAATTTTTTTTGTTAGTCAGTATTATGGTATCTTAGTCTTTTATTTTCAAGCTTTCCTTCTGCTTATTTAAATCCATGTGCATTATACCTCTGATATCTGAAGTCATTACAGGTCAGCTTTGCCCTCTTCCTTCTGCTGAATTTTCCTCATTGTGTCTTCATTTTTGTGTTCAGTAACTGTGTGTGTGTGTGTGTGTGAGAGAGAGAGAGAGAGACACACACACACACACATTTTCTTGGAACATTATCTTCTGGAATTCTTTGAGGGTTGTGTTTCTCCAGGAAGATTTTCTTGTACCAGTTTCCTGGAGACACCACGTCCATTAGGTACTACGTTAAATTAAATTCTTGGCTTAAAGCTCTTCAGATCTCCAAGTGTGGTCTGAATGTGGTGTGTGAATTTTCAGGAAAGTGCTTCTGTGATTGCAAATTCTGTAGGTGACTTTTTTTTCTGTAACTCGGCACCATTTTAACTAGCTGTGGTTTGCTTCCTGGAGTTGGTGTCAAGGTATGGTGGTGAACTGTTCATTTCTAGTTTACCTTCACTCTGATGGTTTAGTCCTTTTGGATGCCTGATTTATGAGATGGTTTTCTATCATTGGCCCCATAATTTGAACAGAATCTGGGTTTTGTCTCCTTTCCCCAAAGCCCCAAGCATTGCAAACTGAAGTTCAGGTTCCCCAGGTTTGGCAAATACTCTGAAGGCACATGCCACTTTCACCTCATTTTTGACCTGGTTATTTCATATCTACTTACAGTATTGGTGTTGCATTAAAACTATCTGTTTATACTTCATCCTGTATTTCTGATTGTTTTCAGCAAATCAAGATACCTAATTTGCCAAACTGCTTTAAAAAAAGAGAATTCTGCCATACTGCCGAAATCAGTGGCCATCTCTGGCTACTTTTAAAGGTTTTGTACAAAAGAGAAAGATTAATAAAAAAAATAATTTGAGTTTTGAAAAATTGAGAAATTTACCAAAAAGTACAGGAAAGTATATTCTAATGAGTTTTTTCCACTTGCAAAAAAGGACTCCTGAGAAATACAGAAGCGGTAACAAAAATCCTCAAGAAGTCCTGATTTATCCTTTGACTGTTAACAGTGACATTAGATTATTTGTCAGGCTCCCTCCCCAACCTCAGGAGGGAAACCACAGGAAGCCACAAGAATAAAACACCCACTTTTTCCACAACTGGAGATGTGCAAGGCTGAGATCAGCAGGTTCCAGGGGACCATATCATGGAGTTGAAACAGCTTCATGATGCTCTGGGTGGTGGTGCTGGAGGTTTGGATCATCTAAGGTCTAGGTCAGGGTTAATACAATATTCCAGGTGAAAGAAGCCAGGAGGAGCTTTTAGAGGATGTCTTGAGAGTGAGTCATTTAGGCAGGGACTGTGCCCATCTATGTCAAGTACCTACTGTCAGTCAGGTCCAAAGCAGTGTCTTCACTGACTGATAATTAGTGCTCTTGTACGGTGTCCATGTGATACCCCTGGTCATCGGGTGATGAAGGCTGGAAGACACCCCCCCAATTTAGGAGGGGGATGTTCCACACATGCCCTATCAGAGGGAGATGTCTGTAAATGGTATATTGTTAAGCTCTGAAGAACAGGACATGAGATTGGGCCCAGAGTACTTTGGATTTAGGCTGTGTTTTTCCTTGGGCCTAAAATTCTTTAAAGCTTTTCTATGAATTAAAAGTAAGTATGAGTTTATCATCATATCATCAACTTCTGCTATTAAATTGTAGGTATTCTTTATGTTCCTGAAAATTTGGGCCTTGGCCAGTGGAAGAATTGGATAGAACTTTATTCTGGTCATTGAAAAAGAGTGTTTAATTTGCTGTTTATGCTGATAATCTAATCAATAGCCATAAAGCAGAATTGTCTTTATAAAACTTTCTCACGGTCCATATTTTATTAAAGGTAAACCAGGCTGTGTGTCAACTACCTGAAAATATTTTCAAAATAAACGAGCTTACGCACTGGCTTGATTTTTATGGGGATGCATATAGAAGGTCTGCTTGGAAAATTAACTCCGTAAGTATAACGTGTTTATTATTTATTTATTTAGTAACGATTCTGTTTTTTAAAACTAATCTGTACACCCAGTGTGAGGAGTCAGACTCACAACCCCTCAGATAGAGAGTTGCATGCTCTACCAACTAAACCAGCCAGTCACCCCATTAGGGTATGTTCAGAGGGGGAAGTGAGTTAATGTAGGTATTTGTGCTATAACTCTATGCATGGGTTTCCAAATATACTTGTACCCTGCAAAATTGCTCAGAAGAAATAACAGGGCTTACAGGGAAAGTGAGATAGTCCCCTCAAAACCAGTGCAGTTTTGTAGCCAGAGCCCTCATAGAAAAGTGGTTACTACCTTAGATCACTTGGATCACCCAGGTAAGCAGCTCTTGAAGAGCGCCACGAGAATATGAAAATGCACCAAACAAAAGGGTAGGAATGTACTCACACTCTAATGAGAGATTGGTGGTACCCAGATGGCGCAGATGGGAGTGGGGCTTTCTTAGGTGGGCGTACAAGGCAGCATGACTCACCAGGAGCCAGCAAACAGAAAGGGGCTGCAACTTTGGTGGTGGCTCTGGGTGTGTCCTTTTTTTATTTTCTGAAATTGAAGCTGAAGGGCTGTTGCTGCCAGTTCAGCAGCTGACCTGAGCTTTTTTTTTCCTTCTCTCTGAATGTTGTAATTCTGCCCCTAGCACATTGACCTTTGACTAGCAGAAGTCAAGTACGAGCTCATCACCTATCCACATTATGGATCATTCACCTATTTTCCTCAGTGCGTCTGAACTAATTTACATTTTGAAAGTGCACATTGCCGCAGAACAAACTCTTTGGGAAAGTGTCTAGAGTTTACAATTGATTGCTACGTTAAACGAGCACTGAAAAATTCTAGCTCAATTTTTATTTATTTATTTTTAAGTACTAGGTTTACATATCTCTCATTGATACACACAAAACATTTTCTTAGAATTTTAGGTATCTAAGTACTTCTGACCGGCAATTTGGATTGCTTCTGCTAGAAGAACTGAGACCTTAAACTAAGTATCAGGGATTTTAGGCTGTGAGTTAAGGTGTAAGATTTCTCTGTTCTTTCATTTGTCAGAATTCTTGCCATTTCCATTTTTAGGACACGTCAGTAGACACTCAGTATCCTGTCATATTCAGTCATTTTCCATTTATCTTTAATATTCTGTCGAAAATCAAACTACTGTATGCAGATTCACTGTTAAAAATTCAGGTATGTATGCCTATTTCTTTGTCTTCATTAACACTTCATTCATTTATCGGTTGATAAATGCCTTCTTAAGTATACAATATTTTGGGGGTTGATAACATTGAAAACAATGGTTATAACATTCATGGAGCTTAGACTACCAAAGGTGGCAAGAAAGACTGTTGTAATTTGAATTGGCCTGGCTTTGAGGCACATTAGGGCCTCAGCAGTGGAAGAGAGAGTAGCATGGACAGCTCCCCTACCTTGTGGGGCTATTGACTTGAGGTTGGGCCCTGTATACAGGTCTTCTGTACAGCACCAAAAGAGGCATAGTAGACTTGGGCTTGGCCGGGATTAGCAAACCCATATTTAGGGAGCCCAGTCTAATTAAAAAACAGAACAGTGGGAATAGAGGGGACAGAGGACTCTTGAAATGCGGACACACATAGATGGCTGGTAGTCTGATGGTACCATGAACAAGGTTTGTAAAAAGTGTCCTCTTTTCAGTGAACTGTCATCGGGTGAGTTGGTTCTATTTGTCAACATATCCAAAAAGCGATTTTTTAAAAAAATTTTTTTTTAAAGATTCTATTTATTTATTTGACAGAGAGAGATCACAAGTAGATAGAGAGGCAGGCAGAGAGAGAGGGGGGGGGAAGCAGGCTCCCTGCTGAGCAGAGAGCCCAATGTGGAACTCGATCCCAGGACCCCGAGATCATGACCTGAGCCGAAGGCAGCGGCTTAACCCACTGAGCCACCCAGGCGCCCCAAAAAGCGATTTTGAACTTAAAACTGAACCATTGAAAATGCCTCCGGAAATGAAAGCGCCCAAGAGTGTCAGTTCTTGTTACTGCTTTTTATATATGCATCTGGATATGTATATGTGCGAATCATTTTCTCTCTTTTTTTTTTTTTTAAAGATTTTATTTATTTTGACAGACAGAGGTCACAAGTAGGCAGAGAGGCAGGAAGAGAAAGGAGGAAGCAGGCTCCCTGTTGAGCAGAGAGCCCGATTGTGCGAATCATTTTCAAATATAACATTGGATACTTTTACATAATGCAGTTAATAAAACAAAATGGGAAGTTGATTTATAAATATGACCATTGATGAAATATTTAACAGGAAAAATGAAAGGAAAAAAGATACAAGAACTTTATTTTCCTTCAACTCTTACAACTCCTCTCTTGATTTTTAGCAGGCCTCCTGTGATCATTTTATGGACCTAGTATTTGATTGTTCATTGTGCTGAGAGCCTTAGACTTGAATTGCCTTTTGGTCAGGTAGACAGTCTGTGTGTGTGTGCGCACGCATATCTTTCTCTTTCTGTCTCATATATAACTTTTTAGATTATCAGTGCCCTAAAATCTCTCATTGGGTTTTTCTCCGAGCATAGGATATCTTTAGAGAGGTCTCATTCCTGAAGTTTCCTCCAGCATGCTTTCTTTCTGAACTTCAGTGTTTGCTAATCATTCTCTTAACCTAATGATGGCAGTTAGCTTTGGTAGCTGAAGTATTAATAATTGTTGCCAGATAAAGTGGACCAGTGGAGGCCACACCTGGTCACTTTCCTGCTTAACGCTGGTTGGCTCCACAAGATTTTTCATCCTCTAGGTGTTTCTTTGGCTCACAGAGGGTGAATGCTGAATGTATGGCTTCTCTCCAGTGGCTTATGTAAATAAGGCTCTGTTCATGGATGTTCGTGACAAGCACTCATAATAAATTAAACGAAATTCCCACATAGAGCAAATGGTGAAATGAGTGAAACATTTCTGTTTTCCTAGGAGAAGAAATTTAGAGCATGTATGCGGTTGGCTGGAATTGTGGAACAAGGAGGGTCCGAATTAGCTTTGCTGCCCACTTTGAATCTAACAGTCAGAAGGAGTCACTTGATTGAAGATGTTTTGAGTCACCTAAATCAGTTTGAGAATGAAGATCTGAGGAGAGAGTTAATGGTAAAGTATAATTCTCAATATTTTTGCTGCTGAGAGAAGGAAAACAAAAGGATGGACAGTGAGTCTTGCAGAGAAGAAAGAATCTCCCTTTACCGTGGAGTGTTTCCCCGATTCCCCATGTAGCTATGAATTGCTGGGAATAGCTGCGGGCACTCAGTTGCCCTCGGGCTGAGGAGCAGCGGTTAAAAGGGTTGTCCTCCCCCAGCCTTGGCAGCTAAAAAGTCCAGAACTACCCCTAAGAGGTCCAGTCCCTCCTGAGGCCTGACCCAGCCTAGCTAGTCACCCCCTGGGGAGGGGTCCAGTGAGATGAGATAGACACGAGATTTAAAGATTTGTTTTTGCTCTCATACATGTACCCGAATTGCTTTGTGGAAAAGAGAACTTCCTCTTTATTAACTGTAGTTTCTTGAGGGTATTATTATAGAAAGCCCTATGTTCTGAACATAAATGATCTCTGGTTTAGTTATTCTATAACTTGTCTTACTAGCAGATATTGGACACAGGATAATTACAATATCTAGTAAATCTGGTGAACATTTTCCTTGTGCCAAGAACACTGTGGATGCTTCACAAATATTTATGTAATCCTTTCAGTGACACTGCATGGAAGGTTCTGTTTTTCCTTTGTTTTGCTGATGTGGAAACTGAGGTACAGAATGATTAGGTGACTTACCCAAGGGCAATCCAGCTGAGAAGTATCAGAGCCAGGATTTGGGCCCAACTGTTAGGCTCCAGACTTTCCACTTAATCATGACAAAGATTTGCCTGATGACATTTATTAGAATGTTTTGATGGACCTTAGTTTATCACTTATCCTACTCAGATTAAAGAATGACTTGACTCAAGTTCCAGACACTGTTTTTTTTTTCATCTTTTAACTATTTTTTTTCCATTTTATTTATTTTTTCAGCGTAACAGTATTCATTGTTTCTGCACAACACCCAGTGCTCCATGCAAAACGTGCCCTCCCCATTACCCACCACCTGTTCCCCCAACCTCCCACCCCTGACCCTTCAAAACCCTCAGGTTGTTTTTCAGAGTCCATAGTCTCTTATGGTTCGCCTCCCCTTCCAATTTTTTTTTTTTTAATAAACATATAATGTATTTTTATCCCCAGGGGTACAGGTCTGTGAATCGCCAGGTTTACACACTTCACAACACTCATGATAGCACATACCCTCCCCAATGTCTATAGCCCCCTCCCCCTCTCCCAATCCCACCTCCCCCCAGCAACCCCTAGTTTGTTTTGTGAGATTAAGAGTCATTTATGGTTTGTCTCCCTCCCAATCGCATCTTGTTTCATTTATTCTTCTCCTATCCCCCTAACCCCCCATGTTGCTTCTCCATGTCCTCATATCAGGGAGATCATATGATAGTTGTCTTTCTCCGATTGACTTATTTCACTAAGCATGATACGCTCTAGTTCCATCCACGTCGTCGCAAATGGCAAGATTTCATTTCTTTTGATGGCTGCATAGTATTCCATTGTGTATATATACCACATCTTCTTTATGCATTCATCTGTTGATGGACATCTAGGTTCTTTCCATAGTTTGGCTATTGTAGACATTGCTGCTATAAACATTCGGGTACACGTGCCCCTTCGGATCACTATGTTTGTATCTTTAGGGTAAATACCCAGTAGTGCAATTGCTGGGTCATAGGGTAGTTCTATTTTCAACATTTTGAGGAACCTCCATGCTGTTTTCCAGAGTGGTTGCACCAGCTTGCATTCCCACCAACAGTGGAGGAGGGTTCCCCTTTCTCCACATCCTCGCCAACATCTGTCATTTCCTGACTTGTTAATTTTAGCCATTCTGACTGGTGTGAGGTGATATCTCATTGTGGTTTTGATTTGTATTTCCCTGATGCCGAGTGACGTGGAGCACTTTTTCATGTGTCTGTTGGCCATCTGGATGTCTTCTTTGCAGAAATGTCTGTTCATGTCCTCTGCCCATTTCTTGATTGGATTGTTTGTTCTTTGGGTGTTGAGTTTGCTACGTTCCTTATAGATTTTGGATACTAGCCCTTTGTCTGATATGTCGTTTGCAAATATCTTCTCCCATTCTGTCAGTTGTCTTTTGGTTTTGTTAACTGTTTCCTTTGCTGTGCAAAAGCTTTTGATCTTGATGAAATCCCAATAGTTCATTTTTGCCCTTGCTTCCCTTGCCTTTGCCGTTGTTCCTAGGAAGATGTTGCTACGGCTGAGGTCGAAGAGGTTGTTGCCTGCATTCTCCTCAAGGATTTTGATGGATTCCTTTCTCACATTGAGGTCCTTCATCCATTTGGAGTCTCTTTTCGTGTGTGGTGTAAGGAAGTGGTCCAATTTCATTTTTCTGCATGTGGCTGTCCAATTTTCCCAGCACCATTTATTGAAGAGGCTGTCTTTTTTCCATTGGACATTCTTTCCTGCTTTGTCGAAGATTAGTTGACCATAGAGTTGAGGGTCTATTTCTGGGCTCTCTATTCTGTTCCACTGATCTATGTGTCTGTTTTTGTGCCAGTACCATGCTGTCTTGATGATGACAGCTTTGTAATAGAGCTTGAAGTCCGGAATTGTGATGCCACCAACTTTGGCTTTCTTTTTCAATATTCCTTTGGCTATTCGAGGTCTTTTCTGGTCCCATATAAATTTTAGGATTATTTGTTCCATTTCTTTGAAAAAAATGGATGGTATTTTGATAGGGATTGCATTAAATGTGTAGATTGCTTTAGGTAGCATGGACATTTTCACAATATTTATTCTTCCAATCCAGGAGCATGGAACATTTTTCCATTTCTTTGTGTCTTCCTCAATTTCTTTCATGAGTACTTTATAATTTTCTGTGTATAGATTCTTAGCCTCTTTGGTTAGGTTTATTCCTAGGTATCTTATAGTTTTGGGTATAATCGTAAATGGGATTGACGCCTTAATTTCTCTTTCTTCTGTCTTGTTGTTGGTGTACAGAAATGCAACTGATTTCTGTGCATTGATTTTATATCCTGACACTTTACTGAATTCCTGTACAAGTTCTAGCAGTTTTGGAGTGGAGTCTTTTGGGTTTTCCACATATAGTATCATATCATCTGCGAAGAGTGATAGTTTGACTTCTTCCTTGCCAATTTGGATGCCTTTAATTTCTTTTTGTTGTCTGATTGCTGAGGCTAGGACTTCTAGTACTATGTTGAATAGCAGTGGTGATAATGGACATCCCGGCCGTGTTCCTGACCTTAGCGGAAAAGCTTTCAGTTTTTCTCCATTGAGAATGATATTTGCGGTGGGTTTTTCATAGATGGCTTTGATAATATTGAGGTATGTGCCCTCTATCCCTACACTTTGAAGACTTTTGATCAGGAAGGGATGCTGTACTTTGTCAAATGCTTTTTCAGCATCTATTGAGAGTATCATATGGTTCTTGTTCTTTCTTTTATTAATGTGTTGTATCACATTGATTGATTTGCGGATGTTGAACCAACCCTGCAGCCCTGGAATAAATCCCACTTGATCGTGGTGAATAATCCTTTTAATGTACTGTTGAATCCTATTGGCTAGTATTTTGGTGAGAATTTTTGCGTCTGTGTTCATCAAGGATATTGGTCTGTAGTTCTCTTTTTTGGTGGGATCCTTGTCTGGTTTTGGGATCAAGGTGATGCTGGCCTCATAAAATGAGTTTGGGAGTTTTCCTTCCATTTCTATTTTTTGGAACAGTTTCAGGAGAATAGGAATTAATTCTTCTTTAAATGTTTGGTAGAATTCCCCTGGGAAACCGTCTGGCCCTGGGCTTTTGTTTGTTTGGAGATTTTTGATGACTGTTTCAATCTCCTTACTGGTTATGGGCCTGTTCAGGTTTTCTATTTCTTCCTGGTTCAGTTGTGGTAGTTTATATGTCTCTAGGAATGCATCCATTTCTTCCAGATTGTCAAATTTGTTGGCGTAGAGTTGCTCATAGTATGTTGTTATAATTGTCTGTATTTCTTTGGTGTTAGTTGTGATCTCTCCTCTTTCATTCATGATTTTACTGATTTGGGTCCTTTCTCTTTTCTTTTTGATGAGTCTGGCCAGGGGTTTATCAATCTTATTGATTCTTTCAAAGAACCAGCTCCTAGTTTCATTGATTTTTTTCTATTGTTTTTTTGGTTTCTATTTCATTGATTTCTGCTCTGATCTTTATGATTCAAGACACTGTTTTAAAAGTAAGTTGCACTGGGGTTTGCTGTTAGAGGTAGCATTGCCACATATTTTTGCACATAGGTAGTTTTTAAAAAATCTAACAAACTCATTATGTGAATCATAACCTGTGATGGCAAGCCATCCCACTGAGTTATTTTAGTTCCACTTTTATAGTTCATTCATCCCTTTTAAACATTTAGGTAACATTTGATGAGCAGCCACCATTTTCCAGACTGTGAGAGGCGTTTTGCATATGTTTTTCTGTTTAATCTTTCTGATAATCTCATGAGAAAACAGGCTCTGTGAGATGAAGAACCTTGCCTATAGGAAGGGACAGAGTAAGGATTTGACAACTTAGATTTTATTTATTTTTTTTAGAGAGACGGGACAAAGGGGAAGGGAAAGGGAGAGACTCCAAGCAGACTGTGCACTGAGGAGGGAGCCCAGCACAGGGCTTGATCCCAGGACCCTGAGATCATGACCTGAGCTGAAACCAAGAGTTGAACACTTAACTGACTGAGCTACCCAGGTGCCCCAATACCTCATCTTCTAAAGATTTTGAATAATTTACTGAGGTTTGAAACTTGTATCTCTAGAAAATAGAAAAGGCATCCATCCATTTAAAGCAGTCAGAGGAGCTTTTGGGGAAGTGCCATGAAACATCCTGAAGGAAACGTTGAGCAGGCCTTTGAACAGGAGCGTGGTAGAGTGGAGAGGAAGGTTAAATGGCTGCAGGTGGTAGGTGAAGTTTAAAGAGAAATCCAGCATCCAGGGAAAGCGGAAGAGTGGAACTAGCCCAGAACTGCAAGAATTTCTGATATTAAAGCAGCAGGAGAAAGAAGAGAGAAATAAAACACCTAGTTAATGTTTCATAAGAGAAAGTAAGGGAGAAAACAGTGTGAAGAAAGAAGAGGGGATCGGAAGTGTAAAATGAGTTCATGAAATCGGAGAGGAGACGTGGGAACGGTCCTTGGAATTCAGGGGTTCACAGGTTCTTGGTCCTCTTGAAGAGAGCACTTAAGTAGGGAAATAGCCTTGGAAGTTGGTGTACCTGATTCTTCAGAATTTGGTGACCTAGAGTAGAAGCCTGTATTACCTGTATGAGACAGTGGTGTTGAGATTTTCTTCTTTCAAGAGTAAGGGAGACCTCAACACATTTGTACACGGAAGTGAGGGATTCTCAGAAGGAAGGGCAGGAATGAGTGAGTATTTAAAGGAGCAAAGATGGGTTATGGTAGAATCATCCTAGGAAGGGATTGGTGTCCCTGGGTGCCTTCTCAAGGAGTAAACAATGAAGCCAGTAGGTAACTTGTGTGTGCTCTGGTTTTTCAGCCTTTGAAAATCCAACTGTTATTTATTTCTTTATGTTTATTTTCATTTAACTTAACATTCCTTATTATATAATAATGATGCCAATTGAGGTCAGCTTAGTAGCTGAAGACATCAGGTTCTGAGACTTGACAGATACAGGATTAAATCTAGGCTGCACCCCTTAGCTGTGTGTGACCTTGGGAAGTTAATATTTAAGTGTTTTTTTTTTAAAAGATTTTATTCATTTGACAGGCAGAGATCACAAGTAGGCAGAGAGGCAGACAGAGAGAGAGGAAGGGAAGCAGGCTCCCTGCTGAGCAGAGAGCCCGACGCAGGGCTCCATCCCAGGACCCTGGGATCATGACCTGAGCCAAAGGCAGAGGCTTTAACCCACAGGTGCCCCAGTATTTAAATTCTTGAAGCTCATCACCTCATAGAATTATTGTGAAGATTAAACGAGTAAGATGCTTAGTGCTTTCCAAATACTTGGGTCCATAAATAATGTTCACTCTTATGATTATTAAGTGAGTCTTAATACATAGCAATACAGAGCCCTGGAAGTGATAGATTATTTGCTGTGTTTCTTCAGGTTTCATTTAGTGGAGAAATTGGACATGACTCTGGAGGAGTCAAGGTAGAGTTTTTCCACTGTCTGTTTGAGGAGATGACCCGGCCAGAATATGGGATGTTCATGTATCCCGAGGAGGCTTCCTACATGTGGTTTCCTGTCAGGGTAAGTCCTCTCCTTTTTGCTTACAGTTATCAACACAGAAAAGGTATGTCATACACCATTGGAAATTAGGTTGTCTAGACAGTTTCATTTTAGAAGAGGAGTTATTGATACATATAATTACGGAAATAGCCTTCAGTTTTAATAAGGTGATTATTTTCTTTAAAATGGAGCCCCCTTTCCCTGTGTTTCCAGTTCTGCCCACACAGGAGAATTTAAGCAGTGTATGTTTTTGACCATTTATAGAATGTTTGGATAAAAAGGAACCATACCTTGCCCAGGTGCCCATTTTTTTGTTTAGTTCTATTTTTCCCTGTCAATTTGAAAATTTCTTTTCAAATATTCATTTGAAAGCATGAAAAAAAAGTGAAAACTTTAGTTTATGAGGGTTTGCTGAGCCTAATGTGGTTCTATTAGAGTCCCTGTGGCAGAGATTTAACTTGACTTTTAATGACTGCACACAAACCCTAAATATTCTTATTGTAAGCTTTACCTTTTTTAAAAAGATTTTGTTTATTGGAGAGAGTGTGTGAGCCAGTGGGGGGAGGGGCAGAGGGTGAGGAAGACAGAAAATGTCAAGTAGACTTCCCACTGAGAGTGGAACCTGACGAGAGGCTCCATCTCAGGACCCTGAGATCATGACCTGAGCAAAATCAAGAGTCAGAGGCTTAACTGACTGAGCCACCCAGAGGCCCCGCAACCTTTTTGATTTTAATTTGCTGTTTGACTTTGTGAAAGGAAGAAAAGGTTTAGCTAATATGAATATTCCATTTTACTTGTAAAAATTAAAAGACATTAAATTTTTTTTCTCTTTTCAGCCTAAATTTGAGAAGAAGAGATATTTCTTCTTTGGGGTTCTTTGTGGACTTTCCCTATTCAATTTCAATGTTGCCAACATCCCTTTCCCACTGGCCCTGTTTAAGAAACTTTTGAACCAAACACCATCATTGGAAGACTTAAAAGAACTGAGTCCTGTTTTGGGAAAGTAAGTAACATAGTTCTTTTTCTAGAACTCTACATAATACGTATTTAGATATAGGTATACCTTGTTTCATTACCTTGTGCTTCACAGATAGTAGTGTTTTTTACAGAGGTGCCTGGGTGGCTCAGTGGGTTAAGCCTCTGCCTTCAGTTCAGGCTCTCTGCTCAATGGGGGACCTGCTTTCCCTTCCCCCTCTGCCTGCTTCTCTGCCTACTTGTGATCTTTTTCTCCCTGTCAAATAAAAAAGTAGTTTTTTTAATAGATCAAAGGTTTGTGGCAACCCTGTGTTAAGCAAGCCATTTTTCCAATAGCATTTGCTCACTTAGGGTCTCTCTGTTACATTTATGGTAATTGTCACAGTATTCCAAATGTTTCCATGACTGTTCTGTTTGTTATGGCGATCTGTGATCAGTGATTACAACTTGCTGAGAGCTCAGAGGATGGTGAGCATTAAAAGCATTTTATTTTTATTATTTTTTTTTTATTATGGTAGTCACCATACAGTACATCATTAGTTTTTTTTTTTTTTAAAGATTTTATTTATTTATTTGACAGAGAGATCACAAGTAGACAGAGAGGCAGGCAGAGAGAGAGGAGGAAGCAGGCTCACTGCCGAGCAGAGAGCCCGATGCGGGACTGGATCCCAGAACCCTGAGATCATGACCTGGGCCGTAGGCAGCGGCTTAACCCACTGAGCCACCCAGGCGCCCCATCATTAGTTTTTGATGCAGTATTCCAAGATTCATTGTTTAAGTATAACACCCAGTGCTCCATGCAGTATGTACCCTCCTTAATATCTACCACCAGGCTTATCCCCCCACCCCAAAACCCTCAGTCTGTTTCTCAGAGTCCACAGTCTCATGGTTCGTATCCCCCTTCAATTTCCCCCCCTTCATTTTTCCTTTCCTTCTCCTAATGTCCTCCGTGCTATTCCTTATGTTCCACAAGTAAGTGAAACTATTTGATGATTGAACATTAAAGTATTTTTAAATTAATGTATGCACATTTTTAAGACATAATGCTGTTACACAGTTACTATAGTATAGTGTGAACATAACTTTTTTTTTTTTAAGATTTTATTTATTTATTTGACAGACAGAGATCACAGGTAGGCAGAGAGGCAGCCAGAGAGAGAGGAAGGGAAGCAGGCTCCCTGCTGAGCAGAGAGCCTGATGGCGAGGCTCGATCCCAGGACCCTGGAATCATGACCTGAGCCGAAGGCAGAGGCTTTAGCTCACTGAGCCACCCAGGCGCCCCTGAACATAACTTTTAAATGCACTGGAAAACCAAATAATTCTTTAGACTTGTGTCTGCTTGGATAATTGCTTTATTGCAGTGTCTGGAATCAGACCTGCAGTAACTCCAAGGTATGCCTGTAAATAAACACACCTCCCCACCCAAAAGCATTTTCATGTTCAGCAGCAACATTCTAGGTACCTTAGGTCAAGTATTATTTGGGGAAGAACTGTTAGATAATAATTTAACTTTTCAAATTAAGAGAAGTTGATTTCCCCTATGATTGGCCCTTAATGCTTATATTAATCTTTGAACCTTGTGTAGAAACGTCATGGGCAGAGCACAAGTTATACCCTGGTGCGAATTTGCAAGTGACGTTTGTTTTAAATCTTGTTTCTTATCCTCACCTTTAAAGTGAAAACTTACTTCTAAGTTAAAAAGCCAAGCCACCACCTCACAAAAAATACTGGTAATAGAAAGGGGTGATATTCCTGCTGTATAAGTGTTCCTCAACATCCATAAGAAAAATGGACAAATATAAAGGAAATTAACCCATAAAGGAGTAACAGAATGGCTTTAGCACCCCAGTGCTCATGTAATGCAGATGAAAATCAGAGGCCAATCTGCTGCCCATTTACAGTGGTTGGAAATGCTGATGCTATATGGTGTTTGTCAGGGTTTGGGAAAAGGTTTGCTCTGATTTCAGGGGTTGGTAGTGGACTTACGAGTTGGTGATTCCTTTTCAGAGAACAGTGTGGTAGTACTTACCTGAATCAAAAATGTATTTGCCACTTTAGTCTAGCGGTTTTGTCTCTAGACATTTAATTTCAGAAATAATACAATCATGCAAGGCTGTTTCCATACTAATGTATATTGCATTACATCGTTCATAATCTGTGGAATACCTATGTGTTCTTTAATAAGGGAATTATTTATTTTTGGTATATTTATGCAATGAAATCCTATGTAGATTTTTTAAAAGAATGAGAATGGTAGTATAATCTTTTTTTTTTTTTTTTAACTGAGCAGGCCAGTGGGGGATAGTGGGGGAGAGGGAGAATCTCAAGCAAGCTCCTGCAGGGCTTAGTCTCTAACCCTGAGATCATGACCTAAGCTAAAATGAAGAGTCAGATGCCTAACAGACTGAGCCATCTAGGTGCCCTGATCCTATTATTATTATCGCCACTTCACAGGTGAGGAAACAAACACAGACAGTTTGGGTAACTTGTCTGAGACCCCATAGTGACAGAACCATGAATTGAACACAGTTTGGCTCCAGCGTCCAACTATTAATCATTATTACTAATTATACTAATAAGATAAGGAAAAACATCAAAAGCACAAGATTTGGCAAGGAGGAGATAAATTTATTGTTTTTTACTAAAACAATGAAAGTGACCTAAATAATGCTATGCCTAAGAATACTTAATACACATCAACTTAATAAATGTAAAGATCATTAAATCTGTATCAGTGTTCCTCATGTTTTTAGGTTTTCAGAATCTTTAGAAAGCTGTATGAATTGAGGACAGTACAGTGTGGGTGCAGGTTTTCAGTGGAAGAAAAGTGAGAGTTTAGACACTGATCCAGGCGCCTGTGGAACTTGCTGGAGGTAGTATACTGGATTAATGGGAATAGGACTGTCAGTTAATGCATGTGGGAAAAAATGATTGTTGATGCCTTATGGCGTATGCAGAAATCAGGTTCATGTGGATGAAGGGCTTAAATAGTAAAGCAAAAATGTTGAAAGTATGGACAAATATCTTCCTTGCTTTTGCAGTTTGTTTTTTTTTTAAAGATTTTATTTATTTATTTGACAGACAGAGATCACAAGTAGGCAGAGAGGCAGGCAGAGAGAGAGAGAGGAGGAAGCAGGCTCCATGCTGAGTGGAGAGCCCGATGCGGGGCTCAATTCCAGGACCCTGAGATCATGACCTGAGCCAAAGGCAGAGGTTTTAACCCACTGAGCCACACAGGCGCCCCAGGACTTAAAAAATATAAATGAAGTACCATAGGACAACAGAGGGTGGAGATATAAAAACAGTAGCCCCTCTCCATGTTGGTGTAACCTGTATTCTCACAAATGTCTTGAAACAGTTAAGGTAGTTGATTGTCACATCTGTCTTAAGCTTGATGATATTGGGACAGTAGATACAGAGAAGGTGCTTTGACCTTCTCATTCCTCGAATTTCCTAAGTGATATCTGACATTTAAAAGGAGATTATTGTTCTGTAGGTACAGTTCAAAACCTTAAATAAAGGTAACTCTGGCTGATTTGAATGAGTTTCAGTATCAGAAACATTATCAGTCCTTTTCTGTAGAAACCTATAATCACTGAGTACAGGGAAGGTAGGATAAAGGGAAGAGAGCTTGCAGAATTGCAAACAGTCATGAACTTCACACCCGTCGATGAGGTCTGGCTATCAGTACACACAGAAATGGGCATTGTTAACTAGTGACCGGACCTCCCACCTTCAGAATAGTCCTGCGTTTGACATTTATTTAGATGATGTGTCCAGTGATCAAAGTTACTGACTTTTAAAAAATAAAATTATTTATTCTTTAGGAGTTTGCAAACGCTTCTGGATGATGAAGGCAATGACTTTGGAGAAGTATTTTGTATCTTTTTTAATGTGAGTAATGATAATAACCAGATTAAAGATCAGTTTTAATCATATTAATCCTTTACATGTTTAAATTCTAGACATATACTGTTTAATAAAAGGACAAACTTCTGAATTAATGCAAAAGGTTTTTTTTTCTTCACTTTTTATGAGCTGGGCCTATCAGTTAGATTTTTCTATGTAACAACACCTAAACATAGTGGCTTAAACACAATTCATTGAGTTTCTGGCCTGAATCAACTTGCCTGGGCTGAATGGTTTACACCTGCTTTGCTCATATACCCGGTTGTTGGCTGGGTTATGGAATGTGGGCTGAAACAGCTTTTCTGTTCTAGGGGGTCTCTTGTGCTCCAGTAGGCTTGTCTTTATAGAACTGTCATAGGATTACAAAGAGTGGGAAGACATGGCAAGCCTCAACATACAAGCTTCTTTTTAAGCTTTTACTTACAGCAGATCCTATTGACCAGAGTAGCTCACATGGCCACAGTCATATGCAAGGCTGAAGAACCGAAGTCCTCCTCTTGATGGGGGGTGGGGGAGGGCGGGGGTGCTGGGGGTAGCCGCACAGCTATTGCAAAGTGTGCAGGGGCTTGAATACCAGGCTGGGAAGAAGTTGTGACCGTTTTCTACAAATTTACCATACTATGTCTAACTATATAAAGTGACTACTGAAATGTGGCATTTGCCCAGTTTTTTCCGTATGATAAATCAAGTTTTGTAAAAATTAATTTTTCATTCTGCATGATAAGATAGTAACTTTTTACATGCACCTTCCTTGTTTGTATGACAAAAATGCAAACTTTTATAGGATCTTGAGAAAAAAAGGTATGCTTTAAGGTGTTTTTGTTGATAATTGCTTCGGATTGTTTTGGAGACACTATCTGAGTTTTATTTGTGGTTACAGGTGCATTGGGACAAAAATGATACAGATTTAATTCCTAATGGAAGTTGCGTCATTGTTGACCAGACTAACAAGTACGTACAGAGAAGTGAAATATTTGTTTTGTTTATACACTGTTTATTTCACTGAGCTCTAAAAATGTATTAGAGTTCTTACCAATTATTTTTTAATAAGACAGCGAGGTGCTGTATATTGTGTGTGTCTCCTGGAGTTTATATTCTGGTAGGGAAGAAAATAGCTTTTGCAGAGAAGCTTCCCTTATCTAGGTTTATACCACTAACTTCTGTCTCTGTCTCCTTGCCTGTTGCACTTTTTCTTTTCATATCACCCATTACATAACTTTAGGATTGCTGCTTGCCTATATTTCCCCCACTGCAGTGAGCTGTGTGACAGCAAGGACTAGTCATGTTCATCATGGTGCATCTTCTAGTACCTAGAAGAGTCCGCTGGTCTGTGGCAGGCACTTAGTATTTATAATGTTACTACACAGTACTGTGATGTCTTGAGTTCTCAGCCCCTTACAGGATTCTGTTTTAAAGCCACAGTGTGGGATGAGAGAACATTCCACCAATAGTTGGAGTGGCAGAGAGATACCACCAGATGCGCATTCTGGTGTAAGCCAGCTATTTTTCTTCCATGTTTTCATCTTTATTTTTAAAAAAGAACTTCGAAGTCTGACATACAGAAAAGTATACAAATAAGTATACAGATCAAGAAATAGAACATTTCCAGCTCTGTAGTATATTTTATGAATATTCTAATTCACCTGTATTATCACTGATAGACACACTGAGGTTCTCTGCCTCTTCACAACTACTTTTAGCCTAGTCACTTTCCCTGAATCAACAAATGGCTCAGAGGGAAAAACTGCAAGTAAATTGCTGGGCTCACTTTGCAGGGCTTCCCATCTCTCTTAGTAGTTCAGAGGCCTCTTGCTTCTTAGGTTTGGAAGCCTAGAGCTAGATGTGTTTTCGTATATTCTCTGGCTTTTTCTAGTTCTTCTTGTTGGGTATTTGGGGTATGCTATCCCATCATAGCTAGATGTAGAAATCCCTTCTGTATTTGTGCTTAACCACAAATACTAATATTAACTACTGTCATACATTCAGTATGGGAGACCATAAAATAAAATGGGAAATTTCTCCCATCTCCCAAGCCTGTTTCCAAGAGCACTATTAACAGGTCAGGTTTTATACTTCCACACTTTCTCTATTCTAATCTGTGTCCTTTCTTTTAACTGTATGACAAAAACTTCTTTTCTTTATGAAACTGTCCTAAGAATCCACCCTGAGAGCTGTATGATGATTAAGTTAGATAATATATGAAAAATAGCCAGGTGCGTATGGGAAGCACTGAATTGTTAGGTGTTTTAATTCTCATTTTATTTTTGGCTTTCTGCCCACCTTCCCTGCCCCCTGCCAGTTTCCTTCAGGGTACTGCAGTAAGCCGAAATATTTTTTTGTTTCATTAAAGGAGAGACTATGTTTCTAAGTACATCAATTACATCTTCAACATCTCTGTGAAGGCACTTTATGAAGAATTCCAAAGAGGATTTTACAAAGTGTGTGACAAGGATATTATTGAATTTTTCCATCCGGAAGAACTAAAGGATGTGATCATTGGAAATACAGATTATGACTGGGAAACCTTTGAGAAGGTATATCGTAAAGGCCTTGAAGTTTGAATTTGAATTTCTTGTTTATTATTTCCTGAATCTGGTTTTTGGGTGTATTTTTTTCTAGAATGCACATTATGAAGAGGGATATGATAATTCACATCCCACCATAGTGATGTTTTGGAAGGCTTTACACAAATTGACTTTGGAGGAAAAGAAAAAGTTCCTTGGTAGGTATTCTATCAGGAGTGATCTAGAATCTTAGGTCTTTCTTATGGGATACCTAAACCTTGTTTGTTGTAGACACCATTCACCATAAATCCTTGTGTAAGAGCCACTCCATGTCCAGTTGGATGTTCTCTCTGCCAGGCTGTGTGAACATAAAAAAATGTTAATATAGGTCATCTTTCTTGTGATTTTAGCTCTGCCTCTTGCTTTCAGATGTCCCCTCAGTTCTCCATCCAAGTTAGATATTTAGTCTGCTCTCTGTATTTGTGACTCCCATTATTCAGGCCTTAACGGGATTAGCCATATTTTACAACGTCATTGCCTCCAGCCCTTTGTACTTCCCATACCACATTTTGATCTCTGTTTCATGCTTACTTGGTTGTTTACCTGCAACTTTGCTTAATGACTTTCTCATATTCCAAAATTTCCATACTTTTTTTTTTTAAAAGATTTTATTTATTTATTTGACAGAGAGCAATCACAAGTAGATAGAGAGGCAGGCAGAGAGAGAGAGAGAGAGGGAAGCAGGCTCCCTGCTGAGCAGAGAGCCCGATGCGGGACTCGATCCCAGGACCCCGAGATCATGACCCGAGCCGAAGGCAGCGGCTTAACCCACTGAGCCACCCAGGCGCCCTCCATACTTATTTTTGAGAAACACTTACCTTCTTGTTCTTTTTTTTGTGGATAACATATATGTTGGAAGATAATCAGGCTTCTCCAGAAGCCCAGCCTGACTTTCCAATCTGTGCTTTACAGGAAATCATTATTTGAGCCAAAGCGTTCCATCATCTCTACATTCTGGAACTCACCTTACGCCCTCCCACCTCCAGGCTTTCACTGAAGCTCCTTGTCCTGCCTCGAACCCTCACCCACCTCCTTGTTGCCATCTAAACCTTCCCCTTCTTAAAGATCCAGCTTAATTCTGAGCTCTCCAAAGTCTCCCTGGTCATCCCAGCCTGATTGTTTTCTCCCTGCGCTGAACCACACTCAGCATTTTCACTCGGGAAGCACTTAATTCCATGGCGCCTCACCCTTTTGTGTTTCCCTCGCTATTTCTCTTTTTCTTTACAAGAATATAATATTTCCAAGTGGACTGTAAGCTGCTTGAGGGACAGTGTGTCAGTGCCCGATGCAGGCTGAGGTGGGACTCTGCTCGTGGTCCCTCTGTAAATGTTTTGAATGAGCACATTTTTTTCCCTCTGTAAGTCTTGGTCTCTGGGAAGCAGATCACTCAGTTTTATTCTTCTTCTCAGTGTTTCTTACAGGAACTGACAGAATTCAAGTAAAAGGCTTAAAGAACATGAAAATAACATTTTGCTGTCCTGAAAATGTGAATGAAAAAGATCCCATAAGAGCACAGACGTGTATTAGTGTCCTCTACCTTCCCAAATATTCTACAATGGAAAGGGTGGAAGAAGCACTTCAAGTAGCCATCAACAACAGCAGAGGATTTGGCTGACCCGGCCTCACGTTCTTTACCCCTTTATGGAAATATTTTCAAAAATAAAATTAAGAACTCAAGAATTAATGTGAAAGTCCCACTATTCATTGTGTCCACCTGCTCTTTCAGAACTGTGTTTTTGCATATGAGGTGTTTTGATAATGTTCTAGATTAGGCTGTTAGAACAAGGTGACCCCAAAACATAGTGCATAAAAGACCGAATTTTTTTTTTTTCTCTCATAAGTGTCTTGGCTGAGGTGGTGCTTCTCCTACTCCCACTGCTCTAATAGAAGTCAAATGACTTTATCGGTGAAAATGTCCACGTAAATTGCCCATTTCTGTCTTAAATCTTCTACATGGCGTTTGAAACTGTTGACTTCTTTCTCCTCAGAACTGTTGTGAACTGGTAGACTGTGGCTTTTTCTTGGTTTCTTTCCCATTTGCTTTGCTTGTATTTCTTACACTCCCCTGACCTCCCGTGCTAGTGTAGTCCTCTGTTCTCTCTGCACACACTCCCATCAACTCCATGGTTTCTGCTCCGTCTTCATGGGATGGTGCCCAGATCTCTCTGTCACCTACAGGAACTGGTCGATTCCAGCTCCAGCCATTTTTTTGTCTAGTAGTCTGTATGTCTCTCCCTGTGTGATCCTTGGCTCATTAATTGCAGCAGTCTAAGAAAATGATTTTGTTTCCTGTAGTCCACGGCTCAATGGTATCACCAGGATTTCTAGGCAGAAGCCCACAGACCTCGTCCCTCCTCTTTATCCACACATTCAATAAATCAGGTCCTAACAATTCTTGTTCTTTTTATTTATTTTTTAATTTTTATTATTATTATTATTTTTTAAGATTTTATTTATTTATTTGACAGAGAGAGAGATCACAAGTGGGCAGAAAGGCAGGCAGAGAGGAGGAAGCAGGCTCCCTGCGGAGCAGAGAGCTCGATGCGGGCTCGATCCTAGGACCCTGAGATCATGACCTGAGCCGAAGGCAGCGGCTCAATCCACTGAGCCACCCAGGCACCCCACAATTCTTGTTCTTGTATCTAGATCCACACCACCCCACAGAACTCTCTGAGGCTGGAAACTGCCCCCACCCCCCGCCAATATCTGCACTGTTCAGTAAGGTAGCCTTATGCTATAGTAAGGTTTAGTGTTTGAAGAATTTTGAAGAGAGAACACGGCAGTGGTGGGAAAAAGAGTCTGCAGCTGTACTGCCCAATTATGTGACTATTCAGTTAAATAAGGGGGCCTGGGTGGCTCAGTGGGTTAAGTATCTGACTTCATCTCAGGTCATGATTTCAGGGTCCTGGGATGGAGTCCTGAGTTGGGCACCCCGCTCAGCTGGGAGTTGGCGTCTCCCTCTGGCCCTCCCCACTTGGTGTGCTCTGTCTCTCAAAATCTTAAAAGTAAATAGAATTAAATAAAATTTAAAATTCAGTTCTCAGTCACACTACCCAGATTTCAAGGGCTCAGTGTCTCCATGTGATGGGTGGCTAATGTGTAAGTGCAAATACACACACTTGCCACTGACAGGTCCCAAACCTACGAACCCCTGTAGTTTTGCATGTGCTTTTTTTCTTGGAAGAAGAGGTTCAGTCTGATAAAGCTGCACAAATCAAGATGATTTGAAAATCAGGCAATAAAGCCATAGTTCATTGTTATCAGACACCCCAGATCATTTCAGGCATGCCCCCTGTGCAGCTCCAGCCTGCTTTCCCACCAGTGCCCTGTATACACAGTGCACTTCACTCTAGGCATCTGTTAACTATCTCAAGTTCCTGAACAGGCCACAGTCTCTCCTATGTTGTTGTTTTTTAAGATATTTATTTATTTATTTATTTGACGGAGAGAGAGCACAAGTAGGCAGAGAGGCAGGGAGAGAGGGGGAAGCAGGCTCCCCGCTGAGCAGAGAGCCCTATGTGGGCCTAGATCCCAGGACCCTGGGATCATGACCTGAGCCGAAGGCAGAGGCTTAACCCACTGAGCCACCAGGCACCCACTCTCCTGTGTTTTTATTCATGCATTTTCTTATTCCTGGAAACTCATCCCACCCCAACCCTCCCACTCTTCCTTACCTCCTCTCTTATCAATTCTGCATCCCAACTCTGGGTTCCTCTTGTTTCTCAGCATTCACTTAATCTGTGGCCACCTAGTAGGTGCCACACTAATAAATACTTGTGGAATATGGCTTCCTAGCTCAGCATTTCACAAGTGCTATCTTTTCTGAGTACAATCCTCATTATGGGTCCTTCCAAGGGCTTAGTTGCCAGTGGTTCTTCATAAGAGTTAGCCCAAAGTGCCACCTAGTGGCAGATGCGGACGATAGCAATCACGTCCAAATGGAGCCTTTCACTAAGGGACAAAGCTTGGAAAAGGAGACAGGCCTTTCTCCCCACAATCTCCCCACAGCTATACTCAGTAGTGAGACTCTTATTATAGCTCTTGAGGGTGCTAGGTAATTTCATATCTTCTACTTTCCTTAAAACAACCACCAAGTCTGGAAGTAGGTATCATTTTCATCTTAGAGATCCAGAGTGAATTTCAGAGAACTTAGCCCACTCTGCAGGATTGGAAGAAAAGAGGGAGAGAGGTCATGGCAAGTCTTTTTTTGTTCTCTCAGAATGAGGAATTCTCACTTTGAAAGCTGAGGGAAGGATCTTATTCACAAGATGGGTAGTAAAGGTGATCCTTGTCAGCGATGCTGAGGACACTAAGGAAAATAATCTCATTAAGAGGCTTTAAGGAGGCAAGAGTTCCCGTCATTGTCAGTGAAAGTATAAGATAGTATTTCTTGTGGTGGGCTTACAGCTGGAGGTGGTGGGGTCAATGTCATGGCGTCCGTACGTGGCATGAACTAGGTTATGGGAAGCTAGTGAAGGAGAATCCCCATCATTAGACACTTAGATACTACTTTTTTTTTTTTAATTCGGTAACAGCTTTATTGGTATATTATTAACATAGGATAGAATCCAGCTAAGTGAAGTGTACAACTGAATGGATTTAGTGTATTTGTAGAAGTGTGCAACCATTGCCACAATTTTAGAACCCCCCAAGCATTGTATCCATTAGCTCTAACTCCATGATGTCCCAGCCATATGCATTCTCTAATCAACTTTCTGTTTCTACAGATTTGTCTATTATGGACATTTCATGTAAATGAGATCAAACAATATACTATTTTTAAAAACTGGTTTCTTTCATTTAGCATGTTTTCAGAGTTCATCCACGTTGTAGAATTTATCAGTACTTTATTCCGTATTTATTGCTGAATAATGTTTCATTATGTTTATACCACATTTTACATATCCATTCATCAGCTGAGGGATAGTTGTGTTATTTTCCATGTTTGGGCTTTATGAATGACGCTGCTATGAATATTTGTGTGAAACATTTGTATGAAATGATGCTATATGGTAAATCTGTGTTTAACATTTTGAGGGACTGCCAACTGTTTTCCAAAGAAGCTGAATCATTTTCATATTCTCAGCAGCAGCATATGAGAGCTTGAGAAATATTTAAAATCTGCAGATTTGCTTTTTTTTTTTTTTTTTGCTACTGGGTTGTTGTTTTTTTTATTTGACAGAGAGATCACAAGTAGGCAGAGAGGCAGGCAGAGAGAGAGAGGAGGAAGCAGGCTCCCCACTGAGCAGAGAGCCTGATGTGGGACTCAATCCCGGGACCCCGAGACCATGACCTGAGCCGAAGGCAGCGGCTTAACCCACTGAGCCACCCAGGCGCCCGCTACTGTGTTTTTTAATTGAAATATAATTGACTTAACAGATCTGTTTTTTTTTTTTTTTTTAAGATTTTTATTTATTTGACAGATAGAGATCACAGGTAGGAAGAGAGGCAGGCAGAGAGAGAGAGAGAGAGGAGGAAGCAGGCTCCCTGCCAAGCAGAGAGCCTGATGCGGGGCTCGATCCCAGGACCCTGGGATCATGACCTGAGCCGAAGGCAGAGGCTTTAACCCACTGAGCCACCCAGGCGCCCCAAAAGATCTGTTCTTAAGAGTGCTAGTGAGGGCCGCTAGTGGGTGGCTCAGTCAGTTAAGCATCTGGTTCTTGATTTCGGCTCAGGTCATGATCTCAGGATAATGGGATTGAGTCCCACGTCTGGCTCCTGAGCTCAGTGGGGAGTCTGCTGGAGGATTTCTCTCCCTCTCCCCCTCCCCATGCTTGCACATGTGCATCTCTCACTCTCAAATCTTTTTTTTTTTTTTTTAAGATTTCATTTATTTACTTGTCAGAGAGAGAGAGGGCACATGCAGGGGGAATGGCAGGCAGGAGAAGCAGCCTCCCCTCCAAGCAAGGAGGTTGATGTGGAACTTGATTCCAGGACCCTGGGATCATGACCTGAGCCAAAGGCAGATGCTCAACCAACTGAGCCACCCAGGCGTCCCTCTCTCTCAACTAAGTCTTAAAAAAAAAAAGTAAGCAGGCTCCCCGCGGAGCAGAGAGCCCGATGCGGGGCCCGATCCCAGGACCCCGAGACCATGACCTGAGCCGAAGGCACCGGCTCAATCCACTGAGCCACCCAGGCGCTGGGATCGGGCCCCGCATCGGGGTCTCTGCTCTGCGGGGAGCCTGCTTCCTCCTCTCTCTCTGCCTGCCTCTCTGCCTACTTGTGATCTCTCTCTCTGTCAAATAAATAAATAAAATCTTTAAAAAAAAAAGTAAAATAAAAAGTGCTAGTGAAATACAGAAACATTACATTTAGGTAGCTCTTTCCCTTTTTGTGCTATTATTGCCTTGTGTATTATGTCTACATGTTACAATCTCAACAATACTTGGTTATAATTAATACTTTATAATTTAATGCCTCTTCAAGGAACAGAGAAGGAGAACACGGATGTATTTGTAGTATTAGTTCTACTAACCTTGTTTACCTTTTCTGGTTCTTTTCATTAGTTCCTGTGAATTCAGGTTACCATCTGGTGTCATTTCTTCACTCCAGTTCAGCTTTGCTCCCATCTACTTCCTTTGTGCTGCTAATGGCAAATATGGTAGAGACCCCAAAATACAATTTATATATACTGTTTTCTACAAATTGCTCTACAGATCAGTTGAGTAGAGAGGAAATATGCATTTACACTGTCTTTTATAGTTATATAATTACCTTTACTCTGCTGGTGGCCTGCCCCTCCTGGGAAGATTCCATAAAGCTCTACTAGACTAGGAATTGAGGGAGGAGAGCCCGGGGTCTTGGCGGCACCCGCCTGGAGTGAAACGCTTTGAGCTGAGAGGAGGAAGAAAGATGTGGGTGATGGTTCAGATGGCACAAACTTCAATGTGCAGCATTTACTGAGTTTTAGATTTTCTTGTATGTTTCCTCATTTGGCTGTATGCCCTTAGGACAATTTCTAGAGACTCTGAATGGTTGTTTTGTTCACCAGTTAGGGTTGTTTGACAAAGGGCTTTTACGTGTCAAATTTAGCTTGTCCTCACAATTTTAGGAAATAAACAGGAGGATTTCTAAACCTACAGATGAAGCTCAGAGACAAGTAACTTGCCTAAAGTTCTAAACCTTGTTAGAACCATGCTTTCAGGCTCTCAAGAAGTATGTGCCTGCTCCATGCTAAGCATTAAATTAAAAATGTTGAACAGTTGTTCAATGTCTAGACAGGAGACAGAAAGCAGGCAATTACAGTACAAGTTCAAGTGCTAAAATAGAGATAAATGATATGGTGCTTTAGGAAACAAGAAGAAAGGCATCAGACTTGAGCAGGAATTTGAATCCAACCATTTTGATTCCTAATTTTGCTTTTCTTATAAATAGAAAGGATGAGTCTTAAAATAAGGAGGTACTGTGCAGTGTGGTTAGGAAGGCAGACTGAAGCCACGGCTGCTGACAGTTTAAGCCTTGGTTTGGTTCTTGCTGTTGCCCTGGGTAAACCATTTCAATCTCTCTGTACCTCAGCTTCTGCATCTATAAAATGCTGCCAGTATTGCCCCCCTGACCTCTTAGGTTATAGAAGATTATATGAAATATGCTTAGCACTGGAGCTAGTGTACCATTTGCACTCTACAAGTGATTGTCAAATAAATCCTATTAGTGAAAGGATGGCATTAATGCTGAACTCCCCCAGAGTATCCTTATCAGTTTCCTCAAAAAAGATAAAATGCTTAGCTTGCAAAAGTTGAAATTTACTTTTTATAGTGCTTGTTTTATCAGCAAAATCATTTCATTTACACTGACCATAGTGACATTCAGGGCAAATTAAAAAGAACAAGGGGCATCTCGCTGGCTCAGTTGGTAGAGCGTGTGACTCCTGATCTCAGGGTTGTGAGTTTGAGTCCCACATTGGGTGTATAGATAATATAAAAAACTAAAAAAGCTTTAGGGGCCGCCTGGGTGGGTCAGTTGGTTGAGTGTTGAGTGTCCAACTTTTGGTTTTGGCTCAGGTCACGATCTCAGGGCGAGATAGAGGCCGATCTCTGCATCGGACTCTGTACTCAGCAGGTAATCTGCTTGAGATTCTCTCTGTCCCTCCCCCTGATCACCCCCTCTCTCTATAGAATAAATAAATCTTAAAACAAAAAAGCAGTAACTCCCTTTCAGGAAATGATAGGAACTTCTATAACTGTCTAGATTATTTGTATATTGCCATGCAGTGATTTTTTTAAATATAGTTGGCACACAATGTTACATTGGTTTCAGATGTACACAGTGATTGGACAACTCTCTACACTGTGCTAAACTCACCACAAATCTAGCTACCATCTGTCACTTTAAATGCTATTATGATACCATTGGCTACATTCCCTATGTACCTTTTATTTCAATGACTTTATTCCGTAACTGGAAGCCTGTACTTCCCACTTCCCTTCAACTTTTTGCCCATTCCCCCTACCCTTCCCTTCTGGGGAACAAACCATCAGTTTGTTTTCTGTATTTGCATCTATTTCTTTTTGGTTTTTAGATTCCACATATAAGTGAAATCATATGGTATTTGTCTTTGTCTTTGATGTATTTCACTTAGCATTAATACCCTCAAGATCAACCCATGTTGTCACAAATGTCAAGATCTCATTTTTTTTTTTTTTTTTTTACATAGGAGTAATATACCATTGTGTATATGATGCTAGACAGGCTGAGGCCCCAAGAAGGCCTCAGGCCCCTCTCCAAGGGGTTTTTGGCTTTGTACAAGGAAGAATTTAAGAGCAACCCATTTAGAGAAACGGAAAAAGATTAAGTATACAAGAAAGGAGCTACTTCATAGACAAAGTAGCAGTCTTCCCCAGGACAGGAAGAGGATTCTCCCTTGCTTCTGTTTTTATAAATTATTTTAGGATTTTATTTGAGAGAGGGAGAGAGCAGGGAGAGGGGCAGAGGGAAAGGGAGATGGAGACAAAGCATCCTCAAGCAGAGTCCCTGCTGAGCAAGAAGCCCAAGGCAGGGCTCAGTAACCAGCTCCTGAGATCATGACCTGAGCTGAAATCAAGAGCAGGCTGCTCAACTGACTGAGCCACCCAGGTGCCCCTATATATTTTCCTTAAATTAGTTAAGCATATAGGGATGGGCTTACACTTTAACTTCGGGTTTCTCATTCACATTAGGCAATTAGTTTTTCCATTGTTTTAGGATTGTGGGATTACCCACAGGGAACAATTTTGCGTCACTTTTCCTGCTGAGTTTTAGAGTAAGGGTCAACCTAAAACCAAAATGGCTGGGGCACCTGGGTGGCTCAGTGGATTAAGCCGCTGCCTTCGGCTCAGGTCATGATCTCAGGGTCCTGGGATCGAGCCCCGCATCGGGCTCTCTGCTCCGCAGGGAGCCTGCTTCCTCCTCTCTCTCTGCCTGCCTCTCTGCCTACTTGTGATCTCTCTCTCTGTCAATTAAATAAATAAAATCTTTAAAAAACAAAAAAACAACAACAAAAAAAACAACCAAAATGGCTTTGCCTTTGATCAACTTGTCTCCCAAGCCCTCTTCCCTCCAGCCTTATATGCCACATCTTCTCCATCCATTGAACTTAGATTGCTTCCGTATTTTGATATTGTAAATAATGCTGCAATAAACATAGGGGTGCATGTATTTTTTAAGATTCGTGTTTGTTTTCTTTGGGTAAATAGCCGGTATTGGAATTACTGGATAATTTAGTATTTCTGATTTTTTGAGGAACCTCTATACTATCCCACAGTATCTACATTCCCATCAACACTGCACAAGGGTTCCTTTTTCTACACATCCCTGCCAACGCTATTTCTCATTTATTTTAGCCATTCTGACAGGTATAACATGGTATCTCATTATGGTTTTGATTTTCATTTCCTTGATGATTAGTGACGCTGAGCATCTTTTCATGTGTCTTGTTGGCTACCTGTAGGTCTTCTTTGGAAAAATGTCTGTTCAGGTCCCGTTTTTTTGGTGTTGAGTATCAGAGTGATTTTAAAAACATGATTTGTACTACAGAATACACTGAAACAATGCACTACCAAACAGGTCTCCTAAGGCAGGAAAAAGTTCAACTGAAATGTGATTTAAAACACAGCTCTTAGCTCAATAGGACACTAAAGCTCTTTACAAGCCTTCCAACCCTACCTCTATCCTCAAATATACATATTTTCCTGGGAAAGTATTCTATGTGGGGTATTAAGTGCCTGTTTAAACATTGCCTACATTTTAAACTTTAGAATATTTTTACATTTCCCCTTTTTTTAAAAAAAGATTTTATTTATTTGACAGAGAGAGATCACAAGTAGGCAGAGAGGCAGGCAGAGAGAGGAAGGAAGCAGGCTCCCTGCTAGGCAGAGAGCCCGATATGGGGATCAAGACCCTGGGGATCATGACCTGAGCTGAAGGCAGAGGCTTTAACCCACTGAGCCACCCAGGCACCCCAAATTTCCCTTCTTTTGAAACCACGCATTTGTGACCAAACAAAAACAACACTTTTTTTTTTTAATGGAATAGTGTCATCTCATTTTATTATTACTATTGTAAGGATTTGATGCCAAAGAAACAAAGGTAATTTTACAAACTCAGAATGTTCTCAAGTACATGAAATTTCCATTTTATTGTGGTCTTCTAGCACACTAGCTCAAATACATTTCTCTACAACTGCTCCAACACAACTCCTTTGGAATTATTTCAGTCATCCTTAACATGTGACTCTGCCAAATACTTTGAATCTAAAATAAACATATAAAATTTTAATTATTTTTAGATGAATGGGTTAAGAAAGTCATCAGGTGATGGTCAGGACTGTTAATTTCCAAAAAACTGTTAAAGTGTTTCTTCTGATACAGTAGTTACACATTAGAATTTTCAAAAAACAAGGGCAGAACAAAAATATAAAAGAAACTCCTGCAGCTTAAGCCTCCCATAGTCCTAAACCTCCAAGAGAAGCAAGGCAAAGCATCTTTCCTGCAATTTAAGTGGGTTTCCAGTATTTCCATATAGCTGAGCTTTCAGAGATAGACACTCATGACATATCATTAATATATGTATCATCTTGGCTCTGGTTGTATTAATTATGCCTGAAGAGTTTAATACCCATCCAAGTCCAAAGGTGGAAGAACACATAAACAGGTATGGTAATGGGCAGGAGCAGACTGTAAAAGCACAGGCTGGTTGTGCTAGTGCAGCCCTGTGGGAAGTTTTCTTCCACGGAGGCTGAGTAGAACAGTCCCGCTAGAGAGACCAATGGTATAAGGACAGTCAACGTAGGAAGAGACAGAAACATTCTTCTCCCCCACTTACTACCTGCCACTCTGACTTTTAAAAAGGTAAGTGGTAGTAAGAAAGTTTAGCTGTGTTGCTTTTTAAAAAATTATGATCTAGTGCTGCTCCATTTCTTCTTGCTTCTTACTTTGATGTGTCATCCTAGCTGCCTGTGGTATCATATTAGGGATCCCATCAATAATTGGATAGGCTATTCCCAACTCTTCATTAATCAATTCATTCGTCGATGCTTCGTATCTGAGGGGAGAAAAGGAAAACGAACTGTGAAAACAAAATGCGTGGAAGAGTTTGGTGTTCAATAAACACCACCATTTATCTAATTCTTGACAGACTGTTAATTTCAAAAAGCAGAATTAAACTGTTTCTAATTCTAAAAGCAGTATTACCCAGTTGAAACATTTCTCTTAGAAAATGAATTTCTAATTGTTCCCATTTTACTCAGTTTCTCTCGTATTTTCTTTTCCACTTTATTCTCAAGCTATACTTTAGTATGTATTTTTAAAATCCAGTCAGGAAAAAATCTCCCCTTTTCATCCAAATATGCCTTTCTTAATCTGGGCAACCTCAAAACCATCCCAGTTAATTTACTACTGAAACAGCCACTAGAGAAAAACTCAATCTCTCCGCTTTAGAATACATGTTTAATAGAGCAACACTGAGCCATTAGAAGGAACTCACTGAAAAATCAAGATAAAAAAATAAAAATTTGAGGAAGATGGGATAGAAATGAGGAAACTTTGGAAAGCAACAGGCCTGCAGTGAGCTAGTTACACAATTAACTAAGAGGCAGATCAAATGATCATTTCAAGGTGTAAGAAAACTGAGTGAGTGTATTCATTACAGAAAATAATTAAGAGAAATGCAAAAATTACTGAAAATAAAAAATGACTAGCAATCCACCACCCCAAAATAACCACTGATATTTACCATGTTGTCAGCCTTCAGTTTTAGTAGCCTGGAACTGTAGAGTTTTTTTAAAAATTTAAATTCAATTAATTAACATTATTACGTATTATCAGTTTCAGAGGTAGAGTTCAGTGACTCATCACTTGCATGTAACACCCAGGGCTCATTACATCATGTGCCCTTCTTAATGCCCATCACCCCATACCCCCCTCAGGTCCCCAAGCAACTCTTCGTTTCCTATGATTAAGAGTCTCTTACGTTTGTCTCCCTCCGATTTTCTCTTGTTTCATTTTCCCCTCCCAGAACTGTTTTTCCTGGCTCTCGGTTCAGGGAAGCCTTTACAAAACCCAGCCGGTCCAAAACTAAGCCAAAAGGGGGCAGCACACAGAACGTAAACGTTTAAGGTCGTCAGGCATCAGCTGTACATTTTCACACGCCTTGGACCAACAGTTCATAAACCTGGCGGTACAACCGAACCGCTGCGGGGCCTTCTAAAAAAAACTCCGTGCTCCAGTCCCGCCCCCAGACCCGCGGACTGGGTCGCCCCGGGGTGGTGCCCGGGAATCGGCATTGAAAAAAAAGTTCCCTGGCGATTCCGCGGCGCGGCCACTGGTGAACCTGCAAACGCTCCGACCCAAACCTGCGGGTGGGGGGCTTGATGTGGGAGGCCTGGGACTCGGCTCCCCTCGGTCTCCTCCCGCCCTTCCCGCCGCAGTTGGAGATGCGTGGTGTCTGGCCGGCCGGAGCCAGAAAATGGCAGCGGAAAACACCCGGCCTGACCGACGGGCTCCTCAGTGACCCCGAGCTGCCGCGCGGCCCACCCGCCCTCGCCCCGGCCCCCGGAGGGCGCGAACGCAAACCCGCAGCCGGCGAATCTCACCTGAGCGGCTTCTTGGAGAGCGGGCACACCAGGAACTCGAGCAGCGCCGGGTCGAAGGCGCGGGGTGGGTCCCCGGTCCTCTCGCTCTTGTCCGCGGATCGCCGTGACCCCGACGCGTAAAGGCACCTACGGGCGACCGCGAACGGCGGCACGCGTGGACCCCGCAGCGCTGAGGCGAGCCAGCCGCACGCTCCGCTCAGCATGGTCCGGCAGGCCGCCGCTGCCACACTGCACCGCACGGCGCCCTCCGCCAGCCCGGGCCCCTTCAGCCGGAGCCAGCGCCGCCAGCCCCACTGCCGGCCAGCCCCCGCCCCCGGTGCTGCGCAAACGCAGTCCCCGGGCCGGCAGGAGCTAGCGCTTTGGTTCCGGGGGTGCTCCTGACCCGACTGCTTTTCTCGCGGCCCCACTCGGTAGTTGTGGGCGTGGCCTGCATCCGGAGGACCCTGGCGACTGTGCCACCGCATTTACGAATTACAAACAAAACCGATGCATAAATTGGTGTATTTTGAGCTTACACCAGGGCTTCTCGCAGGGGTGCCAGGAAGCCAGTGGCCGGACCTCAAAGTCACAATGTTAACCTTGCACCTACGTGGTTATCTCCAAAAGGAGGTTTCAACCACATTGTCACACTGGGTATGTTAAAAGCATTGATTTGTCTTATGTAAATCTTTACCATAGCTCCTGTAACCTCGTTTGTCTCCCCGCCCTTTTTCTTACTAAATAAAAACTTTAGAACCTGGAAAGAATACCACAGGCCTCTTAAGCTCCACGATGTCCAGATTCTTACCCTGTGGGACTTACTGTGACTTTAACCGCATAATAAAGCTCAACCAGTTCATAAATGACCTTGCAGACAGCAAATTCTCTAAGTAACTGTGTAATCGGGCAGGTGTCCATTAGTTGAATGGGAAATCCATTTAAAGGATTTTTCGCCCCAAGTTTGCCTCTGGCGCTCTAAGGAAGCGATCCCGGGTTTGATCTTTGTTACAGTGTGGTAGATTTGGGCTCTGGTGCATGTTTTACTAGCTATGCGACTCCAGAGAATGACTTAACTACTGTTTCTTTACCTGTGTAATAAGATAATGGCATTTACCTCATGAAATCTCCTCCTTGTGGGGATTAAAACGGGATCATGCATGCAAAGAACATTTAGGAAAATGCTTGGGACAAATTAATGCTCAGTTAATGTTCTCTATTGTTATTTTTATCTCCTCTGTTCTTTCCAGTACAGTATGCTAGCAGATTCTTTGCTAGTCATCAATTTTTTTTCCCTTTCTTTTGCTGAATATGGACTTGAACCTTTTTTGTTTCATTGGACTTTATCGTTGTACACTTTGGGCTCTTGGGAGATAGGGGTGGGAGTGAGGGACACAGATACAGATACAAGATGCTATTTGCAGATATTTCATCCACTCAGTAATCTGAAAATAAATTGAGAAATTTTTATAGTTTACTCTATGTTTAAAAATCCACTACATTATTTGATGCTCTTTGTTCACTAATGTTCAGAAGACTTCAGCATCAGGCAGTTTTCAGGGATGTAACCTCAAGATGAACTATTGTAAAGTTCCTATGTTTACTTTCACATTATTTCCTACGAAGGCAGTAGGAGGAATTAATTTTTCAGTTGTAGTTAGTTGATACTTTGGGCCCTACAGAGGGAGTGGATTATAAGAGATAAATTCTACCTATGTTTCATCAAGCTATGGGGGAGCAGAGTTTGACTTCTGCCAGCACCGAGTGGACCCAGGTCAGGCTGGGCAGCCCTAGTGTCTTAGCCTTTGGGGGGTAGAGGCAGACACCTATGCTTGAGACCAGTTTCATTAGCCTTAATTTGGCTAGCCTGGCTGACAGATCCCTATCACCTGGGTTTTCTAAATAGTTATAAATAAATTAGTTCCAGTTTGCCTCCACTTAGAAGGTTCAAAGCAGGTCAGTTTACTTTCACTTATGTTAGTATTTAGGGGAAACTTAGAGTAACAGCAAAGCACTGAAAACATCTTCAAATTTATAAAACCAAAGATCAATAACCAATAGTTAGGAACATCTGAGTGTGTGATATATTAGTCCAAATCATGTAAATATTAAGTTACAAAATGTCCTTAAGTAGTCCTTAGTAATGAAGGAATAGAACTCATTTCGGAATGCGGTATGCTAAGCTGAATGTAGATGACAGAAATGAACTGTAACATCATTAGCCCTTTTTTGCTATTGGCATGACCATGATCTGTTCCATCGCAGAGCCTTGTGCACATTATAATAATGTGATGGGCTCAGGTACTGTACAGCTGTGTGATGTTGGAGAAGGTACTTAAACTCTCTGCCCCAATCTTGTCATCTGTAAGGTACCACAGTAATAGTACCTACCTTACGAAAGTTGTTGAAAGGATTAAATAAAATAATACAAGGGCAGTTAGCACAGGGGGCTGGCATAGATTACATGTTGAAAAATGCTAGCAGCTGCAAAATGACTTATTGTGGTGAAATTGGTGAAAATTCTGGTTAAACAATAGGGGCGCCTCGGTGGCTCAGTGGGTTCAAGCCTCTGCCTTCTGCTCAGGTCATCATCCCAGGGTCCTCAGATCCAGCCCTGCATCAGGCTCTCTGCTCAGTGGGGAGCCTGCTTCCCCCCACACCTCCCTGCCTCTCTGCCTACTTTTGATCTCTGTCAAATAAATAAATAGAATCTATTAAAAAATAAAAAAAAAAAGAAAGTGAACGCACAGTGTACCACTGGGCCTTAATTTTAACCGACATGGAATTTTTATGGTGTGCATAATACTAACACAATGCTCTTTAGCTATCGTACACATTAGAGTTAGAGATCCTGGGGCAGATTAGAGACTAGAATATATATTTTAATGAAGTCCCATAAATACCAAATTTGGGGCCTTGAAATTTGGGTATCTCTGATTCAGAGAAAGAAGTTAAAATTAATTTTCCACTAGATGGCATTTCCACTAGATGGCATTATTCCACTAGATGGCAATTGAACTAATACTCCTGCTTGTACTTTTCTTTCTGCAATTACAAAGATTTATTTTGCCAGTGGTTGCCTTTATTTGATGACATCTATTTTAGGAACAAAAATCACAAAAATTTTATTAACACATTACAATTATAATGAGTTCATTGAAATAAAGGGTCTAATAGAGTAATCAAAAAATATGAAATTCATAAAGAAGAAAACGCAGTTGGTTAACAAACACAAAATAACAATAGTAAAGGAACGCAAGTTTCAAACATCAAAGAAATTTCCATTTTTCACTTATAAAAATAGCAAATATTTTAAAAATGTAATTTAAAAAATATTTTATTTATTTGAGAGAAAAAGCACAAGCAGGGGCTAGAGGCAGTGTTGGGGGTGGGGAGAAGCAGACTTCTTGCTGGATCCCAGGACTCTAAGATATGACCCAAACGGAAGGCAGACACTTGACCAACTCAGCCACTCAGGTGCCCCAAAATAATTTATCAAAGGTCCACTACGTGGCAGGTACTGTCTGAATTAGCTGGGGTTCTCCGGTTCTCCAGGTATATATATATATATCTATAGATTTCTCTAGATATCTATAGATATACACACACACATATATATATACACACACATACACACACACACACATATGAATATATGGGTTGAGTCTCAACCCATTCATATATATATACATACGTATATATATGAATATAATGAGGAATCAGCTCATATGGTTATGGATGCTGAGAAGTCCCACTGTTTACCATCCCATTGGTGTTCTGTGGGATAGGACAAATGTGTAATGACATGTATCCACCATTATGGTATCATACAGAATAGTTTCACTGCCCTAGAAATCCCCTGTGCTTTACTTGCTCATCCCTTCATCTCACCTAACCCTTGGAAACCACAGAAATTTTTACTGTTGCCCTAGTTTGCCTTTTCCTGAATGTCATATAGTTGGACTCATATGGTATGTAACCTTTTCCGATTGGCTTCTTTAACTTAGCCATATGCATTTAAGGTTTCTCTGTATCTTTTCATGATTTGATAGCTCATTTCTTTTTACGTTGAATAATATTTATTTTCTGGATATACTGTAATTTATTTATCCATTTACCTATTGATTGACATCTTGGTTGCTTCCAAGTTTTGGCAACTATGAAAAAAGCTGCTACAAACATTCATACCCAGGTTTTTATGTGGACATACATTTTTAACTCATTTGGGTAAATACCGAGGAATGTGGTTACAGATCATATGGTCAGAGTGTATTTAGTTTTGTAAGAAACTGTCAAACTGTCTTCCAAAGTGACTGTACCATTTTGTGTTTCCAACCGCGATGAATAATTCCTGTTGTTCTACATTCTTGCCAACATTTGGTGTTGTCCGCCTCTTAGATTTTCACCATTCTAGTAGGCGTTGTCGTTATCTCCTTATTTTAACTTGCAAGTCCCTAATGGTGTATGAAGTTGAGCATTTTTTCATATGTTTATTTGCTATCTGTATATTATCTTTGGTGAGGTGTCAATTCAGATCTTTTGCACATTTTTAAAGTTGGATTGTTCATCTTCTTACTGTTGAGCTTTAAGATTTCTTTGAACATTTTGAATAACTGTCCTTTATTAGATATGTCTTTTGAAATAGTTTTCCCAGTTCGTGGCTTATCTTTTCATTCTCTTTATATGTCTTTATTGTACCAGAGTAAATCGAAGTTCAGGATGCTGAGACAGAATAAATCAGAAATATTTTTTTCACTGAGGCTCTTTTATTTTTACTCAAGATAATCTTAAGTAACCAACATCCGTTTCCTCCACATTCTTTAAGCTTCTGATTGCAGGGTTTCTCTCCTTTGCTGTTGAACTCTTTTAAAAATGGGAGCACAGATTTTTGACCCCATGTAACCCTAATATACAAGAGGCAAACAAAAAAGAGGTGTATTCACCGTCAAGCACTGTGGTCCTAACTGAGCCACTATTTCTCTCCCTGGAGTGACTGCAAAGACAATTGACAGTGATAACATTCATTTACAGCTTGACCTTTCTCATTTGATGCATTGAAAGTCAAGTCTCCTCCAATCTCATACAGCAATATAACAAAGTAGAAAGATGTGAGTATTTCTCATGTCATAATATAAGATATAAAAATGATAGAACGTTCCATTCTCTGTTTCATCCTGTTGTTATAATTAACACAAACCATCTTGTGGGAATGGAGTGACCTACTTCGATGTATCT
The DNA here is from genome assembly GCF_922984935.1 of Meles meles. NCBI lineage: Eukaryota > Metazoa > Chordata > Mammalia > Carnivora > Mustelidae > Meles > Meles meles. The sequence continues at coordinate 120,461,066 of NC_060067.1, read as the reverse complement.
TGCTTTGTGTGTGATAGTTTAACAAGTTAGATATTCATAGACACAGACAAACGGCCAAGAACTCCCAACCCCACTTCCATTGGATTATGCAAAGATTCTTGGCACAATGGCTTATAAGGCCCTCAAAAAACTAACCTCTGCCTCTCCAGCATCTTATCACTATGCCACTTCCCATCTTGTATTCAGCCGTTCTGAATTATTTGCTGTCCCACTATTACTCTAGGCTGATTTATAGCTCCATGTCCTTTGCTCATGCCATGACACCTGCCCCAAATATCCTTTTCTCCATTTGTGCATCTAAAGCTCTTACTTACCATTAAGACCAAGTTTCAGTGATCCCTCTTATGAAGATTTTTGTAACTCCCTCCTTTTCCCTGTACCCTGGGTATTAGCTAATTCATCCATCATGTACAATGGTATAACACACACACACATACACACACAAAGACACCTGTACTAATCTGTAAGATCCTTTAGGTCACATACCATGTTTGTTTTGTTTCTTTATCCCTGCATCTAGCACAGTGGCTGGCACATAGTAGGGTTTTTTAAAAAAGATTTTATTTATTTACTTGAGAGAGAGAAAGAGAGAGGGAGAGAGCATAAGCAGAGGGAAGGGAGGAGCAGGTTCCCGGCTGAGCCTGGACCCCAATGCAGGGCTCGATTCCAGAACCCCAGGATCACGACCTGAGCTGAAGGCAGATGCTTAACCAACTGAGCCACCCAGGCACCCCAGAGTAGGCTTTTTTTTTTTTTTTTTTAAGATTTTATTTATTTATTTGACAGAGAGATCACAAGCAGGCAGAGGCAGGCAGAGAGAAAGGGGGAAGCAGGCTCCCGGCGGAGCAGAGAGCCCGATGTAGGGCTCGATCCCAGTACCCCGAGATCATGACCTGAGCCAAAGGCAAAGGCTTTACCCACTGAACCACCCAGGCACCCCCCAGAGTAGGTTTTAAAAAAAAAAAAAAAGCCTATAAAATGAATACAATAGGTCAGCTTAGTTTTCAAATGTTTAGTTGTTCCTCTTGTCAACAGAAAAAAATTATTATGCAGTTATACAACATGGCAGGAATATACCAGTGAAAAGATTAGCTCAACATACTTTTCTTTTTCAATTTAGAGAAATTTTAACATAAACTCTTTTCCAGCCTGGTTATAATTTTGAACAATATAAGTTACAATGGAGGGGTGCCTGGATGGCTCAGTTTGGTTAGCATTTTGGCTCAGGTCATGATCCTCAATCCCAGGATTAAGCCAGCATTGGGCTCCCTGCTCAGTGGGTATTCTGCTTCTCCCTCTGCCTCTCCCCTGCTCATTCATTTTCTCTCTCACTCTCTCTCAAATAAATAAATAAAATCTTGAAAAAAAAATAAGAGTAGAGGTACTAGAAGGAGTACTATATTAGATCTGTCTTCTAAATTTTTTTTTTGTTTGAGGTTATCTATCTTTACAATTTACATAAAAGTTACAAAGAATTCTTATATACTCTCATTGCGATTTCCTAAATTAACAACTCTCCAGCTTGCTTTTAAAAAGGTGTTTGAGGGGGGCGCCTTGGTGGCTCAGTGGTTTAAGCCACTGCCTTCGGCTCAGGTCATGATCTCAGGGTCCTGGGATCGAGTCCTGCATCGGGCTCTCTGCTCAGCGGGGAGCCTGCTTCCCCTTCTCTCTCTCTGCCTGCCTCTCTGCCTACTTGTGATCTCTGTCTGTCAAATAAATAAAATCTTTAAAAAAAATGGTGTTTGAGAGTAACTTGCAGACATGAGGCTTAACCACTTCAAAACAAAACAGAAAGCATTTTCTTATATTACCATGGTACAGTGATCAAAATCAGAAAGTTAATATTGATACAATGTTCTTATAAAATCTACAGATTAAAATTTCACCAGTTGTCCCATTAGTGTACTTTTATAGCAAAAGAAAAAAAAATATTTCTGGCCCAGGATACAATCCACTATCAAACATTGGATTTAGTTTCTGTGTCTTATTTTTCTCTTATAACATGAAATAGTTAAAAAAGGGAAAAGAAATAGTTTGTTGCTGGGGTTTTTGTTTGTTTGTTTGTTTGTTTTTGGTCTTGCATGATCTTGACATCTTGAAGCATATAGTGCAGTTATTTCTCAGCAAGTCCATGCCTTGACTTGGATTGTGTGATATTTCTTCACAATTAGATTCAGATTATGCATTTTTGCCAGGAATACCAAAGATTGATGCTGTGTCCTTTTCAGTTCTTCATACTAAGAAGCATTACTCCTGATTCTAATTCTGCACATTTTATCAAGATGGTTCCTGCAAATTGTCTCTACTGTAAATTACTGTTTTTCTCTATGTAATTAAATATCATATGGGATTACATAAATATCTTAAGGAGATAAGGTTATATTTACAGCTAAACAAAACAGCAAGTTTCCTAAGCGATCTAATGAGAAATTGTTTAGCTCTGTATTTGAAATACCTGGAGATTACATATAATAATTAGAAGACTGGCAGCACCTGGGTGGCTCAGTTTGTTGAGTGATAGACTCTGGATTTCAGCTCAGGTGGTGATCTTGGAATTGAGCCCTGCCTCCGGCTCTGCCTTCAGGGCAGAGCCTGCTGAAGGCTCTCTCCCTCTCCCTCTGCCCCTTCCCCTGCTTTCTCTCTCCCTCTCCCTCTGCCCCTTCCCCTGCTCTCGCGCTCTCTCTCCCTCTCAAAAGTAAAAATAAGTAAAATCTTTTAAAAATATTAGAAGACTGTTTAAAATGGAAATCTTCTGATATTTTAGAGGGTTTAGCCTCACAATTATTTCCAAAAACAGGGTGTGTCTCTGTATTCTGTCTAACTGAATTTTAAAACCTTAAGTAAATGGAAGTTTTGCATTCAGCAGCTCCTGGGGGATTACACTTGAAGAGGAATAGCAGTAGAACTCTTGTTTCTCAGATGTCTATGCATTTGGCTCCTCCAAAGCCCTCTGACAGGAAGATAATGTCCTATGTTATTAGTCATACTTTATAATAAAAAAACCAGGCTTATGTTGGTGTTGATGAATCCTGAGTTCTGGTCTGTTTGTTCACCCACATATTCTTTTTTTTTTAAATGTTGAATTTTTAAGTGTAAATATAAGGTAATTCATGTGTTCCTTTTTTAAAAAAGATTTTATTCATTTACTTGACAGACAGAGATCACAAGTAGGCAGAGAGGCAGACAGAGAGAGAGAGGGGGAAGCAGGCTCTCCACCGAGCAGAGGGCCCGATGCGGGGCTTGATCCCAGGACCCCGAGATCATAACCTGAGCCGAAGGAAGGCAGAGGCCTAACCCACTGAGCCACCCAGGCTCCCCCACCCACATATTCTTAAAAAGAGAACAATGGGGGCACCTGGGTGGCTCAGTGGGTTAAAGCCTTCGGCTCAGGTTGTGATCCCAGGGTCCTGGGATCAATCCCGGCATTTGGCTCTCTGCTCAGCAGGGAGCTGCTTCCTCCTCTCTCTCTGTCTGAAAGGAGAGAGAGAGAGAGAGAGAGCTATGCTGAAATTGTGATTTGATGAATGTTTACTTGTTTTCTGGAGTTATAGATCTAGCACAATAAATAGGATATTTCAAACTATTCTTTCAAATGCTTCTATGCCATTGTAAAGGAATCATGGAGTTCTTTTAGATCCCTAATTGTTAATTTTTTTTTTGCTTTATTGAGGTATGATTTTTGCAAATAAAAATTGCATGTATTTAAGGCATATAATGTGATGTTTTGATATACATACACATTGTGAAATAATTACTACTATCAAGCTAATTAAAGTATCCATCACCTCACATTTTGTGTGTGTGTATAGTGAGAATACTTAAGATGTCCTCTCTTACCAGGGCGCCTGGGTGGCTCAGTGGGTTAAAGCCTCTGCCTTTGGCTCAGGTCATGATCTCAGGGTCCTGGGATCGAGCCCCACATCGGGCTCTCTGCTCGCAGGGAGCTTATTTCCTCCTCTCTCTCTGCCTGTCTCTCTGACTACTTGTGGTCTCTGTCTGTATCAAATAAATACATAAAATCTTAAAAAAAAGAAAGATGTACTCTCATCAAATTTCAAGTATGCGATACAGTATTATTAACTATAGTCACCATGCTTATACTAGATCTACAGAGCTTACTCATCTTGCATAACTGCAACTTTGTACACTTTGGTCAACATCTCTCCATTTCTCCCACCCCACCCCTGATCCTAGCCCTGGCAACCACCACTCTACTCTCTGTTTCCATGAATTAGATGGTTTTGGATTCCACATGAGATCATGCAGTATTTGCTTTTCTGTGTCCAGCTTATTTCACTTAGTGTAATGTCTTCCATGTTCATTCATGTCACAAATGATTTGTGATGATAAATGATCTTTTACGATAATTTTTAAAAGACCAAATAATATTTCATTTTATATACATATATATGATACATATATGCATATGTATCATATGTATGTAATATCTCACTTTCTCTTTATTTATTCACCTCTTGATGGACACTTAGATTGATTCCATATCTTGGCTATTCTGAATTATGCTGCAGTGAACATGGGAGTGCCAATATCTCTTTGAGATCCTGATTTCATTTCCTTTGGATACATACCTAGAAGAGGGATTCCTGGATCCAATGGTAGTTCTAGTTCTATTTTTTTGAGGGACTTCCATACTGTTTTCCAAAATGGATGTACCAGTTCACATTCCCACTAAAGGTATATGAGGATTCCCTTTTTTGCGTATCCTCATCAATGCTTATTATCTTTAGCCATAATACCCATTTCAACATATGTGAGGTGCTATCTCTCGGTTTTGATTTGCATTTTCTCAGTAATCAGTGATGTTGAGGATTTTTTCATATACCTGTTGGCCATTTGTATGCCTTCTTTTTTATTTTTATTTTTTTTAAAAATTTTTTAAGAATTTATTTATTTATTTGACAGACAGAGATCACAAGTAGGCAGAGAGGCAGGCAGAGAGAGGAGGAAGTAGGCTCCCCGCTGAGCAGAGAGCCCGATGCAGGACTCGATCCCAGGACCCTGAGATCATGACCCGAGCCAAAGGCAGAGGTTTAACCCACTGAGCCACCCAGGCACCGTGTATGCCTTCCTTTGAGTACTGTCTATTCAAGTACTTTGCGCATTTTAAAATTGGGTTATTTGCTTTCTTGCTTTGAGTTGTTTGAGTTCCTTCTATATTTTGGATATTAACCCTTTATCAGATGTATAGTTTGCAAGTGTTTTCTCTCATTTCTTAGGGTTTTTTTACTTGCTGATTGTTTTCTTTGCTGTGAGAAACTTTCTAGTTTGATGCAATCTCTCTATGTACTTTTGTTTTTGTTGCCAATGCCTTTGGGGTCATATTCAAAAAGTCATTTCCCAGACCAAGTCAAGAAATATTTTCCCTCTTTTCTGCTAGTTGTCTTACAGTTTCAGGTAAACATTGAAGTCTTTAATCCATCTTGAGTCAATTTTTGTATTATGTTGTGAGATAGGTTCCAATTTCATTCTTCTGCATGTGGATACCCAGTTTTCTCAATACTATTTATGAAGAGACTACCTTTCCCCTTCAAGTGTTCTTGAGATCTTTATGGAAGACCAATTGACCATAAATGTGTAGATTTATTCTGGGCCCCCTATTCTGTTTCATTATCCTTTATGTCTATCTTTATACTGGTACCATACCATACTGTATTGATTACTATAGCTTTGTAATATAGTTTGAAATCAGGATGTGAGAACCTCAGGTTTGTTCCTGTTGCTCAAAAATACTCAGGCTACTTGAGGACTTTTGTCACCTATGAATTTTAGGATTTTTTTTTTAATTTGTGAAAAATAGCCCTGGAATTTGAATAGGAATTACATTGTGTCTGTAGATCTCTTTGGATATTAGTGGACATTTTAACAATATTAATTCTTCTAATCTATGAACATGGGATGTCTTTCCATTTATTTCTGTCTTCTTTGTTTTTTTTCACCAGTGTTTCATAGTTTTCAGTTTACTGATCTTTCATCTTTTTGGTTAAATTCATTCCCAAGTATTTAATTTTTTTGCATGTTATTGTAAATGGGACTGTTTTCTTAATTTCTTTTTTGAATAGTTTATTATTAGTGCATAAAAATGCAATTGATTTTTGTATATTGATTTTGTGTCCTGCAGCTTTTCTACATTTGTTTATCTATCTGTGCTAATAGATTTTTGGTGGAGACTTTAGGGTTTCTTCAGGGTTGTTTTTTTTCTTTTTAATATTTTATTTATTTGACAGACAGAAATCACAAGTAGGCAGAGAGGCAGGCAGAGAGAGAGAGAGAGAGGAAGCAGGCTCCCCGCTGAGCAGAGAGCCCGATGTGGGGCTCAATCCCAGGACCCTGAGACCATGACCTGAACTGAAGGCAGAGGCTTAACCCACTGAACCACCCAGGCACCCCTAGGGTTTTTTTTTCTTTGTAGATAAGGTCATGTCTTTGACAAACAGAGACAATTTCACTTCTTTCTTTCAGATTTGAATGCCTTTGATTTCTTTTTCTTGCCTATCTGCTCTGACTAGGACTTCTAGCACCAGGTTAAACAGAAGTGGTGAGAGTGGACATCCTTGTCTTGTTTCTCATCTTGGAAAAATTTCAGCTTTTTGACCTTGAGTATGATGTTAGCTGTTGGTTTTTTCATATATGGCCTTTGTTACGCTGAGATATGTTCCCTCTTAGTTTAGGTTTTTATCGAATGGTTGTTGTACTTTGTCAAATGCTTTTTTTGCATCTATTGAAACGATCATATGATTTTTTTTCTATTTTGCATAACAAGTTTATTTTTTTAAAAGGCATATAGACAATAAACAAAGTAAACAATCAGATCACTTCTACCCAGTATTATCTGTCCTAGAACAATAAGTTCCAGTCTCTGAACATCTTAAATTTCAATAATCGTCCTCTTCATCAGAGTCCATGACTTTTCTTGACCGCTGGGCCCCCTCCCCTGGCCCACGCGCTGCTGGCCTCCGCGCGATCCTGGTTCGTTGGGGGCGGCAGCGGCCGCTCAGCCCGCCCCGCACCGGCTCGGCTGGTGACGCTGCACCAGCCGGGCCCGCAGGTTCCGGACGGGCCTCAGGTCCGATCATATGATTTTTATCCTTCATTCTGTTAATATCATGTCTCACCTTTATTGATTTGCATATGTTGAATCATCCTTGTATCCAAAGGATAAATCCCACTTGATCATGGTGTATGATCCTCTTAACGTGCTCCTGAATTCAGTTTGGTAGTGTTTTGTTGAAGATTTTTGCATCTATATTCATCAGGGATATTGGCCTGTAATTTTCTTTTTTGTAGTGTCCTTGTTTGGCTTTGATCTCAGGGTAATGGTGGCCTTATTACATGACTTTTAAAGTTTTCCCTTCAATTTTTTGGAAGAGTTTGAGAAGGGTTGGCATTAAATTTCTCTAAATACCTGTAGAAGTCACCAGTAAGGCCATTAGGTTCTGCACTTTTACTGATTAAATCTCCTTATTATTCTATTCGTATTTTTAAAAATTTCTTTGTGATTCAATATTGGTAGGTTGCACTTCTAGGAGTTAAGCTTTTTCTTGTAAGTTATCTAATTTGTTGCCATATAATTGTTCATGGTAGTCTCTTATGATCATTTGTATTTCTTTTTTTTTTTAAGATTTTATTTGTCAGAGAGAGAGGGAGAGTGAGAGAGAGCACAAGCAGGGGGAGAACGGGGCTGCAGAGGTAGAGGGAAAAGCAGTCTCTCCACTGAGCATGAGACCCAATGCGGGACTTGATGCTAAGACGCTGGGATCATAACCTGAGCTGAAGGCAGAGCCTTAACCGACTGAGCCACCCAGACATTCCGATCGTTTGTATTTCTGTGGTATTAATTGTAATGGCTCTTCTTTCATTTACAGTTTTATTTATATGAGTTTTCTCTATTTTTTTTATTAAGCTAGGTAAAGTTTTCTCAATTTTGTTTATCTTTTCAAAAAACCAACCCTAGTTTCATTGATTTTTTAAAAAATTTTTATTATTCATTAATTTGAGAGGGTGTGTGGGTGAGTGAGCATGAGGAGGAGCAGAGAGTAAGGGACAAGCAGACTCTGGGCCGATGCGGGGCTCAGTCCCCATGACCCTGAGATCACAACCTGAATCAAAACCAAAAGCCAGTGGCCAACTGACTGAGCCACCCAGACACCCCTCATTGATCTTGTCTATTGTATCTCTGTTTCATTATTTCTGCTTTGGTCTTTATTATTGTCTTCCTTCCACTAAGTTTGTACTTTTTCTAGTTCCTTGAGGTGTAAAGTTAGTTCTTTATTTGAGATTTTTATTTTTTATTTTATTTTATTTATTATTATTATTATTTTTTTTTAAATAATTCTGTGCTGAGCATGGGGCCCAATGTGGGGCTTGAACTCAAGACCCTGAGATTGAGACCTGAATTGAGATTAAGATTCAGACACTTAAGCAACTGAGCCACCCAGAAGCCCTTCTTTTTTTTTTTTAGATATAGGCCTTTAGCACTATAAATGTCCCCTTTAGAACTGCTTTTGCTGCATACTGTAAATTTTGGTATGCTTTGTGCTTGTTTTTGTTTGTCTCAAGTACTTTTGATTACCCTTTTGATTTCTTCTCTGACCCATTGTTTATTCAGGAGTGTAATTTCTACATATTTATGAATTTCTGATTTTCCTTTAGTTACAGACTTCTAGTTTCATACCATTGTATTCAGAAAAGATACTTTGTATGGTACCTTTTGATACTTAAATTTGTTAAGATTTGTATCATAACCTAATATTTGGTCTGTTTTGGGTAATGATCTATGTGTGTTTGAAAAGAATGTGCATACTGCTGCTGTTGGATGGAATGTTCCGCATATGGCTCTTGGGTCCTTTGGTTCTACGGTGTTGCTCAAGTTTGCTGTTTCCTTATTTATCATGTCTTGATGGTTTATCCACTGATGAAAATGGGATTGAAGTCCCCTACTGTTACTATTTCTTCCTTCAATTCTGTTAACATTTGCTTTATAAATATTGGTGTTCCAATGTTAGATGCATCCTCTTGATGAATTGACCCCTTTATTATTATATGATGACCTTTGTCTCTTGTGACAGTTTTTGACAATTTTGTTTGATAGCTATCTTTCTCCGTGTCTTCACATGGTCTTTCCTATGTGCGTATTTCCTAGTCTCTGCTTCTTGTAATAACATTAGTCCCGTTGGATTAGGGCCCACCTATATGATCTCATGCTACATTATTTACCTCTTTAAAGGCTCCATCTCAAATTATAGTCACTTTCTGAGGTACGATGGGCTGGTATCTCAACATATTAATTTGGAGGGACACAATTCAACCCCTAACACTGCTCTTCCTCTCTTCCGGTTCCACTGGCTTGGTAAAAAAATACTTCAACTCTACAGGATTTAAAAGAAGGTGATCAAACATCTTAAAGTCTCTTAATAGACTTTGTAATACATATTTAAATGTGTTTAATTTTTAAAAGGAAGCCATTTACAGAATTCTCAATTATGAGGGAATTATATATGAGAAACATTCATTTTTAAAGTAATGATGGCTCCAAGGAAAATATGTTTTCTCTCTTTAAAGACTTATTTATTTCTTTATTTGACAGAGAGAGAAATCACAAGTAGTCAGAGAGGCAGGCAGAGAGAGAGGGGGAAGCAGGCTCCCTGCTGAGCAGAGAGCTGGATGTGGGGCTCAATCCTAAGACCCTGAGCTGAGGGCAGAGGCTTAACCCTAGGACCCTGAGACCATGACCTGAGCTGAAGGCAGAGGTTTAACCCACTGAGTCACCCAGACGCCCCTGTTTTCTTTTTGTATATACTTGAAGGTAACTTGACCATAAAGAACTTTTATAATCTGAACTTAAAAAAAAAAAAACTTAAAAACTTAAAAAAACTTTTTTCAGGAAAAATTCTAAACTAAAGCATAATATAGAGTTCTCCTCATGTAACTATGTAGTAATTCAAGTACTTTCTTTTTTTAAAATTAAAAAAAAAAAAGATTTTTTTTTTTATTATTTATTTGAAAGAGATCACAAGTAGGCAGAGAGGCAGCCAGAGAGAGAGAGAGAGAAAGAGAGGAGGAAGCAGGCTCCCTGCTGAGCAGAGAGCCCGATACGGGACTCGATCCCAGGACCCTGAGATCATGACCCAAGCTTAAGGCAGAGGCTTAACCCACTGAGCAACCCAGGCGCCCCTCAAGTACTTTCTATATCTCATTTCTCCTTAATAGTGGTATAAATGTGAATAATGACCAAATATTTTAGAAGGGACTTCCTTGCCCTTTGGGAAGCAATCAGTTAAGATATGCTTAATTATAGTAGACTGAAAACAACTCTCAAATATCAGTGGCTTGGAATAATGAGTTTATTTTGTGTTCATGCTGTTACGTTAAAACACATGAGAGTAACAGTATTTTAATCACTTTTTTTTTTTAAAGATTTTATTTATTTATTTGACAGAGAGAGATACAAGTAGGCAGAGAGGCAGGCAGAGAGAGTGAGAGGGAAGCAGGCTCCCTGCCCAGCAGAGAGCCCGATGCGGGACTCGATCCCAGGACCCCGAGATCATGACCTGAGCCGAAGGCAGCGGCTTAAACCACTGAGCCACCCAGGCGCCCCATTTTAATCACTTTTGAACTAGGGATACTGCAAGTTTGTGTAGATAAACCTAACCCATAACAGTTATAGATTGATTAGGGTCTTTTCTCCTTGTTGTCCTTATTTGCTTTCTTTTTACCAGCGAAGATGTTACTGGTTACTTTGAGACAAGGAAAGGAACCTAAGAAAGTACACACATTCCACTTATACTCAAATATTATTGGCCAAAAAAGTCACAAGTCTATGTCTAACTTCAGTTGGGTGGGGGAGTACTATCTAAATGTTAGGAAGAAAGAGAACTGGAAATACTTGTGACTACCAGATCTGGTAATATTTATGTCACCGTCAGTCCGTAATAATGATTCTTTTATATACTTTTCTAGTCCTCCCATGCATCATAGAACCTGGTTTGAAAAATCACAAGACTTCATTATTCAGATCATTGTTGTTGGCTTTTGTGTGTTGTAAAAATGGAAACACCCTTGACATTGTTAATCCCAGATGAATTTGATGTTATTTACATAGACTTTGTCACAGAGTTTCACAAATAGTTTTTGGACCTTGCTGTTGTTGAAATAGTAATTCTGCAATAATTGTCATGTTCCTCCATGATATGTAATGTAATTCCTATGCTAGGAATATTTTTTCAAACTTTTGCTGGGTCTAGAATTGGAATTACATAACAGACGTTGAAGAAACCATGTTTCGATAGTTTCTTTACCTTTTTTTGTCTCTCTTATTCCAAACTTGTCATATAATATGATGTAATATAAATAATATAAAATATAATAGTTCAGATGATACCTATGTTTAATAATGAAATAGATGATATCTTTATTAAACTGGCTGGTCCTATTTGTCAGAAAGAAGTTGCTGGTCTGGTGAAATTCTAGTTCTAATTTTGTATTCTTTGTTTGAATAATTTTTTGGTTAAAAATTATAGCAAGTATCTAGTTACTGTATTGTATGAACCAATATCAAAGGAATGTATACTTGTAACTTTCAGTAATGGCTTTCTATCTTTATTTTTATTTATTTATTTTTTAAAGATTTATTTATTTATTTGACAGACAGAGGTCACAAGTAGGCAGAGAGGCAGGCAGAGAGAGGAGGAGGAAGCAGGCTCCCCACTGAGCAGAGAGCCTGATGCGGGGCTCGATTCCAGGACCCTAAAATCATGACCTGAGACAAAGGCAGAGGCTTTAACCCACTGAGGAACCCAGGCGCCCCCATCTTTCTTTATTTTTATTTAAATTTTAGTTAACATACAGTGCAGTATTGGTTTCTGGAGTGGAATTCAGTGATTCATCACTTTCATATAACACCCAGTACTTATCACAAAAGTGCCCTCTTTAATACCCATCGGACATCTAGTCCATTCCCCACCCACATCCCTCCATCAGCCTTCTGTTTGTTCTCTGTCTTTAAGGGTGTTTTATGGTTTGTTTCAGTCCTTTTTTCCCCTCTTCCAATATGTCCATCTGTTTTCGTTTTTAAATTCTACATGTGAGTGAGATCATTTGGTATTTGACTTTCTCTGACTGACTTAACTCATGTAGCATAATACACTCTAGCTCCATCCACATTGTTGCACATGGCAAGATTTCATTTTTTTTCCCATTTCAGTTTTTATTAATAAAACACAAAACTAAACCCAAGGCAACTGCTTTGTTCTTACATCTGATCTGACAGTACACTGGAGAAGTGATTCTTTACGAGGAATTAACTTGCAGTATACAAACAGGTTCCATCAAAAGTGGGATACTGCAGTATCTAATAAGGCCAGGTAAATGAAACTAAAAGGAGAACAAATTAAATATTAAAAATCACAGAAATCTTCCCCTCAACTATCAGGGGCTTCCTGTAACAGTCTTCAATGTGTTTATCAAGTTCAATCATGTTGCACAACCCCCAAAGGAAAAAACTGAGGGAACTCATGAGTAATTTTCACAGCTTCATTGTAAAGTCCAAGATCAAAAGGATGTTTATCTTCTTTAAACTGGACATATGATGCACACATAATGGTTGCCTTGGCCGTTACTCTTCCACCTACTTCCACAATTCCAGAGATTTCTTCATCAAGGGGCTCCATCAACTCAATGGTTCCATTTTTTCCTTCTCCATCTGAAAGAATAAACATTTTTCCAGTGGGATGAATCTTTTCCAGCCTTCCTACGAAGCAGACCGGCCGGTCGATGAACTGAGCTAGCATGCTGGTGTTGACGCGCGACCTGGGCAACTCCATGACATCCACCATGGTCGCGGTGCGGGACCTGCGGCCGGCAGGAAACAGAGGACTGAAATTCTGCGCCAAGATTTCATTTTTTAAAAAAGATTTTATTTTCTTATCTGAGAGAGAGACAGAGAGAGCATGAGTGGTGTGAGGGACAGAGGAAAAGGGAGAGGGACTAACAGACTTCCTGCTGAGCAGAGAGTCCCATGTGGAACTCAGTCCCAGGACCCTGAGATCATGACCTGAGCCAAAGTCAGATGCTTAACTGACTGAGCCAGCCAGTTCATTCTTTTTCATGGCTGTGTAATATTCTATCATATATCTAGATCTATATCGATATAGATAGATATAGATATAGATAGATACATATATATATCACTCTTCTTTATCCATTCATCAGTCAATGGACATTTGGATTCTGTCTATAGTTTGGCTATTGTTGATCATGCTGCTATAAAAATCAGGGTGCATATACCCCTTCAAATCTGTAGTTTTATATTCTTTGTGTAAATACCTAGTTGTGCAATTGCTGGATAATAGGGTAGTTCTTTCTTTAACTTTTTGAGGAGCTTCTGTACTGTTCTCCAGAGTGGTTGTAGCAATTTGCATTCCCACCAGCTATGCAAGAGGGTTCCCCTTTCTCCACATCATTGCCAACACTTGTTTCTTACGTTGTTAATTTTAGCCATTCTGACAGGTGGGAGAGTAACAGCTTTTTTTTTTTTTTTTAAAGATTATTTATTTATTTATTTGAGAAACGGAGATCACAAGTAGGCAGAAAAGCAGGCAGAGAGAGAGAGAGAGGAGGAAGCAGGCTCCCCGCTGAGCAGGGAGCTCGATGCAGTGCTTGATCCCAGGACCCTGGGATCATGACCTGAGCCGAAGGCAGAGTCTTTAACCCACTGAGCCACCCAGGCACCCCGAGTAACAGCTTTATTGAGATAAATTCATGTATATACAGTTTACACATTTAAAGTGTACAATTCAATGGTTTTTAGTATATTCACAGAGCTGCAGACCCATCACCAAGATCAATTTTGAAACATTTTCATCATTTTGAGAAGAAACCCTGTACCTATTAGGAGTTACTCTTCATTTCCCCACTCCCATCCCACTTCTGGCCCTAGGCAACCATTAATACACTTTCTATCTCTACAGATTTGCCTATTCTGGATATTTCCTGTAAATGGAATTGTACAATAGATAGTTTTTGTGGCTGGTTTGTTCAATTTAGCATAATGTTTTCTAGGTCCATCCATGTTGTAGCATATAAGTCAGTACTTCATTCCTTTTTATTGCCAAATAATATCCAATTCTATGGATATACCACATTTATTTATCCATTCATTGGTTGATAGACATTTGGGTTGTTTCCAAGTTTTGGCTATGAATGATGCTGTTATGAACATGTGTTAAACTTTTTGTATACCTTTCCATGTGTTCTTATTTTATTTGTGTATGTACCTAGGAGTAGAATTGTTAGGTCATATGATAACTCGTATTTGACTTTTAGAGGAACTTGCAGATTGTTTCAAAACAGCTGTACCATATTACAGTCCTTTTTAAAGTTTTTTTTAAAAAATGTTTACATAATATCTATACACAACATGGGGCTTGAACTCACAACCTGGAGATTAAGAGTTGCACACTCTACGGACTGAGCCATCTAGGTGTCCCCACTATTTTAGATTCTTAGCAGCAATGTTTGAGAGTTTCAATTTTCCACACCTTGCTAGAACTTGTTATAAGTCTTTCTGATTATAGTCATTTTAGTGGGTGTGGTGTAGTATTTCCATGTGGTTTTGACTTACATTTCTCTAATAGCTAATGATATTGAGCATCTTTTTGTTTGTTTGTTTGTTTGTTTATGGCCATTTATGTGTATGTTTATTGACCATTTGCGTATCTTCTTTGGAGAAATGTCTGCTCAGCTCCTTTAGACATTTTTCAATTGTGTTCTTTGTCTTTTTATTATTTAGTTGTAAAAGTTTTATATTCTGGATACAAATCTGTGAAATATATGATTTGCAAATATTTTCTCTCAATCTTTTCATTGTCTTTTCACTTTTTGGTGGTGTACTTTGAAGCACAAAGTTTTTCTATTTTTCTTTGTTTGTGACTTTTCTGTTTTGCTCTGAGAAACTATTGCCTAATCCAAATTCACAGAGATTTGTACCTATGTTTTCTTCTATGACTTTCATAATTTTAGGTCTTACCTTTAGGTCTCAGAACAATTTTGTTAAATTTTTTACATGGTGTGAGGTAGAGTCTACTTTTAATCATTTGGAAGCAAATATATAGTTATCCCAGCAGCATTTGCTGAAAAGTCTATTCTATACCCTTAATGTATCGTCTTTGGACCTTGGTTGAAAATCAACTGACTATAAATGTGAGGGTTTATTTCTGGACTCTCAATTCTATTGCATTGATGGATATGCCAGTACCTTACTGTCCTGATTACTTGTGGATTTTGTAGTAGATTTTAAAATTGGGGAGTATGAATCCTCCAATTGTGTTCATTTTCAAGACATTATTTTGGCTACTCTGGATCCCTTGAAATTCCATATGAATTTTAGGATTAACTTGTCAATTTCTCCAAAGAAGCCAGTTGGATTTTTTGCTAAGGAGTATTGCTATCTTTATAATATAAAGTCTTCTGATCCATGGACATAGGATGTCATTCCATTTTTTTTAGGCCTTTAAAATTTTTTTTAAATGACTTGTAGCTCTCAGAGTGTGAGTTTCACACTTTTTGTTACATTTATTCCTAAGTATTTTATTCCTTTGATGCTATTACAAGTGAAACTTTTCCTTAATTTTCAGTTTGTTAGGGAAACATAAAGCTACTATAGACATTTAGACATAATATAACGTAATTTAGACATTTAGGCACAATTGATTCTTATTTGTTTATTTTTAAAGATTTTATGTATTCATTTGACAGGGAGAGAGAGCGTACAAGCCGGGGGAGCAGCAGGCAGAGGGAGAGGGAGAAGCAAGCTTCTCGTGAAGCAGGGAGCCAGATGTGGTGCTGGATCCCAGGACCCTGAGATCATGACCTGAGCCAAAGGTAGACGCTTACTGACTGAGCCACGCAGGTACCCCTATAATTGATTTTTATATGAGTCCTGTATTGTACAACCTTGCAGAACTTATTTATAATTTTAGTAGTTTGTTTTTCACTAGATTCCTTAGGATTTTCTGTATATAAGATTATAACATCTGCAAATAGAGATACTTATACTACTTCATTTCTTTTTTTTTTTAATACTACTTCATTTCTAATCTTTATTTTATTGCCTAATTTCCCTTTCCAGAGCCTCTAGCACAATGTTGAATAGAAGTGGCAGGAGCAGATATCCTTTGTTCCTGATCTTAGGAGGGAAAATTCAGACTTTCACCATTAAGTATTATGTAAGTAATATTACGTAAGTGTTTTGTAGGTGCTATAAACAATCTTTTTTTTTTAATTTTTAATTTTGATTTATTTATTTGAGAGAGAGAGAGAGAGATGGTGAGAGAGACCACAAGCACAGAAGAGAGGGAGAAGGAGGTTCCCAGCGAGCAGGGAG
This sequence comes from Meles meles, assembly GCF_922984935.1. Classification (NCBI taxonomy): domain Eukaryota; kingdom Metazoa; phylum Chordata; class Mammalia; order Carnivora; family Mustelidae; genus Meles; species Meles meles. The sequence goes on along the minus strand of NC_060067.1, from coordinate 120,444,667 downwards.
CCCGATGTGGGGCTCGATTTCAGGACCTGAGATCATGACCAGAGCCGAAGGCAGACACTTAATGGACTGAGCCACCCAGGCACCCTGTAAAGAATTTATAATTGTTACATTCTTCTCTTACACAGTTGCATTACCTAAATATATTAGGTAACAGAACTTGGTAAGTTCTGTTAGTAAGAACAGAACTTGGTAAAATTGAGAGAAACATTAAGCAAAGAATAGGGTTACTTCTTGTTGTCTACTATGTAACTATTGAACATCTTCATCTTTGTTCTTGCCCTGTCTGTAATCTCCACTGAGGAAAGTGACCCACCATTGAACCCCACTATCTGAGCAGCCATATTTGATACTGTGCTATGTTCCTTCCTTCCCCACCTTCCAATCCCCTTTATTGGACTGGAATAACCATCTAACCTAAGAACAACTAATCCTTAGGTGAGATCGTTATCTTCACCCTCTGAAGCCAGATTCAAAAACACTATTTTCATCAAGCGAATACTCCTTCTTATGACTGAACTTAAGAAACAAAGGGAAGAATTTGTCGATTACTGGTGCAAATTCTAGCTGAAAATTTATGTGGGAGCAGAATCAGGTTGGCAGGCCATAATAGATCATGTATAAGCTAAAATTATTTTTTAAAAATAGAAATTATAAATAAGCAGAAATAGTTATTAAAGCAGGACAGAAAGAAGTAGGTACATAGGCTAGAACTAAGTAACACAAATAGCTGAATAGTAGAGGGAAAATTCTTGAACTCTCACATCTCAGGTTTCTAGAATGAGCTTAAATTCAAAACCGGTCTTCTTTGGCCCTCGTTCTTGGAATCCCATGAAATCCTAGTCTTCTTATTCCTTCATATAAGCTAACCTTAAAGTCTTTATTGCTAGTAAATAAACGTTATAACTGAAAGACTCAGGATAAGTTCATTACATTTGACATTTTTTTTTTCTCAAGTGAACTGAACTCTAAAGAGAAAGACATGGGAAAAGAGAATGGAAATTATTTTGGGGATAGTAAAGTATGAAATCCATGAAAATAATGAAGAAGGAAAATAGAAGAAGAACCTTAGGGTCCTTGCCCATAAACAACCCATGTTGCCTAATGTTTTTGCTGCTATTTCTAGAAATGTGATTAGTACTGACTAAATAATTCTGATTCAGGAGAAATATTTTCTAAGGTGGTAATAATGAGATTATTAAAATGACAGTATTGTGCTTGATAACTTATTCAAGGAAAAGGCATTTGGGAAGAAACCTTGTTAATGGCAAACATCTCTTAAGGGTTTAAAATGTTATGGTGACAATATGAATTATAGACTATATAAATGGTAAGAGGCTGTGTCTTGGCAGCTAGCACATGGTTTTAGATGAAGAATAAAGTAATTGTGAAGACGAGGTAAATAAAATGATTGAGATTAATTACAGTTGGTCTTTAAACAATAATGACTATTTAGTCTTGGTGAACAATTGAGGTGTAGGCTATAATTTTTCCAGCTAAATTGGATTAATCCTTCTCAGCTGCCAAATAAAGTTAAAGGACTTTGCTAATTAAAGATAGGAAGAGTTAATGATGGGAAGAATTTATCTGTCATTGAGATTGGAGCAACTTTTTATATGTTAGAGAAGTGTATGAGAAGTTAATGAGATATCTTGGCATGTAGTTGGGAAAAAGATAAGGCCTAGCTTCAAGGGTATCATCAGAATTGTGGTAATTGAGGTATGGGGCTTACATTCCATTTATTGGCCCAGTAATCATACCTTGTTAATTATAACAAATATACTAAAATGTACTGCTTTTGGATGGTGGTGTTTGGCTAGGGTGTTAGTTTCTAGGCTTCTTCAAGCTAATAGTCATGGAAAGCCAAACACATGATCTAGAATTGAACTAAATAAAACAATTACCACAAGGTGAATTTTAGTACTGTAATAATATGCTATAAACCAATATTTTCAGAGTATGGATATTTCAGAGTATGGATTCAACAATTTAATTAATTGAGTTCACTGAATTGTAGTGGAGTATAAAAACATGGAAGTTTTGCATTTTCCTGCAGGTGTGAGTCCTTCAAAATAACTCTTGTCATTCATATTTATGATTGCATATTACATTAATGAGTGTTCTCCGGAGAAACTGAGCCAATAAGATATAAATATAGAGATAGATATAGAAAAGATTTATTATATGAATTGGTTCATGCAAATATACTTCGAGAAGTCCCACAATCTGCCATCTGCAAGCTGGAGAACCAGAAAGCTGGTAGGATAATTCAGTCCTAGTCTAAAGGCTGAGAACCAGAAGCGTTGATGTCTTAGTTCATGCAAAGAGAACAAATTCTCCCTTTCCCTGCCTTTGTGTTCTATTCAGGTCCTCAAAGGGAATGGGGTGATTTTTACCCATGTTAGTGATGGGTAAAAAACCAAGATGGTGACTCTTCACTCAGTCTACCAATTTAAAAATTCAAGTGTCTTCCGGAAACATCCTTACAGACACGCCAGAATGTTTACCAGCCATCTGGACATCTGTTAGCCCAATCAAGTTCACATGCAAAATTGACCACATATATGCAAGTTATTATAAGGCAGTTTGAGACATGTCAAAACACATGGTTTTTTTTAACATGGCGGGTTTGCTTTCAAGTGGCTATTGAGTGTGCCACAAGTAGGGACTTGATTAAACTCATGAAATTATGGTGTTATGTTTTTATATGCTAATTATTCATAATTATAATAGAGTTTGACATAAAATGCTCTTTAAAAAAAGAATGAAGGGTGCCTGGGTGGCTCAGTTGACTAAGCAACTGCCTTTGGCTCAGGTCATGATCCTGGAGTCCCGGGATCGAGTCCCACATGTAGGCTCCCTGGGAGCCTCTTGTCCTGCTGACTTCTCTCTTCTCATGCTTTCTCTCTCTCATTCTCTCTCTCAAATAAATAAATAAAATCTTTAAATAAAAGAAAAAAAGAATGATATTTAGTATATTTACTAAGAACAAAATCGTCATATTTTACTAGCAAGACATTTCAAGTGGGCAGGAAGAATTTTTCATATAGCCCAAAATAAATTTGAATTTACTTATCATTCTGGTGTGATTATGGTTTCTTAAGTCAGGATGCAGATAAATCCCATCATCATCAGAGACTAATATATTCCTTAGTTAAGTTTGATATGATGAGAAAAAGAAGAGAGAAAAAGTATAGTAAATGTTACCCTACAGGAAATTAATGACTTGTTAAGGTCTGGTGAGAAGTTTCTTAGTTGTAAGCTTATCTAGGTGGGAGAATAGAGTAGCCTGACATGTTAGATATAGTGCCTATGAACAGAAGTTTCCAATTTATATTTATAATTGGATCAAATTTGGGGAGATGGGTCAGAACAGGAGTTCAGAGTCAGACTCAAGTAGGGGTTAGGAGCTTTGAAACTGATTCTATTGGAAGCTCTAAAAGTATGGAAAAGAATTGTGGTTGTTCATTGTTTGTTGATGCTAGCTTTCCACACAACTCCTTGGCATGATGCATAGTATCTTTCTCTTTTTTAAAAAAGATTTTATTTATTTATTTATTTGTTCAGGGGGAAGCCAGGGAGAGGAGAAGCAGGAGAGGGACAAGCAGACTCTGCACTGAGCCCAGAGCCCGGCACAGATTCTGTGACTCTGTGACACAGACAAGCAGACTCTGACTGAGCCACCCAGGTACCCCGATACATAATATCTTTCTAGCTTTTCAAACACTTTGCCATTCTCCAATATATTTTTTTCAATATTTTATTTATTTGAGCGAGAGAAAGAGAGAGCGAGAGAGCGAGCATGAGCAGGGGGAGGGGCAGGGGGAGAAACAGACTTCCTGATGGGTGCAGCACCCCTAGCAGGGCTTGATCCCAGGACCCTGAGATCATGACCTGAGCCAAAATAAAAAGCTGGATACTTAACTGACTGAGCCACCCAGGCACCCCTCCAATATTACTTATTGAAAAATGAAGCAATCCAGGTAGCAGTAATTGTTTTACAGGAGATGCCCTAGAATTCCTAAACTACAAGTGTAATTGTGAAAAGCGATAATTTTGAATTTAGCACTCTAACTGTCCAGAAGTTTGTGCAAACATTTGCAATTGTGGATTAAAACACGAATAAAATAAAACACGAATAAAATACTCTAAACCACACTTTTTTGCAACATCGATTGCAAATACACTTGTTTTGGAAGATGAGTTGGTTGAGACAAAACTTTCAAAGCAAATAAGCAATTTGGCTACATGCAATCAACATTTCTGAGTGCCTGTTAGGTGAGAATAATCACTGCGGTAAGAGCTGTGGAACAAGCATCCTTCAACTACCACCTTCTCGCAAACCTCTGCCTCAGATCAGTCACAAATCCTGTAAGGTCTCCTTCTTTATCCTGGCCTTGACTTAGACCCTCACTTGCACTCAGTTCCAACCTCATGACTGATCTTGCTTGCTCATCCTTCTATAAACCATCCTCCATCCTGCCACCATAGCTATCTTTGTAAAACACCAATTAGGTCATGTTGAATGCCTGCCTAAATTTCTTCAATGGTGCCCTGCAGCCTTCAGAATTAATTTTCCACTCCTCTGTATGGCGCAAGCCCTTTTTATTCCCATTTGGGTTTCTCGAGCCTTGTTTCTCACCACATGTTCTCATGGACCTTGTGTTCACACACACAATCTATTTGCAGTTTTGCAGCATGACCTTACATCACTCCTTTCCCTCTATGTAGCTTTTCCAGATTCATTTCTTTCCCCTCCCCTTCTTACCCTTCTTCTTTCTCTTTCTTTCCCCAGTCTGAGTTAATCACATCTTCTCTGGGCAACCAGAGCCGCCCACTCATGCTATCATAACGCTTTCTGTATTGACCTGTAATTGGTTAAACTGCTTGCATCTGTCACTGGACAAGGAGTTACTTAAATACAAGGGCTGTTTATTTCCTTTCTATTTACTTAGTGTTGGTGCAGTGCCTGGCTCACTAAGCGTGGACTCATTAAGTGCTCAAATGTACAGTCAAACCTGCTGCCTTAACATCTCTCATCTAAGTCCTCCCTTCATTCTCCACTGCCATCTTCTTAACTTAGTCCCTGTTGCTCACTTGGAATCCCAACCTCTGTCACCACTGTGTTTAGTCCTTCCCAGTGATGATTCGCTCTTCATACTGTCACTACTTTATATATTTTTAAAATACATAGACTGATGATTTCACCGAACGACTTAAAATCATCTCTGCCTCTTCATTATATTAAGAATGAAGCCTGAAAAAGCCAAACTCATAGAAACAGACCCTGGTGGTTACCAGGGCCTGTGGATGGGGGTTGGGGGGGGCAGTGTTGGAGAAGGAAATGTTGATCAAAGAGGATAAACTTCCAGCTGGATGACGAACAGGTTCTGAGGATGTCACGTACAGCAATGTGATTATTGATAACGATGCTGTATTATACATCTGAAAGCTTATTAAGAGTAAATCTTGGGGCACCTGGGTAGCTCAGTGGGTTAAGTCTCTGCCTTCGGCTCAGGTCACGATCTCAGGGTCCTGGGGTTGAGCCCCGCATCGGGCTCCCTGCTCCGTAGGGAGCCTGCTTCCCCCTCTCTCTCTGCCTGTCTCTGACTGCTTGTGATCTGTCTCCCTCTGTCAAATAAATAAATAAAATCTTTAAAAAAAACAAAGTAAATCTTAAATGTCCTCACCACAAAAAAAGAAATGGTAATTACGTGCTGTCATGAAGGTATGAGCTAATGCTATGGTGGTAGCCATTTTGTAATATATACATATATCAAATAGACACATTGTATACCTTAAAGTTACATGGTGTTATACCTCAATTATATCTCAATAAACGGGGGAGGGCGGGAACAATAAGGTCCAACTCTTTAGCAAAGCATCTAAAGGCTTTCAGGATAGAGCTCTTGTCACCCCTTCTAGTCTCCTCATCCACCATGACTAATACCAGATGCAGCCCACATGCGGCAGGCACTCTTGATCTCCAACCTTCATTCCTTTGCATACTTGGCTGTCTCTGCTAGTGCTCTTGTCCCCACACCCACTGTATCATAATGCTTTCCTTTCTACTCTTTCTCTGGGACAGTTCTCCACCGACAGGGATTTTGTCCTGTTCATTTGTCCAGTTGCTGATCGGTCAACATCTGTTGACCATGAAAATGAAGGACATATTTGATACAATTCGATATACATTACAGTGGAATTTTATTTACTTCTTCATTTTCCAATGATAATTGCTTTGTTGATTTAAGAACTCTTAATGGCTTCCAGTTAAGCAACTGGCTCAGAACAAAAGTGTCATATTTGTATTCATTCCAAGAGACACTTTTGCGTCCTGGCTGTGTTTCAGCTAATAGGCTATATTGCTACACTTGATTTTGTTTTCCTTAGCTGTACAGTCTCGAAATTATTCCTGTTAGACTTCTTCTGACCATCTGTTTATCAAAGTCACTTTGAATTTTCTTTATTCAAAACATTAGTATCCCTTTTCAACCTAGTGTTTAACTACAAACCAAATAAGCCTGCTTGCTATTCCACTATTTCAGATCAAGCACAAAAATCTTTTAAACAGCATTAGCAAAAGAATGACTTCCAGTGACTGCCTTTTGATCCCTTTGCCAGTGTAATAGGAAGTCAGTGACAATTACTGTGACTTCTAATCTGTTGTGTTTCTACTTAATAATATCACTAATAAGGTTTTGTTTTGTTTTGATTTCTCAATAATGATCACGCGATTTCCACACCAAATTCAAATAGGAAAATTTCTTTGCTAGGAGTTGCCAGTCTCTATTAGAAGACAATGCTTGGGGGGCACGTGGGTGGCTCAGTGGGTTGAGCAACTGGCTCTTGATTTCAGCTGGGATCATGATCTTAGGGTTGTGGAACTGAGCCACAGTTGGGTTCATGCTTACTGGGGAGTCTGCTTGAGATTCTCTCCCTCTCCCCCTCCACCTGCTTGCATTCTTTCTCTCTTTTTCTCTCTCTAAAATAAGTAAACAAATCTTAAAAAAAAATGATGCTTGTTCAGAAAATCCATAGCAGTATTTCAAAGTAGATGTTTTTCTTTTGAAATGTAAACTGCTATTTACTTTGGTTGATTTTTTGGTCATAATGGGATAAAAAGTTACTAATTCTTGTTCAACTAAATAAAGTGGTGTTGATTTTCATCTTATTAAATATAATGGCCTAGTATCTCTATTTTTATGTTTCTAGTTATTTTTCATTCATTAATATTAGACCTGTACTGAGGCCTCTGGGTAGCACAGTTGATTAAACAGCCAACTCTTGGTTTCCGCTCAGGTCATGATCTCAGGGTTTTGAGGCTAAGCCCTATGTTGGGCTCTGTGCTCAGTGTGGAGTCAGCTTAGGATGACTCTCCCTCTGCTTCTCCTCCCACCCCCACATTCATGCTATCTATCTCCCTCTCTCTATCTCTCAAATAAATAAATAAATATATAAAAAAATATATGAGGGGGCACCTGGGTGGCTCAGTGGATTAGGTCTCTGCCTTCGGCTCAGGTCATGATCTCAGGGTCCTGGGATCGAGCCCCATGCCAGGCTCTCTGCTCGGTGGGGAGCCTGCTCCCCCCACCGCCTGCCTCTCTACCTACTTGTGATCTGTCTGTCAAATAAATAAAATCTTTAAATATATATATATGTATACATGCATATATATATATATATATATATATACATATATATATATATTTATATTTTGTATTGTTGTGCCCGAGTTTTCGCATCTGAGAGACCACCAAGGAGCCAAGAACCAATGCAATCACAGGAGGGTTTATTTGACAAGCTTAAGCTTGGGCCCAAGTATACCCAACACAGCGGGAGTAGGGACTTGGACCGCGAGGTGACATGCTTAAGCTTGGGCCCAAGTATACCCGAAGCAGCGGTGTAGGGACTTGGACCCCAAGCTTAGTTAAGGCAGGGGTATTTATGGGTTCCTGTTACTAAAGCAGGGTGGGGATTCCTGGAACCAAAGCAGGGTGGGGGTCTCTGAAACTAAAGCAGGGTGGGGCTTCCTGAAACTAAAACAGGGTGGGGGTTACTAAAGCAGGGTGGGGGAAAGTTCAGCCCTTGGGCACAGGGGTCTGAGATGGCTGCTGGAGCTAAGATGGCTGTACTTATGCTAAGGCTAAACCTGAGGTGGGATGGCCTTACTTTTCTTGGCCTCCACAATATATATATATATGAGACCTATATTTTGGACACGGATCTACAAGCAACTTATTAAATTGTCCAATTGCTTCATGGTTCTATAAAATATCTATATGATAATAAATATAGCATTTATATAGTAATAAATATAGTATTTATTTATTACTGACTCAGTAATATCATAGAATTAATGCTTTTTTGTCTAGAGTGCTTATTTTCATTTCCTAGGGCTACTGTAATAAGGTACAACATAGTGGGTACCTTAAACAACAGAAATTTATTGTCTCAGGTCTAGAGACTGGAAGTCTGAGATCAAGGTTTTGCAGATTTTGTTCCTCCTGAGGGATGTAAAGTAGAACTTGTTCTATGCCTCTTATCTAATCTCTAGTAGCCTTAAGCATTCCTTGGCTCATGGATGGCATTCTCCTTGTTGTCTCTCGTTTTCACATGTTTCTGTATCCCAATTGTCTCTTTTATCAGTACACAGTAATATTGGATTAGGACCTCACCCAATGACTTCATCTTAACTTGGTCATCTACAAGAACCCTATTTTTGAATAAGGTCACATTCACAGATACTGAGGGGTTAGGACTTCAACATATATTTTAAAATACTTTTAAAGATGATTATTATTTTAAAAACCAAAATTACATAGAAGATAGCTCTTCTCTTACCCTTCCTAGGTTTTATGAATGGTAACTTCTGAATCCCAGTCATTTTAGCTCTTTGACTGTTTCCAAACATTGAGGTTTGTAGAATGAATGAAGATACAATGTCTGCTCCTAGATTGCAAGTGATATGGTTTGGAAAACTTCAGTAATTCTTTCAGGATACCAACATATTCTTGGTTTTGTTTTTAGTACCCATCTCTCTTTAATAATAACATTGGGGAGTGTCTAGGTGGCTCAGTCAGTTAAGCTTCCAATTATTGCTCTCATCCCAGGTCTTGATCTCAGGGTGGTGAGCTCAAGTCCCTCATTGGGGTGCACCCTGGGTGTGGAAGCTATTTAAAAAATAAAAACAAACAAACAAACAAATAACGTTGACATTTAAGGAGATGCAATTAATGTTTAAGGGTACAGTTCACAGCCCTGCTATGAACGGTACTGTAGCATCATGTCATGTGATTTGTTGAGTGAGTTTATTGGTAGATCGTTACAGTTTTGAGTAAGGTAGTAAGTTATGCTCCATGGAGTCTAGCTGGTTTCACTTTTCTCATAGTTACAGACTGCTTACACCAATTGGCCATCTTGAAATGTAGGCCATGGGAAGGGACGAGGAAAATGGCACAAAGGAGTCCAGATGGTTTAGCATCAGCTGGTTATCACTGGAAGGAACAAACCTCTGTCTTCTATTTCTCCAATGCCGTTTTACCTTTAAAGAACTGTTGTACTGTCCTCATCATAATTCTGAAATAATATGGCTTTGCGGCTCCTAGTTGACTATCTTGGAGTGATTTAAGTATTGGAAATCTGGTTCTTATCACCTTGAATTCAAACAATCATAGAATCCAAAAACTTTGAATTAGAAGTAATTTTCCCATTGGTGGGTTCAAAGTTCCAACCTAGTGCACAGAACCGGGCCATAGCAACCTGCAAATGGGATTTAAAATAGGGAGAAATCAACTACGACTGACATTTTACAATATAATACTAAACAGTAAATACTAAGTCTAATGACAATAATATAATGACTTCTACTCAAGAATTTATGTTTATGCATGCCACAATTAAAAAAAAATATTGAAGGCTTAGATGTATCCAGGTACTTGGATATGACATTAAGCAAGACGGATACCAACTTGGTTCTCTAGGCATTTATAGTCCCTCAGAGAATGAATGTTTTATTTCAGTCAAGTGTGGAAAGTTACAAATGAGGAAGTTAAGAGTGTAACAAGATCTGTAAAGTTCTCTGGGGTAAGGCAAGGAAAGCTTCCATGATGAAGTGACATTTATGCCAACACTGTGAGGATGAGAAGTTAAGCATTGACAGAAGGAGGAGAAAAGTGTTGGGAACAAAATCTACAGTGTGCACAAAGGCCTGGAGGTCAGAGAGGGCATGTTATTGATGATTCTTGCAAAGAATATAACCAGTTATTCCATATTGTCTTTATTTTACTTATTCAACTACAGCGTGGCTAATAGTCATGAACAGAGATATGTAGATATAGAAAACTTTAAAAAATATTTTATTTATTTTTATATGAGAGAGCAAGCAGAGGTGTGCACACAGGGAGAGAATCTCAAGCAGACTTCGTGCCTAGCACAGAGCCCAGCGAGGGACTGGATCTCATGACCCTGAGATCATGACAGCAGGCAAAATCACTAGTTGGATGCTTAACTGACTGAGCCATCCAGGTACCTCTAGAAAGCTTTCTTTTCACTGAGCTTAATCGTGAATCATCATCTACTCCTTTCATTTTTTTATAGCATTCTCCCTCCATCATCTCAGTGAAATTTCTCAGTGATAGTCAGTGGTTCAAGGTCCCCCAGTTCAGGTTTTATTTATTTCTTGAATATGATAAACTGTATCTGTTATTATGAGTTATCTCATAATTCTCACAACAACCTTGCCAGCACGTATTATTATCTCCAACTTAGAAATGGGGAAACTGAGTCTCAAAGAAGTTAAATAATATAGACAAGATCACACATGGCCAGATGCCAACTCCCACCCGTCGGCTTCCCTAGTCCATTCTCTTTCCATTCTGCTTTACTGCCTATGAATTACAGTGGATTGTGAGAGGCCAAGTTTCCAAGCATGAGTTAAGCTTTTTTTTTTTTTTGACTGACAGAGATCACAAGCAGGCAGAGAGAGAGGAGGGAGCAGGCTCCTCGCTGAGCAGAGAGCCTGATGTGGGGCTCGATCCCAGGACACTGGGATCATGACCTGAGCCGAAAGCAGAGGCTTTAATCCACTGAGCCACCCAGGCGTCCCTGAGTTAAGCTTTTTGAAACTGAAAGTCTCAGGCACAAGACTCCCCTTTCCTATTTTCCTCTCATTCCCGTGAGTCTTCACTCCATTCTGCCATGTATGTCACTGCCTCTGAGAAACTCATCTTCACTGAAGAAAACGAGCAATTCTTTAAGCCCCAAAGTGCTTGATTTACCTGTTTTAATAATTAAAAATGCACACCATCAGGACTTTTGTTTCTTTAGATAAATTCATTCTTTCATGCATCAGTTTAAATCAAGTGTCTTATTGAGGTAGTCAATGGCAGAGAAAGAAAAGAGAGGAAAGGGAACTAATAATTCAGAGCCCCTATGCTAGGCCCTTTATGTTAGACCCTTTAAAAGACAGTAGCTCATTTCATCCTTAGCGTAAATGTAGGGTTGATATTATAATTCCCACCTAACCAGTAAGGAAATGTTGGCACAGCTGCCTTAGTTGTAGAGCTAGGATTTGAACTCTCTTCTCTAAGTATCTAGTGTCCGTGACTTTTCTATTGTGCTATGCTGATCATTCATTCATTTCTTTCAACTTTTTCATTGAGAGATTCTATGTGATAGAGACTATTGAGATGAGAACTGAACTCAGTATTTTATGTTCCAACTGGTTCTTTATGGGTAATTGGTAATTGTGGCATTAGCCCCTGGCACATAATGGGAAACTAAGTATTTGATACATGGCATACTAATTTAATTTTCACCCCAGAATTTGGCCACTTGTCACCATGTCTCCATGCAGTTTATATAGTTTAACTCTTTAAGGATACCATTTGGACTTATTATTAATTTGCCCCCACTGGATGCAGTCACATATCCAACGGTCCCATGAAAGTCATTGTGTGTGTGCCTTGAACATTGATCCTCTGCTCTCCAGACCATACACTTCTGTTCTTCCAAGCCTTTGTATCTGGCCAAGAGAAGGATCTTGAAGTGTACGGACCTGGTAGCATTCCCCAGCACCCCAGTTGCTTGTGTTTGGGAATTGGACAGCTTCTGCTCATGTAGGACTGCCCATGTGTCTGTCCAGGACCTCTACTTCAGTTTTCTCTTTTGGTTGGTCTATTGGTTATCATGCTGCCCCCCTAATTTAATTCTGAGTGGGTGGGAACATGTCTATGTAGAGTATACTGTCTGCTTCTCTCTTACTTTATTTTTTTTAACACTCCTGTCTCTACACCTCACCTTCCCAAAGTGGTGTGCAAACTGGAGGTTTCAGGTACAGAGTCTCAGATATATCTAACCAGAGGCTTTACACATGTAAGAATTTGATTTATATTATAAATATATGTTTATATATTCCTAATAGGCCTTTGATATCCTCAGACTTGTGAGATTTGTTGGTCCAAAAATCTGCCATCCTTAACGATAAGCATTTTGGAATCTTCAAGTAACCTATATTTGTGCTGTAATCTGACTCCAGGTCGAAAATCATTTAGATGTAATTTTTCTGACTACTTTATTCCACCTAAACCAAATGAAAAACATGAGAAGTCTATGAATTGATGTTGAAATTAAATACAAAATGGAGACCAGACTTGGAAATTCTCTGGGTGATTAAAACCATGTAAGCTCTATAAGCAAAACTAACTCTAACTTATTTCATGGACACAAATAATAACTAACTTAGATAATTTCTTGCAAAGGCCTCTGTTATCATAAAAGAATTGTCATCTTCCTAAAAACAGTGTAAGGTAATCACTTTTAACCAATTCCCTGCCCTGTGGAAACCCCCCACTGTAATAGCCAATCATTGTAAAGGTTAAACAACTTCCTGATTTTCACTTTCTAAGCCATCCTGTAACATCCTGTAACCTGGGCTTCATATTAGTTTTAAATTTGAAAGCTCCCAGTTCTAGAACTGTCTTTACATGCACAGTAAACTCTTATTAAATACTATTTATTGATCTGGTGGTTTTAATTTTGCTATTTCTGAATTTTGGGCCATGTTATATGCTCTACTGTGTCCCTCCAAAATTCAGTATGTGGAGGCCCCAATCCCTAGCACCTCAGAATGTGACTATATTTGGAGATAGGCTCTTTCTAGAGGTAATTAGTTAAAATGAGGTTGGGTGGGCCCTAATCCAATATTATTAGTGTTTTCATAAGAAGAGGAAATTGGACGGAGACATACAGAAGGAAAAGACCATGTGAAGATGGAGAGAAGGTAGTCATCTATAAGATAAGGAGGGAGACCTCAGAATAAACCAATCCTGCTGATACCTTGATCCCAGACTTCTAAGCTCCAGAACTGTGGGAAAACAAAGTTCTATTGTTTCAACCACCGGTCTATGGTACTTTGTCGTGGCAGCCCTAGCAAACTAATACAACTGACTTTCAAACGTGGCCAGAAGGTGTTGAGGATTTTCAGTTAGCCACACTCAATTTAGGTAATACAATACAGTACCAAAAAATAAATCCTCCAAAAGAGTCAGCTTTGACAATGTAGTTTTCCTGATGATATTAACTCTACGCTACTAAGAAATTTTAGTATATGTGCTGCTGAAGCGAGCACGCTACTAAGGAATAAGCACTCAGAAATTTGGAGTGATGGCCCTTGTTCCCTTGGTTGCAGTTAATGAAGAAGGCCTTAAGCCGTCATCTAACTCAAAGTTCTTTTCAAGATTTTATTTGTAAGCAATCTCCACACCCGGAGAGGGGTTTCCAGCTCACAACCCTGAGATCAAGAGCCTCACGCTCCACCAACTGAGACAGCCAGGTTGCCCCTAAAAATGTGTTTATCAGTATGTAAAACTGATATAAGTGCAGGTTTTTTCCCTTCACGAAGCCTATAAAGTTACATAAACGGGGAAATTTTAATCATAAATTCTACATTCAAGGTAGAGTTGGTAATTTGATTTTGTTATCTGAAAATTATATTCTGGAGATACTTTCTCTCGGGTATCAGATGCAAAAAGTATGGGACAAGACTGTATAGGGAGGAAAAGAACAGGAAAAGCATTCACTGGATTTTAATCAAAACAGAATTTGTTGAGGATTGCGCTTTACGAGAATGAAAGATATGTATATGTTATAAAAACTAATTAAGACTGCTTTTGGTGGCAAAGAGAAGCAGCTGGGTTTTAGCATTTGTGTGTATTCCAGATTGGTGTTCGCTAGAAAAAGGAAATCCATGGCCATTTTAGAAGGAAAATAAAAACGTAGCTTACTCATCAGTCATTAAAAACATTCTTTATGTGCACACGGAGCATAAAGCTCACTAGGTTTATAATCCAGCTACTTCCAGTTTTTAGAAAGCTCGATCTCTTGATCAGATGCATTTTTACTTGAGGAGTTTAAACCTGATGTTAGAAATGTGTGTGATGTAATTAACTATTTTCACTGCCACTAGGCAGTATCACAAGGGCCCCTTGAACCATGAAATTCTGACTTCTGGAATTCTGGGATAGGGTGATACGGTGGAGACCCAAAGAGTTCGCGGCTTCCTTTCACCCCCATGTCTTTGGACTGATTTGAAATCTAACAACTCCGGGAATCTGGGAGAAGGAAAACCCTCCCAACAGATTCACTGATAGCCCTAAAGGAGAGTCTCGTGCTGTGATCTGCCCTTTCCAAAACAAATCAGCAGGAATAAAGAGAAAGTAATGATTTTAATCTTTTTTTAAAAAGAGATTTTATTTATAGATTTGACACAGAGAGAGAAAGGGAGGGCCCCAACACAAGCAAGGGGAGTGGGAGAGGGAGAAGCAGGCTTCCCCGCGGGGCAGGGAGCCCAATGAGGGGCTCCTTCCCAGGACCCTGGGATCATGACCCGAGCCGAAGGCGGATGCATAACGGACTGAGCCACCCAGGCGCCCCAAGAAAGTTATAATTTCAAAGGCCACCTGACCTGGCAGCTGTTACAGCTTTTCCTAGCTGTCAACAACAAACCCATGATGTTCCAGAAAAGATGAAAACTTCAAACTCCCCTTCCAAAAATGGTAGGGTTTCAGAGTCTATTGCCAGGATCTAAAAGGAATTTCCACTATCCTTGAAGCAGCACAACAAAATTCAAAAATGAAAATAGTTGACGGACCCTGCGCCTATGCTGCCGGAAATGGAACGCTCCTTCCTATTTGAAAGCAGTTGTAGAAGCCTCTGTCTCTTGATCTCCTCCTCCCGTGCCTCGAATGGGCAGGCACCACCTTCTGAGGCAGGCGGATGGCAGGTTTCCACCTCGATGTGTCTTATCCCCTCCGGCGGGATAAAATCGCTCATAGGACAGACCACTTACTCCTTAAAGTAGTAATCACAATTATTGTACTTAATCGTGATAAAATACACATAAAATAAAATTTACCATTTTAACCATTTAAAAATACACAGCTCGGTAGACGGAAATATATTCGCTCGGTGTGCAACCATCACCACTACTTATCTTTAGAACGTTTTTGTCTTCCCAAATTGAAACTCTGTTTCCATTAAATACTAACTCTCTATTTCTCCCTGGCAGTGACCATTCCACTTTCTGTCTCCATGAATTTGACCAGTTTGTATGATATAGGTACCTCGTAAAATGAAATCATACAATATTTGCCTTTTTTAATAGCTGGCTTATTTCACTTGCCATAATGTGTTCAAATCTCATCGATGTTATACCATTTCCTTCATTTTTAAGGCTTTATCATATTCCATTGTACATCTAGATCATGTTTTTTTATCCAGTCATTTATTGATGGACACGGGTTACTTTTACTTTTTGGCTATTGTAAATAGTGCTGCTATGAACATCGTGTACAAATATCTTTCTGAGACCTTGGTTTAAACTCTTTTGGGTGTATGCCCAGAAGTGGAATTGTTAGATCATGTGGAATTAACAATTGTTTTTAATACTTTCAGAATTTGTTTAAAGAGTTATTTATTTATTTGAGAGAGAGAGAGAGAGAAACAGGTGAGTGGGGAGAGGGGTTGAGAGAGAAAGGGAGAGGGAGAGAAAACCAAGCAGACTCCCTGCTGAGCATAATTCCAAGAGTTTCATCACATTATCTCATTTAAACTGGGACCACCCTATGAGGTAGGTACTATTACCATCTCCATTTCACAACTGAAGAAACGGAGACACTAAAAGGCAAGGCAGGGGTCCACTTTTAAGTCAAATTGAATCAAATCTCATAAGCCTGAGATTATGCCCAGAGCCGAAATCAGGAATTGGATGCTTAAACGGCTGAGCCACCCAGGTGCCTCAATCTCCCTAATATTCTTAAAAAATATTTTGCTTGGGTGTCCTGGAGAATTTTTGTTTGTTTTTGTTTCACGACTTACTTAGACAAGATATAAAACTTCGGATCTGGATAAATTTAACTCAGTTTGAAGTCTCTGATCAAATTTGATTTTCAACAATAGCTGGTGCCAATTTCTAAAAAAGCTTTATTGGAATAGTAAGGACACTAGATGCCAGTCACCTGTTGAAAAGTATTGAAGTCTAGATCCCTTTGGCAGAACACCAATGAAGATCCTTTTGTATAGGATTTCTCCTTTTTACACAATGCATAATCTGTATTCTAGAGAGTTGGGACATGCAAATCGCATGTCAATGTGATTATGCTAAACACCATGTTGCCCTCAGAGTTTAAAAGCTGAATACTTATTTGGGCTCACTGTCATTTGAGGGCTCCTCTTTACCCTGTCTAATCTGACAAGCACCAGCGGCTGACACAAAGGTGCTATCACTTGCTCTCCTGTTTGCTCCCCTGTCTACTAAAAGCCCAGCAGCGTGAGGCTACAGTGCCTTTAAGAGTCAAGTCTCTAAAACAATAGAATTTAATAACCTCAAGTAATAATAAAGAGCCCGCATCTACATTGAAGTTCTTATGACTTTTTTCTTCCTAAAGTACCAATTCACAGCATGAATTGATACATAAAATATTCTGTACATAAATATTTACATAAAATATTCTGTAAAAATTTGCTTTACATAAGGCTCATTTATGTGGAAGGCATTAACTTATCACTGTCACTTTATTCATAAATTTGAAATGTGAATCTTTTAATTTTTATTTTTTAAGATTTATTATTTATTTTAGAGAGACAGAGAGTTGATTGGGGGGAGGGGCAGAGGAAGGAGAGAGAATCCCAAACAGACTTCCCTCTGAGCTTGGAGCTCCATCTCATAACCCTGAGATCATGACCTGAGCCGAAATCAAGAATCAGTTGCTCAATCGACTGAGCCACCCAGATGCCCCAAAACGTGAATCTTTTGAATTATGTATATCCCATATCCATTTAATATTTCACTTACATTTACCGAACCCCTCTTATAAGTGGTGAATTATCGGGATGTCACAGGATGGACAAACCCAATTCAAGTAGTATTCATTGTGTCAGCCAGTGTGCTGTGTGCTGGATGTATACTGCTAAGCAAAGTTTTAACACGGATGCCCCCTCAAGGACCTTATCCTCCTGATTTACATTCTAAAACCTGTACCTCTTTCAATCTGCTTCATCTTAGGAAAGGGCATTGCTGTCCAATCAGCGGCTTTGGCCAGAAATCTAGGACTTTTCTTTGGTTTCCTCTCTCTCAAACCCCCACTCCCTCTCCCTTCTCTTCTTCCTCCAAAATAGATCTTGGCGATATTCACTTCTTTTCATCTCTGTTGCCATGATCTGAACCCAAGCCACTACCATTTAGAGCCTGGATTACTGTAATAGCCTCGATGATTTCCTAACTCGTCTTTGAGGGTCTGCTATTCCTCCCTTTCCATCCCCCTTTTTGTTTAATTATTCTTATTTTTTTATTATGTTATGTTAGTCACCATACACTATGCCATTAGTTTCTGATGCGGTGTTCCAAGATTCATTGTTTACATATAACACCCAGTGCTCCATGCAGTACGTGCCCTCCTTTTTTTTTTAAATATTTTATTTATTTGACAGAGAGAAATCACAACTAGGCAGAGAGGCAGGTAGAGAGAGAGGAGGAAGGAGGCTCCCCGCGGAGCAGAGAGCCTGATGCAGGGCTTGATCCCAGAACCCTGAGATCATGACCTGAGCTGAAGGCAGAGGCTTTAACCCACTGAGCCACCCAGGTGCCCCATGTGCCCTCCTTAATACCCATCCCTGGTCCAATCCATCCCTCCACCCCTTTCCCCTCTAAAACCATCAGTTTGTTTCTTGGAGTCCACAGTCTCTCATGGTTCATCTCCCCCTCTGATTCCGTTCCCCCCATTTTCTCCTTTCTCCTCTTAACATCCTCCATGCTATTCTTTGTATTCTATAAGTAAGTGAAACCATGTAATTGACTTTCTCTGCTTGACTTGTTTCACTCAGCATAATCTCCTCCAGTCCCACCCATGTTGATGCAGAAGTTGGCTGTTCATCCTTTCTGATGGCTGAGTAATATTCCATTGTGTATATGGACCATATCTTCTTTATCCATTTGCCTGCTGAAGGGCATCTCAGCTCTTTCCACAGTTTGGCTATTGTGGACATTGCTGCTATGAACATTGGGGTGCATATGGCCCTTCTTTTCACTACATCTGTATCTTTGGGGTCAGTACCCAGTAGTGCAATTGCCAGGTCATAGGGTAGCTCTATTTTTATTGTTTTGAGGAACCTCCACACCATTTTCCAAAGTGGCTGCACCAATGTGCATTCCCACTCTTCCATCTCTTGCCATCTATCCAGGAACGGGTGATCTGTTTAACACTTCCCACTCCCCCACTCAGTGGCTTTTTACTGCACTTATAATAGAACTAAAACTCCTGTAACAGCCGGCATGGTATGTCCCTGACTTTTTCTCCAAGCTTCCTTCCTGCCGCTCTCTGCTCTGCCCACTCTGCTCCTGCCACACTGGCAAGCTGGCAGTCCTTTTAGGACTTTGACAAGGATGAGCTCTTCTTAGCCTCAGAACTTTGACACATGCTGTTCCCTCTGCCAGGGATGATCTTTCCCAGTCTGGCAACTCCTCACATGCTTAAGACTTAAGCGTAAATGTTTTCTCTTCAGGGAAGGATTCCCCGAAAATGCTGGATAGGTCTCCCCGTTAATGTGTGTGTGCATTTTACCTCATCAAGACTTCTGCTATTTCTTAGAGTATTTTTTCTTATTTTCTTATTTCTTATTATCTTATTTTCTTATTTCTTATTGTAAAAGCCTTTGTCATACACAGAACAGATATCTTCCTAGTAAAATGTTGCCTTTTAACTTTTTTCAGGTTTAATTTTCTGTTCTAAGTTTGAAGTAATAGAGCCCATTAATCTTTTCCATTTTGTTTCATGGTACCATGTTTAGAGACTTTCTTCTCCACAAAATTTTGAAAGCAATCACTTATTATTTTTTTTTTCTCTGAAGTTTTTGTTATTTCTTAAACTTCTTTGGAATTTATTTGTTATATGGTGTAAAGGAGGCTTTGGATTGGTAAAGTTAAAGGACATTAATTGCGTCATGCTTTCGCAGAGTAGAGTCTTAATGGTCGATGTATAAATAAGATTGTAGTGGGCATTAGAATAGGAAGATCTAAGACTTGGATGTGAGTGTTGGAGCAGAAATAGAGGACATAGGAAATAATAAGCTTAGGCAAAGGCGCTTGTTCACCAAGCTTCTGACTATTCCCTAAAGTTCTGCATTGAAGTCTGGCATTAAAGCCTTATCTAATAGCAATGTGTTTGTTTGTCGTGGCTTCTGATTTGTTTTTTTAACAAAGTGCTTATTTTTATTTGCATCTTTCTTTGCACATATATTTCTCTTGTGGACCTTAAGGGAAGAGGTTGTTGACTTAGTTTCAGGTGTTTCTGGCCAAAGATCATATTAATTACATCTTCCTTTTCCAACTCCCATTATACATTTGTTTCTAAAAGTATTTTTATGATGTTATCTTCAATCAAGTGAACATTTATGTGAGTGCTACATATATCTGTTGATTTAGAAAATTTTTGCCTTAGAATAAAGGATACTTTTATGTTTATGCATGTATAAAGTAGGGTTCTAATACTGAAGATAGTTTGAGGTAATAGCTATTTAAGTAAGAGCTGTAGACCTAATCATATCTAGCAGTAAGTGGAATAGACTTTTCTGTCTCCATAAACAGACATGTTATCATAAATTGGCCCCATAGAATGGTGATACCAAAGTGAGAGCAGTGTTTGAGGAAATGATTTAAAGGTAGGAAAGGGCCCTAGCCTCAGCAATCAGACAACAAAAAGAAATAAAAGGCATCCAAATCAGCAAGGAAGAAGTCAAACTTTCACTCTTTGCAGATGACATGATACTCTATGTAGAAAACCCAAAAAAGTCCACCAAAAACCTGCTAGAACCAATGCATGAATCCAGCAAAGTCACAGGATATAAGATCAATGTACAGAAACCTGTTGCATTTCTATATACCAACAGTAGCCGAAAGAGAAATCAAAGAATCTATACCATTTATGATTGCACCAAAAGCCATAAAATGCCTAGGAATAAACCTACCCAAGAGGTAAAAGATCTGTACTCTGAAAACTGTAGAACACTTATGAAATTGAAAACGACACAAAGAAATAGAAAAACATTCCACACTCGTGGCTTGGAAGAACCAATATTGTTAAAATGTCTATACTACTCAAAGCAATCTACACATTCAGAGAAATCCCTATCAAATAACAACACCAACACTTTTTTAGAGCTAGAACAAACAATTCTAAAATTTGTGTGGATCCAGAAAATACCCTGAATAGCCAAAGAAATGCTGAAAAAGAAAACCAAATCTGGCAGCATCATAATTACAGACTTCAAACTGTATTACAAAGCTATAATCATCAAGACAGTCTAGTACTGACAGAAAAACAGACACATAGATCAATGGAACAGTATAGAGGACCCAGAAATGGACCCTCAACTATACTGTCAACTAATCTTCAACAAAGCAGGAAAGAATATCCAGTAGAAAAAAGACAGTCTCTTCAACAAATGGTGTTAGAAAAATTGGACAGCCACATGCAGAAGAATGAAACTGGATCACTTTTTTACATCATACCCCCCAAAATCCAAAATGGATGAAAGACATAAATGTGAGATAGGAATCCACCAACATCTTAGAGGAGAACACAGGCAGCAACCACTTTGACCTCAGCTGTAGCAACTTCTTACTAGATACATCTCTGGAAACAAGGGAAACAAAAACAAAAATGAACTATTAGGACTTCCTCAAGATAAAAAAAATCCTGCAAAGTGAAGTAAATAAACAACAAAACTAAAAGACAACCTACAAAATGGGAGAAGATATTTGCAAATGATATCTCTGATAAAGAGTTAGTATCCAAAATATATGAAGAACTTATGAACCTCAACACCTAAAAAACAAATAATCCAGTTAAGAAATGGGCAGAGACATGAATAGACATTTTTCCAAATAAGATGTCCAGATGGTCCACAGACCGTTGAAAAAATGCTCAACATCACTCATCATCAGGGAAATACAAATCAAAACCATGATGAGATACCACGTCACACCTGTCAGAATGGCTAAAATTAACAACATGGGAAACAATAGGTCTTGGCAAGGATGGATAGAAAGCGGAACACTGTTACACTGTTGGTGGGAATGCAAACTGGTGCAGCTGCTCTGTAAAACAGTGTGCAGGTTCATCAAAAAGTTAAAAAGAGAACTACCTTATGATCCAGCAACTGCAATACAAGGTATTTATCCTAAGGATAAAAAATACTGATTCAAAGGGGCACATGCACCCCAATGTTTATAGCAACATTAGCAACAATAGGCAAACTATGGAGAGATCCCAAATGTCCACTGACTGATGAATGGATAAAGAAGATGTGGTATACATATACAATGGAATATTACTCAGCCATCAAAAAGAATGAAATCTTGCTATTTGCAATGATGTGGATGGAACTACAGTGTATTATGCTAAGTGAAATAAGTCAGTCAGAGAAAAACAAGTACCTTATGATTTCACTCATCTGTGAAATTTAAGAAACAAACCAGATAAACATAGGGGAAGAGAAGGAAAAATAAAATGAGATAAAATCAGAGAGGGAGGCCAACTGTAAGAGACTCTTAATGATAGAGAACAAAGTGAGGGTTGCCTGAGGGGAAGTGGGGGATGGGTTAAAAGGGTGATGGACAGGGGCGCCTGGGTGGCTCAGTGGTTTAAGCCGCTGCCTTCGGCTCAGGTCATGATCTCAGGGTCCTGGGATCGAGTCCCTCATCGGGCTCTCTGCTCGGCAGGGAGCCTGCTTCCCTCTCACTCTCTCTGCCTGCCTCTCTGCCTACTTGTGATCTCTCTCTGTCAAATAAATAAATAAAATCTTAAAAAAAAAAAAGGTGATGGACATTAAGGAGGGCACTTGTGATGCACTGGGGTGTTTTTGTAAGTGATGAATCACTATAGTCTACTCCTGAAACTAATACTACACTATATGTTAACTAACTTGAATTTAAATAAAATCTTGGAGAGAAAAAATAAACATAAGAGGGGGTTATTTCTTGGTCAAAATAGCTTCTTACTCTATTCACAGAATTATAGGAATAGTGAATTTTAGAGATTCAAAGGGCTGTGAGGTTAATTAAATACAACTTCTTCCTTTTTCTTTATTTAAAAATTAAAAAAAAGATTTATTTATTTATTTGACAGAGAGATCACAAGTTGGCAGAGAGGCAGGAAGAGAGAGAGGGGGAAGCAGGCTCCCTGCTAAGCAGAGAGCCTGACACGGGGCTCGGGGCTCGATCCCAGGACCCTGAGATCTTGACCTGAGCCGAAGGCAGTGGCTTAACCCACTGAGCTACCCAGGCACCTCATCCTCTTCCTTTTTCAAATGATAACTCAGAAGTAAAGAAAGCAATGCAACAGGCAGATTCTTGAACACAGATTGATTCTTTGTGCCAATACTTGATGAAGATCTGCTATTTGCCAGCCATTACCCTTAGGTGTTTCCATAGTTAATCAAGTATAAATATTCTCTAAATATCTTAATAGAAATGTAAATAGTTTGATGGAAGAGAAGGTGTTCATTTGTACTCCAGAATGGGAAATAGAAAGTGGGAAGGAGAACCAAATTGGAGTTCTGAAACATTATTGGAATCATCTCTTATATGATAATTATTGTCATCAACAGTAATAGTGATAAAAGATATACCTATTGATCTTACAATGTATATGGTATATTTTAATGCATAAGAAATAGTCCCTTCCCTGAAAGAATTTTTAATATGGCTCATATGCTAAAGAAAGTAAATAGTAGAAAAAGGAGGGGGAGTTAACATTTATTAAGTGCTGTATGCTGAGCATTTTAAGGGCATTGTTATTACATTGAACGATCAGAACATTCCTATGATGACAGTACAAATATTATCAGTTTTATAGATAGGGAAACAGAGACACGAGAATGGAAATTGAATTCTCTAAGATCATATGGTGGGAAACTGGTGGGGACACACAAATAGCATGTAATAAATGCTAGGGACATTTAGCTACAGGAAGTGCTACAGGAAAAAGTGCTACAGGAAGTCAAATTGTGGGTTGGACCTCCAGAGGGTTTCATGGAAGAAGTGGGACTCATGTCAGACTCTAGTATAATGGGAGAATTTTTAGAGGTGAGAGAAGGTGTAATCTGAACAAATACAGGAATATCCTTGGTTTGTGTAGACAGGGGGACGTTATGATCAGTTTGACAGGAGAGAGCAGTTCTGGGCCAAGGTATGTTAGGGTCAGCATTTTGGCCATTCAAGATATGACAAATATTCATTAAAACTTGGCTCATATACAGAATGGCCAAGGAACTGGGAGAGAGGCTGAGGTCACAAAAGCCAGGTAGAGAAATGTTGAAGTAGTCCAGGGGTACAGATAAGGACCAAAACTAGGGTTGAGGAAGAGGTGATGTAGTGTGTGGTAGGCGGAATAATGGTTCCCCAAAGATGTCTGCATTCTAATCTCTGGAACCTGTAAATATGTTCCCTTATATGGTGAAAGGGACTTTGCAAATGTGATTAAGGATCTTGAGATGGGGACATTATCCTAGATTTAAAATTCCTTCTAGGAGAGAATAGCCAAATATTAAGCCTTATTGCATTTAAGACAGATGAGCTTATCTGATTCTTAGATTTGGTAAGCAGTTAAGGCAAAGGTTCATAATGAAGAGGATGAGGAGTACATCGGTCCATCCCTAGATGGAAAGAGTCCATAAATACTCTTAGAATGGTATTCACAATTATGTGAGCAAATGCACCATTTTTGTGGAGACAACATGTAATGCCATCAGATTCTCGAAAGGGTAGAAGATTGAAAACGAAAGCTTAGAATCATGCGCTAATGGCATGGGGTACCAGAAGGTGGAGGAGGAAGGGCAAAGGGGAAGAAGCAGCAGAAAGGGCAACATGGAAACTCCATATTCATTTCTTTTTTGCTGTAGATTGGTACCACGATTTCCTGCTCCTCTTTTCCCATACTAGATCCTTACAGCAGGACTTTTTGTGTTTCTAGACTCAGTTTGCAAAGAGACTGCAGAGCTCATTCTCTTAATAGTTCTTTTATTTGCTGACAATGTGTTCTTTAAAAAATTCTGTTTTGGTGTTTTACCAAATATTTCATCTATATTTCTCAAAGGACTTTTCTCAATATTACAAACACTATTATCTCCACAAAGCGGATATTAAATAACTTCATATATTCATATATTCATTGGCAATCTCTTCAAAGAAGAGATGAGGTATAGAAAGCTTAGGGAGCTTCTAATTAACAGCCACTGTTTTTTTTTTTTTTTTTTCAGTGATATAAATAATGGAGTTGCTTAGTTGATCTCCTAAGTAAAATGTCTCTGTGGTTAAATTTGATGTCTGTTCTGTATACTAAGAGATCCTTCTCAGCGTAGCTTAGATTCAGCATAGCCAAGTCCACTGAATGCTTCAGAGGCTGACCTGGGGTCAGAATTTCTTCCCTAAACAATAAATAAACAATAAATTATATTATTATATATTTATTAAACAATAAATACCAATAAATAAATAAAATAAGAAGCAATAAACAATTTTTAAAGATATTTACTCATTTATTTATTTGACAGAGAGAGAGAGAGATCACCAGTAGGCAGAGAGGCAGGCAGAGAGAGAGAGGGGGAAGCAGGCTCCCTGCCAAGCAGAGAGCCCGATGAGGGACTCGATCCCAGCACCCTCAGATCATGACCTGAGCTGAAGGCAGAGGCTCAACCCACTGAGCCACCCAGGCACCCCTAAATAAACAATTTATTTAAGTAACTCTTTTTTGACCTCTGTATGGATCAAAACAGTTTCTATTTTGTTTTACAATGTAATGGTTACCGGGGCACCTGGATAGCTAGCTCAGTTGGTTAAGTGCCTTCAGCTCTGGTCCAGCAAGGTCCTGGGATCAAGCCTGCATTGTGCTCCTTGCTTAGCAGAGAGCCTGTTTCTCTCTCTCCCTCTGCTGCTCCCCCTGCTCATGTGTACCCTCTCTTTGTGTCAAATGAATAAATAAAATTGTAAAAACAAAACAAAACAATATAATGTTGGCTTGTTATTTATTTATTTATTAAAAAAAAGATTTTATTTATTTATTTGACACAGAGAGAGAGAGATCACAAGCAGGCATGGAGGCAGGCAGAGAGAGAGAGGGGGAAGCAGGCTCCCCGCTGAGCAGAGAGCCTGATGCGGGGCTCGATCCCAGGATCCTGAGATCATGACCTGAGCCGAAGGCAGAGGCTTTAACCCACTGAGCCACCCAGGTGCCCCTAATGTTGTCTTTTTAGAAAATAAAAATGATTGTCAAGATTTCTTTTAAAAATACTATGAAAACTCATTAAAAAGTACTACAAGGGGGGCGCCTGGGTGGCTCAGTGGGTTAAAGCCTCTGCCTTCAGCTCAGGTCATGATCCCAGAGTCCTGGGATCAAGCCTTACATCGGGCTCTCTGCTCAGTGAGGAGCCTGCTTCTACCTCTCTCTCTCTCTCTCTGCCTGTCTCTCTGCCTACTTGTGAGCTTGTCTGTCGAGTGAATAAAGAAAATAAAATACCAGGTGGAGAAAGTATACTTTGTAAAATGGACTTGGCTAACCTACATTTGCTTGCAAAAGGATGTCAATGTTTATTGGAAAGATCTAGCCAGGGAGTATAACTCCCTGTATATCTTGATTGAGTATAGACTTTGTCAGTTTGCAAATGTCATTCTTTTTGATTGCGTTGATACTTTGGGAAGGACACATACAGAGCTCTCAGGGAAAGGGAACTCTCGTCTAAAATGCCAGATCTCTAAGTCAATCCTAGCAATCAACCTGACCACAGATGCCACAGCTACTGCATTAAAAGCCTATTATACTTTTTGCAGCAATGTACTTACCTCTGTACCGCAAACTGGGTGGCTTAAAACAACAGAAATGTATTCTCTCACAATTCTGGAGGCTGAAGTCCAAAATCAAGGTGTTGGCCATTTGATGCCCTCAGGAGGCTCCGAGGGAGAATCTACTCTCTATGCCTCTCTTCCTGCTTCTGGTGGTGATTTGGCATTTCTTGGCTGGGAGACACCCAGCCCTCCAATCTCTATTTTCACATGATGTTTTTCTTATTTGTCTCTGTGTGTTCACATGGCTTTTTTTTTTTAAAGGATTTTTTAAGAATTTATTCATTTGAGAGAGATACAGAGACAGAGACTGAGAGAGCACAAGTAGAGGGAGAGGCAGAGGGAGAGGGAAAAGCAGACTCCCTTCTGAGCCAGGAGCCCAACATGGGGCTCGATTCCAGGACCTGGAGATCATGACCTGAGCCAAAGGTAGATGCTCAACCATCTGACCCACCCAGGTGCCCCCACATGGCTTTCTTAAAAGGACATTAGTTGGGTGCCTGGGTGACTCAGTGGCTTAAGCCTCTGCCTTTGGCTCAGGTCATGATCTCAGGGTCCTGGGATTGCGCCCCACATCGGGCTCTCTGGTTAGTGGGCAGCCTGCTTCCCACCACCCACCCCCCCACCCCCAACCCCACCGCCGCCTGCCCGATGCCTACTTGTGATCTCTGTTGGTTAAATAAATAAAATCTTTTAAAAAAAAGAGGACATTGGTTATTGGATTTAGAATCTTCCTAAGTCTCATTTTATGATCTATGATCTCATTTTAATGAAACTAATTACATCTGTAAAGACCCTCTTCCAAATAATTCACATTCTGAAGTTCCAGGTAGACATGGATTTTGGGGGAAACTATTTAATTCACTACACCTTCCAAGCTACTTACCCTACGTACAGAGTCCATCAGTACAATCCATCAGAACATAATGCATACCATCCAGCATGCATGCTTCATTCCAGGTACTGGTCAGGTGGTTCTCTCTGGTTCCAGGCTGACAGCCATATATCTACATTGACATTTTATCCAGTTACTCAAAAAGGGAACCAGGCAAGAACTTGGATGGAACAGTATAAATCTACTTCTGAAGGCTACGAAAGAACTCGAAGTACATGCTTATCTGATGGTTGGTCAATGAGGTCATTTTCTTCTATAAAGCCTGGGACACACTGGTATACATAAGGTGACTGGTGACAAAGGTGATTGAACCACAATGGATTATTACAAGTCATGACACTACGTTTTCTTTTTGAGAAGTGCACAATAAAGTGCCTTCTTTGGCTACCATTCTATTGATGGATGAAATAAATTCTGACACTTTGTCCCCCACCCCTTTTTTAAAAAGATTTATTTATTTGTTGGGTGGGGAGGGGCAGATGGAGACGGAGAGAGAGAATCTTAAGGAGGCTCCATGCTCAGCATGGGACTGCCAGAGAACTCAATCTTGATCTCACGATCCTGAGATCATGATCTGAGCTGAAATCAAGAGTCCGCTGCTTAACTGACTGAGCCACCCACGTGCCCCACTTTGCTTTTTATTTTTCTATGGAACTTGGTGAACCATCAACTGATTGTTATTGGTATGTGCGTGTGTGTGAATAAGAATATGATTAACAACAGTCTGAGTTTGTACAGAACTTCCTTCCTGGAACCTTTTATTTCTGGAAGGTGTGTGGGAAGATTGAGGAGTCACATGACATTAAACAATTTTAGAAAGGACCAACAACCCTACTCATAGATTTTTATACATTTAGGTAATTTTTGATGTTCATGTTTAGAAACATCTTACCTAAGCTGATTTTCAGATGTAGGCTATGTGGCTTTTTATTTTATTAGAATTTTTTTGTTTTAATTTTAATTATTTAAAATTCTAGTCAAGAATAATTCTTATTAATTAACAAGATGAAATCTTGTTAATCCACATATTTTAGTCAAGACATAAGGTGACTTATTAATACAGTAAAAACAATAAAATGAAAACCAAACCAAAACAACCCCATTATTGGTAAGGGTGTTGGACAAGGGCTATTTAGACATTGTATGTGTATTTAGCTGGTACCATCTTTTGTTAGTGAATATTGGTAATATTCTATAAAGCCTTAAGACTCTGCATTCTGCCTTACCTAGCAATTATTCTCTTAGGAATTTTTCTTAAGGAAATAATCAAAGGTGAGGGCAAATATTTAGTTATATTCACTATGTGTAGCTATGTTTGCACTACTGCTTATAATGGCAAAGAATGGAAAATGAATACACAATAAGAAATTGGTTAAATTACAGTATATCCATTTTGTAGGTATATGTAATTTACATACAATTTAAAATGATGTTGTAGAATACTATTTAATTACATTGAAGATGTTAAATATATTGTTAAATTCAGAAAGCATTGTATGAAATGTAGAAAATGAACAACTTTTAGAAATGTATATATGTGTGTGGGAAAAGGACAAAATAATAAGAACTAAAAAAAGGTGGTGGATGGACTGATCATTTTTATTTTCTTCTTTTCTTATATATACTTTACATATCTTATGTAGTGAATATTACCTTTATGAAGAGAAAAGCAAGTCTGTTTTTCTTTAAGTAGGTAAGAAAATGAGTACAATGGGAAACTGTCATAGAAAAGTTATAATGAATCTTGAATTGAGGTTACTTCTCAAAATGTATGCAATAAGCTTCTGTATAGATGGGACATACATTTTGTTCCAGGTTTTCAAAAGCCAATGGAAAGAGGGGAACAGAAATAGCCATAGTTTTTTTTCAACATTTTGAGGAACCTCCATGCTGTTTTCCAGAGTGGCTGGACCAGCTTGCATTCCCACCAACAGTGGAGGAGGGTTCCCCTTTCTCCACATCCTCTCCAGCATCTGTCATTTCCTGACTTGTTAATTTTAGCCATTCTGACTGGTGTGAGGTGATATCTCATTGTGGTTTTGATTTGTATTTCCCTGATGCCGAGTGATGTGGAGCACTTTTTCATGTGTCTGTTGGCCATCTGGATGTCTTCTTTGCAGAAATGTCTGTTCATGTCCTCTGCCCATTTCTTGATTGGATTGTTTGTTCTTTGGGTGTTGAGTTTGCTAAGTTCCTTATAGATTTTGGATACTAGCCCTTTATCTGATATGTCGTTTGCAAATATCTTCTCCCATTCTGTCAGCTGTCTTTTGGTTTTGTTAACTGTTTCCTTTGCTGTGCAAAAGCTTTTGATCTTGATGAAATCCCAATGACCCAGCAATTGCACTACTGGGTATTTACCCTAAAGATACAAACATAGTGATCCGAAGGGGCACGTGTACCCGAATGTTTATAGCAGCAATGTCTACAATAGCCAGACTATGGAAAGAACCTAGATGTCCATCAACAGATGAATGGATAAAGAAGATGTGGTATATATACACAATGGAATACTATGCAGCCATCAAAAGAAATGAAATCTTGCCATTTGCGACGACGTGGATGGAACTAGAGCGTATCATGCTTAGTGAAATAAGTCAATCAGAGAAAGACAACTATCATATGATCTCCCTGATATGAGGACATGGAGAAGCAACATGGGGGGGTAGGGGGATAGGAGAAGAATAAATGAAACAAGATGGGATTGGGAGGGAGACAAACCATAAATGACTCTTAATCTCACAAAACAAACTGGGGGTTGCTGGGGGGAGGTGGGATTGGGAGAGGGGGAGCGGGCTATGGACATTGGGGAGGGGAGGCGAACCATAAGAGACTATGGACTCTGAAAAACAACCTGAGGGTTTTGAAGGGTCAGGGGTGGGAGGTTGGGGGAACAGGTGGTGGGTAATGGGGAGGGCACGTTTTGCATGGAGCACTGGGTGTTGTGCAAAAAGAATGAATACTGTTACGCTGAAAAAATAAATAAAATGGAAAAAAAAAAAAGAAATAGCCATAGTATCTATAAGATAATTCTATAGTATCTTAAATATCTGTAAGGTAAGAACAATTTGTTAGTCAATAATTTAAAAGCAAATATAATGGTTGATTTCACTGGGCTTTTACCTACATGTAGGATGAAGACAAATGCTGGAGACCAATGGAAAGTTAAATACCAATTATCAGTTCCCCTTTATATAAAGGGTAGCCATAAAGTTTGGAAACACGATATTATTTTATTTTTTTACAGATTCTTATTGTTATTTTATATTATATAACAACTTTACAGATAGAACCCCCTCTGATTACTTGCTTCTTCTGGAGTATGTTAAAGATATAGGTTCATTTATTTATTTTTAAAAATTATTTCTTTATTTATTATTTATTTGACTGACAGAGATCACAAGTAGGCAGAGAGGCAGGCGGGGTGGGGGGGGGGAGCAGGCTTCCTGCTGAGCAGAGAGCTTGATGTGGGGCTCGATCCCAGAACCCCGGGATCATGACCTGAGACGAAGGCAGAGGCTTGAACCCACTGAGCCGCCCAGGCACCCCCATTTATTTATTTTTAAAGATTTTATTTACTTGAGAGAGACAGAAACAGAGACAGCTAGCACTAAAGGGTGGGGGCAGAGGCAGAGGGAGAAGCAGACTCCCTGCCGAAAAAGGGGCCCAGCTTCGGGCTCAATCCCAGGACTCTGGGATCACCACCCAAGCCGAAGGGGCCAACTGAGCCACCCAGGTGCCCCAAAGTTTATTTAGTGAGAGAAGTCAACAGAGACAACACATTAAATATGCTTCTGCTAGGATTGAGGGAAATGTATTACTGCATCATACTCAATGCAACCCGAACTATGCATCACCCCAAGGGATAACACAGTGTATCAGGTAATGTCATGGAACATATGATGTATCATAACAGTAGAGCAAGAAACCATTTATTATGCATATTCACCTGTTCCTTGAATTTATGGCCAAGTTATAAAGCTGTCTAATACTGTTTTATGCATGCCCCTTTATAATTCTATAGGGTCACTTTAGCTTTTCTAGGATATAATAAAATTCCTTAAATTTCATTTGACCCAGATTTCATCTTTAACTTCAAAGAAAAGGGGTTTTTCATTTTGATGATTTTATTTTGATTTGACACACGTGAACTTCTGGAGAATTTTGGGTTTTTTTTTGGTTTTGTTTTGTTTTGATTTTGCATCTAGAAGGGTAAAACAGTTGCCTGGTTTTTGGCAGTTAAAATCTGCACACTCCCCAGCTACACAGCAACAGACACGCTCTTTGCTGCAATCCCCTAAGGTCTTATTTTGTCAGTGCAGTCCTAGTGGTAGGTTGGATGCCACTTCCACGGGTACAAGTTTTGGGACCTTGTAAGAAGAGAAATTTTCATGAAAGATGTCACTTCCTAAAGACTTTATTGCATGGGTCTTCAGGGACAAACTAAAGCTCACCCTAAAGGCTTTCTTAGGAAATGCTCAATCATCCAATGTTTTTTTGTAACATTAATTGATATTAACCTATATGATATTACTGAGTTTCTAATATTTAAGCTAAGGTGTTTGTGCTTCATCCAAATGGACTGATTTTAAAAAAATGCAAAATTAAACTACAAATGGTTTCAAGAAACACAAAGGAATAGTCATAAAGGCTGTAAGCTCTTTGTGGTCAGGAATAATGCTTCTTATCCAGCAATACATATAGAAGACATTGACTAAATATTTAATAATTATTTGATTGATGGCAATATTGATTTACCATGATATTTTTCTTCCAAGTTATTTTTCACATTAATAAATCAATGCTGTATGTTATAGGACAGTTTTCAATAAGCTTAGATAATTTAGCCTGGGCATATATGGGCTTCTTGGGTAAACTGTATTAAGCAACAAAAACCAGTGAAAACATCTAAGAAATGTTTAAGAATGAATTTTTCCTTTGAATATTGACTACATGGACAAAATGAGTATTTTGGGCCGTGGAGGGACCAAGAAACACTTTTGTCATTATGTAGCTTTACAGAGTATGTACATACTACCTGTCAAATAATCATTGCTTTCCTTTCCCAGAGGTGAAGACACTTATCTCTTCAAAAGTATACCTGAAAGACAGAATGTTGGGGCCAACCTATTTCTTCCCCACAAGTCTGATCTGTCTCTAAGTTTACCAAGTTCATGTTTGTCTGCCAGGTAAGTAAGTTAAACACAGAAAACAATCATCATTAAACAGTATTCCTACTGTACTGAGAATTTCTTTGAATTTGAAACAGGCACAAGCATTTCAAAAAGTGAGCTGTAAGAAATGGTGAGAATGGGTATCTGTTCAGGTGGAAGTGTAGCAGTACTGGGTAATTGTCACTTGTCACTGGGGATTCCTCATCTGTCCAGGCTAGAGCTGGACTACATGATCCCTTCTGCCTGTCAAAGGTTACAGTTACAATTTATCACATCTCTTTTTATTTTTTGTTTTCCAACATTTGTTATTGTAAAAATTTTTTAAAAATATTTTATTTATTTATTTGACAGAGATAGATAGTGAGAGAGGGAACCCAAGCAGGGGGAATGGGAAAGGGAGAAGCAGGCTCCCCACTTAGCAGGGAGCCCCATGTGGGGCTCCATCCCAAATATGACCCGAGTGAAAGGCAGATACTTAACCAACTGAGCCACCCAGGCATTCCAAAAACCCCACCCATCTACCTACCGTGGAAAATCTATAATTAACATCTTGGGATACTGGATTTGTTACATGTATATCCAGCTATCCATCTCTCTATCAATCCTTCAATCCATCTTTTAAAATGTACATTTCAAAATAACTTGCAGATATCAGTATACTTCCTCCTAAATATATCAGTGTACATAGCATTAACTGGAAGTCAATTTTGTTTACAGTTGTTTTTTAGGTTAAGTCTTTTATATTTAACCTGAATGTTTTCTTTCCATAACATTTATCTTAGTTAGCAACTATGTACTCCTTGGTGCATTGATGTGGTTAATGTTTGCCTCCCCCTTGAACGCAACAGAAACTGTGCCATTTTCCTCACCAAGATATCCGCAGGAGCTGGTATTACAGTAGATGCTCAATATATAGTATATTTGTCGAGGGAACATACGGGAAGCCAGAAAGAAACGGATGGAAGATGGAGCTACAGAAATGCAAAGAAAAAGTAAAGTATGGTCTCTCAAACCAGTTTAAATATGTTATTAAGACTATTGTTGGTGGGGCACCTGGGTGGCTCAGTTGGTTAAGCGGCTGCCTTCGGCTCAGGTCATGATCCCAGCGTCCTGGGATCGAGTCCCACATTGGGCTCCTTGCTCGGCAGGGAGCCTGCTTCTCCCTCTGCCTCTGCCTGCCACTCTGTCTGCCTGTGCTCGCTCTCCCCCTCTTTCTCTGACAAATAAATAAATAAAATCTTAAAAAAAAAAGAAAAGACTATTGTTGGTGCTCACTCAGAACGGCTAAAATTAACAAGTCAGGAAATGACAGATGCTGGCGAGGATGCGGAGAAAGGGGAACCATCCTACACTGTTGGTGGGAATGCAAGCTGGTGCAGCCACCCGGGAAAATAGCATGGAGGTTCCTCCAAAAGTTGAAAATAGAGCCACCTTATGACCCAGCAATCGTACTACCAGGTATTTACCTTAAAGATACAAATGTAGTGATCTGAAGGGGCACATGCACTTGAATGTTTATAGCAGCAATGTCCACAATAGCCAAACTATGGAAAGAACCTAGATGTCTATCAACAGATGAATAGATAAAGAAGATGTGGTATAGATATACAATGGAATACTATGCAGCCATCAAAAGAAATGAAATCTTGTCATTTGCAAAGACATGGATGGAACTAGAGGGTATTAAGCTTAGTGAAGTAAGTTAATCAGAGAAAGACAACAATCATATGATCTCTCTGATATGAGGAATTTGAGAGGTAGGGTGGAGATTTTGGGGGGTAGGGAAGGAAAAAATGAAACGAGATGGGATCTGGAGGGAGAACTCTTAATCTCACAAACTGAGGGTTGCTGGGGAGTGGGGTGTAGGGATAGGGTGGCTGGGTTATGGACATTGGGGAGGGTATGTGCTATGGTGAGTGCTGTGAAATGTGTAAGCCTCATTCACAGACCTGTACCCCTGGGGCAAATAATACATTATATGTTAATAAAAATAATTTTTAAAAATCCTAAAAAAAAAAAAAAGACTATTGTTGGTGCTGCGGCCATTCAAAGCCATTTTGGTAAATGGAGCAGGATATGCTTATTAAGGAAACAGGCATTTTATGTTGGTTCAATTAAGAAAATAAAATGAAGTACTCTGACTATCTTCACTGATCATTCTACATGTAAGTAATTTCCTAGGGTTCTGGATGTTTCTTTGGTAAGGAAGTTTACAGTACTCCGGTTTGTACATACTTAAATCCCACCTCCAGGCTTGAGTCTTTGATAACCAACTCTTCCTCAAGATGAAATTTCTTATGAAAACACTTAAGCCATGGGACAAATATATTGACCTACATGCTGACTGATTACAAACCTTGTATTTGGCACATGAATCACACAGAATCTTGCTCTCTCCTTCTCAACCATGGGGAACTTCCCTTCCTACCATGACTCCTCTCTGGCTATTCCCCCAGCTCCTTTTTGTGATACGATCTCTTGATTGGGATTATGTCTTTGTCAGATATCTAGATTTCTGTGAAACTGTGTAAGGGAATCTTGCTAATCTTGTCCCCACTGTTTCTAAAGGTGCCCAGTGTGATTCAGACTTCAAAGGCTGAAATTTTCTCAGATGACCTTAGCTACCTGATAATTTGAGATTTTGCTTTTCTTATCTTTCTTGTCCTAGGAGCATTTGACAACCTGCTTTCATTGAGAGTTCCTAGGTCAGCCAACATTGACCCATCCCCAGAATATACCACTCCTCAAAACTTTTTTTTTTTTTTTTTTTTTTTTTTTTGGCTTGGTGAATCTATTAGATTTCCAGAACAGGTAATTGCAGACTTGACCTGATCTGAACGTCCTTGAGAAGAATCTGGCCTCCTTCCCAGTTCAAATGACAGGTTACAGAAATTCATCCACTAGGAAAGCCATTCTTTTGGGTTAGAGTGGTACTTTCCCAGTGTGTTCTGCTTCTGTGCTTCAAATTCAAGGGAGGGAGTGGGGGGACAACAGATACATGAAGCCGTGTCTGTGAGAACGTTTTCTTCAAAAGGACAAGGGCACGGGAACTCTGACAGCACTGTGACCTTGGGGAGGAGAAGAAAGCTCTGAGATTCAGTGCCAGGGAAAGTAGGGGAGGACAGATTTCTTTATCCATTACAGAAGCCACAGGGTGTCTTTCGGATGGTAAGATTTAAGATCTACTCAGTGACTTCTCTTCATGCCCCGCCAGCCCCCACTCTCCAGCCTCCCAAGCCCTGCTTGCTCCTGCAGCACCGCTCTCCTGTTCGACCCCCAACTCTCCTGGAGGGCCCAGGCGGTGCGGGCCTCCGCACCCGACTTCCTACCCGCCTCTCTTCCACCGCGCAGCCCCGCGTTTCAAAGGCTCCGCGCCTCCTCCAGTCCTCCCGAGAGGTACGAAACAGAAGACTGCTCCACTGCGGGATAAAGCGCTTCATAACTCACCCTCGGTTGTCACCCTCTAGATTTTCCTCCCATGCTCAAGGCTTTCGGTCACCTCTGCATAAATATTAAGACCCAGAACCCAGAACCTGAGAAACCGACCGCTGATCGGTCCCGCTCGCTTCCCCGTCGGTGCAAAGCAATCCCGTTCCGGCGCGCGCGCTCGCGGTCTGCCAGCCGGCTCCGGGCCGACACACGCCCGCGCCGCTGTCCCCTCGCGGGGCCCGCGGGTCCTGTCACCTCGGGCTGCCCCCGCCTCCCTCCCCGGCCTGGGCCTCTCCCCGCCTCCAGCCCGCGGACCTCGCCGCCCCGCCTCTGGCGCCGCCGCGGCCGCCATTGGTGCCAATCCGCCCCAGAAGGGCCCCCATTGGCCGGGTGGGAAGTCACTCGCCCAGCGCATTCCGCCGCCCTCAGGCTTGCGGGGAAACTTCCTTATTATTGTGACGCCGAAAACCGAGAAACCCCGAGCCGGGCCGGAGGGGCTGTCACAGTCGGAATCCCGAGCGGCGGTTCGGCTGCCGCCGAGGTACGCGGGTCGGGGGCCGGGGTTCCCGGGAAGAAGTCAGCGCGGCGCTGCAGCCGCGCGACCGCCGCGTTCCGCCGGGCAGGGCTGTCAGCGCGCGGCTCCGGGAGGAGGGGCTGGGGCTGCTGCGGCTGCGGGGCGCTCCCCGCCACGACCGGGAGCCGCGCGCGGGGAGGTCGGGGCGCGGTGGCTGCGGCGTCTGCGGGGCGCGGGAGGCGGGCGGCGGGGCTGCGCGGGGCCGGGCGCGCTAGGTACCCCTTGGCTTCGCGCGCGCCTCCCCGGCGTTCTCGCGGCTTGCCCTGGGACCGAAAGAGCCCCCGCGCCCAGAAAGGCCGGAAGCAGCCTCAGAAATGGGAGCGCCCCCCACCCCAACTCGGCTGCGTGCACACCAGGAGGAATTGCGACGCAGAAAGTCAAAAAGAGGATCCTCCCCTTCCTCCTCGCCTGTCCCCATTTGAATGCCGGGGCTCCGGTGATACCCTCGCGGTGAGGGACACGCACGTTTCCCGGCGTAAAGGGAGCCGGGGAGGCCTCCGCGTTTTGGGGGAACCCCGGCGGCCGCGAGGAGTTTGCACCGAGGACGCGGGTCTCGGAGTCCGAGCTGACAGCGCCGCGGCGCCCGGCACCACCCACCCAGCGGAGGCCGTACCCCGCTCGCTGCGCCCGAGTCCGCCTGCGGGGCGGAGCCGGGGCGAGGGTGTGTGTGGACACGTGTGTGTGCGTGTGTGTGTGTGTGTGTGCGCGCGCGGACACGTAAGTGCGTGGACGGACGCGGGGGTGTCAGGAGCTGGGACGTTCGGGGGCAGGTGGCACTTTGAGTCGTTTGTAAACGTGTGGAGTGAGCAAATGGGACAATTGACAGAGACGAGCATGTGTGACCTGAAACAGAGGAGCCCGGGAGCACGGTAGAGCAGCACCTGAAGCAACCGTGCAGTGACTCTGGGTATGCACCGCGGCCCCGGGGAATGTGTATTTGAACTTTGCTTTTGGTCTGTCACGGTTTTTGGCTGTTTTCTGATTACATTGTTCTTTAGCTTTTAAATCAGCCCCATTAGGAAGTACCTTGGATTCATAGCTGAGCAAGCCTTCCAGGATTTTGCTTGCATTCGTTACACACGGAATGCTTTAGCAAAGACGATTCGAGAGCTCTCTTCCATTTTTGAATGTCTTCTGGCTCCTTCCACAAATAGGAAGCTATTTCTAGACCCTTTCATTTGATGATCTGATAACATCAAGTGAGCTGATTTTTAACTCCAGACTGAGAAGAAAGAAAAGTGAAATAAAATGAGGATTGGCAGCCTTTATAAATGCAGTGACTCTGGAGAGACAGGTCTTGTTTTACTAGGCAGATTACTGTGAAGCTCTCTCTTCTTGTACTTTATTTTATCCGGAGGCCAGGGGAATGCCATTATAAATCAGAAAAGGGGAGTAATATGTTTAACTTCCTTTTAAAGCAAAATAGATGAATTACACATTAATGTCTTACCACATCAAGGCTAGGAACCTTCTGGAGAAGGTATTCAGGAATCAAGGAGGAAGGCTTACAGCCTCTATGGCAAAACTCCTTTGGCATGTAAAAAAGAAACGGTCCATTAGCATACAGTTTTACTTGTTCTCTAAGTAGTTGGATTTTTATTTTTGAAAAAAGAAACAGATTCTAAAATGTTCCCAATGGTGTGGGGAGTTGTTGGTTATAGCATTTCCTTCTGAGTAACTAATTTAAATTTCTTAAGATTTGCATAAGAATTAAATAGATTTTTTAAAACGTGAGAGTTGCACTTCTCCTGGAGATACAAGATAGTTTTGCTGCAGTTTCAGAAATAAAAGTAATATTCTCCAACTTGGATGGGATTTTTTTACGTAAGAAGATAGAAATAAAGTTATGATGATAATACATTAAAATTATGGACCACTTTTTCTTTTGGGAGATTTAAGGTGCCTCTCAGACAGTCTCATCTTGTTTTGCATGAAAGAGGATGTGGTGATGACAGGAATGAAAGAGAAAGTCTTCAAAAACAGTTCTGGCAAAATAAGCTATAATGTGTGTGGCACATGGGAAAAATGGAGGAAAATAGACAAAATTGAATTATTTTTCAAAATTTTCTCTTTTTAACTGAAATGGGAGATTTAAAAATAATATAATTTTCCCTTTATATTTACTACAAATGCCAGTAATTTTTTAAGGTGCTGTGTCTCAAGTTCACTTTTTTTTTTTTAAGATTTTATTTATTTCTTTGACAGACAGAGATCACAAGTAGGCAGAGAGGCAGGCAGAGAGAGAGAGTGGGGGAGAAGCAGGCTCCCTGCTGAGCAGAGACCACCGCCCCCATGCGGGACTCGATCCCAGGACCCTGGGATCATGACCTGAGCTGAAGGTAGTGGCTTAACCCACTGAGCCACCCAGGTGCCCCTCAAGTTCACTTTTAAAGGTGACATCTTTGGAGTTGGTTAGAGATTATCTTATTTTGGTATTTAACCAAACTCCAGTTTTAAGGTACAGTTATTGGGGAATATTTAAGTTTGCATAAATATAAAAATGTTCTTATTTACAGAAGTTTACTTCTCATTTCCTTTTCAATAATGTGAAAGCACTTTGTAGCACTGTGCTAATGTTAATTATGATTTTTTTGAACTTGCAGGTCTTTGAGGTGAGGGAAAACCATTCTGGCTTCTAGTCCAAATGCCAAGGGTGTGACCTGTGGTGAGTTACCTAATTTCTCTGAATCCAGTTTCCTCCTCTTGTACATGGAGATAATTTCTGACTCACAGAATTGACAAGAGGATTAAACAAGATAAACTATGTAAAGGACTCAGGTTAGTATAGCTCCTAGAAAGGGACCTTAACAAATCCTTAATGACGTCCCTCTGCTGTGATGTAGTGAAGAGAACAAGGTGAGCCCAGGAAGTAGGAGACCTAGTTTCTGGTCTCTGCTTCAGCCACTCACTTCTCAGAGGACCAAAGTCTTTTGGCCTCGGAAGGTTTCAGCTGCCATTAAAATGAGGTTAGGAATGAAGTCTTTTGCCTAGAGGTTGGATCAAATGGACTTTGAAGGTGTTTTTAATAAGATGATCTCTTTGATAATGTAACTCTGTTCTCTTTAGACATTTACTGCATTTGGAAATAGTACTTACCAGTGTTGGAGCCCTGTGTTTCTGTGTGTGAATCAGTAATTGGATTAATATTATTGTAAGACAGGGTGGATATGGAGGAAAGTCTGTCTGTGAGATTGTTTCCCTTGCCTCTCCCCCATCTCTAGCTAACATATGTTCTGTTTTCCTATAAAGATGGCCGGTGATTTAGCTAATAATAAGCTCACTAACTGTAGGCAGTTTTCTTTAAACATTTATTTTCTGAAAGTGGTGAAGAGGTAGAACTTGGCTTCATTTTGTTCGCGAGATGGTACCGTGTCACGTTTAAGGGCATGGACTTTGGAGTGTGGATATGAATCCTGCCTTTGCCACTTACTGAATTTCTATTTCAACTACTTATTTACATAGTGTTTTGGGCACTTGACCTTGCTAAGCCTTGAGGTTACTGTAAAGGGCAAACTAAATAATCTGTGTAAGTTTCTAGCAAGATTCAGATACATAGTAGGTTTGCAGTAATAGTAACTATTTTTCTTTACTTAGCAACTGTTTATTGAGCCCCTACTGTGTGGCAGACACTTCTCTGAGGATTGGGAAATGAACAAAAGAGGCTCAGTCCTTCCTTCCCCAAGCTTATGTTCCTGAGTTCTAGCATGCTGGGGGTACTGAGAACCACTACCCTGTAATGATCGTAGAAGCTTCGATCGTAGAAGGCATTCTGCTTTCAGATCTGCTTAAAAATGGTTAGGAGGGTGCATTTTATTTTATTATTTATTATTATTTTTTAAATTTTTATTTATTTAGGGGGGTACATTTTAGAATGCAGGGAATACAGTATTATTTTTTTGTTACTGCATAGGGTATGTTTCTCTAGTATAACCTGGTGAACAAAACTGTTAACAAACTTACGTTGTGGGAGTGCTGGTTTTCTCTGATCTGGGTTCAGGTCACTAGGACCCTTAGCAAGCAGCTGCTGGGCTCCTGCACTTTGCTGAGAACTGGAGACACAGAGATGAGTGAAACCTATCCCTGCCATGGAGAACCTCCCAGCCTATGCACAGGGGGAGGAGTGGTGGACAAAATGCAGGAAGCAGCAACACTACCTCCATAGTACTTTCCAGTTTCTTTTACTGTGAAGTAATTGTAGGCGTAAGACAATATATGTAATATATGTGCTAAGAGGCAACAATAAAAGAACAGAAGCAGAACATCAGCCATGCTGTCGAAGCTCCCATTGTGCTCCTTATACTCTGTACCCTCCAGCTCTCTTGACTCCAAAATCATTACCTTGTATATTTCAGGGTTGTTTTTTTTTGTCTTGTTTTTGTTTTTGTTTTGCTTTTCTTCAAAGCTTTGCCACTGCTAAGATTTTTATCTACAAATACTTGTTATACTTGTGTAACATTTTTTTTCCCTCAACATTGCTTTCAAGGTTAGCTTCAGTGGTGGTTGTAGAGTGCATTTATTTTTGACTGCTGTGCCAGAGGGTATCCGTTTCCTTACTGATGGACATTTGTGTTGTCTTTGTTTTACCTGTTTCAAGCAGTGCTGACCTGTACATCCTTGTGCATATATCTCAAGGTACCTGGCCATGGGGTCCTTGCTTCATTGTACAATAAGGTCGCCACTAGTTATATATGACTTGGATTAAAATTAAAAGTGATTTCAGGTAATTTCAGTCCCTAAAGTGCATTAGCCACATTTCAAGTGTTCAGCAGCCATGTGTAGCTAGTGGCTGCCGTACTGGACAGTGCAGGTATGTAACATTTCCATCTTTGCTGAAAGTTCAGTTTGCAGTTTTCACTCATCTTTGTATCTCCAGTTCTCAGCATGATGCAGGAGCCGCATAGGTCCTTGGTAAGTTGGATTGTGCTGTTTTTTTGTTTTTTTTTTTTTAAGATTTTATTTATTTATTTGACAGAGAGAGAGAGATCACAAGTAGGCAGAGAGGCAGAGAGAGAGGGAGAAGCAGGCTCCCTGCTGAGCAGAGAGCCTGACATGGGGCTCTATCCCAGGACCCTGAGATCATGGCCTGAGCCCAAGGCAAAGGCTTAACCCACTGAACCACCCAGGCGCCCCGGATTGTGCTGGTCTTATGTGTGGGAGTGAAACTGCCCTACTGTGGGCTTTTCACATCTTCACCTCCACTGGATAATGCCAACTTGTTTTCCAAAGTGGTTATGTCAATTTACACTCCTCCCAGCTGTGTGTAAGAGCCCTGGTTGCTCCATAATTTTGACTTGGCACTGTCAGACTTTTCAGTTCTTGCCAGGCTGGTCAAGTGTCTTTTGAAGGCAGCCCACAGTTTACACAGACAGCAGAGAGCTCGTTCTTCTAGTTCTATAGGGCCCAGCACCAGCTAGTGAAGAAGGTCCCACCTGTAATGAGATCATCTGGGGAGGGCTAGAAATGGTTCCTGTGCTGCCCAAAACAGAGAACCTAAGTCAGAAGTGAAGTGAAGTGAAGTGGAGAGAAGTGAAGGAGAGAGAGAAAGCAGCAAGGAGAAGATTCTCATGATTGAAAACTCCTCTTTGCTTTCTGTGCCATTTCTGTCTGGTAGCAACATTTTTAACAATATAGCGTGTCATCAGAATAATAAATCTCCTTTGTTACTGGAGTTAATTCTGCGCTTGAGTTTTGACTCCAGATTTATTTTAAGCTTGGATTTGGGGAGGGCCTGCAGAGCCCTAAAGCCTTGGGCATTGCCTTTTCCTGCTGTTGAAAAAGAGCCCCCTTTTCCCCATACATCATGCAGGTAATGTCTTCTAAGCTTATTTGAAAGGACGCTTAGCTCTATTATAAATGAGATTAGAAGTCCTGCCCGAGTGTCATTTAGGTTTCAGTGACTTTCAGACAAGGAATAAGAATCAGTCATTAGGCTGCTGTGTGCCTGGTTTGATTAATAAGACAAAGTTTAGGAATTACAGCTTATCTTTTAGCACTCAACTTACTAGGACTAATAAAAAGAGCTTTATCTAGTCCCACCCCACCCCCCACCCAGAATTTGAAAGAAAAGACATGCAAAAAACTTTCTTCTAACAACCTGGAATCCCCTTCATCAAAGTTATGACAGATGGTGGTTTGTGCTGCTTTGCTGTGGCATGATTTGGTGGAACACAGCTAATGCTAACCACGGGGAGGATGAAAGGAGTCATACCCCCAGCCTCTTTTGGGGGCTGTCCTGTTTGCTGAGGGTCTCGGGGAAGAGCACGAGGCCTAGGGAGGTACAGGTACAGCAGTTGACATTTACTGCTCACTTAGTCCTGTGTGTTGGGCATCATGCTAAGCACTCTTCTCCCCATTTTAGAGACAGGAAACAGGAAGCAGTGGTTAAATATCTTCCCCAAGGCTTCACGGCTAGCATGTGGTTAATTCAGGCTTGAACCTTAGTCCTTTTGACCCTTAAACCCTGCTGAGATTATCCTGAATCTTACCAAAAATAGATGAGGAGAAGGGCTGGGAAAAGTACTAGGTGTGACATAGAGGGAACAGAAGGTCTTCCTTCCTTTTGCTTTCTGACGGGGAGATCAGGCAGGAAAAGGAGGGGCTGGGACTGCAGTGGCTGGCGTAGGTGCCGAACCCGAGCGCAGTCCTGGATTCTTCTGCCGCACTGCTCACAACTGTGTGTTCTGGAAGGAGGGAGAAGATTCCACTCCTCCAGGAGCAAGGGAGAGACAGTGAGTGAGGAAAAATAGGTGGGAGGACCTGGGAGAGCAAAATAGCAAGTGATGAGGAACACTGCTGAAGCTAGACCTTAAATTCATGGATGCCAGTTGCTACTAGATTTGCGGGTTCTTCCAGAGTGTACTTTTAAGTGAAAGTTAGATTAAGGGCTGGTCTCTGCACCGCCCTGAACTTCTCTCCTGAAAGCTAGATGATTTTAGTGCCTCCTGCTATAGTTTTGGCAGAGCTTCATGATGACCTAGATCACATTTCTAATTAGGGTTTTTAATCCATTCATGGGAATACATTTTATTTGTGGTTCCTCGTTTGTTACTCCTCCTAGTAAGTAGTTGTTATTTGACTACTTGAAAATTCCATTACTGTAACTCAGGTGGGGAGGATTTTTGATGTTTTCTTGAACAACAGTTCTAGTTGTCTTTTTTGAAATAAATGGAAGTTAAATCAGGGAGAGGCCATATGCCAGGCGGCTTCCTCAGGCTTGCAGCTGGCCAAAGCACCGAGAGTTCAGCAGACTCTCAAGGACCGACTCATGCCAAACAAACTTACAAGAAGCTAATACATCCACGATGCCAAATTGATAATGAGAAGTAGAATGCCAGGAAGACTGGGACACTTGGGTCAGCTGGTCATGGTGTTCTTTCCCCATAGTGGAAACTGCCTTGGAAACCAAGTTATTTAAGGTTGCTTGTTAATCATGGAATCTACGTAAGGCAAGTGGCTGGGTGAATTTAATGACTAACGTTACAGAATCCTATCTACCCACCTCTACTCTTGGGCAGTGATTACTTAGCATTTCACAGCTTGACTGGTAATGGTACCCTTTCCCTCTGCATGGTGCTGGAGACATTGGGA
The DNA here is from genome assembly GCF_922984935.1 of Meles meles. Classification (NCBI taxonomy): domain Eukaryota; kingdom Metazoa; phylum Chordata; class Mammalia; order Carnivora; family Mustelidae; genus Meles; species Meles meles. The sequence goes on along the minus strand of NC_060067.1, from coordinate 120,400,619 downwards.
AGTTCTGACCCCTTGGCTGCTTCCTTATTTTCTAGGTTCATTATTAGATGACATAATGGTCATGAGCATAGACTCTGGGCTTAAATCCTAACTCTGCCATTGCCTAGTTATGTGAATTAGTCAAGACTCTTCATTCTCTTTTTCTTTTTCTTTACCTTTATCCTTTTTTTTTTTTTTGGTTCCCCTTCTTTTCATTTATAAGTTAAACATGATAATAGCAGCACCTACCTCATAGAAGATGAAATGAGTTAATATCTGTGAAACAAAGAGCAAAAGTGCCAGACTCAGAGTCAGCTCAAATTAAGTTTTACCTACTGTTATTAATAATGTAATTATTATCGGTCAGGACTTTTTAAAATTTCAAAGGACAGAAATCTAATTTGAACAAATCTTTTTTAAAAAAAATTATTTATTTGAGCGAGAGAGAGACATGGCTAGAGAGGGAATACAAGCAGGAGGAGTGGGAGAGGGAGAAGCAGGCTCCCTGCGTGGCAGGGAGCCTGATGTGGCCTGATCCTAGGACCCTGGGACCATGACCTTAGGTGAAGGCAGACGCCCAATGACTGAGCCACCCAGGTGCCCCAATTTGAACAAATCTTAAATAAACAAAAAAGGGAGATTGCACTATCTGCCGTTGATTTTTGTTGTTTGTGGTAGTTACTTTCCACAAAGCCGCTGCAAACACTGAATTCGTGAGTACTGAGCTCCTGCTTCTCTAGAGATATGGGGTAAGTGAGGTTCCTGCTAAGAGCCTCTGCTTAGTGGGTCCATGTATAACCTCATTTTGTGTGTGTTTTATGTGTATTTCTGTTTAGGCACCTAGGTTAATATATATATATATATATATATATATATATATATATATTTCTTTTCTTTCTTTTTTTTTTAACAAATGATCAATTTCTATACAAGTGGTCAATATTTATATATATATATATATATAAACATTTACAAATTATATATATTTACAAATGATCAATTGTAGACAATATTTCTTTATGACAAAACACTAGCCAAGAGAGTGTTTAGCATTTTTCAGCTCCTTGGTAACGCGACGGTGTTTTCTTTGGTCTCCAGCCTGCCAGCAGTGCTGTCCGCTCTGCGCGCTGCTCATCTCATGAATCCCCCAGATCCAGCTACTTTTCCGTCTTCCGTGTGGCTTCCATGTGCCCTGTAGGTGTTACTGTGGTACTTTCCGCAGCCACTGTGTGTATAGATCAGTGAATTCCTTCTTCCTTTCCTTAGATGCATCCCACGCTTGATGGCGCATCACTGAACTCACAGCGGATAGCAGTGTCCCTCAGGCTCGAGGGAAGCGCATCTAACCAGTGTGTTTTCTCTCTGAGCTGCAGCACAGCCTTCTGGGACTTAGGAACATGGGCAGCTCCAGTGCTGTGCGTGGGGGCATTCTAAACAGCAAAATCACCAAAAAATCTATAGGAATCTGAAAAGCACGAAATAGATGGCAGAAAGAGCACATTCTTACAGTATGAGAGTTGAAATGAGAAGGCAGAGTGTCCTCTTGTTCAACTTCGGCTGGGAACGTGCGCCTGGGTGATTCAGATTTTTCTCCTCTCTGCCCCGATCTGAGAATGGCTGCAGAGATGCTCCAAGTATTGCTCGTGGGTTGCAAATACGCTGAGTGAGTAGATAAATTCGCGTGCATGGAGTCCACGAATAATGAAGAACAGCTGCAGCTAGGAATAAGGAAGGGGGTGGTCCTGGCACCAGGCAAGGGGGGGATTCCCAGCTAAGGAACAGTACTGGGACGCGTTCTGTCTCTTGTGTTTGAAACTCTGGCTGGGAGAGTCGTAATGTCTCAAAGGCATCCTCGTGTGGCAGGGGACAAAGCTTCCAGCAGCTTCCGTCATCCTTCAGAGGCAAATGGCAGCCTTCCTTCAGAGTTCCAGTGACTGTGATCCTATCCCTGAACCAATCACAATGGCTCAGGGGGCGTTCTCTTATTGGTTTGCTGCGGTCATGTCTTGTGGCTTACAGGTGGCCTTCACTGGCTTGGTGGGGGTCATGTATATGGCTTGCAGGGTTTTTTTTTTTTTTTAAGATTTTATTTATTTATTTGAAACAGAGAGAGAGATCACAAGTAGGCAGAGAGGCAGGCAGAGAGAGAGGGGGAAGCAGGCTCCCTGCTGAGCAGAGAGCCCGATGCCGGGCTCTATCCCAGGACCCCAAGACCATGACCTGGGCCAAAGGCAGAGGCCCAACCCACTGAGCCACCCAGGCACCCTTGGTCTTTTAAAAGCATTTTATTTATTTATTTATTTGACTGACAGCATGAACAAGCAGAGAGGCAGGGAGAGAGAAGCAGGGTTCCTGAGGAGCATGCTCTGGGGCTCAATCCCAGGATCCAGGGATCATGACCCGAGCCAGCAGCAGCCACTCAACTGAGTGAGCCACTCTTGTGCCCCTGGAGTGGTGTTCTTTGATTGGCTCGGCCAATCTTATCCTTGTGCAAGAGAGCAGTGAATTTTCGTTACTAGGTGAAGAGGGACTTGGATAAGAAAAGGCAGTTGATAACACCCTTGAGGAATATTTTTTAAACCTTTATTATTCAGAAAGATTGCATCACATTGAGTTGCAGCTTTCTTTTAGGTTAAGTGGTTTTCAGCCATGTACCTTCCCCTGTTTTATTGATGAGTAGTATTCCTTGTATGAATATACTACAATCTGTTTATCCAGCTTCCTGTTGATGGGCATTTGGGTTTCTGCCATTTTTGTTTAGTGTGAATAAAACTGCGAGCATTGTTTATAGACCTTCTTGCAGACATACAATCATAGTTTCTTGATGTCATATTTTTAGATGCACTCTTTGTACTTGGCTGGTTAAGGGGATGGCTTAATGCTACAGCTGCCCAATCTCAGCCATTATCTCTTAATTCTGACTAGTCTCACTCTCAGAGGGTAACTTTATTTTCAACTTTGCAGGGCATCCTGTATTGTATCCTGACGACAGTCGTTCTGCAAGTAATTTTTGTGTCCTTGCCCCTGTGGGTGACCGGTAAATCTGCTTGGGTAGCAGTGCAGCCCAGTGGTTAAGACTGTGGACATTGGCATCAGGCCTAGATTTGTAGCTTGGTTCTGGCGCCTTCTAGCTGTTTGACCCTGGGCACGCTTCTCAGTCTCTCTGAGGCTTGCTTTACCTGAAAATGAAGCTAAAAATAGTACTTATGGCACACGGTTGTTGTGAGGATGAAATAATATAAAATGCTTATCAGCACAGTGACTGTTGTGTAGTAAGCTCTATGATGCTGCTTATGTAATTATTGGTAGGTGGGATAAGGTGAATTCATGAAACATTAAAAATGATGAGAGAAGTCAGTTGGGAAAATTAAATTATGAAAAGATTATGTGATTTTGCTGGTCTTTTAACATGTATATCCTACCCCCTTGCCCCAGCTCGTGTTTCATCTTGTGTCCCTTTGTAATTAACTTGAAGAATAACAGTTAAGCTGAATGTCCTTTTAGTTCGAGAGTCTAGACAAGGAATAAAAATCTTGGGAAGAAACAGAGCTTTGTGGTTAAGAAAGCATCTTGAGATTCAGTTTTATATTTTATTTTGAGTTTTCCATACCTTTCCCGAGAGCCTTAGGAGTTCAAAGAATAAGTCAGATAATATTACCATAGGTAGCCAAATAATATTCTCTTGTATGGAAGTGCCCCATTTTGTTGATCCATTCCTCAATTGATAGGTATTTGGGTTTATTCTTGCCTTTTGGTATTGCGAACACTTGTGTACTAGTTTTTTTTTTTTTTTTTAAGATTTATTTGAGAGAGAGCGAAAAAGAGCACGCGTGCTCCCCCGCAAGGGGAGCGGTAGAGGAACAAGCAGACTCCCTGCTGAGCAGGGAGCCTGACACTGGACTCAGTCTCAGGAACCTGGGATCATGACCTGAGCCAAAGTCAGATGTTTTACTGACTGAGCCACCCAGGTGCCCCTTATGTGCAAGTTCTTGTGTGGACATATGTTTGCAGTCCTCTTGGCTATATACCTAGGAATGAAATTGCCAGATCATATGGTAGCTATATATTTAGGCTTTTGACAAAGTGCCAGAATATTTTCCAAAGGCCCAGCACATTTTTACGTTCCTCCCAGCAACCTAGAAGTCTTCGGTTTCTCCACATCCTCACCAACATTTGTTATTATCTGTCCTTTTGCTTATAGCCATTCTAGTGAGTGTGAACTGGTAGAGAGCAATGAGATTTTGGTTTTTTTATATTGAAAGGGAAGTATAAGTTTCTAAAAGGTGAGGAAACTTTGGACTGGAGTCAGCAGCGATCAGCCAAAAGTTGATTGAGTAGCTGCTAAAGCAAAGAGGTCTGTTATACTGGGGTCCCTAATTGAGGGAGTTAAAATCTGGCTGAAGAGTTAAGATACAGAGAAAGTCTCCAATCAAGGCAATACAGTAGTTGTGTCAGAGGGCTGCAGGCTAAATGTGGCCGGAATGACCCCTAGAGGCTTTTAGGTAGGAAGTGAAGCTTGACTCAGAGCCAGAAGGATGAATAAGAAGAAACGACAGAGAAGATAACATTTTTTTCTTCATTTTTTGTTTTCGTTTCAAGTGGTGAATTATTACTATCCAAGCTAACCTAAAGGAGTTAATTAGTTCAAAAAATTTCAAAACTTGAAATAAGCAGAAAACTCAAAAGGGGCATGGTGAAACAACAAGATGAAGTTAGTAGGGTAATTTCCAGACTGTTATTGCCATAATGATTTGCAAATATTGTTTTAGCGAGTCTCCTGTACTGGAGTTTCTTTCTTTCTTTTTTTTTTTTTTAAAGATTTTTAATTTATTTATTTGACAGAGATCATAAGTAGACAGAGAGGCAGGCAGAGAGAGAGAGAGAGAGAGAGAGAGGGAAGCAGGCTCGCTGCTGAGCAGAGAGCCCGATGTGGGACTCGATCCCAGGACCCTGAGATCATGACCTGAGCCAAAGGCAGCGGCTTAACCCACTGAGCCACCCAGGCGCCCTGTACTGAGTTTCTTATCAGCGATCTAAAAGTCACATTCTGTCTGTGTTTACTATTCATTTATACAAACAAAATTTGTTTAGAAATGTTTTTTTAAACTACTGAAACACAAAAATAGCATCATTACTGTAAATATTTTCAATGATATATATATGTATTATTTTGAGATACAAGGTATCTGAACATATTAAGAGGGGTGTTGTTTTTTTTTAAATTGATTATTACTTAAAAGTGATTTTCTCTGACCTGTTTTTCTCTCTAACCTTTTTTTTACAGAACTCGCTTCTAGGCTACATGACTCCCTGAAGGATCAGAACAATGTTATGTTGGGGATATTGGTCTCTGGGCCAACCTGGGATCAGTACCAACCTGCAAGGGATTGTGGCCGAGCCACAGGTGTGTGGATTCATATCCGATAGAAGCGTCAAGGAAGTGGCCTGTGGAGGAAACCACTCCGTCTTCTTGCTGGAGGATGGGGAAGTTTACACCTGCGGTTTGAATACCAAGGGGCAGCTGGGCCACGAGAGGGAAGGAAATAAGCCAGGTGAGCACACCTACTCTGCCTCCATGATGGTGAGAGAGGCTGTGGAAAGGAGGAGAGTGGGTTGAAGATCACCTACCGAGCAGAAGATTACCTGCACCTCCCTGGTGCAGGGATCCTTTACTGTTCGGAACTTCTGTGTTCAAATCAAGTCTTTTTGTGAGATATCCTTTTTTGTCTTATTAGATCACATATGTAATATCATTGGCCAGGGGAGGGAGGTTGATGAGTTAGTTCAGAGTTAGAGAAGGATTTTCCCCAGTAATCGAATGCTGAGACAGTATGATCATTTTGTTGATCTGTAACCCTCACACAGTCAACATCAGAGACGTTTTCCCTGATCGTGTGTTCACTCGCCAGTTTTTGGCAACACACTTCCGTGTCGCATTGTGGGATGAGCACTGTGCTGGGCATGAAGAGATAGGTGAGTGGGAGGTGGTGATGGTGTGGCTCTGGGAATTCCTGTGGAAGGATGTGTGAGGTAAGTTGAAGACTCTGCTGGAAGGAGCCATTCTGCCTTCGGGGGTCAAGTAAGAGGCTCAGTTGGACTTCAGCAAGTGTGTGTGTATGCATGCGTTTGTCAGGAACACCTAGTTATTGCTCACACCTGAGTGTATCCTGTGACTTTTTTTTTTTTTAAGGCATAGCTGTCAAGGTGCCATCCTTGTTGAGGGAATGTTGCATAGTGTGGCAAGACTGGTGATGGAAGGTGAAAGGGGCTGTCCGTATAGGGGCTGTCCAGTGATTTCAGTTTATTTTCTTCCCACTTTTTCTGTGTGAGTTTGACCTTCAGCATAGAGGTAGCAAGAATTTATGAGGTACTTTCTCAGTCTTGGATTTTAGAAGGGGTGGTGATAATGTTTAAAATGTGTCTCCCTTTGGTGAGAAATGATGTGTGTTCAGTTGTGGCCATGTAGTGTTTTTTACACTAATGTGGGTGTGTGTCATTTTGTTGTTACTTGTTATCTTTTTTATTCAGTCCAAACCAAGTGAAGGTACAGAAGCTTCATTAAAGAACAGCCTTGATTTTTTTTTTTCTAGATAATTTTACTCTTTCGTGTTTGTCTAGGAGGGTCAGTTTGGCATCAGGATGAACTAAAATTTTTCATGTTTTTTTTCTAGATAATTTTATTCTCTCATGTTTATCTAGGAAGGTCAGTTTGGCATCAGGATGAGGTCAGTTTTTTCCATGACACATTGTCTCCCTCCTTTCTCATATTTATTCCCATAGCAAGTGGCTGTGTTCCATAGTTCACCTGCCCAAACGTCAGTATTAATTTATAAATTAATAATTTGACCATTGGATAGAGGGCTGTAGGGCTTTTTTTTTTTTTTTTAAGATTTTATTTATTTATTTGACAGAAAGAGAGAGAGACAGAGCCAGAGAGGGAACACAAGTGGCGGGAGTGGGAGAGGAAGAAGCAGGTTCCTTGCTGAGTAGGGAGCGTGATGCAGGGCTCCATCCCAGGATCCCAGGATCATGACCTGAGCCGAAGGCAGACGCTTAATGACTGAGCCACCTGGGCACCCCCGGAGGGCTAATCTTAAGCAAAATAATGAAGTATGTGAAGTATGATTTGTGGGCTCCTTCCCCATTCTTTGCCTCAAGGTTCCCTCATTGGAGCCCTCCCTAAGACATCCCATCAGGCCTACTCACCTGGAGCAAATCTCAATGTTCAGATAGGGTTTTATGGGCCCTGGGCTCTTAGGATTTCAAGGAAGGAGTTTGTAGCATGGGCCGTTATATTTGTACACCTTTATATGTACAATGTACCTAATACTACCGGTTTTCAAATGTTAGTAGATTCTGTTATTCATTAAAATAAAAATTCGATAATGGTGCTACCAATTCCTAATTGAATTAATAATTCCTATCCATTATGTGTTTTACCAATGAACATAAAACTATAATGTGTGGGAAAGTTTTTTGATTTCTAAAAATGGTTTTCTTTTTGGAAAAGAGTAAAAACTAAGGCCTTCTTTCCCTTCCTTCTATTAAAGCTCACACGAAGTTCCTATTCTTGCTCTCTTCCCCCAAGTGAGAGCTGGAATCTAACCATTAATGCCTGGAGAGGGATTAATGGCAAGTCACAGTCCAACAGCTCACTTCCTCCTGTGGGAATGCGTATGTTCAGCCAGGACTTAGAGACTTTTTTTTTTTTTTTTAATATTTTATTTATTCGACAGAGAAATCACAACTAGGCAGAGAGGCAGGCAGAGAGAGAGAGAGGAGGAAGCAGGCTCCTTGCGGAGCAGAGAGCCCGATGTGGGGCTTGATCCCAGGACCCTGGGATCATGACCTGAGTGGAAAGCAGAGGCTTTAACCCACTGAGCCACCCGGGCGCCCCAGGACTTAGAGACATTTAAGGCCCATTTCATACCAATGATCCTCGAAGGGTTTGTCCTCACAATGGCCAGCCTTGGAGGGAGGGTTTTGGGGACCAGGAGGAGATATTTCCAGGATTGCAGAGACGACTTAGTTAGGGTGGAATTTGGAGTAAGGCAAAGCTGGTGTAGGTGTTACCCGTCTCTCACTGCGTTTCTGAGCTCAGTTCCCTTTCCTGTAAAAGGAGACTCCCTGTTGTAATGTAGCTCTTGTAGATTCGAATGGTAAAGACGACTCAGCAAAGCTACCAGTGGCCTGTGAAAGCTGCCCTGCTCCCCCCTCCTGTCTGTCTGCTCTGTGACTCTGCCCTCTGTGGCGGCCTCCCCCACCCCACCTTTGTCTTAGAACCTGGGGTGAGAGGATCTACCTGGGGTGGCTGGTTAGAAAGGAAACAAAAAGCTTGTAGTCCAATGATCGCAAGGACCTGTGGGAGGCATCATGGTGAACGCATCTCAGTGCAATGCGACATTGTTCCGGAGGAGCCTCCTGACAGCTCCATGGAGCTAGCGGTGGGTGGTCTGTGGGCTCTGGGACTGAGTGAGCAGGAGCAGTCCCTGCTCTTGCCTGCACACTGGGTCAGGCTAATGCCTGAGCCTGCAGCCTCTCCCTGTAGGCAAAGCTGAGTGGTTGCAAGAGACTTGAGCTAGAGGTGCATGGAGAAGGTTTTTGGATTCAGACACAGAATCCAGCCCATGCTTGTAATCTAAATTTGTAATAAGCAAGGCCCTAGTGTAAATTACAGTAGATTCCAGAAACTTCTGTTGTTGGTTAAGCTTGTCTGTTAATTATAAACTCCATAGCAGCTGTGGAATAGTTCCTCTTTGAATGGAAAGATTATGTGGGTGGGCACCTCCCTCTCTGTTAACTTTTTTTCATTGGTAGGTGTGTTCCTAAATTGGGGACTGTTTGGGTTCATTTTTAATGACTGGAAAAAAGAGAATGAGCTTGTTTTCTCCATGTGTTTATTGAGAACTGTGACCTGGAGAGCTACTAGGCAGAGAGGGGGAAGTCAGTGACAGACCCTTTTTCAGGCAGCCACTGCTGGCCCCGGCCCGCAGAAGTGCTACTGCCAAGGAACCCCCGTGCTGTTTGGGGAGGGAACTTGATAGAAGACCACTTTCTCAGGACACTTCTGGGGACAGTGGGCGGGTTTGTGATTTCAATTCCACACCATTGCCCAGACCAAAGGACTTTGTAGGGTGAAGGATTAAAGAGGGGGAAGGAAAGGTGGAAGAAGATGGGGGAGGGGATGCACCGGGATGATGGGATGAGACTCTTCCGTCAGAACATGTTCCTTGAGGGGCACCTGGGTGGCTTAGTTGTTAAGCATCTGCCTTGGGCTCAGGTCATGATCCCAGGGTCCTAGGATCAAGCCCCACATCAAGCCCCCACATCGGGCTCCCTGCTCGGTGGGAAGCCTGTGTCTCCCTCCCTGTGTCTCTCTCTATTGGATAAATAAATTAAATCTTTAAAAAAAAAAAAACAAAAAAAGAACATGTGCCTTGAGTCTGCCCTGCTGGTAGATCAGCTTGTACACACTGTCTCTGATTGGTGTGGTTGCAAGGGACACAAACTCATTTTTTTTTAAAGATTTTATTTATTTATTTGACAGAGAGAGATCACAAGTAGACAGAGAGGCAGGCAGAGAGAGAGAGAGAGAGAAGCAGGCTCCCCGCTGAGCAGAGAGCCCGATGCGGGACTCAATCCCAGGACCCTGAGATCATGACCTGAGCCGAAGGCAGCGGCTTAACCCACTGAGCCACCCAGGTGCCCACAAACTCATTTTTTGAGGAGGAATCCTATACTTGTGACATAGCAGTGATCTAAAGCACTCTATAGTGATTTTAAAGGGTTTCTTTTTTTTTTCTCCTTGAGAACATGTAATAGTTACCTATTACTTTTGCTTTTCCTGAGGCTACTGTGCTTTTCTTGTTGTCTCATTTCTCTTACTTCTTAGTACTTATGTGACCAACTTCTTGTGTGTCTCCCTGTGTGATGGAGAGAGGGCATTTCAAGGACACAGCAAATCCTGAAACTCCTGGATATGAAGGTCTGAGATTTTCCCAGTGCGTTGGGCAGCTGGGGCTTCTAGCTTAGCTGCCTCTGTGACGCATTCGTTTGTGCTTTGGCCAAAGGCAAAGAGCCCTGTGATTCCCAGAAGCATTTTTTATGGGCAGAATTTCAACGTCCCATCTAAACTCAATGTCCCACTTAAAAAACAAAAACAAAAACAAAACCAGTTGGATTATAATTGTTCTGTATGTTCTGTATGACCTTTTTCTCCCTCATTCTCTGTATCACATTATGATTATCAACCTTCCCTCTCCTCCCAAATCAGGGATAGTTTCAGTGATGAGGGCATTGTGGGATTATTACTAATTTCCTCATGTTTTTGCCCATGAATTCATCTCCTAATTTCTGACAATATAGAGTCACAGAATTACATTATAGGAAGACTTGTGTGCCTCCCCTTCTTTTTAAAGTTTTAATTTTTCCCCCTTCTTAAGAAAGCAAGCAAAACATGCGTTTTCCCCCCCAAATTATGATATTTTTGTAAGTAAAGTGACTAAACTATAACTGAACATTAAGCACATCTTGAAATATTTTTTTTTTAAAGATTTTATTTATGTATTTGACAGAGAGAGATCACAAGTAGGCAGAGAGGCAAGCAGAGAGAGAGGGAAGCAGGCTCCCCGCCGAGCAGAAAGCCCGATGCGGGACTTGATCCCAGGACCCTGAGATCATGACCTGAACTGAAGGCAGCGTCTTAACCCACTGAGCCACCCAGGCGCCCCTTGAAATATTTTTTGAACTAAAATAGAAACTGGTTGCCCGTAGGAGAAAAATTCAAGTATTTTACCTTTGTTTACCCTGCTTCTCTTATTCCCACCCAGCCACGTTGTCAGCACTGTATTCTTCAGCCAAACCCACGGTCTCCTCTCCCCATGGGTACTCAGATTTTTCATACTGGGATTTTAGCTTCAGCTAATCCTTATGTTATTCGGGATATCTGCATTTATGTAAACCTCTTCCAACCTTTCTTTCTGTTTTGAGTAGGCAAGAACTATGGTAGGGTGCAATTATTTCATCTAACTTCACGATGTTAAAGTTTTCAAATTCTGCATTGATATTCTGGGAAGCCTTTTCATAGGAAACCTCAAAGGTAACCATTTATAAGCAGACTGTAACATTTCTCTGCAACCGGGTTTGATTCCTGTCTATGATTGGTTCCTTTTACTTCCTTGCAGGTAATTTAATCCAATTCACATTCACATTTTGTATTCAACCTAAGCATTTCCATAATGCCCATTCCTATATGTAACAGCTCTCCCGCTGTTTGATAAATGAGGTTTATAAAGCAGAATATCTCAAAAGCGTCAATTCCGAGAGCTGTGGTTGCTGCTAACCCTGGTAGAAGTAACACTTTCAACTAGTTTATCAAGTTCCTCTCGGGCATCTGAAGGATGTGGTAACTCGGTCATGTTAATCAGCTTTTGGGGAAAAGCAAACTAGCTGAGCTGAAAGGAAAGGGAAGCCACCCTGTAATGACTTCCCATTACTGAAGTGCCTGTTTCTCCCCGCATGACTCAGAAATAAAAGGCAGAAGGTGCCATAGGAAATATTCCCATCCCAACACTGTCCTGTTAGAAACCCCATCCCTTTCTTATTAGGGGTGGCAGGTGGTCCAGGAGGCTGTGAAAACCTTTCTGATGATGATGATGACGACGGCGGTGGGAGTAATCAAACCCTATGAGATGTGGTGACTTCCTTTTAGCTGAGTGGACAGCTTTGTAGTTCAGAGGCCTGGAGCTCAGGAGCCAATGTCATTCAATAATTTTATTTTCTGGGGTGGGTCATCAAAATTTACTTTTTCCTGTCTGTACTCAGCCTACTTTCTTTTTCTTTCTTTCTTTCTCTCTCTCTCTCTCTCTCTCTTTTTTTTTTTTTTGGCAGCCTACTTTCTTTAAAGATACCTGAAAGTTTTAGAAAGTATGTACTTATTAATGACCATATTCTTTATTTTTTAAGATTTTTAAAATTTTATTTGTTTGACAGCGTGAGCACACAAGCAGGGGGAGCAGAAGGTAGAGGGAGAAGCAGGATCCTCGCTGAGCAGGGAGGCCGATGGGGGTCTCTATCCCAGGACCCTGGGATCATGACCTGAGCCCCAAGGCAGCTGCTTAACTGACCCAGCCACCCGGACACCTGGGCATATTCTTTAATGTGAGGTGTTATTTGTGACTTTTAAAAATTTGCAGTGTTACTTTTTTTTTTTTTAAAGATTTTATTTATTTATTTGACAGACGGAGATCACAAGTAGGCAGAGAGGCAGGCAGAGAGGAGGAAGCAGACTCCCTGCTGAGCAGAGAGCTCCCGAGGTGGGGCTCCATCCCAGGACCCTGGGATCATGACCTGAGCTGAAGGCAGAGACTTTAACCCACTGAGCCACCCAGGCGCCCTGCAGTGTTACTTTTAACTAACAGTGGTTTGCATTGTGATAAAAGAGATTGCCTTCATTTGTTAATTTAGAAGTGGTTAACTATATGTATCATAATCTCTCTTCCTCTAGATGAGTTTGACATTTTTAAGCTGATTAATCCTTATTATAGTTCTATAAAGTAGGTCAGTATTATATCATCCCAGGTATAGTAAAGAAGAACAGGAAAGGGAGTTGAGTTTCAGTTTTGCTTGGGTGCCGACAGTTTGGTTTTAGTAATCGTGGAATTTTGCTGGCTGCTTGGAAGAAAACAATAGAATTTTATTCTTAAACTCTTCCTCTTGTTTACTTTTAATCTCCCCTCATTCCTTACAAAAGAAACAAGAGGGTATAAACTGGGCTGCCAAGAAGCTTGTGTACTTGCATTTACTGGTTAAATGCCAGATATGTTCAGGGTGTTTTGATTAAAGGTATAGAGAAACAATTAATTCCCTTTTCATCTTTAAAACCATCAGGTGACTGCCAGCCAGTTCTTTTATGCTCTTTTGACTGCCAGATATCTGGGGGAAAAACACACATGATCATTCATATCTCAGGCTGATATATTTTATTTTGCCTTGCAATTTGCCTCTGGTTCTTTGTTCCTTTATTTCCTTGAATTACTTCTTATCATTCAGTAATTGATTCAGCAGATATTTACTGAGTGACTAGACTACTAGGTTCCTCATTTGTTGCCATTACTGTGAGAACACACTGCATTTTATTTAATTAATTAATTTATTACTTATTTATTTATTTAAGAACACACTGCATTTAGTGCAGATCCTACCCTTTGGGCATTTACAGGCTAGGTGGGGATGTAAACTCTTCCTGTTGTTCCTGTAAAGATTACGTGATCCTGTTCACTGTGTGTGGAGCAAATGACCAGGGTCCTAAGTGTGTCCAAATGGGAGTTGTAGTGAAGAGTCAGGTCTGAGTCAGGTCACTGACAGTGCTACATTCACATTTCTCATGGACACCATCTTTTACAACCACCCACATACGAAGTTCAAGTTTACCTTAGTTTGTGAGCTTGTGGGAGGAGGGAAATCTAGCAATCAGAGAAGGGGCAGTTTTCAGAATGGTGTCATTCTCCAGGGATTTTCCATGACGTTAGTGGGTAAGTCCAGCCTTTGCTTCTGAATTTTTGTGTTGCAATAACAATTTTGTCATTTTGATGATCTCTGGTATACCTTGGTGGTCTGTGAGCTTGATGGGTCTAGGATAGGTAGAGTGTTTTTGGGAAATTTATCAGTCTGGATGGTATATGTTTATTTAGCTTGTATTTTACAGTTCTTCAGGAGCTACTGGAATCTGAGTAAATACCCTTTCATAGCATGTAATGTTGACCTCTTTGGTAATTCTCCAGCAGATACACTCTCTCCTGTCCTTGCAGATTTTGGATTAGTTTTTCACTCATTTTAAGACATGTTTTGCAATTTCTTTACAATTATTAGATGACTCACAGCAGTTGAAATTGTTATTGTGAGTGATTTTAATTTGGAGTGTTAGCTAATTATGGGAGGCAGTCTAATGAGTAAGAGGATGGACTCTGGACCAGACTTTAATATTGTAATCCTGGCTTTGCCAGTCACTGGTTGTGTGATTCCGGGAAAGTTGCTTAATGTCTCTGAGTCCCAGTTTTCTTAGTCATAAAACATGGATAATAATATCTACATATTAAGATTTTCTCAGGATTTAATAAGTTTATCTCAGGTGTTTGGAATAGTGCCTGGCCTGAAGTTAGGACTCACGTGCTCTCAGTAGTTGTAGTAGTTTGTGGTAACATCTTTCCTTACTATGTTTTTGATCTTATTATTCTAGCATATTAAATTAATAAATTCATTACATGTATATAACTAAAAATGAGTACTTTGATTACTTTTTTTGTAATCACTATAGGATTTGATGAATGGTCTATGCATACAGGGGAGGAAGATGCTATAAACCAGGGTCATTAAGAGAAGCTACACTTATATTTGAGTTTTCAAGGATAGTCTTTATTTCAACTTTTTGGGGTCTTTTACTTTAGGTCCCAAGAAAAATACCTTGCATATATATTGGGCACTGTGTAAAAATGGGTTATCCATATATATGGTTAACATTGCCTCCGGCATCCTGGTCCAAAATTGCAAAGGGAAGTGAAGTGAATTAGGCCACTGTGGTCATTACAGTACACTAAGGCTTACTGTGTGATGCTCCTAGAGGACTAGAAGTTGTTTGGCAACAGCTAGCCAGGTGATTTAATCTTGCCACAGTTCCGGAAAATAAGGTGCAACCGATTTATGCTGAGCCCACCTGAATTCTGTGTGTGATTACTTTAGGCTTCTTGTTCACTTTGATAGAGGTAAATATTTGAGCAGGGATTCAAATGACCTGAAAGAAGGTAAGTGGTTTTCCTTTCTGCATTCTGCAGTTGCCTAAGAAGAAGTCACTTTGGAGTCTGAACCTGTCTGACCCTGGTTTTTATTTTTTTTTAAAGATTTTATTTATTTATTTGTCAGAGAGAGAGAGGGAGAGCGAGCGAGCACAGGCAGACAGAATGGCAGGCAGAGGCAGAGGGAGAAGCAGGCTCCCCGCCGAACAAGGAGCCTGATGTGGGACTCGATCCCAGGACACCGGGATCATGGCCTGAGCCGAAGCCAGCTGCTTAACCAACTGAGCCACCCAGGTGTCCCCCCTTTTTTTTTTTTTTTTTTTTAAATGGGCCTGTGGGTATGGCCAGGATGCTTTCAGCTGCAAGTAACAGAATACTAAGCTACATTTCTGCAGGAACAATGAATAAAATGTATCCTCTCTTTATAGAAAGTTCTAGGATTGGTTAAATCAGCACAAGGACACTGTCAGGCTTGCAGATGTCTGCCGTCTTTTTGTTCTGCCATTTTCAATCTGTTTTCTTTCTTCCTTGGGCTTTTCCCTTCATGGTCATTAAGTGACTGCCACAGTTCCAGGCATCACATTCTCACACAGCTGTATTCAAAGGCACATGGGAAGGGGAGTTTTCTTTTGTGTCACCTTTCAAAAATGGGGAAAACCTTGCCTAGGAACTCCCTCGCATACACTCTCCTTTGTCTCATGGGTCCGGCCTGGGGTATGGGCCTACCATAGACCAGTCACTGGTGTGCCTGAGTCAATGAAATAGGAACTATCAGTTTGGCATAGTCAAGTGTCCTCTCCTAGGACTGGGGAGGAGCCCAGCAACCCTAAAGGTTCTAGTGCAAGGAGAAAGTGGGTGATGGCTAATGGGTAAGCACACACAGCATCTTCCACAAGGCTTATTTCATATTGTGAGCAATCTAGGCTCTTTGACACCTTAAAGTGGAATCATGGCATCTTCCTTTTGCTCATATTCTCATCTGTAGTTCCTTTTATGAAATCAACAGCAACACCTTAACATTGGCCTTGAACGAAACTGATGGCTGTCATTATGAGGCAATGATTTGGTGGTGTTTAGTATATATGACGCGGAATTGAGTATTTCTTTTTTTTTTTTTTTAAAGATTTTATTTATTTATTTGACAGAGAGAGAGATCACAAGCAGGCAGAGAGGCAGGCAGAGAGAGAAGGGGGAGCAGACTCCCCGCTGAGCGGAGAGCACGATGCGGGGCTCAATCCCAGGACCCTGGGATCATGACCTGAGCCGAAGGCAGAGGCTTAACCCACTGTGCCACCCAGGTGCCCTGGAATTGTGTATTTCTTAAGAGTATCTTAGTTTTGTATTTAAGTGCTAAGCCCAGTATGGTAGGTACATAGGGTAGGAAATGTGTTAAATAAATACAGGTCTCATAGGTTTTACTATTTTGTTATGTTGCTGTGTTCTGTATGGATTCTGGGAGATTTCTGGGGTTAGGTCAGTAAAGATCAGAGTGATCTTTATTTAAAGACGATCACAGAATTTTAAGGATGGAGGATAAAAGAGTGACTTGAATGATCAATAATTCCATTTATGAGGCTTCACAGAACTAACATTGGATTTAGTATCACACAGCAGAACTCCTCTAAAAGGAGCTACAATAGACTCGGCTACTTCAGCTCAGTAAACTTTATCAGTTTAACCCATTTTTTTTTAAGATTTTTATTTATTTGTGAGAGAGAGAGAGGAAACACGCAGGGGGAGGGGCAGAGGGAGAAGCAGGCTCCCCACAGGAGCCTGATCCCATGATGTAGGACTCCATCCCTGGACCCTGGGATCATGACCTGAGCCGAAGGGAGAAGGTTATAACCAACTGAGTCACCCAGGCGCCCCCAGTTTAACCCATTTTTAGAAAGACTGCCAAGATCATGAGTGTCCTGCGAACAGTGCCTTTAGCAAGTAGTATCATCTGGGCCATGAATCAGGCATTCGTCAACCTAATTTAAAATCATGAAGTAATGCAAACACTAAAGTATACCCTTTCCCATACCTCCCAGCCCTTACCACCACACCTTACCCCAGGGGTAAGTACATTTCCAGGTGACTGTGAATATCCATTTGTTAATAGGATTGCTACAAATACTTTCCAGTGACAGGTTTTTTTTTTTTAAACCAGAATGTGTAGGTATGAGTTTATGTATATGGAAGGGGTGGATGGATGGGAGCGGAATATTGTAGTGATGCAGAGTTATGCTCCTTGCCAATTCTCTAGCTCACTGATGTGGTTTAAGATTTTTTGGGTCTGATTTAGAGGCTGCATTTATGCCCAAGTGCTTTATCAGCAAGGGTCTGCTTTGCCAATATGTTGTTTTTTGGATGCCATCATTAGCCTGTTGTATGGAAAGTTTAATTTTCTTTCTTGTGATATTTTTCTCCGTTGATACTCTATTAGCTATTGAAATCAAAACATTTGCAGTGGATTCAGACTTTCAAAGGAATATGATTTACTTCATTAAAATTCGAGAGTGAGAACTTTCCATGAGGTCTAGTCACAATAGCTTCTCAGCTGTCAACTGTTTGGGGAGTTATACATGTTGCCATAGGAAGAGAGTTATAAGGCTCTTTTTTCCCCCTTAAGGTGACTACACTAACTGACCGTGGTTCTTGTGCTGTACTTTCCATCGCCGTGACTTATTCATTCTGTAACTGGAAGCCTATACTGCCTTCTCCCCTTCTCCCATTTTGCCTGCCGTCCCAACCCCCCTTCCCTCTGGCAACCACCAGTTCTCTGTATTTATGGATCTGTTTCTGTTTTTTTTCTTTTTTTCTTGTTTATTCATTTGTTTTTTAGATTCCACATATAAATGAAATCATAGGGTATTTGTCTTTCTCTGAATTATTTCAGAGTACAATACCCTCTAGGTCCATCCATGTTGTCATAAATGGCAAGATCTCATTCTTACGGCTGAGTAATATTTTACTATATGCGTATATACCACATCTTCTTTATCCATTTATCTATCGATGGACACTTGGGGTGCTTTCATATCTTGGCTATTGTAAATAATGCTACGGGACACAAAGGGGAGCATATGGCTTTTCTAATTAGTGTTCTTGCTTTCTTTGGATAAATACCCACTAGTGAAAGGAATGAAATTTTTGTTTTTAATTTTTTTGAGGTGCCGCCGTACCATTTTCCATAGGGGCTGCATCAATTTCAGGCTTTTATTTTTTTTTAAAACCTCTTTTCAAAGTCATATTAATGAGAGCTTGCAGAGAATTCTTAACAATTTAAAGAACCTGTTTCCCACTTGGCATGGATTTGTGGTTAATGTCCTTTATCACGTGAGAAGAATTTTTCACTGATCTGTTGAATTGGCCTAGTGCTGTATGGATAGTGCTGATCATGGTTGAACAGATTGCTGAATGAGACAGCAAGTTCTCCGGTCTGCCTCTACACAGAGGCTACGGGGCGTAAAAATCAAAGTAGCAGGGGAGCGTGGGGCTCATTATGGCCTTAGACGCAAGTTCCCTGGTTTCCTTTAGGGAGTCGCGGGCTGCTTGCTAAGGCACAAGTGAACCGCTCTTTTTCTTCACCTGGAGGAAAGAATGCTGAAGTAATTATGGAATGTTTTTGTTTGTTTACTGTGGGGTGGCACATGGTAGAGGTGCCCCAAACTGGCTAGTCATTTCGTGGGGAGTTGGAAGTTCTTGTGTGGTGTCATTATGAGTGTTAGCCCATGTTTTTCCCATCTATCCGTTCTTTGTTCTTCATTGAAGATCATTTCTGAACCACAGAAGCTTTGGTGAATGTATTTAGTATTTCCACGTGGAGACATTAATGGTGAACAGTATATGAATATACATTTTCTCGCTATTTTATGCTGTCCTTTTGGTCACTGCATATAATTCAGATCAACTGGATGTCTCTCTCTTTACACTCTAGCTTGTCATAAAGCATTGGCTGCCTTCTTATATGAAAGAGGATTCATCTATAGGCTTTGTAAAACTTTCGCAAATAGCTACTTTTTATACTTCTAAACTGACATAAGGTGATTAGGAGTAGGAAGGGGTGGGCCAGGCCCTAGAGAGTAATAAGTGATATTTCTTTTCCCCCACTGTTCTGTCTCTCTATGTCTCTGTTTCTCTCTGTCTCTCTCTCTCTCTCTCTCTCTCTCACACACACACACACACACACACACACACACACACACACACGTGTGCATCAGGAGCACAGGTTGAAGGTGGGGAGAGTGCCAGTACACTTCACCTGGGATTGGGCAGGACCATTGGACCCATAGAATTTCTTTCTCTTGTCATTCTATGAGCTCAAGAAAAAACCAAACTCCTAGTCCATTTCTTCATTGCCCATCCTTTTGGTAAATCACTTTATGAATTAGCATTTACCAGCCTTGATTTAGATGTTTAGGGTCAGAAAAACACTATTTCAAATTTGTCCACAGTTTAAATGTGCCATTGACTTTGGAAGTGTTTCAGCTAAACAGAGCTGTCTAGAGACCTTCTTAGGACTGACCCTCAAGTGTCAGTGTTGGGAGTGGTGGTCTTATCAGGCTTAAGTGCATGTGGATGAAACCAACCAGTGAAAGCTCTGGGACAGGAAAGACTGGAGGGAGCCCAAGACTCAAAGGAATTCTTTTCAGTTCTAGTTTAAGTGCCTCCTCTCTGTCCCTAGCCCTGGACTGGTTTTCATCATGACCAGACCAGAGCCACAAATCTAGAAGAAGCCGTCGGTTGTGCTTCACTTCTGTTGTTCCTCTTCCCTTGTGGACTTCTTGGAATTTTGTATGTCTCAGTCTTGCGTAATTTGCATGTTTTTATTAAGGACGAGGGCACTTTGATTTTCTTTATACTTTTATGCAGAATTTATTTTTGGTCAAGATTGCGTGGTGAGTCGGGCATATGATACCGGAGCATTTCAGTGGGAAAGGATAGTTTACTAAATAAGTGGTGTTGATAGAGTTGACTGTTTATCTGCAAATAGACCTCGACCCCCTAGCTCCTTCCTTAGTCAAAAGTAACTTCTAGATGTATGAGGGACGTAAATGTAAAAAGTAAAACTATGAAAATGATAGACAAAAATTAGGAGGATGTGTTTAGAATTGGGGGTTCTAAAGTGAGACAGGTGGTCCAGAAACCATAAAGGAAATGATTGGCAGATTTGCATGAACTTAAATTCTTTTTTCTGTGATATAAGGCATTCATGAACAAAACCGAAAGGTGAATCTAGACCGGGAGTAATCATGCCACGAATTGCCAGATGAAAGTTTCATATCTCAAATATAACAGAGCATCTTCAAGTTGTTAAGAAAAAGATAAGCAACCCTGTCATAAAATGGACATTTTACAGAGAAGCATTTACAAACAGCCAATGAATAGATGCAGGTATGTTCAGGGAAATGAAGATTAAAATGAGATACCATTTTTTTTCATCCATATGACTGGCAAAAAATTTCAGAGAGTAATATCCACTGCTTACCAGTATTGGAAAACGGGCGCTATCCTGTGCCAGTTGAGAGAGTGTGGGCTGCTGCAGTCTTTTTGTAAATCAGCTCGCTGTGTTTAGTAAAATTTAAAATGGTTATACCTATTGAATAAGCAGTTCTATTTTTAAGCTTCCTTACACAAATAAAAATGCTAATCTATAGCAGAAGGAACTATTTCTAAGCATGCTTACTGCAGCAGTCTCTCAGCGGCAGAGTAATGGAAACGGCTTTCTCATACTCGAGGGAAGAGGTTGAAGAAATATAATGGACAGTCACAAGTTCAAGCTTTAGGTGCTGTCTTTATACCGTTGACCCACCCACCCACAAATTATTTCCAGCCTCATTTTCACCAAATTCCAGACTTGGTGTCCATTTAAGTCTCCACTTGGATGTGTAATTGGCATCTTAAATTTAACAGATCTCAAAGCCAAACCTGATTTTTCCTCTGAAACCTGTTCCCCACCTTACTTTCTCAGTTTTTGAAAATAGCAGTTCCAGTTGTTGGGTCAAAAACCTTGAAGCCATCCCTGAACCCACCTCCCTCACTTCACTGTCCTGTGAATTTCTCCCGCTGCCCTACCAACCCCAGCACCTCCTGTTTCCCTTCCCCACTTTACTTTTCTTCACAGTGTAGGCCTGTCTCATATACTGCTTTCTCTCTATCTTGTCTGTCTCTTATATTTGTTTAAGCTTCATGAGGATCAAGGCTGTTTTGTGTCTCCCAACACCTAGAATAGTGTCTGGTATCTGTAAGGGCAGCCTTCAGTAGTTATTTCTTGAATAAATGAGTGATTTTATTGTAGAAAGAAGCAAATTGCTAATTAAGGAATATAAAACCCCTTTTTGTACAAGTGAAATCAAGCCAAATAAGTCAGAGAAAGACAAATGCTGTATTCTTATGTGTAGATCCAAAAAAAAAAGAAAAAAAGAGAGAGAGAGAAAGGAAGAACTCAAGCTCAGAAGTAGGGAGATCAGATTAGTGGTTGCCAGAGGCAGGCATAGGGAGGGGTGGGGCGAAACAGGAGACGGTGGTCAAAAGGTGCAAACTTCCACTTACAAAATAAGTTCCGAGGCTGTGATATATAGCGTAGTGACTTCAGCAGATAACATTGTATATTTGAAAGTTGCTAAGAGAGTAAGTCTTGAAAACTCTCATAACAAGAAAAAAAATTGTAATTAAGTATGGTGATGGATGTTACCTAGACTTACTGCGGTGATCTTCTCATGGTATATACAAATATCACATCCTTATGTTGTACATACTCTGATGTTGTATGACGGTTATTCTTCAAAACAGGAAAGTTCACTGCAGCTCCCCGAAGAAAAGTCAAGTCACAACTTTACTGGAAAAAAAATGATGTCCCTTTGATTTTTCCTTCCTGTGACTCCTCTGTGGAATTTATTTCTAGATAGGCTTATACAGCTTCAGCTGTCAGGCATTTGCTTGTTAGCTTGCAGTAATCTCCATGTCTACAGGGGTGAAGCTGTGAGAAAGGAGGGTACTCCTAGAAAGACTGCCTGCACTCCTGCAGGAGATTTGCCTGATTTCCTTTGGGGGAGATGTTTATGAAATCAGCTGTAAGTACAGTTGACTCTTGAACAACATGGGTTAGGGGTACTGACCTTGTGCAGTCAAAAATCTGTGTATAACTTTTGCCTTCCCCAAAACTTAACTATTAATAGCCTACTGTTGACTGTAAGCATTACTAATAACATAAACCATCGATTAACGTGTGTGTTGTATGTTATATGTATTATTTACCGTATTCTTAGAGTAAAGTAGTCTAGAGAAAAGAGAATATTGTTAAGAAAATCATAAGGGAGAGAAAATACATGTATACTACCATACTGTATTTGTCAAAGAAAATCCACATGTGGGTGGACCCATGCACTTCAAACCTATGGTATTTAGGGGTCAACTGTATATTGTTGGTGTGGGGGACCCAAATATATTGAGTATTGTTATCCTACAGGTCTTTAGTTCCCTTACCCAAATATATATTGAGTTTCTTTTTTATCTTAAAACTCTAAGTATTCCAGAATGAGAAGTCATACGGTTACCTCTGTGCTGGATAATTATACTTGCATTGCAGTGACAGACTGCTGACTTAGGCTTGGACCCATCCTCCACCCTGAGACATCTTTGTTTTTAATAATAGCTTTATTGGGATAGAATTCACATACCATACAATTTATCCAGTTAAGATATACAATTCAGTGGTTTTTAGTATATTCACAAAGTTGTGCAACCATCACCACAATCAGCTCTAGAACATTTCATCACCTCAAAAGAGACCTCACAGCATTAGCAGTCATCTAACTTTTCTCCATGCCCCAACCACTGGCCTTGGGCAACTGCTAATCTACTTTTGGCCTTCACAGATTTGCCTATTCTGGACATTTTATATAAATGAAATCACACAGTATGTGCTCTTCTGTGACTGGCTGATTTTAATTTTAAGATTTATAGCATATATTTTAATTTCTTTTGTTGACAAATAATATTTCATTGTTTCTATTTTGTTTCTATTTGGTCTATTGATGGGATTTTAGGATGTTATTAATGATGCTGCTATGGACATTTATGTACAAGTTTTTGCGTGGATATATGTTTTCACACCTAGGAATGGAATTGTTGGGTCACAGGGTAACTAGGTTTAACTTTTTTGAGGAATTGCTGACTACTTTTCCAAAGTGATTGCACCATTTTACATTCTTGTTAGCAGAGTATGAGGGTGTGAGAGATTTTTTAAAAATTGGGTCTGTCTGTAAGAGTGCCTACCTCAGGAGTCCCTGATACATAGGAAGCAGGGAATAAGTGCTAGAAATTTCCGTACTAATGATATAGTGGGTGTTCCCCGTGCATAACAGGTTCAGAATCAATGCAGTGTTTTGTGTGGCAAAATGCATATAACGTAAAATTCACTACCTGTACACTACACTGTACGTTTTCAAGTGTACAGTGCAGTGGTATTAAATGCATTTATAAATGTTATGCTACCATTACCATCATCTGTTTCTAAAATTCTCTTTCCATCTGAGAACTGAAACAGTCTAGCTCCATGTCCCTCTTCCCTCAGGCCCCTGGCAGCCACCATTCTGAGCTCTGATTTTTGAATACTTTAAACTACTTCATTTAAGTGGAGTCATACAGTGTTTGTCTTTTTGTGATTGTCTTATTTCATTTAGCATCATTGCCTCAAGTTTTGTCCATGTTGTAGCATGTGTCAGAAGTTCCTTCCTTTTCAAGGCTGAGAGATATTCCATACTGTGATCTACTGCATTTTGTTATCCATTCCTCTGTTAGTGGACGCTTTGGTTGCTTCCATGTTTTAGGTATTGTGAATAATACTTCTAAGAACTGGGGTGTACAAATGTCTTTTTGAGACCCTGCTTTCAGATCTTTTGGGCATATACCCAGGAGTGGAATTGCTGTATCATCTGGTAATTCTATTTTTAAGCTTTCAAGGATCCCCCATCCTGTTTTCCATAGGGGCTGCGCCATTTTACATTCCCATGCACAGTGCACAGGGCTTCCAGTTTCTCCCCATGCTCGTCAACATTTGTTATTTTTGTTTTTCTGATAGTAGCCATCCTAATAGGTGTGAGGTGGTATATCATTATAATTTTGATGTGTACTTCCCTAATGAGTGGTAGTGTTGAGCATCTTTTCATGTGCTCATGGGCCATTTAAGTATCTTTGGAGAAATGTGTGTTCAAGTCGTTTCTGCTTTTTGAATTGGGTTGTTTGTCTTTTTTGTTTTTAAGTCTTAGGAGTTTTCTATATATTCTGGATATTATTCTCTCATCAGATAGGCAAGTTGAAAGATTTTCTCCCATTCTGTGGGTTGCCTTTTTATTCTGTTGAAAAGAGTCTTTTGATGCATATATATTTTTTTATTCTCATGAAGTCCAGTTCACCTTTCTGTTTTCTTTCTTTCTTTCTTTTTTTTTTTTTGCCTGTGCCTTTGGTGTCATAGCCAAGAAATCCAAATGCCAAATCCAGGGTCATGAAGCTTTTCATTGCAGTATTTCTTAACAATAGAATTGTTTGGACAATTAAAACACACACACACACACACACACACACACACACACACACACACACACACACAATATGTGGTCTTCCTAAATTTGCTAATTCAAGTGGCTAGGATGGACCCAGGTTTATGTGTTCAGAGAAAAGTCTCCCTTTTGAGTATTGACTCTGAGGAAGCTGTTCTAGGCCCTTTCAGCCTGGTTTGATTACTCATTCTTTGTCCTCATTATATGATGTACACAATTTCGTCATTGGATTTACCTCACTATAATATAATCTTTGAGTCTGTCTCCTGTTAGAGATTTTGAGTCATGATGGGTGGATGAATGGATGGCTAGGTGGGTGGATGAATAAATAACCAGGAATTTAGCACTCAGGACACATCTTGGATGTTCCCTCTTCTAAGAAGCCTCTCTGTGGTGCCTGGGTGGTTCAGTCAGTTAAGCCTCTGCCTTTGGCTCAGGGCATGATTCTGGGGTCCTGGAATCGAGTCCCCCATCAGGCTTCCTGCTCAGTAAGGAGCATTCTTCTCATTCTCGCTCCTCCTCCTCTCTTCCTGCTTACGCTCTCTCGCTCTCTCTGTCAAATAAAATCTTTAAAAGAAAAAGAAGCAGCCTCTCCTCTCTCTCCCTCATGTGCAGGCTGGATTAGATGCCTGTCTCATGGGCTGTCTTTAGCCCCCTGCATGTGGTGCTGTAACATGAGTTTGCATGCCTTGTTTGCTCTTCAGTTAGAGGGAACTTGAGTTCAGAACCGTATTTTATTTGACAGCTTCCCAATGGTGTTGGGAAAACTGGACAGTAACATGCAGAAGAATGAAACAGGACCACTTTCTTACATCATACACAAAAATAAATTCAAAATGGATGAAAGACCTAAATGTGAGACAGGACTCCATCAAAATTCCAGAGGAGAACATAGCGGCCTCTTTGACTTTGGCTGTAGCGATTCTTATCAAACACATCACTGGAGGCAAGGGAAGACAAAGCAAAAACATATTATTGGGAGTTCATCAAGGTCAAAAGTTTCTGGCAGGAGTGTCTGGTTGGCTCATATGGTTAAGTGTCTGCCTTTGGGTCAAGTCATGATCTCAGGGCCCTGCAATCAAGCCCCACGTCAGGCTCCCTGCTCAGTGGGGAGTCTGCTTCTCCATCTGCTTCTCCCTCTGCCCCTCACCCCCACCACTCATGCAGTCTCTCTCTCTCAAGTAAGTAAAATCTTAAAAAAAAAAAAGTTTCTGCACACCGAAGGAAGCAATAAAACTAAAAGACAGCCTTTGGGATGAGCAAAGATATTTGCAAATGACGTATCTGATAAGGGGTTAGTATCCAAAATCTGTAAAGAACTTAATAAACTCAACACCCCAAAACCAAATAATCCAGTTAAGAAATGAACAAAAGAGATGAATAGATATTTTTCCAAAGAAGACAACCAGATGGCTGAAAGACACATGAAAAGATGCTCAGCATCCCTTGGCATCAGGGACATACAAATCAAAACCATGAGATACCACCTCACACCAGTCAGAACGGGTAAAATTAACAACACAGAAAACAATAGATGTTGGTTAGCATGTGAAGAAAGGGGAACCCTCTTGCATTGTTGGTGGGAATACGAGCTGGTACAGCTGCTCTGGAGAACAGTATGGAGTTTCCTCAAAAAGTTAAAGAGAGAACTACCTGCGATTGCACTACTAGGTATTTGCCCAAAGGATACAAAGTACTGATTTGAAGGGATGCATGTACCCCAATGTTTATAGAAGTTGTATCAACAATAGCCAGACTATGGAGAGAGCCCAAATGTCCATTGACGGATGAATGGATAAAGAAGATGTGGTGTATATACACAATGGCGTATTATTCAGCCATCAAAAAGAATAAAATCTTGCCATTAGCAATGACCTGGGTGGAGCTAGTGTATAATGCTAAGTGAAGTAAGTCAGAGACAAATACTGTGTGACTTCACTCAATTGGATTTATGAAACAAAACAGGTTAACATTTGGGGGGGGGGGAAGAGAGGGAAACAAACTCTTTTTTTGGGGGAGGGCTTGATCAAAACAAATACATATGTATTTATAAATTTTTAGGTTTAAACAGATCATTAAGTAATTGGATAATTTTCTTTTTTTCCCCTTTTTATTTAACATATAAGCTATTATTTGTTTCAGGAGTACAGGTCTGTAATTCATTAGTCTTTTTTTTTTTAAGATTTTATTTTATTTATTTAACACAGAGAGAGATCACAAGTAGGCAGAGAGGCAGGCAGAGAGAGAGGAGGAAGCAGGCTTCCTGCGGAGCAGAGAGCCCGATGCGGGGCTCGATGCGGGGCTCGATCCCAGGATCCTGGGATCACGACCTGAGCCAAAGGCAGAGGCTTTAACCCACTGAGCCACCCAGCACCCCATCTAATGTATATAGAATCTTGTAGATGATAAAATCATGCTTTATTTTGGTGCGTGTATTACATTTTAAAATCTGCTTTCTTGAGATGTAATTTACATTCAGTAGGATTCACCAATTCTGAGTGTGTAATTTAATGAGTCTTAACAGTCATAGAGAAGAAGATGGCCACCATAATCATGATAGAGAACATTTCTTTTATCGCAAAACCTTTCTTGGGCTTCCAGTTTTTTCCCTACATCTGCTTTTTGTTGTTATAGTTTTGACTTTTCTAAGATTTTATACAAGTGAAATAATACATAATCTTTTGTGTCTGCCTTTTTAGATTAATGCCTTTGAGATTCATATATTCATATACATATATATTGCATATGTTAGTAGTTTATAGGGTTTTTATTGATGAACAGTATTCTAATTTATAGATATGTCACATTATCCATTTATCAGTTAATGGACATTTTTTTCCCTAAATTTGGGCTGTTTTGAGCAAAACTGCTAAGAATATCTGAGTACAATTTTTTGGGTAGACAATGTATTTTGGTTTTTCTTGGGTAAATTCCTAGGAGCTGGGTCATATGGTAACTCTGAGAACCTGCCAGACTTCCACAGTGACAGTACTGTTTTAAATTTGCCAGCAGTTCATCAGAGTTCTAGTTGTTCCCCATCCTCACCATCACTTGATATTGTCTATCTTTTTAATTTTAGCCATTCAAATTGGTGTGCAGTAGAATCTCATTGTGGTATTAATGTACATTTCGCTAATGACTAATGATCTTGAGCAACTTTTCACATGCTTATTTTAGCACAAGAAATAATATATCTTAATAATGTACCTTATTTTTAGCAAAGTATATATTCAAGGATGTTGCCCATCAAAAAAGAAATCAAAGTGCTTACCTTAATCTTTTTTTTAAAATAAATTTTATTTTTAAGAATCTCTACACCCAGTGTGGGGCTCAAACTCATAGTGCTGAGATCCAGAGTCATTTCCTCTTCTGATTGAGCCAGCCAGGCATTCCACTGCTTATCTTATTCTTGAGATGTGATAGTTATCTGCATATTCAGGGTATAAGACTTTTATCAAATATTTTGCAAATATCCCAGTCTGTAGTTCTCCTTTTCATTTTTTTCTGACAGTATCTTTTGAAGAGCAAAAAAAACAAAAACAAAAACAAAAAAAAAAAAACAAAAAAAACCCACCAAAACAAAAAAAACTTTGCTTTTCCAAAGAACAAAATTTTTATTTTGATGAAATTCAATTACAGTTTTTACTTTTAGGATTCATGTTTTTTATGTTGTAAGAATTTTACCTAACCCAAGATTACAGCGATTTTTCTCCTAAGTTTTCTTCATCAAATATTATAGTTTAGGTCTTATATTTACATCTATGATCTTCAATTTGACATTTTGTATGTTTGTGATATAATGGTCAAAGTTCATTTTTTGCATATGGATATCCGTTTTCAGCACCATTGTTGAAAAAAAGACTTTAGCTCCCACTGAATTACCCTGACACCTTTGGAAATTAGTTGGCCAGGTGTGTACTGGTCTATCTCTAGACATTCTATTCTGTTAATCCACTCATCTACCTTTTTTTTTTTTTAAAGATTTTATTTATTTATTTGACAGAGAGAGATCACAAGTAGACAGAGAGGCAGGCAGAGAGAGAGAGGGAAGCAGGCTCCCCGCCGAGCAGAGAGCCCGATGCGGGACTCAATCCCAGGACCCTGAGATCATGACCTGAGCCGAAGGCAGCGACTTAACCCACTGAGCCACCCAGGCGCCCCCACTCATCTACCTTTAATCAGTACTACACTATGTCGATCACTGTAGCTCTGTAGTAAATTTAGAAAGTATGTAGTGCAGATAGTCTAAATCCTCTGACTTTGTTTTTCTTTTTCAGACTATTTTGGTTATTCTCGAAATAAGCCAGTCAGAGAAAGATAAATACCATATGATTTCACTCATATGTGGGATTTTTTTCAAGATTTTATTTATTTTTTGTCAGAGAGCGCGAGAGAGCGAGCGATCAAGAGAGCAGCAGCAGGGAGAGTGGCAGGCAGAGTGAGAAGCAGCCTCCCCGCCCAGCAAGGAGCCTGTTATGGGACTAGATCCCAGGAACCTGGGATCATGAATTGAGCCGAAGGCAGATGCTCAACCAACTGAGCCACGTGGGCGTCCCTTATATGTGGAATTTAAGAAACAAAACAGATTAACATAGAGGAAGGGAAGGAAAAATAAAATAAGACAAAAACAGAGAAGAAGGCAAACTGTAAGGGACCCTTAACTCTAGGAAACAAACTGAGGGTTGCTAGCGGGGAGGTGGGTGGGTGGATGGGGAAATTGGGTGATGGACATTAAGAATGGCACATGATGGAATGATCACTGGGTGTTGTATGCAACTGATGAGTCACTGAACTGTAACTCTGAAACTGATAATACACTATATATTACTTAAATTGAATTTAAATAAAAATAAAAAAAAATATTTTGGCTATTCTAGGTCCTTGGCTTTGCATATAAATTTGAGAATCAGCATTTCAGTTTTTATTAAAAAGACTGCTGGGATTTTCATTGGGATTACTTTGAATCACTAGACCAATTTGGGGAGATTGACTTTTTTTTCTTTTTAAAAGATTTTATATATTTGAGGGAGAAAGACAGAGATAGTGAGAGATCACAAGCAGGGAGGAGAGGGAGAAGCAGGGAGCCCGACATGGGGCTTGATCCTAGAACCCTGGGATCATGATGTGAACCACCCAGTTGCCCCTGAGATTGACATTTTAACAATATCGAATCATTTGACTCATGAACATGGTACATGCCTCCATTTTCTGGTCTTTAATTTCCTTAGCAATATTTTGTACTTCGCAGTGAACAGGCTTTGTACATATTTTGTTTCTAAGTACTTCATATATTTGATTTGATTATACATGGTATTTTAAAAACAATTTAATTTTTAATTTCTTTGGTATTATATAGAAATATGGTTAATTTTCTGTAATTGATCTTGAATCACCTTGTTAAACTCTCTTAACAGTTCTGGTAGCATTTTTTTGTGGCTTCCTTATGAATTCTACATAAATGATAGTGTTGTCTACAAGTCAGTTTTCTTCCATCCATCCTTCCTTCCTTTTATTTCTTCTTTCCTATTTGTTTTCTTTCATCTTTCTTCCTTATTTTACTGAATAGAAGTGGTAAAAGTGGATATGCTTGCCTTGTTCCTGATCTTAGAGGGAAGGCATTCATTTTCATCATTACGTGTTTTGTTAGCAGCGGGTTTTTCTTGGATTCCTTTTATTAAGTTGTGAAAGATGCCTGATACACTTACTGATTTTTTTTTTTTTTAAAGTTTGAGTGTTGAATTTTGTGAAATGCTATTCTCAACCTATTGAGGTGATTATGGATTTTCATTTTTAGTCTGCTGAGTGATAAATTATATGAATTGTTTTTGTATGTTAAATTGAACTTGCAGGGGCACCTGGGTAGCTCAGGTCATGATCTCAGGATTGAGCCCTGCATGGGGCTCCCTGCTCCGTGGGGAGCCTGCTTCTCCCTCTCCCTCTGCCTGCTTGTATTCTCTCTCTTTCTGTTAAATTAAAAAAAATCTTTTAAATAAATTGAATTTGCATTCCTGGGATAATTCTCATTTGATGACTGACATATTCTTCTGATTTCTAAAAATTTGGCAAGGTTTGTGTGTCAGCATTCATGAGGATTATTGATTTTCTTTTCTTTTACTGTCTTTGGTTTTGTTCTGTTGGTAATGCCAGCCTCATACAATGAGTTGGGAAGTGTTCCCTTTAGTTTTCTGGAAGAGTTTGTGTATATTTTATATAGGCTTATTGCAGGTTATTATTTCCTCTTTAAATGAAAGCCATCTGAGCCTAGAGATTTCTTTGGGGGGCATTTTTATTTCAAATTTAAATTAAAAAAGATACAGGGGCAGTCAGATTGCCTATTTTGTCTTAGGTGAGTTTTCATAGCTTGTGTCTTTCAGGGTATTTGTCTACTTCACTTGCGTTGTCACGTTTTGGGGCATAAAATTTTTCATAATGTTCCTGTTACTCTTTTCATGTCTGTAAAACCTGTTTTTCTGATATAGATAGCTTGTGTATTCTCTCTTTGTTTCCTGATTAGACTAGGTAGAGGTTAGTCAATTTTACTGATAATTTTAAAGAAGAAGTTTTTGGATTCAATGATTTTTCTTTTTTTGTTTTCTATTTTATTGGTTTGTACTGTTAATATTTTCTTTCTTCTACTTACTTTGTGCTTAATGTACTGTTTTTTGTTTTTTCCAGTTTCTTAATGTAAGAATTTAAATCACTGGTTTGTCATTTAAATTCTTTTCTTGGGGCGCCTGGGTGTCTCAGTGGGTTAAGCCTCTGCCTTTGGCTCAGGTCATGATCTCAGGGTCCTGGGATCGAGCCCCATATCGGACTCTGTGCTCAGCAAGGAGCTTGCTTCCCCCTCTCTCTCTGCCTGCTTGTGATCTCTCTCTGTTAAAAAATCTTTAAAAAAAAATTCTTTTCTAATAAGCATTTCATGCTAAAAATTTCCTTTTAAGCTTCACTTTATTTAGTAGTATTCTACAAATTTTCACTGGATCTGTTCTTATGTAGTATTCAAAATACTTTGTAATAATTTCCCTTACGATTTCTTTTTTGACCTATGAATTATTTAGAGTATGTAGTTTAATATCCAAATACATGGATATTTTACTGACATTTTTAATTTAATGATTTCTAGTTTAATACTCTATGTCAGAGTACATATTTTGTATGATTCCAGGCCTCTTAAAATTATTTAGATTTGTATTATAGCCCCAAATATGGTCTGTTTTGGTGAATGTTCTGTATGCAGTTGGAAAGAATGTGTATTTTGCTGTTGATATGTAGAGCATTTTATAAATATCCGTTAGGTCAAGTTAGCTGATAGTGTTGTTCAGTAGTCTATATACTTACTGATTTTGTGTCTGCCTGTTCTATGCATTAGTGAGAATATAATGTTTATGTCTTTAACTATCATTGTTTATTTGCTTATTCTTTTTGCTCTCTAAGTTTTGCTACAGATATTTTGAAACTGTGTTATTAGGTATATGCACATTGAAGATTATTAGGTTCTTGATGAATTGTTCCTTTTAATGTCATGAAATGTCATTCTTTATCCCTGATAAACTATTCACTGCTTTGAAGTCTGCCTTACCTGATATGAATATAATAGCTTCAGCTTTCTTTTGATTAGTGTTAGTATGATGTATTTTTGCCCATCCATTTACTTCTCATTTTTCTGTGTCTTTGTGTTTGAAGTGGGTGTTTTTATTTTGATTTTTTTAAGATTTTATTTATTTATTTGACAGACAGAGATCACAAGCAGGCAGAGAGACAGGCAGAGAGAGAGGAGGGAGCAGGCTCCTTGCTGAGCAGAAAGCCCGATGCGGGGCTTGATCCCAGGACCCTGGGATCATGACCTGAGCCGAAGACAGAGGCTTTAACCCACTGAGCCACCCAGGTGCCCTGGAAGTGGGTGTTTTAAAGACAGCATATATTTGGGTCTTGCACATCAATACAGTCTGCCTTTGTTTGATTGGAGTTTTTACACAGATGTGTTTAAGAAAAAATGGACAGAAGACTGCCAATTTAAATATAAAGTAGGTGGATCTCAATACAGAGATGTTTCACCTGCTGTGATAAAATATTATCCAAATCTATAAAAATCAGTGGGATTAAGTATCTTTAGGAAGCCCCTCTAGGAGCATTTTATCTTGCATTATGATTATACATTTTTACATTTATTGTTTATAAGGTAGCACACAGTCTAGAATTGGAAAAATAACCTGCAAGCTTAGAAATGGTCTCCTATTGTTAAGTCCATTAAAGGGAAAGGATTTGAATTGTTGAAAAAGAAAGTGACTAGGACAGGAAAGTGGTAAGGAGTTTAAAAAACTTTAACTTTTTTTCATACTATATAAGTAGTGTATATATATTGCTCACAATTTAAATGCCTATAAAAAAGCAAATAAAAAATACTCTTTAATTCTACCACCCTGAACAAAAAACAGTTATTGGTCTGAAATATATCCTTCCAATATTTAAAACATAAATGTAATTTTTAAAAATGTAGTCATATCATATTACTTCTTTGTAACCCTTCTCTTCCATTTAATGTCTCTTGAGTATTTTCATGACGATTGTTTATACTGATTTGTATCAGCCTTTTTAATGACTGCATATTTCTATTCATAGCATATAATCCCAATTTACTTCTAATTTTTTTCTGTTAATAGTAATGCAGTGTACACTATTCCTTTAGGATACATTTGTACAAATACAAAACCTTTTATTCCCATGACTTATTCATTCTATAACTGGGAGCCTGTTATTTCCCATTCCCCTTCATCCATTTCCCATCCTTCTGCCCCTTGCCTCTGGCAACCACCAGTTTGTTTTCTCTGTTTATGGGTTTATCTCTGTTTTTTTTTTTTAATTATTATTATTTTTTTAGATTCCATATGTAAGTGAATTGTATGGTATTTGTCTTTGTCTGACTAATTTTACTTAGCATTGTGCCCTCCAGGTCCATAAGTGTTGTTGCAGATGGCAGGATGTCATTTTTGATGGCTCAGTAGTATTCCCCAGTACCTATATATCACATCTTCTTTATCCATCCATCTGTTGGTGGATACTTGGATTGCTTCCATAGTTGGCTGTTGGAAATAATGCTGTGGATGCGTGTATCTTATCAGTGTTTTTGGTTTTTTTTGGGGGGGTAAATACATAGTAGTAGAATGATTGGATCATATAGAATTTCTGTTTTTAATTTTTTGAGGAAATTATATACTGTTTACCATAATGGCTGCACCAGTTTACATTCCTACTGTGCACAAGTGTTCCTTTTTTTCCACATACTCACCAATGTTTGTTCTTTTTTCTCTTACTAATTCTAGCTATTCTGAAGATACAAGGTGATATCTGTTTTTTTTTTTTTTTTTAAGAATTTATTTATACATTTCACAGAGAGAGAGAGAAGTAGTGAGAGAGGGAACACAAGCAGGGGAAGTAGAAAAGGGAGAAGCAGTCTTCCTGGGGGCTTGATCACAGGACCCTGGGATCATGACCTGAGCCAAAGGCAGATACTTAACGACTGAGCCACCCAGGCACCCCTGTAAGGTGATATCTTATTATGGTTTTGGTTTGCATTTTCCTGATGATTAGTGACATTGAGCATTTTTCATGTGTTTGTTTGCATCTGTAGGTCTTTTCTGGAAAAATGTCTATTCAGATCCTCTGCCCATGTTAAATCAGATTATTTTTTGACATTGAGTTGTGTAAGTTCTTTATATATTTTGGATATTAACCCCTTACTGGATATATCACTTGCAAATATCTTCTTCCAGTCAGTAGATTGCTTGTTGTTTCATTGATGGTTCCCTTTGCTGTGCAAAAGCTTTTTATTTTGGTGTAGTCCCAATAGTTTATTTTTTATTTTGTTTACCTTGTCTTTAGGAGACATATTTAGAAAAATGTTACTAAAGCCAATGTCAAAGAAATTATGTTTTCTACTAGGAGTTTTATGGTTTCAGGTCTTATGTTCAGGTTTTTAATCCATTTTCAGTTTCTTTTGTGTATGGTGTAAGAAACCAGTCTGTTTTTATTCTTTGAATATTGTCCAGTTTTCCCAGCACCATTTATTGAAGAGGCCATGTTTTCCCCATTGTATATTCTTGCCTCTTTTGATTTATTTCTGGGTTCTCTGTTCTGTTCTATTGACGTATGTATCTGTTTTTTTGGGCCAGTATCATATTGTTTTAGTTACTACTACAGCTTTGTAGTACCTTGAAATTTGGGATTGTGATACCTCTAGCTTTGTTCTTCCTTCTCAAGATTCCTTTGGCTATTTGGGGTCTTCTGTGGTTCCATAAAAATTCTAGTTCTGTGAAAAATGCTGTTGGTATTTTGATAGGAATTGCATCAAAACTGTAGATTGCTTTGTGTAGTATGGACATTTTAACAGTATTCTTCCAATTCATAAACATGGAATATATTCCCAGTTGTTTGTGTCATTTTAAATTTCTTTCATCATTATTTTATAGTTTTCAGAATACAGGTCTTTTCCTTCCTTGGTTAAATTTATTCTTAGATGTTTTATTCTTTTTTGTGCAATTTTAAATGGAATTGTTTTAATTTCTCTTTTTGCTACCTCTGTTTTAGTGTATAAAAATGCAACCAATTTCTATGTATTAATTTTATATCCCACAGGTCTACTGAATTTATATATTACTTCAAGGGGAGTCTTTAGGGTTTTCTATGTATTAGTATCATTTTATCTGTAAGTAGTGATAGTTCAACTTCTTACCAATTTGGATGTCTTTTATTTCTTTTTCTTGTCTGATTGCTGTGGCTAGGACTGCTAGTACTATGTTGAATAAAAGTGACAAGAGTTGACATCCTTGTCTTGTTTCTGATCTTAGAGGAAAAGCTCTCAGTTTTTCACCATTGAGTATGTTGCTGTGGTTTTGTCTTATATGGCCTTTATTATGTTGAGGTATGTGCCCTGGAAATACAGTTTGTTGAGAGTTTTTATCATGAACAGATGTTGAATTTTGTCAAATGCATTTTCTGCATCTATTGAGATGATCATTTGATTTTTAAAAAAGATTTTATTCATTTATTTGACAGAGAGCACAAGTAGGGGGAGCAGCATGCAGAGGGAGAGGGAGAAGCAGGCTCCCCAATGAGCACCGACAGGGTGCTTCATCCTAGGACCCTGAGATCGTGACCTGAGCAAAGGCAGATACTTAACTGACAGAGCCACCCAAGTGCCCCAATGGTCATACGATTTTTATCCCTCACTTTGTTGATGTGGTATATCACACTGATTGATGTGTGCATATTGAAGCATCCTTGTATCCCTGGAATAAATCCTACTTGATTGAGATGAATGATCTTTTTAAATATGTTGTTGAATGCAGTTTGCTAATGTTTTGTTGAGGATTTTTGCATCTGTTTTTATCAGGGATATTGTCTTGTAGTTTTCTTTTGTAGTATCCCTATGGTTTTGGTATCAGGGTGATGCTGGCCCCTTAGAATGAGTTTGGGAGCTTTCCTTTCCCTTATTGTTTTTTGGATAGATTGAGAATAGGTATTAACTCTTTAAATGTTTGGTGGAATTCACCTGTGAATCCATCTTTTCTTGGACTTTGGTTTTGGGGGAGTTTTTTGATTGCCAGACAGCTTTTGTTGCGAGCAGTTAGTATATTCAGATTTTCTATTTCTTCCTGGTTTGGTTTTGGAATATTGTGTATTTCTAGGAATTCATCTGTTCTAGGTTGTCCAATTTCTTGATACATATGTTTCATAATAGTCTCATATAATGTTTTGTGTATCTGTAATGTCTCTTTGTTTTGCTGATTTTATTTAGTTGAGTCCTCTCTCTCTCTCTCTCTTTTTTATTTCTTGATGAGTTGGGCAAAAGGTATATCTTTATCTTTTTAAAGAACCACTTCTTGATTTCATTGATCTTTTCTGGGTTTTTGTTTTTGTTTTGGTCTCTATTTCCTATATTTCTGCTCTTATCTTTATTATTTTCTTCTTTCTCCTGCCCTCGGGTTTTGTTTATTCTTTTTTTCTAGTTGCTTTAGGTGTAGTGTTACATTGTTTATTTGAGATTTTTCTTGTTTCTTGAGGTAGTCCTGCATTGCTGTAAATTTCCCTCTTAGAGTTGTTTTGAGAGCATCCCAAAGATTTTGGGATTTGTATCTTCATTTTCATTGTTTCCATGTATTTTTTTTTTTTAAAGATTTATTTATTTGACAGAGAGAAATCACAAGAGAGGCAGGCAGAGAGAGAGGAAGGGAAGCAGGCTCTCCGCTGAGCAGAGAGCCCGATGTGGGACTCGATCCCAGGACCCCGAGATCATGACCTGAGCTGAAGGCAGCGGCTTAACCCACTGAGCCACCCAGGCGCCCCCAGTTTCCATGTATTTTTTAAATTCTTCTTTAACAGCGGCGAGCCTGCTTCCCTCTCTCTCTCTCTGCCTGCCTCTCTGTCTACTTGTGATCTCTCTCTGTCAAATAAATAAATAAAATCTTTAAAAAAAAATTCTTCTTTAACCTATCTGCATTTATTATTTTTTTAAAGTAACAGTTTAATTGTATATGAATATAGAGAGACCAAACTTGGTTAATGGTGATGGTTTTCATTACTTTATTTTCTCTGCAGCTAATGATAGTATCAGAGGAGTTGTTGTAATGAACAAATAGTGTGTTAGTAGACCTTCAGCTTCATTAAGTAGCCACTTTTTAAAAAGTAAATTCTATACCCAGTGTGGGGCTCAAACTTACAGTCCCATAATTGAGATTTGTATGCTTTACCAACCAAGCCAGCCAGGAATGTGCCACCCCCCCCCAACTCCTCCTCATTTTTAAAAAATACTTTTGTTGTTGTTCCACTTGGATGCTTTTGATTTCTCTGTCTTCCAGGTCACTGCTCTCTTCTCCATCTGCTCATCTGTTGATTCCCTTTAGTGTGCTTTTCATTACAGTTATTGTATTCTCTTTGTATTGTATTGTATTCTCTATTCTACAGCTCTTATTGGTTCTTTTTAATATTTTTTATCTCTTTGTTGAAGTTCTCAGTGAGTTCTTACATTTTCCTCTCCAGTCCAGTGAGCATCTTTATGACCATTACTTTAAACTCTTTATCAGGCATGTTGCTTATCTCCATTTTGTTCTTTGTCTAAGGTTTTTGTCTTGTTCTTTCATTTGGAGCATATTCCTGTGTCTCCTCATTTTGCTTGACTTTTGTGTTTGTATGGGTTAGGCAGAACAGCTACTTCTGAACCTGAAGGAATAGCCTTGTGTATGGTCAGCCCTGTGTAGACTGTGTGTGCCTGGTGACTTTGCTTGTCCGCTGAAACTGTTGGTGGCTTAGATTTGCAGTCCAAGGGCACTCTGTGCTGGGGCTGCCCTAGTGGGATGGTCAGAGCTGAATTGGGTGTGGTTGTGTTGTCCTGTGTCTCTCTGTATAGAAGTTGCCCTGGCAGGACTTGCTAAAGCTGAAGTGGGTGTAAGCTGGGGGGTTCTGGGGTACCCAGAATAGGGGGCATAGGGGGCTCCCTGGTGGGGCAACTGGAGCCAAGGTTGATGTGGGCCAGGATGACCCAGGGCACTCTACACAGGGGACATCCTGGTGGGGTGACTGGAGACAAGGTGGAGTATGGGCTGTGGGCTTCTGAGTCATTCCATGCAGAGGGTGCCCTGGTAGGGCAGCTGGAACAGAGGCAGGGATGACCTGGCATTCTGGGGTGTTCCATGTGATGGGTGAGGGGTGGCCAGAGCCAAAGCTAACCAAAGCCAGGATGTTGGAGCAGTGTGCATCAGGGGAACCTTAGTCATCTGAGGCCAAACTGGTGCAGGCCTGGGGTGTCCTAAGGTACTTTGTGCCTGTGTTCCCTTGGTGCACTGGTTGGAGCTATAGTGAGCACTGATCAGGTGTCATGGTGTTGTATGCTGGGGTCACCTTAGTGGGATGGCTGGGGCTCGCAGAGGCATTAGGCTACTCCATTAGGCCTGGACCTTGTTCTCATCCATGCTTTTAAGGTGGAAGAGGAACGTAAACCACGGGCTGTCCCATCCCTCAGACCTGGAGAGAGAGTTCCAGTAGTTCTCCCACCATTTGGTGCAGTTCTAGAGCTGGATCTTTTATGTCCTAGTTGGTCTTTTAAACCGAGGCTTTTTTCCTGTGCCCAACGGTAGACAAATCTGCCCACGGTCCCTCTATTTGGGGACTATCCGTCCCCACTGCAGTTCACAGTGTTGGGGTGGTGGTTCCCTTTGTTACTGTTTCCTCTCTTTCTTGCTGTTCTCTGTGTGGTCTTCTTTTCTGATGTGCTGAAGCTGTTGAGTCAGCCCTTGGTTCTTCTTCAGGAGGAATTGCTCTATAAATAGGTGTGGCTTTGGTGTGTTCTGTGGAGGAAGTGAGTTCCTGGTCTTCCTACCTGGCCATCTTGAACCAGAGCCATGCCCCTCTATTAAAATCCTTTTAAAGCATCAGATTATGCCATGATTGACAGTTCTGAGTTCCTGAAAATAACTGAGTCACTGCAGCTGATCTTATTCTGACTAGTGGTAGTGCCAGTGACTCACGAACACAGTCTTCTCCCCTTCCATTGCTTGCGACAGGCCTCCATATGTTCCAAGTGCCTAAGTGTATCTGGTTTATTGCATCTGAAAGCATACATGGTAATTTGAAATTTATGACTTTGAGAAGAAAATATTCTCAGAAGCATTCTTTGTCGTGTGTAAGTGGCTTCATCATCATCGTCGTCATTGTTGTAGTTATTGTTTTGGTGGAGAGGGTTGTATATGAACGCTAAAGCCCAAGATAAAGTCACCTGTCTCTGAACTGAGAAATACTACTCTGAAATCTATTATACCTGATCTTTTTTTCTCATTCTTCAGTTGCAAAGATTTGGTTTAATGGTTGTTTGAACTTGGATAGTCATACATAGGATTAAGCACATAAGCATTTGATATTCCTGGATAATTTAAATGGAGTATCAGCTGCTCAGAGATGCTGCCTGTCTCCAGGAATCCAGCACTTCACTGTAGAGGAAGGTTAAATATGATTTTAGTTGGAGGATTTGCGGGAGAGCTGTGCCTTTGGGTTTTTTTGTTTGTTTTAATTTAGCCAAGTTCTGGACTTTTCCTGGTTAACTAAAATATTAAACAAACAAAAACAAAACAAAAAGGCCCACATGTACGGAAAAAAAAAATGTTATTTTAAAATTCTGGCTCTGGGTTTCCAGTTTTAGGAAGGATGGGGTAAGCACACTCTTTTCTCTCTCTCCTGCTGAAGGCAACTGTGAAACCTGGACAGAAGGCATGGAGTAGCTATTTGAGGGCTCTGAAGAGCAAATGAGGGTGGGTGGATTGGGAAAGAAGGGCCAGAATTCAAAGTACCACTGGATTGCCATGTAGTTTCCCATTTCCCCTCTCCGGTCCTCCTGCCATTTGGCCCAGAGGCAGGCACAGCTGTGGAAGTTCAGTATATGGGCTAGAGAGCAGCAAAGTAGCCCCAGGAAACTTGAACACATTGGGCTGATTTCACAGATTTCAGGGAAGGAGGACTTTGGGAAAGCAACTGCGTATAGTCATCTGTGAACTGCTGGGCTCATCCCTGTGTGGATCTTATCCTACTTAGCATATAAATGACTCTAAGACCCGAACTAACACGCAGACCACCACTCACATTCAAGACTGGCCTCTTTGTGGTGCATGCAGGGCACAAATGTGAATGGCAGTGCAGAAGCTTTGAAAACTACAACACAGCTGTCAATATTCTCCAGAAGATTTAAATAAGAGCTAGAGTCTTCTAATACTCAAAATGTTTATGGTACTGTCCCAAATCACACAGCATATGAAAACCCAGGAAAGGGGCACCTGAGTGGCTCAGTTGATTAAGCATCTGCCGTCAGCTCAGGTCATGATCTCAGGGTTCTGGGATTGAGCCCCATGACGGACTCCTGAGCCCCATGATGGACTCCCTGCTCAGCAGGAGACTGCTTCTCCCTCTGCCTTTGCCTCTCCCCCCAATTCCTGTGCTGGCATGTAGGTAAAAAATCCAAATATATCAGTGATTTTATTAAATATAGTCTAAACAAAACAATCAAAATACAGATCTTATATTAGATTTTTAAAAAGTACCTAATCGTATGCTATATATAAGAACTTGACTTCAAAAATAATAATCTAGGAAGCTTA
The DNA here is from genome assembly GCF_922984935.1 of Meles meles. Taxonomy (NCBI): domain Eukaryota; kingdom Metazoa; phylum Chordata; class Mammalia; order Carnivora; family Mustelidae; genus Meles; species Meles meles. The sequence goes on along the minus strand of NC_060067.1, from coordinate 120,360,170 downwards.
AAATACTCCTGGGCATTTATTTCAGAGAAATGAAAACTTATTCTCACACAGTAACCTGTACAGAAATGTTTATTGCCTCTCTGTAATTGCTAACTGCACTTTGTGGTACATCCATAATACAGTGGAGTATTACTCCGTAATAAAAAGGAACACACTATGAGATACGTGCCACAGCCTGGATGAGTCTTCCAGGTATTACACTGAGTGAAAGAATCCAGTCTTGAAAGGTTAGAAACTATAGGATTCCATTATGTGGCAGTATTGAAAATATAAAACTATAGCACTAGAAAACAGATTCGTGGTTGCCAGGAGTTAGGGATGAGGAGAGTGTGTGACCAAGGGACTTTTTTTTGAGTGATAGAACTGTTCCATATCTTCTTTGTGACATATGTCTAAAATCATAGATTTGTACATAGTAAAAGATCAGTTTTACTGTACAATGAATAAAAAAATTTGTTTTTGAAAAACTAACTCTGGTCTGAGTGTCTCGGCTCAGAAACAGGACATAATTCCTGTTGTGGAGAGATCTCTTTTATTGGGGGTGGGTAGGAAATCACTTTAAAGTGTGAGCTGTATTACAGAGTTGAGAATTTCACTGAGCATAGCCCAGACTCCCCCTCTCCCAAATGTTTAGATGAGAATAATTATGAAAGTAGTTGGAATATGGCTTAGGACAAGACAGAGAGGCAAACAATGGAGAGAGAGCCTAGTCATGTTATGGGAAGACAGGGGACTCCAGGAGGAGAATCTAGGAAATTCTTTTTTTGGAATCTGCAGGAGAATTTGGATTATATTTTATTTTGAGTGGTTTGCTGAGCTAGTGTTTATTTCTCTCATCCCAGAGCTTCAGTGAAAGTCAGCTGCCCCCTTCAGAATGGGTTGGTAGTGCTGGGGGACACTGCCAGGGGATAGCAAAGGTAGCAGAGATAGGCAGGGTGTGCACTAGGGCGAGTTCAGTGGGAAACAGGAACGGGGGTTGGGTGAATGTGAGGACTCAGAATCCACAGGATGGCAGGGCAAAGCACAAAATTTCTCACAGGATGGCCCTGCTTTTGTTTTCTACTCTTAAAAGTGCAATCTTAAACAGTTTGGGGAAACTCAGAAAAGAGACATTTGAGTAATGAGAGTTTAATCCCTTTTGCCATACCAACTGCTGACATTTAATTTATTGTTGTTTTATTAGTTAAAAATTTAGGAGCAAATATTGAGCACTAATTTTGTATATTCTCTTTGCTTTCCGTCCAAACTGCAAACTACTGACTATATTTCTCATCTGAACAGTGAAGAGAAAGAGTCCATTTCCCATTTTCCCTATCTAGGCTAATCACTTCACTGTTAACTTTTACCAGTTTCGTAACTGCCTCATCTTTTTCCGTGACAGAATGTAATACAGCCTGGTGGGTTCAATGGGTTCTGAAGTCAGAAGGACCTGGGATCTAGTTCTAGCTCCCCCACTCATTAGTTGTGAATCTTGGCCAAATTACCTATGTCTTCTGAGATGGGGCTTATTACAACCCTGCCTCACAGGGTTGTTGCAGGATTAAGAAAGTGTTGGGACCATGCATCTACCCTCTAAGCTCGTACCATCCTTCAATGCCCAATTCACTGTGAACCCGAAAATACATTAAAAATTTGGGCGCCTGGGTGGCTCAGTGGTTTAGGCCACTGCCTTCGGCTCAGGTCATGATCTCAGGGTCCTGGGATCGAGTCCCGCATCGGGCTCTCTGCTCGGCAGGGAGCCTGCTTCCCTCTCACTCTCTCTGCTTGCCTCTCTGCCTACTTGTGATCTCTCTCTGTCAAATAAATAAATAAAATCTTTAAAAAAAAAATTTGGTGGGCTCAGAAGTCAAATAGAAATAATCATAATAATGTAAGTCCACCTGAACTGCTGATTTGCTCTAAGCAGCACCCCGCATTTGCTCCTGTCTGCCCGATTATCTTGGCGTGTTCCGAGTTGAGAACATTGCTAAAGACTGTTAAAGACCTGAAAGGGTTGCTATGAGAGGATCAGAGAGAAAATATACTTTTATCCTCAAAAAATGCCAAATATTTCTTCAGTGTGTTTAATTATTTTAATGTGTGGGTTGAGATTCTGTCATGATCTGCAAAATATAGCATAGAGTCTTGACAGAATTAACGAGAGAGACTGCGTGTGAAAATGTGCACTATAGTCTGAGCGTGCCCCCCCACTGGAGCAGGAGGGTGTTCAGGGAGAGTCGTGGATGAAGCATTCATTCCCACATTGGCCTGACCTAGGGAGTGGTTTCTACAAGAGGGATTATGATTTCACTGTAACAGATCCCCAGTCTGAATCTGATGAGCTTAATTTTCTGGCTAGAAGAAGTAAAACAAGTTGCACTTGGTGCAGTCACTGGTTTGATTCTTCACGCATCTTTTCCTGACGGAATGTTGCCTTTGGGGCCGCAGATTTTGTTGTGGCAGCAGCGGCTTGATGTCTGTTTGGATGGCTAATATGGGATGGGGCGGGAATTGGTTTGTCTTAGGTTTGGCCAGATCGGGAGTAAATGGTACTTGGAATCTAGACATGCCCTTTTTGAGGCTGTTCAGCTGTCGTAAACAAGATTGAGAGGGATGGTATTGGCAGGTTTTGAGGCAAGAAAATAGTGGCAGATCAGGTAGAGTGTCCTGCCAGACAGTGGAGAAACTTACTAGTGTCACGTTAGGCTGAATGTTAACATCCAGGCACGAAAGGCTAATAGCTGGCATAGGAAGTCAGGTATCGGGGGCCAGGCCTCAGTTATGGCTGACGTGTCAGGCCAGGTACCCAGGCCCAGGAGGCTGTAAAAGCTGCCCAAATTCTGGAACTGTGGTACAAGGTGGATATTTGATCAGAGAAGCGGAGTCTGAATCACCCGAGGTACTTTGGTAGGAGTTTCTTACCTTATTCCAAAATAAAGACAGGACTGTTCCTAGTGTGGGAGGCAAAGCTGAGTTGGGTTGTAGGGCCCAGTAGTGAGTAGAGCTTAAAGAAGTAGGGCAATTGGAACTATAGGAGTTAGAGCATCTTTAGGAGATTTTTCTGACATGAGCATATTTTCAGTTGCTTAATTAAAAAAAAAAAATTTGTTTCCAAGTAATAAATTTATACCAGCTATCTTTAGGTCAAACAGAAGCTCACTGCCTCCCCTGCAGTCTCAGTAGCAGAGACCATTTCTGTCAACAATTTTAGCTCTTTCTTTTAATATTTACCTTTTCTAAATGACATGCTTATAATGCTGTTTATTGATTTTTTTTTTTTTTTTCAGTATTGGACGTAGTGTAGAGCTGGGGAAGTTTAGCATTCCTTTATATTCTCCGCCTACCCTTCCCTCTTCCTCACCCCTACTCATCCTTTCCCCAATAATTGATTACTTAAATCAATCGACAATTAAATTTTTGATTATGCAAATTATATTTATTTGGTTATTTTGGTTCTGTGTTCAATGATTGCTTTTATTTCCTATAAAACATCTTAGTGTTTTCTGGAGTTAATTATCTTTTTTTTTTCTTTTGCGTTGTAACCTCTGTATTTTCCGACAGAATTGTAAAAGTCATAACAATATAAAACTCATCGGATTGTATTTCACTTTTCACCTTGGAGACATTCCTTCAACTTTGCCTCATGGGCTTGCTACATAATAGCTGTTTTTTGGAAATGTTCTTCACCTCTTCTTATGTAAGATTTCTGTTTCTTGGATCCTGAATCTTCCTTTGTTTAGGAGGCATTATTTTATGGTAACGTTCTGAGCAAGGCAGCTTTGGAGGTAAAATATTTTAAGAGCTTTACATGCCTGAAAATTATTCCTTTTTCCCTCTCTCCTCACATTTGATTCATGGTTAGTTAGGTATAGAATTCTCGGTGGGAAGTCATTTTTCTTCAGAATTGTAAAGGCATTGCTCCATTGTCTTCTGGTTCTCAGTATTGCTTCCGAGAAATCTAATGCCATCCTGATCCCTGTTCTGTTGTGTATAAACTGTTTTCCTTTCTAGAAGCTTTTAAAAGTCTTTTTTGGTGTTCTAGAATTTCAAGATGAAGTCCTCTGAAGTAGGTCTTTCATCAGCCATTATTCTGAGTCCTTCATAGGTCCTATCAATGTGAAATTTAAGTCCTAATGAGAACTTTTCTTATGTTTCTTCTTTGAAATGTTTTACCTTGTGTTTTCCCCGTGTTCTTTATGGAGTTCCTATCTTTCCATTATGGGACCTTTTGACATAAACCCCTCATTTCTTTTTTTTTACCCTCTCTGTTTTGCTCTTTGCCTTTTTGTTCTATTTCTTGGAAAATTTCTTCTTTTTTTTTTTTAGTTTAAATTTTAGTTAACATACAGTGCAATATTGGTTTCTGGAGGAGAAGTAGTGATTCATCACTTACATACAACACCCAGGGCTCATCACAACAAGTGCCCTCTTTAATATCCATTCCCCACCCACCTCCCTCCATCAACCCTCAGTTCTCTGCATTAAGTCTCTTACTTGTTTTCCCTTCTCCTTTTCTCCCCCTTCCCATATCTTCATCTGTTTTCTTTCTTAAATTCTACATATGAGTGAGATTACATGGTATTTGTCTTTCTCTGACTGACTGACTTCATTTAGGATTATACACTCTAGTTTTATCCATATCATTGCAAATGGCAAGATTTCATTTTTTTGAAGGCTGAGTAATACTCCATTGTATGTGTATACCACTTATTCTTTATCCATTCATCAGTTGATGGCCATCTCTCCAAAGTTTGGGTATTGTTCATAATGCTGCTGTAAACATCAGGGTGCATGTAACCCTTCGAATCTATATTTTTGTATCTTTTGGGTAAATACCTAGTAGTGCAATTGCTAGATAATAGGGTAGCTCTCTTTCTAACTTTTTGAGGAAACTCCATACTGTTTTCCAGAGTTCGCTGCACCAGTTTCCATTCCCACCAACAGTGTAATAGGGTTCCCCTTTCTCAGCATTTTCACCAACACCTGTTCTTTCCTGTGTTGTTAATTTTAGCCATTCTGACATGTGGGAGGTGGTATCTCATCATGGTTTTGATTTGTATTTCCCTGATGATGAGTGATGTTGAGCATCTTTTCATGTGTCTCTTAGCCTTCTGGTTGTCTTCTTTGGAAAAATATCTATTCACGTCTTCTGTCCATTTCTTAACTGGATTATTTGGTTTTTGGGTGTTGAGTTTGATAAGTCCTTTATAGATTTTGGATACTAACCCCTTATCAGCTATGCCCTTTACAAATATCTTCTCCCATTCTATAGATTGCCTTTTAGTTTTGTTGATTGTTTCCTTCATTGTGGAGACTTTAAAAAAAAAAAAAGATATTATTTATTTATTTGTCAGAGAGAGAGAGATTACAAATAGGCAGAGAGGCAGGCAGAGAGAGAGGGGGAAGCAGGCTCCCTCCCTAGCAGAGAGCCTGATATGGGGCTCCATCTCAGGACCCTGAGCCAAAGGCAGAGGCTTAAACCACTGAGCCACCCAGGTGCCCTGTGCAGACGGTTTTTATTTTGATGAAGTCCCAATAGTTCATTTTTGCTTTTATTTCCCTTGCTGTTAGAGACATGTCTAATAAGAAGTTGCTCTGGCCAAAGTCAAAGTGGTTGCTGCCTGTGCTCTCCTCTAAGATTTTGATGGTTTCCAGTCTCACATTTAGGTCTTTCTTCCATTTTGAATTTATTTTTGTGTGTGGTGTAAGGAAATGGTCCAGTTTCATTCTTTTGCATGTTGCTGTCCAGTTTTCCGAAGACCATTTATTGAAGAGACTGTCTTTTTCTGTTGGATATGCTTTCCTGTTTTGTTGAAGATTAGTTGACCATATAGTTGTGGGAATTTCTTCAATTCTTATTTCCCATTCTGCTTTTGAAGGGTTTTTGTCTTTAATTTGTGCTACCATATTTTCATTTCCTAAGACGATTTTGTTCCTCAAATGTTTGAATGGTACTTAACTTCTATTTCTTTAACAACTTAAATTTTTTTTCTGCTCCCAGCATGGTCCTTATCTTTTGAGTTCATTTTCTGTTTTTCTTCCTCTTTTTCTTTCATGTTAACATTTTCCTCATATGTAATTATCCTTGCCAAAGCTTTATGTTAAAGAGTGTGGTTCTAAAACGTGAGTGGAGCTGTGTGAGGGCAAAGCTTGTTAACTCAAAGGAAGCTGGACATTTCCTTGGAGGACCCACAGATGTCAGTATCTGTGGATCTGCTCTTTTGGGCCTTTTATCTTAAAGAAATCCTCCGTTTTCTCTGCTTGGTATGTATGAGGCGGTGTTCTGGAATGTCGGAGAGAAAGGTATTTTCTGGATTAAGGAGGGAGGGCTCTGGGAAACGAGTCTTATTGCTCCCAGGCAGAATTTCACTCAGTCCCACTACTTTAAGTAATATGCCTCATTCCCACTCACCTCCGGGCCTCTCTGGTTCATTATCTCCAAATAGTAAACCTTCAGGCTTCTCCCTGGGGAGAAGCACCAGTCCCATGGCAGAACATCTGAGATGTATGTGCTGCTCCAGGCATATATGCTACCCAGTGGAGCAGGGATCTGAACCGATAACTTGTAGAAATGTATGAAATTTATCATCTCTATAAATACTCAGATTTAGTGGTTCTTTTTGAAAAACAAAACTGCCCAGAAGGATAATTCTGTGTAAGAAATCTTGTATGATTCCTGTTTCTAGGCTCTACATCTTCCTCCTTGGTTTGGTCTCTTTCAGAGCAAATTGGAGCTTTGGCAGATCAGCACATTGTCCATGTGGCATGTGGCGAGTCTCACAGTCTGGCCCTCAGTGACCGGGGCCAGCTGTTTTCTTGGGGCGCAGGGAGTGACGGTCAACTAGGACTCATGACAACTGAGGACTCGGTGGCAGTGCCCAGGTAAGAAGGTCACAGACGGGAATCTGAGTTTTCATAAGTCAGTTTTATAAATACTCTTTCCTGCTGTTGCTTTGTGAGACTCTGCTTTGGTTCTGCTTTCTTTCTTTAATTGCTGTTTTTTTGTTGTTACTGTTTTTTTGGTGCCACTCCTGTGCCTTATACTTTATAGCATTTGTCACAAAAACTGTAATTATTTATAGAAGTGTCTGTCTCCAGTTAAAAAAATGTGAGTTGTTCAGGAATTGTACTTTATTTATTCCAGTAACCTAGTTGTTAGCATAGTGTTTGGAATTCAATAAATGTTTGAATAAAAAAATCATCTTTTCCCCTGCTGCACTTACTAACCTTTAACTTAAAATTATAGACCTAAATCAATCACTCAATGAAGGACTCTAAACTCAAATCAAAAGGTTGACCCGTTAAATAAATAAAAAGATTTTAAAAAAAGGTTGACCCGTTTTTTAATATTAGCCATCATGAGCATTATGAACAGCTAAAATACCAAACGTACAAATTTTTTTTTTACACAAAAGTACTAATACAGTGGGGTTTTTTTTTTTTTTTTAAGATTTTATTTATTTATTTGACAGAGACCACAAGTAGGCAGAAAGGCAGGCAGAGAGAGAGAGGGGGAAGCAGGTTCCCTGCTTAGCAGGGAGCCCGATGCCGGGCTCCATCCCAGGACCCTGGGTCCATGACCTGAGCTGAAGGCAGAGGCTTAACCCACTGAGCCACCCAGGCACCCCTAATACAGTGGTTTTAAGACTTTTAAATATTTACTTTATTACCAGATCTTAGATGATTTAATAAAGTATCCAACGGATGCTTCACCACTAAGTAAATATTCAAAATACTCAAGTTACTTCCAGATGCTCTCCTTAGGGGGTAGAGTCTCAGTTTGTGGAGGGTTCTTGGTGATCAGAGGCCACTCATTTATTTCCATCACTTTATTCCTGTTCTTTTATCTGACAAACATAGAGCACACCCCCACTGTCATACTTGCACATTCTCTGTAACTGTTTATATAATGACTATTTGTCATACAAAGCTGGGAACTTTTGATGATGAGACCTGGATTATACATTTTTGCATCACCATTGTTAAGGGTGTCCAGCACATTTATTGTTTGTTACAAGACTGTTAAATAAGTGACCTCTCCACCCCTGCCCAGTTATTGTCCCCTTTAAAGGACAAAATACTCTTCTTCCTCTTCCTTTTTTGCCCTTCTTAGATTTTTGTCACTTTAATCAAAAGCTGTTTTAGGGAAAAGAGGAACATGGAGGTAAGCGTGATTTGATTCATTTCCTGACTTAGAACAGGTAGTAACTTGGATTCATTTTTCCAAAAATTAGTTGAATTTTAGGGAAGAGAGAGAGAGTGGCAATAAGAAAAAAAAAGGGCACTATATATATTTTAATGAAATTATGTGAATAATAAGGAAAAGATTTATAATGTAAATGACAAAAATATTTCACTTGTTGAAGACCAGAGATTTAAAGATTTTTAATGGCATTTCATTTCTAAAAATGAAGTAACCTGTGTTATAGTAGCAGTTTAATTTTCAATAGCCATTTCTAAATTATGAATGACTTCTGAGGCTTTGGTCTGTGTATCATTTTATGTTATAACTTAATTGAAATAAATTTCTTAGTTCATACTCTAGTCTTGTAGAAAGTAACATGGCTTTGAAGTCAAACTGCCCTCACACTCTAATACCGGTACTGTTATTAATTAGGTGAGTGACCTTGGGCAAATTCTTTAACTTATCTAAGCCTTGATTTCTTCAGTTGAAAGTGGAGTGTTGTTGTATCGTGTACCTTACGAAGTTCCTGGGAGGAGAGAATGAGATGCATAGGTAAAACACATCCCATGCTTGCATACTTTACATATCCCTCCTCTCTACCTCAAGGCTACAATTTCCCTATTGTTTCTTGTTCTTTTGACCTGCTTCCTTTCTGTAACCAATTATGAAGTTTGTGACAAGGCTAGCAGTCAACCCATAAAGGGAGAATTGTGGGGAATTTGAGTGAAAACTGGCCAGGAGAAAAAGGGCTGTTACTGCATGAAATTTCTGAAACATTGGTCCCCGAGGCAGGAGTGCATTTTCCAGTTTTAAAAAGGAGTTGGGTTCTACAGACTATGGATACCTGTATAACTTGGGTAAATGTCCAGGGAATTATTCTGAGAGGCAAAAAAGCCAATCCCAAAAGGTCACCTACTATATGATTTTATTTATATAACATTTTTGAAATGACAGAATTTAAGAAATGGTGGGTGAATTAGTGGTTGTTGGAGGCTAGGGGTAGGGGAGGGGAGTAGTGGTTATAAGAGTTTAGCAGGAGGAATCGTTACGGTGTTCAGCTGCTCAGTACTTGACTGTGGTGGTGGATACATGAACCTACACAGGTGGTAAAATTAATACACAGAATTGAGTATGAATAAAACTGGAGAAGTGTGGATGAGATTTGTAGATTGTATTAATGTTAGTGTCCTGGTTATGATCTTATTATTCTAGTCTCAGAAAATGTCACCACTGGGGAAAACTGGGCAAAGTGTACAAGGGCTCCTTCTATCATTTCTTTTTTTTTTTTTTTTTAAAGATTTTATTTATTTATTTGACAGAGAGAGAAATCACAAGTAGGCAGAGAGGCAGGCAGAGAGAGAGGAGTAAGCAGGCTCCCTGCAGGGCAGACAGCCCGATGCGGGGCTTGATCCCAGGACCCTGAGATCATGACCTGAGCCGAAGGCAGTGGCTTAATCCACTGAGCCACCAGGCGCCCCTCCTATCATTTCTTACAACTGCATGTGAATCAATAAAAAATAGTTGGGTTCTATTAGATACTAAATTTGTATGTGAGTTCTGTTTCATAAGCTTTCTGTATGTGAGAAAAGAAAACAGTAACAAAAGTAATACCTGTTTGTCATTCGAAATAATCTGCTCCCCCACTGGCCTCTGTCTTCTAAGATGGCCCTCTCCTGAGAGGACGGCCATCTGACTCCTCTGTTCCACGCATAGACTTAAACAAGAGGATCGTGGCAACTTGCAGGCTGTTAAATTAGAGAGCAGGAAATATTCCCAGCTGCCCAAATCTGTGGGCCAGCACTGAGCACCATTACGTGGACTTGTTTCGTTCGTTTTTTTTACCACAACCCTATGAAATAAGTGCTGTTCTTGTCTGTGTCTTTCACATGAGCAAGCAGAGCAGGATTTGAAAAGGACTCTACAATCTCCCTCTTACCATCCTAGGGAATTTGGGTTTGGTTCTTATTTTTTAAAAATTGTGATAAAAAAATTGTGGTAAAATACACATCACATGGGATTTTACATCTTACCCATTTTTTTTTTTATAAAAAGATTTTATTTATTCACTTGACAGAGATCACAAGTAGGCAGAGAGGCAGGCAATCAGAGAGAGAGGAAGGGAAGCAGGCTCCCCGCCGAGCAGAGAGCCCGATGTGGGGCTCGATCCCAGGACCCTGGGATCATGACCCGAGCTGAAGGCAGAGGCTTTAACCCACTGAGCCACCCAGGCGCCCCAGCATCTTACCCATTTTTAAATGCATAGTTCAGTAGTGTTAAGTCTATTTATGTAGTTGTGTAAACAATCCCCAGAAATTGCAAAAAAATTTTTGCAAATCTTACAAAAATTAGTCCATACCCCTTAAATAACAGCTCCCCATTTATCCTCTCCCAGCCACTGGCAAGCAACATCAAACTTGATTTGTATGAATCTGACTACTCTGGGTATCTTTCATAAGTGCATTCATAAAGTATTTGCCTTTTTTTTTTTTTAAAGATTTTGTTTATTTATTTGACAGACAGAGATCACAAGTAGGCAGAGAGGCAGGCAGAGAGAGAGGAGGAAGCAGACTCCCTGCTGAGCAGAGAGCCCGATGCTGGGCTTGATCCCAGGACCCCGAGATCATGACTGAGCCGAAGGCAGAGGCTTTAACCCACTGAGCCACCCAGGCACCCAGTATTTGCCTTTTTGTTACTGGGTTTTATCACCTAGCATAATGTTCTTAAGTTTAACCCATATTGCAACATATGCAGAATTTCCATTCTTTTGAGGGTTGATTTAACATTCCCTTGTATGAATACAGCACATTTTGTTTTTCCATTCATCTGTTGATGGACACTTTAGTTGCTTCTACTTTTTGGGCACTGTAAATAATGCTATTCTGAACAAGAGTGTACAGATATCTCTTTGGGACCCTGCTTTCAGTTCTTTTAGATGTATCCATGGAAGTGGGATTGCTGGATCATTGCATTGCCCTCATTTTGAAAGCCACATAGACAGCAGCCACATTCCTAGGGATCTCTCTTCTATAGCTTATTCCACTTTTCACTCGACTGGAGATGACCAGGTTGGAATTAACAAGAGTGTGGTAATGGGATTAAGTGCAGATGCATTTTTTGGTCTTGTTTTGTTTTTTTTGTAACTGCCTAAGAGGTAGGAAGTTAGTGAAAGATCTAATAGAATTAGATCATGTAAGATTATGCATTTAATTTTAAAAAGTCTTTTAGAAAAGGTGTTATTTATTACCACTGTTGGGAATATTTCTCATCACTGTTTGGGAATGCCTTCTTAAGAAGAAAGCCTTTTCTGTTTTAGGTTAATACAGAAGCTGAACCAGCAGACAATATTACAAGTTTCCTGTGGCAACTGGCATTGCTTGGCTCTTGCAGCTGGTAATATAACATTGAAATACATGCTAATGTTATGTTAATGTGGGAACCATTTCTCTTTGCATTTGTGTGTGATGTTATCTAACTGACCCCTTTAACACACTGGTCCTGTTGGACAGTGGTGTTTCTCAGACAGCCTTTGTGCAGCTCATACCTTTTTTGGGGTGTGGACAGTGAAGGAGGTGGTCATCATTGCTCTCTCAGGGAAGGATGAGAAGGAGGCAGGACTGAACCTCAGTGTTCTTGAACATATGGAAGATTGGTTTTTCTTAGCTATAGTCACTCTCAAGCTCCCAAATAAGTGAAAAGGAGGGAGGGAATTAGGGGAAACTAAGTTTGCAAATAATACTGTATTCCATGTTAGAATAAATTTGAAGGGAAATCTGTACCAACATGCCATGCTTGATGCTCTGTGAGATAGTCCAGCTCAAAGCCTGGACGTCCTGAGTCCTGGGGTTCATGATCTTGGTGTGGTTAGAATTAGTTCAGTTCCCTTAGTGGATCTAAGCCTGGTAACTGGCCTAGTCACAACTAAATTGGCTTACACATTTAATTTTTTTCTTTTCTTTATATAAATGTTAATAGCCTTTGAAGGGCAGTAAGACTCAATTTATCTCTCTGTTGTAATGACAAATGGGAGTTTTGGTTTGGCAGTCCTTTTTTTTTTTTTTTTAAAGATTTTATTTATTTTATTTGACAGAGAGAGATCACAAGTAGGCAGAGAGGCAGGCAGAGAGAGAGGAGGAAGCAGGCGCCGTGCTGAGCAGAGAGCCCAACGTGGGGCTCGATCCCAGAACCCCGAGATCATGACCTGAGTTGAAGGTAGAGGCTTTAACCCTGAGCCACCCAGGCGCCTCAGGTTTTGGCACTCTTCAGAGCATGAAGTGTCTCTGTCCCTTGCTCTTAGGAGGGTTTGGTAGGTTGAAGGGGAGCAGCTAACAAATGATTCTCCTGCGCAACTAGATTGTTCTTACGAGGTTATTTTTGTGAAAGGAACTTGTATCATGTCTGGTAATACCAGTCACCCTGTCTTTATTTCAGATGGTCAGTTCTTCACATGGGGAAAGAACAGCCATGGGCAGCTGGGCCTGGGGAAGGAGTTCCCCTCCCAAGCCAGCCCGCAGAGGGTGAGGTCCCTGGAGGGCATCCCCCTGGCTCAGGTGGCTGCAGGAGGAGCTCACAGCTTTGCCCTGTCTCTCTCAGGAGCAGTTTTTGGCTGGGGGATGAACAATGCAGGGCAGCTAGGGCTCAGTGATGAAGAAGGTAAGTAAAGTCTTCGTATGTATCTCTTTAGTTCAAAAACACTTTCATCTGTTTAACACACGCTTCTTGAGAATCTGCTGTGCGCTGGCCCCATGTTAGGTTCTAAGGGTGCAGCAGTGAACAAAACAGATGATACGCTCGACTTCATGGAGACCGCACGCAGGTGGGTGGAAGTATAGTATGTCAGATGTGTTTGAGAGGACGGTGTCCTGTTTTATATATGGTTTCCAGAGAGGGCCTTTTTGATAAGACGTTTGAGCAGAGCCTGAAGGAGGTCAGGAGGGAAAAAGGGGACATGTAGCCATCTGGCCAAAGAACGTCTCGGTCACAGGGAGCAGGGTGTGTGGAGTCTGTATTGTGAGAAAACAGGTGGTGTATTCAAGAGGGGAATGAGCGAGGGGAAGTGCAGCAGAGCTGCTCAGAGAGGCAGTATAGGCACGATGATGTAAGGCCATGGAAGGCAAAGGAGAAAGTTCCTTTCTTGGCTTCCGTCACTGAAAGGGGAAGACTGTGAGTGTTTTGAGGAGAAGACAGATCCAGTATAACGTTGGCTAGCGTAGGCTCCAGAGAAGCTGGAAGACCAGTTTGGAGGCAGTGGGAATGAAGTCGGTTAGGAATATACTGTGAAGGTGGGGCCCGTTGGTTTTGCTCATCGTTGGGTGTGGTTGGGTGTGGTTGAAGGAAAGAGAGGAAAAGTGGGAGGATGAAATTGCCATTTATGGACTGAGGGAAACTGTGTGTGTGTGTGTGTGTGTGTGTGTGTGTGTGTGTGTGTTGGGGGCTGGCGAGTGGACAGCGTTGGGGAGTGTGGGGAAACCATGTGTTAGGTTTTAGATGTGTTCAGAATGAGGTGTCCGTTAGATACTCAAGTGGATGTGCAGGCAGGAAGCTGAGTATGTGTCACGGATCCAGGAGAACCCAAAAGTCATGCTAAGATAGTTGTGTATGTTTCATCTCAAAACAAAGGGAAGTGACGTTCTGATTTTTCTCTTATTGTAGATCGAGAGTCTCCTTGCCATGTGAAACTCTTACGAACACAGAAAGTTGTCTATATTAGTTGTGGAGAAGAACACACAGCAGTCCTCACAAAGGTAAGGGACTCAGAATATTTTGGTTTGTTCTGTGATACTTTGGTGCTGGGTATGGCACAGATGAGGATTGTTACTCGATTAGTTTTGATAGTATCTTTTAGAGTAGTGATGGTGTTTAAAAACAGTTCAGTATAAGTAACCTTAAAGTATAGTATATAGCAACATTCTGTGTTCCTCTAAAACCATTTAAATATGTGAAAAATACAGACCAATGTACTTCATGTCTTAAAATTATCAACCTCTTTTTTCTTAAATTATCACATGCAGAGAGAATGAAAATGTATTTTTATGTTGAACAAATAGTGTTAAAGATTCACTTTAATAAAATGCCTTAACATTTGTTCAAGCACAGCTGTTAAAGAGTAGTTAACTGTGGAGAGTGCTGTGAAGTGTGTAAACCCAGCGATTCACAGACCTGTACCCCTGGGGCTAAAAATATATGTTTATAAAAAAATTAAAATATTAAAAAAAGGGTAGCTAACTTACCAATGGGTTGTGGAGCATTTAATTTCTTATATATGAATGATTGTGCAAAATCATCTCATTTCACCTGTTTCCCCTCATTTTGTTTTGCTTCCTCACACATCATCGTGCTTTGGAAATTTACAGATGGCACATGGTCCCTTGAGCAGTGCTGTCTTTGGTCCATAAAGATGTAGTTCTTAATTTCTTTTTTTAAATTACTTTTCTACTTAATGAACATTGCAAAGAAGGCATTTTGGTGAAGGAGCAAGTGAGTGTCGTGTTCTTGTACACACTGTTGTGATGTGAATCTTGTGTACAGAGGCTTTCTGATGTCTGTACTCAAACTCAGAGATACAATGTAGTCATGTCATGTTTTTCCCTTGTTAGAGTGGAGGTGTGTTTACCTTTGGCGCTGGTTCCTGTGGACAACTTGGACATGATTCCATGAATGATGAGGTTAATCCAAGAAGAGTTCTGGAGCTGATGGGCAGTGAAGTAACGCAGATTGCTTGTGGCAGGTGAGTGCCCTGAAGAGCTTCCTAGTGTCTGTTAAGACCTTGAAATGAATCTTGTCTTTGTAATGACAGAGCATGGGGTTAGACCTAATCACTAACATTTTTTTTTAAAGATTTTATTTATCTAAGAGAAAGAGAGAGAGCAGGGGGAGGGGCAGAAGGAGAAGCAGACTCTCCGCTGAGCCTGAAGCCTGGAGCCCGGATATACGGCTCAATCCCGGGACCCCTGGTATCATGACCGAAGCTGAAGGCCAAGGCTTAACTGACCAAGCCGCTCAGGCACCCCTCTAACCACCAGCATTTTAAGAGATCTTGGCTGCGTACACATCTACAGTGAAAGTTTGGAGAAAGTCCGATCTGAGTAGAGTATGGCGCAGATAGGTTTTAGATGAGTGGAGCAGGATGGGGACATGAGACTTATTTTGGGATAAAGACTAGCAGGGAGGAAGATATGAAGAAAGGAAAGTGAGAGAGCGTCAAAGAACTTCTTGGAAATTTTGCCTGGTCTACCCTGCTTCTTCCCTGTCATCTCAAAGGCCTGATGCAGCTGGTCATTCAGCCTTTTCCAAGTCCTGCCATCTTGCTCATTGCTTTAGAGTCTCAGAGCTAATGGAGAGCCAGCCACTGCAAAAACAGTCAGAAGTCAATGTGGGGTGGCATTTCTAGGGGGTACCCAGAGGCAGTGCTGTGCTCGTGTGTGGGGGCTAAAAGTCAGTCTCAGTGCATATCACTAGCAGTAGAAACAATGCTGAAAAGTGAATTTATTTTTCCCCAGACAACACACCCTAGCCTTTGTGCCTTCTTCTGGACTCATCTATGCATTTGGTTGTGGAGCAAGAGGTCAATTAGGAACAGGGCACACTTGTAACGTTAAGTGCCCATCCCCTGTGAAAGGGTACTGGGCCGCTCATAGTGGCCAGCTTTCAGCCAGAGCCGGTAAGAACGATTTTCATTGGAATGTAATGGTATTTTAAATGATAACAAAGTATTGTTTATAGAGCACGTATCTATATTCTACCTTGGAGTCTTTTGGAGGAAAAGAGTATGAGAGATTTTCTTTTCTTTTTTTTTTTTTTTTTAAACAATCAACAGTTATTTGAGTAGTTACTATGCATGAGGGTCTATAATTGAGATCCTAGAGATCTCAATTGAGAGTAAGCAAAAAAAAATATTATTTTGGCTCTAGGGACCTTGGTAGTGGTGTATAAATTTTATTTGTTATTATTGCTGTTAATAAAAGTTAATGTTTATGTAACTAAGCTCTATTACTTACTTATGCTAAGGACTGAAAACAACCTTAAGAATTAGTAGTTAATATTTCATGTTGTAGATGGGGAAATTGAGTCTTAAGGAGGTTAAATAACTTGTCCAACATCACAGAGATTCTGGGGGCAGGAATTAAAACTGGGTCTGCCTCACTCTAGAGCCTGTGCTCAATGCTTGTGCTATTAGTTTCCTTTTGCTTTTGCTATTCTGGTCATAACATGACATGATTTCTTTTTATGCCATTGTTTTCTTCTCTTAAAAAATAGTTAAATAGCACAGTGTCCATTTCATTGGAAATCAAAATGAGGCAGTCATTCATATGAATGACTTGAAATATTGAATCCAGCGGCTGACAAGAAGCTGGAGAGTCATTAAAAAGAAGTGTGATTTAATAATAACTTGATTTTGAAGACTATAAAGTGACTTATGGCTTGATTAGGACTTTTTTTCAAGCAATAACTACCATAAGTTTCCTACTAGGTTATAAGAAACTTAAGTGCAGGGGACTGAGTCTTCTTTGTAAAACTTGTATACAGCACAAGGCCTGGCACAGACTTCTCAGTCAAGAAAGATTTATGGAGTGAATATATGAGCATATAAAAATGCAGTGGAACTCAAAATACAAAATAAATAAGATTTGGTTTTGGTGATGTTCCCCAAAGTGAAAGAATGGCTAGGTGTCCTCTGCCATTTGAGAATTTCTTTTACACCAAGGCTTTGTTGACATGCTGGGAATGCATGTATTTAAGAAAAAAAAAAGCAATTTCATAAACTCGGGTGTTGTATAGGTTAATTTGAAATCACAACTTTTTGAGGTTTGATTAGAACCTAACTTGTGTGATCATAAGTTTGTGTTTGTATGTCTGCCAGAACGATTTTATAACATAAGTAGGTAAATTTCAATTCATCATGTAAATGCTCTGGTTTTAGGACCCTTCATGAGAGTGTGGGAGCACAGAGGAGGGCATCTAGGAGTATTCTGGTTAGAGGAAGTTTGAGCTGTGTCTTAAAGCCTGATTTGGAGTTAGCCAGGTAGAGGACTGTGAGGGAGCAGGCAGTGGTGAGTAGCACAGAAGCACCAAGGCAGCCGTGCTGAAGGAGGCACCATGGTGGAAAGGACAGTGTGCACCGAGGGTGGTGGAAGGAAAAGATGTAGAGACGGGATAGTGCGGTATATTGGGAATGAAAGCAATGTTGGCGGTGTTGGAGGGTCACTGTGGAGACATCGTGATGGGAAATAAAGCAGGGAGTAGGAAACAGAGGTCCTTGGAGGACAAGCGTCGTCCTGGAGGGGCTGGAGAACAGCACACTCAGATGGTGTTCTTAGACGTGTTACTGTTGATATCAGTGACTTTTATTTATTCATTTTTTAAGATTTTATTTATTTATTTGACAGAGACAGCGAGAGAGGAAACACAAGCAGGGAGAGTGGGAGAGGGAGAAGCAGGCTTCCGGCCGAGAGGGAGCCCCATGCAGAGCTGGATCCCAGGATTCTGGGATCATGACCTGAGCTGAAGGCAGAGGCTTAACGACTGAGCCGCCCAGGCGCCTCTAGTGACCGTTTTAAACTGCACATCAGTGGCCGGAAAGATTAGAATGAAAAATGGAAACAACATCAGGATTAGCTTGCTGTTGGGGAGGAGGTAGGGGTAGAGTTGGAGGGGAGAGTACCTTTTTGTACATTTATTTTTAAGTGAAGTAGAAACAGTTTTGGGCACAGAGCCAGGAGAGAAGGTTTCTTCCTTGACATAAATAAAATGGATAGGAAAGCAGTCTGAAGCATATTTTGGAGTATTAGGAAAGGGGATCAAGGAAGAAGCTTAATTACTGAAAAATATGCTCTTGAAAAAATTTTTTTGACAGATCGCTTTAAATACCATATTGTTAAACAGATCTTCTCTGGAGGAGACCAAACTTTTGTACTTTGCTCCAAATATGAGGTAAAGAATTCTTTCAACTATTATTTTGGGGGTGGAATAATGGTGAACCAGTATTTATTTCAATAAATAATTACATGAAAGCAATATTACTCTTTGTTTCTACCGATTTTATCTTATTAAGGTAAGCCAACTGATTTTGAAGATGTTCTCTCCATTTTGCTTCCTTGAAGTGCCAGTAATTTTCCTGGTATTTTAATCATAGACTTCTGATTTATAATTTAAAATCATTTGTTTATGTCTACATTTGTTCCAAAAGATATTTAAGGAGGCCTAGAGAATTTATACTTACTTTGGCATTATTTGCCTTTCCCTTTCTTCCCTATTAGGTAGCAACAAATGCTGGGTACTTGAGAACTTAGTGGGTTTGTTTGATGTGAATGAATATATGCTAAATATAAAAGAGATGATGCAATATTCAGATATCCTTTATTATTTATCATCTGCTCATAACACCACACTAAAATTTCACATTGTGTCCTGTGTCACTCTAGTGGGTAAGTCAGGAAGAATGATGTTCCAGTATCTTTCAGCATTGTAGGTAGAGGAGAATATGGTCCAGGTAATAATCTGTGACAGAGCTGTAATCCCTTCCCTCCTCCTGGACAAGGGAAGTCATTCTGAAACCTGGGACATGGTTCTGTTTTCAGCCCTTCACTCCCTAGCTTTTGGGTACCCTCCCCTCCCCTCCCCCACCAGATTTAATTCAACCAGCTTGTAGGGAGGACCTACTATATATCGTGCATGGATCCTTACCCTCTCATGGAACAGCAGGGAAGAGCTGTTTGTGATGATAGAGGAGTCAGAATTGGTTGGGAAGAAAATAGGAACTGTGGAGACCGGCGGCCCTTTGAGTCCTGGAAATTCTCCCCATCCGTCTGATACTTTGCCATCTTTAAATACACAATGTTCTTGCCTTCTAGTCAGTGTAAGTCCGTGATTTGGTAGAAGAGGTTGTGCTGGAGCCTGAGGCTGCAGGTTGGACAGTGGAAACTGACAACTAGATATTTTCCAGGTCAGGAGCCTGGAGAAGGTTCTGTTTAGTGCTGCCATCTGGGGTGATTTGGAACTGCTGCTTTAGACCTATTTTAGGCCCAGCTTCAGTGCTTCACAGAGAAATCTTGAGGAAAAAAGAGATTGTTTTGTGTTTCTTCAAAATGCCAGTGAAATGAAATAGGAAAAGCACTGAATCTCTGTAGGATAGTAACTTTTTGTTGATAAGTAGAGTTTGAAGCATTCATTTCCCTAAGAAATTGACTTGAATAATATTATCCAATTTTAATTTTCCTATGAAAGCCAATGTAAAACTCAGTTTTATACGTTTATAAATATGGCATCTGATCTAAGGGGTTGTATTTAAAATGTATTGCAGTTAGCACCATTGGGACTGGAAAACAAAACATTGATGAAAAGGACATAAAATAATGTCATATTAGAGAAATAGGACAGTGAAAGATTAAACAACTAGTAAGAGTGGTCTGCATTAAAAATGTAAGATAACAAAAAAGAAACTAAAAGACTATTCCTTAGGAAGGTGTCATTCTTTCTCTTTAAAAGTGGAGGCTGTACATGTTTACTTAGACACCGTGAAGCAGACAGTTTAGACACAGAGACTGAGCAAATCACGTGTTTACTGTGTTACCGTAACACCTGAAGAATCACTTAACGACCTAAGAGAAAGTGTCTGTATTGTGACAGCCTCCATTTTTATAAATGCAACTCCTTTGGCTAATGCCAGGTCTCAGGTAGAGGAGGGGAAGGGGGAGTTGCGTAGGGATACTGCTTTGCTACGTTGGATTCCACGTCTTGGCAATTTAGTGAGTGCAGAGCATAGTCCCTCCTTTTCCTTTCATGTTGTTAGCTGGATAGGCTTGAAGAGGGAATGTGCTTAGGATGTTAGGTGTGCTTGTGTGTGCATGTTTATTCTCATATGCCTGCGAACCAGCCTAGGTGACATAATTTTCTTTTCCCAATGGTTATTCTCAACCTTGGTTGCCCATTGAAATCACCTAGGGGATTTTAAAAAAACACTGATGTCTCTTGAGACTCTGATTTAGTTGGTCTAGAGTATGACTTAGCCATCAAGATTTTGAAAGCTCTGGTGATCCAAAGTTGGGAAACACCCTAGATCAAATTTTTTTTTGGCCTGTATATAATTAGAAGGCACAGAAAATTGATAACCTTTTCTTGGATCTTTAAGTGATTCTGAGATTATACTTCATCAAGTCACCTGTAGTTTATTGGACGTATGATGAAGAATGAGAAAATAGTTCCATATTTCTATTTTATAGTAAGTATGTGTTAGAGTCTGTTCAGCTTCCCTGTGATTGGGGAGAGTAATTAAAAAGTAGGCAACAGTAGTTTTAAGACCAGGGTGAAGGGGCAGTCTTGCTTGTCTGTTTTCAAGTGTCCACTTTATCTTGTGATTTTCCTCTGTGTCATTCAAGATGACTTTTGTTCTCTTATAGCTGTCTGTGGCCATTTTAGTAAAGGGATGATCAAGACCCAGATGATGAAAAACGTCGGCAAACGTTTCCAATTTGTTACTTGTTACGTGTGCTCTTTCTTTCCCCTTATTATGATATCTTTTTTTTTTAAGATTTTATTTATTTATTTGACAGACAGAGATCACAAGTAGGCAGAGAAGCAGGCAGACAGAGAGAGAGAGGAGGAAGCAGGCTCCCCGCGAAGCAGAGAGCCCGATGCAGAACTCGATCCCAGGACCCTGAGATCATGACCTGAGCTGAAGGCAAAGGCTTAACCACTGAGCCACCCAGGCACCCCCCCCCCCCCCTTATTATGATATCTTAACTCAACTATGGGGACGTAACCAAGAAAATTTACTTTGGAAGTTGTCTTTTTTTTTTTAATTTTTTAACTTTTTATTAAGATATAAGGTATTATTAGCCCCAGGGGTACAGGTGTGTGAATCGTCAGTTTACACACTTCACGCCATAGCACATACTCTCCCCAATGTCCATAACCCAACCATGGAAGTTGTCTTTTTATGTGTTGGTACAAAGAAGAAAAAAAACAATCATCTTATGAATTGATGGGTGAATGATTTAATATAATTGTTTCTCATTTCTCTAGTGACAGTTATGGGGGTATAAAGCACTTTCAACTTTTTCTTAGTTCTATATCAGAGACAGGATTTGGGAAATATCAGTTGAATAAGATACACTTTAGAAAATAAAAATGCTTTTTTTAATTTTATTTTTTTAGATCTCTCTGAATAAAGGATGTAGAATGCTGTGCAGCACTGGGAATTTTTAAGGCCATTATTGACATGTCCTTTCTGCTAGCTTTCTTATAAATGTGTAACTATATACCTGGAACAAGAAATTGAGAGGCATTAAGTTTTCATAGATTACACTGTACATTATAACTGAACTTTTTAATGATATATTTTGTCAGAGTTGGGTGAATAGTTATGGCAAATGATTACTACCTTAAAAACCTTGAGGTTACAGTGATTCAAAGCAGAGGGGAAAGAAGTGTGGAAAAGCCATATTGGGCTTGTTTCTGTGGTGAATAATCTCTGAGACTGAGATTTATGTTGAGAAGGTTTTTCGGGGTGGTGTGGTCTAGAAGGGCATCTATTTGGGGATGAAGGAGGTGGAGTTGGGCAGAGGGAGAGACTGCAGGTTAGTGTAACGGAGGCCTCAGCCAGTCTCCTTGGGAGCTGTGAGGTCAAGTCGGCTGTTCCCCAGTCCTGAGTAGATGGAAGGGGGCTAGGCCTTTGTACTACACCTCTCCCTGCCACCGGATGTTGAAGGGGTGAACCATTAGCCCCGGAAATTCAGAAATTTGAAATGCAGAGAGCAGCCCAGCAGGGAACTGTCTGGAGCTGACACCTGCAGTGGCTGGGGGAGTGAAGAGGGGTATATGGGCAGTGCACCCCAGCTCCTGTGAAACCCAAAATGGAGAATATGTCAGCAGAAAGAGAAAAGATCCATCCTACATAATTTCTCTTTTCTACTGTTTTATTTAATCCTCTAGAATTCTTCCCCTGCCGTTGACTTCAGGACGATGAACCAAGCACATTACACCAGTTTAATAAATGATGAAACCATAGCAGTTTGGAGACAAAAACTCTCAGAACACAATAATGCAAATACAATCAAGTATGTGGCTGCTTGTTTTCATTTTATTTTTTCCAGGGTATATTGGAATGTTCTAGGTTAGTAATTTCCCTTACTTCCGTATTGAGGCTGTAAATATACATGGAATTTTTTATTTTAGGGAATCCTTTTTTTTTTTTTTTTTTTTGCCACATATTTCTTGAGGATTTAGTGTCCTTAGGCCCAGATAACATAATAGATTGTTCCCCCATTCTCTCAGAGTGTGTCCCTTAAACTTACCTTGTTCAGATCTTAAAAATCTTGACGGATGAAGGTGAGTTGGCCTTTCTGCTAAAAACAGAGCTCAGTGTTATAGTTCTTTACCCCCAAGAGTTTCTCCATCTGCATAATCCAAAGCATCCCAAAAGTAAGACAGCTGTTATCTTACCTAATCTTGAATAATATGTAGCATTTTCACACTGAAAATGATTAGCTGAGATGGCACTTTAATGTCAGGTTGAGAAAATAAAGTAAAAAGGATTGAAGCCTTTGATCAAGTTTATTTTATTTTATTATTATTTTTTAAAGATTTTTATTTATTTATTTATTTATTTGACAGAAAGAGAGATCACAAGTAGGCAGAGAAGCAGGTGGAGGGAGGGGGGAGCAGGCTCCCTGCTGAGCAGAGAGCCCAATGTGGGGCTCAATCCCAGGACCCCGGGATCATGACCAGAGCTGAAGGCAGAGGCTTAACCCATTGAACCACCCAGGTGCCCCTGATCAAGTTTATTTTAAAGGAGAATTTTGTCCTACACATTTTTATGCATTTTCATTGACTTTCCTTAGCATTTTCATTTTTCTGCAGAATCTAATAAATGAATGAATCACACTCTGTGTACTCAGTGGTATACACTGAAATAGGTCTAATACATCTTGCTTTGTGACATAGAGTATAGTAGGGCAAATGACCAGGTCCCTAAACTTTGGGGTGTACCAAAGGATCATTGGGAATGCCCTCCAGCAGCTCATGTCCTCAGAGTTTCTCTAACCCTAAGTGGCTCTGATGGGGAATTCAGTGTGGGAGGATGTAGGGGTAAGGGAAGGGGACAAGACTCATCCTGGTAGGGGCAGGTGGCTTCCCCTTTGCTGGGACCTTGACAGTTTACTCATTCTAAGTTTTCTTATTTATAAAATGAGGGGATGGAGGAAGTGATCTCTAGAGAACTTTCTTGACCCAGATTCTCTCATTACCAGCAATTACTGCAACCCCCTCCTTAACCATGTTTTTGTTGTATTTCTTCCCTTTTCCATATACTAACTGAGAGGGTCCAGGACTCTTCACACACAGTTTTTTTCTGGGCCCTCAGAAACTAGCTATTTTCCCAGAACCTCTGTTATATAGGTAATAGGGATAAACACTCATTTTCACTTATTTCAATTTCTTTCTCAGATAGGAAACACAATAGAAGGAAATGGTTGTTCATTTATTATTTTGCAAAGACAGTTTCTGTGTTTGGGAGATAACAGCTCAGCTTTTCTTTTGTGATTATATGTTTGGAGATGAGCTGGGGAATTTCTTAGATGGTTGATGGTGGAAGGATGTTCAAGATGGTTATCAGTGCAAGAGTCGTTCTTTCAGTGCTTCGGTACTTTTGATTTTAACACGACTTATGGAAAATTTAAGTACTTGTCCACTTTGAGACACAATGTTTCTCCACAGCAAGTGTACATTTTGCAGGGATTCATCTGGGTAAGAAAGCTGCTGCTAATGAAATCCTGGACTAGATGACTAACCTGTTGTTGAGGCTTGAATAACTATTTCTTTGTGATTACTAAAGGCTTGTCCACCTTTTTCTTTCTGAGCAGTGGCGTTGTTCAGATCTTATCTTCTGCAGCCTGTTGGAATGGAAGTTTTCTTGAAAAAAAGTAAGTGATTTAGAATCTTACAAAAAATACCCACATGTGATGCAAATACTCAGCAAAGGCTGTTAAAGATTTCTGTTCTCTTTGATGGTGATTGGCCTTAATTCAGTGGATAGGCTGATGATTTGTGCAAAAATTGGAATGCCTAATAATGATGAATGAGAGGATGTCAGGAGGTGCAATGCTGTTCATGCCTGGTTGGCAAAAATTAGCAAAGAGCAAGACTATCTCAGAGAGAGTCGATGTAATCAACAGCAGGATTTCTTAGGGCATTCTAAAGTGTTACCCCTAACATGTGTACCATATTTGTTTTTAAATCCTTAATTCTTCAAGTAGTCTCAGTTTCATTGGATTGCTTTCCCAAAGGTTTTACTCTTCTCAAAAAGAGCAAGCTTAGGGGGATGTTCCAAGGAAGCTCTAGGAGCTCCTTGGACTTAGGTCTAGCTTAGCTTACCAGGTTGTGACATTTGGGCTGAATTTCCAGGTAGTAAATGGCATTTTCTTGCTTGGCCTTATCCCTTCTGCAAATATACCCCTTGGGAACCTCATGCAGCAGAGTTCTTTGAACTCTGGTGATCCCAAATCCTGATCATCTCTAGTCCTTTTTTGCCAGATGAATGAAATCCCAAGAAGATTTAGAATTCAGTTCTGTGTGTGAATCCCACTCCATCCCCCACCAAAAATTTATGTCCCAACCTGGGTTGCCAGAGGTCAATTCAGAAACTCTCTTCAGTTACAGCTAGAGATTGCCAGGTCATGTACTTATATCATTAGGGCGGCTGAAATGAGTTCTTCCAGTTTATTTCAGACTTAATATTTAGCCTTTTCCTCCAGGGAAAAGTATCCTGGATTGTGCTGGTGTTGGTCTTTTAGGACAGGGGTTTTCAACCGAGGGGACATCTAGCAATGTCTGGTGACATTTTTTGGTTGTTCCAATGGTGGGAGGTAATACTACTGGCATCTAGTGGGTAAAAACCAAGGCTGTTGCAAAGCACCTCACAATCCTATCCATCCAACAAGGAATTATTTGGCCCCAAAAGTCAATAGCACCAAGGCTGAGAAACCTTGTTCTAGAAGGTTAGGTTTTTACGAAGGTTTGAAACAGCCCTTGGCCAGATTTGTCAGGCTATTCATCTTTAGTTTCATAAATTCCATAGAGATGTGGCTAAAATCTTTTTTTTTTTTTTTTTTAAACTGACAACTGTGCTATTTCAGGAGTCCTGCTTCTGTAGTTTATGCAGAATGCCTCACAGGAAACCAATTAAAGTGAAGACCACTTTTACAAAGCATAAATACATTTAGATAAAATAGATAAAATATTTTGTCTTTTCTTAACAGCATGGCAGAAAATACCTCAAAGCATATGGAAGGTTACATAAAGGACACCAGAATTCATTTCTGTGTTTCGGGTAGATTTATTTTTAGAGTAAAAATAACAAAAGACCCAACAAACAAAGCCCAAGCATCTCTTTATTTGACCATTTAAGTTTCAGTACATATAATTATGATTTTTTTTAATGTTAGAAATGCTACTTATGTTTTTATAAATTACAGCATTGCTGTCAGATGGTGTTAAAACTGTTTGAATGTGTCCATTACTCATAAACAGTAGCCTCTTTTGCAAATGCAGAATTCTTTTGTAAATTAGTAGATGTGGTAATGTTCAAGAGTAGGAATTTAAGAGATATTCTCTAAAAGTCTCTAAAAGGCCAAGATTTTATTTAAGGTTAGAAAAAAATGATTAGTTACTAGGAAGTTAAAAAAAATAGTAGTGGTGAAATTAGTCCTTGGGTGTATGTAATTGTATCCCCTGTGTAAACTCAGAGACACTAACTTTGTATTTGTTGTAGATCTGATTTTTAAAAAAAATTACTGAGAAAAGCTTTAAAGGAGGTTTGTTCTGCCTGCAATTTGTTGATGAGTGGGCCGGTTTGCACACGGGGTGTGTTTTGCCCCTTGGCACAGCATCTACCTCTAGGGCAGTGTACCACAATTACAGAAAAAGGCAGAAATTCAAGAGTAAATCAGGGAAATAACACTCTGCTTATAAATTTCAAGATAGCCTCAAATGGAAATGATGATCCTTACTTGTACTTTGAATGGAAAGAAAAAAAACTTGAAAATTTTAAGATCTTCTTGACAAGGGGTTCCAGAGCTTGATTCTGTTGGGCTTTCTTGAAATGTAGTATTTTTTTTTTTTTTTTTTTAAGATTCTATTTATTTGACAGAGATAGACACAGCAAGAGAGGGAACAGGAGCAGGGGGAGTGGGAGAGGGAGAAGCAAGCCTCCTGCTGAGCAGGGAGCCCGATGTGGGGCTCGATGCGGGGCTCGATGCGGGGCTCGATCCCAGGACCCTGGGATCATGACCTGAGCGGAAGGCAGATGTTTAACGACTGAGCCACCCAGGCGCCCCTGAAATGTAGTATTTTTACGCAGCTTGTCTGCTAGGTCAACTTTAAATCCAGTCAGTAGGGACAGACTATTTTGTTTCCCATTTCTAATTCCTATCAGAGTGTTTGCTTTGTTTTTCTTTTATTACACACTTTTAAAATTTTTGTTTAGAATTGATGAACATTTTAAAACAAGTCCCAAAATCCCTGGGATTGACCTGAACTCAACGAGAGTGTTATTTGAAAAATTAATGAGCTCTCAACACTCCATGATTCTAGAACAGGTAAGTTCCTTACATTTACAGAGTGTATTTTTTTAAAAAATGCATTTTTGCATTGCAGTGATTCAGCTTTCTTTTTTAAAATTATTTTTACTATCATATAATGTATTATTAGCCCCAGGGGTACAGGCCTGTGAATCATCAGGCTTACACATCTCACAGCACTCACCATAGCACATACCCTCCCCAGTGTCCATAACCCAACCCCCCTCTCCCTACCTGCCTTCCCCCGGCAACCCTCAGTTTGTTTTGTGACATTAAGAATCTCTTATGGTTTGTCTCCCTCCTGATCCCATCTTGTAGTAATTCAACTTTCAAGAGAAACAAAGAGTAAGATAAAAAGGCAAAAATCTTTTATAAATCTTAACTCTAAAATATTCACTTTGGGAATCTGACCTACCTTTGACTTTCTTCTTAGCTTAACTCTTTCTAAGCAAATGCCCTCCCTGAGTAAGGTCTGCAGGGATGGGGATCTTTGGCTTTTCGTTCCACTGATGTATCTCTTGAGTGCCCCGGTGCATATACCGAGAGAATGGGAGTTGAGATACCGAATACCTTATGAATTTAAAGGTAAGGTAAATAGATCTCAGGCACGTTAGAGTTTCTCAGTATTCTTTTCTCTCATGCAGATCTTGAACAGCTTTGAAAGTTGCCTAATTCCTCAGTTGTCGAGTTCACCACCAGATGTTGAAGCCATGAGAATCTATTTAATACTACCGGAGTTCCCCCTGCTCCAGGATTCCAAGTATTACATAACGCTGACCATTCCCCTGGCCATGGCCATTCTGCGGCTGGATACAAACCCCAGCAAAGTATTAGGTGAATTTGCAAAACTCACTACCAGTGGTTTTGTACTTTTTATTTTATTGGTGTGACCGCTGGCTCTCAGTGGACTGAGATCTGAGAATCTATTTGTTGCCATTTCATATGCTTACCATTCAGATCTTTACCTTTCTTTGCTGCTTGTCCTCTAACTGGCCATATATGCACGATGAGCAAGTTGGACCATTATTTACGTTATTTGAAATGATTCATGCCAGAATAATCTTGATTTTTAAATATTCACAAGGTTAGATTATCCAGCTTTAAACTACTTTTTTCACCTCTACCTTTGCTCGTCATTAATAGCATCTCAAAAATTAGTGTCCCTCTGTTGCACTTTCTCCCTTACCTAATTTAGGGGGTGGGAGTGACATGAACAGTTTGGTGTGATGCACAGGTCTCCAAAAGAGGAGAGGAAGAAAATGACCTAGTGGAGACTTACCCAATGTTTGTTCTGTTTTTCTTTTTTAGGACAGTTGAGTCCACACTGATTTTTGCAGGCCGCGGACACTTTGCTGAGATAAGAACCTTCCGTTCCTCAGTGAATTGGAGAGTGTCTCTCATGGGAGTAGCGCCTGAGATGTTTTTGTTAATCAAGTGCAGAAAGTCTGTCACCTGGCTTTTCCCTTTTATTTATTTATTTTTTTTTCTGGTCAATTTTTTTTCAGGTGTTCATTGCAACTCAGTAACTTCTGCGTTCCATGCGGACTAGGATGTTACTTGAGTGTGTCTCCCCATGAGTAAAGAGACCTGTGTTCCTGAGGATGGAATCCCGGCTTTTCCATATTGCTTCCACCTTTGCAGAAGATTTAAAACAGAAATAATAATGAAAGCACTAGGAATATGTTAGTCCTTCATTTTGCTTTTTTAAGATCAAAGCCCCGTGGGGCGTATTTTTTCAGGTGTTCTAGTAGACTGTGAGGTAGAGCGATGGTGATCTCCGAAGGAACATTACCTGACATTTAAGTTTTGGGTTTCGTTTTTTGTTTTTTTTTTTAATTTTAATTTTTCTAGGTAGGGCCGTGCAGAGAGATCAGAGCTATTCAGTTTTACCCTTGTTTTTAACTGCTAATTAAAGAAATTTAAATTTAAAAGAATATCCCAAAGTGTACGGAAAATACTGCACGTACCCATTCACACACAGATTCATGATTATCAGTATTTTGCCTTTTCTGTTTTCTGTATTCCACCTACCACCACCTTTATATTTTTGCTGAAATATTTTTTAAAAATAACAGACATCCTATCATTTCATCTGCTAAGTATTTCAGTATGGCTGAATTCACTTCTGACAATGTAGAAACCAATGCTTGAGCCTTCTTGTCTGGTTTTGAGAAAGCACGGTTTGGGGAGAAACAGAAATAGTAGTTTTCCACTAACATCCCCCTTGAAGGGAGGGTGTGATTGCCCTGTGTTCAGGGGCGTGTGGTCCTTTGCATCCCTGGCACAGCATGTAGGTGGAGGCTGAGGTGAGGGGTGCAGCAAGAATGAGGAGATGTGAATGCTCCTGCCCACAACAGGTGCCTCAGCATCTAGTCCATACGGACCTTTGGAACTGAACTTCTAGCTTAGCTCTCTGAATAGGTCTTGGAGGGGAAAAAAAAAAATCAGATCAAGCATTACACAAAAAGCTCGAGGGATTCTTGTGTAGCTCCTGCTCTCTTCAGAAATGCTTTAATGGATTCTTTTTAAAGTCAGCTTTGGGAAACCGTATTTTAGACTAATGTTCATTTTCTAGCTGGAGCGGTTTTTAGCTAGTAGGCAGAAGACATAAACACTCGACCAAGGATACATGCTGAAATATGTCTTTTCTTTCTTTCTTTCTAAAGATAACTGGTGGTCTCAGGTATGCCCAAAATATTTCATGAAGCTGGTAAACCTCTACAAAGGTGCGGTCGTTTACCTACTGAGAGGAAGAAAGACATTCTTAATTCCTGTACTGTTTAACAATTATATTACAGCAGCTCTCAAGCTCCTGGAGAAGTTATATAAGGTGAGCACAGAGAGGAGCCTTTGGGGAGAGGGCTGAATAGATGGTAGGCTCAAATGTCCTACTGAGGTTGTCCAGGGAAGGCCCTCTTTGACTTGTCTTGGTTTTAATTTTCCTTATTTCACTCCTCATCAGGTAAATCTCAAAGTGAAGCATGTGGAGTATGATACATTTTACATTCCTGAGATTTCCAGTCTTGTGGACATTCAGGAAGACTACCTCATGTGGTTCTTGCATCAAGCAGGAATGGTAAGAATTCATGTAAAGCAGATCTTAAAGCTTTAGTCTTTTCTCAGAGTACAAATATGAGCAAGAAGAGCACATCTGAGTCCCCGATTTGTCCTTGACTTTGGTATTGATGTCACAGTGTTTTGGCTGGCTTGGCATTCGAAACTTTTGAAGTGCTCTGAGAAATCGTAAGTGGTCAGTAAGGAGTCATAAATGGTTCAAATCTTAATTCGTTGGCCAACATTTTATTTATTTTATTTTTTAAGATTTCATTTTATTTTGTCAGTGTTCCAAGATTCACTGTTTATGCACCACACCCAGTGCTCCATGCAGTACGTGCCCTCCTTAATACCCACTACCAGGCTCACCCAACCCCCACCCCCTCCTCTTGAAAACCCTGTTTGTTTCTCAGAATCCACAGTCTCTCATGTTTTGTCTCCCACTCCGATTTCCCCCAACTCACTTCTCCTCTCCATCTCCCAGTGTCTTCCATGTTATTCCTTATGCTCCACAAGTAAGTGAAACCATATGATAATTGACTCTCTCTGCTGGCCTTATTTCACTCAACATAATCTCTTCCAGTCCCGTCCATGTTGATACAAAAGTTGGGTATTCATCCTTTCTGATGGAGGCATAATACTCCATTGTATATATGGACCATATCTTTTTTATCCATTTGTTTGTTGAAGGGCATCTTGGCTCTTTCTACAGTTTGGCAATTGTGGACATTGCTGCTATGAACACTGGGGTACAGATGGCCCTTCTTTTCACTACATCTGTATCTTTG
This sequence comes from Meles meles, assembly GCF_922984935.1. Taxonomy (NCBI): domain Eukaryota; kingdom Metazoa; phylum Chordata; class Mammalia; order Carnivora; family Mustelidae; genus Meles; species Meles meles. The sequence continues at coordinate 120,329,595 of NC_060067.1, read as the reverse complement.
GGGTAAATACCCAGTAGTGCAACTGCAGGGTCATAGGGTAGCTCTGTCTTTAATTTATTAAGGAATCTCCACACTGTTTTCCAAAGTGGCTGCATCAACTTGCATTCCTACCAACAGTGTAAGAGGGTTCCCCTTTCTCCACATTCTCTCCAGCCCTTGTTGGGTTGCCTCTTTGTTTTGTTGACTGTTTTCTTTGCTGTGCAGAAGCTTTTGATCTTGATGAAGTCCCAAAAGTTTATTTCGCTTGTTTCCTTTGCCTTTGGAGACATGTCTTTTTTAAAATTTTTAAAAGATTTTATTTATTTATTTGACAGAGAGCGAGCAATCACGAGTAGGTAGAGAGGAAGGCAGAGAGTGGGGGTGGGGAGGGGAAGCAGGCTCCCCGCTGAGCAGAGAGCCCAAAGCAGGGCTCGATCCCAGGATCCTGAGATCATGACTTGAGCCAAAGACAGATGCTTAACCCACTGAGCCACCCAGGCACCCCTGGAGACATACCTTGAAGGAAGTTGCTGTGGCCGAGGTCAAAGAGGTTACTGCCTATGTTCTCCTCTAGGATTCTGATGGATTCCTGTCTCACATTGAGGTCTTTTATCCATTTCGAGTTTATCTTTGTGTACGGTGTAAGAAAATGGTCGAGTTTCATTCTTCTACACACAGCTGTCCAGTTTTCCCAGCACCATTTTTTGAAGAGACTGTCTTTTTTCCACTGTATATTTTTTCCTGCTTTGTCAAAGATTATTTGACCGTAGAGTTGAGGGTCCATATCTGGGCTCTCTACTCTGTTCCATTGGTCTATGTGTCTGTTTTTGTGCCAGTACCATACTGTCTTGGTGATCACAGCTTTGTAGTAAAGCTTGAAATCAGGCAACGTGATGCCCTCAGTTTTGCTTTTCTTTTTTCAACATTTCCTTAGCAATTCGAGGTCTCCTATGGTTCCATACAAATTTTAGGATTGTTTGTTCCAGCACTTTGAAAAATGCTGGTGGAATTTTCATTGGGATGAGTTAGCCAACATTTTAAAAATCAAGGTATCTAAAGTAGTCACACTGGTAGGAGTAGAAAGTAGGGTGGTGGTGGCTGGGGCCTGAGGGAAAGGAAATGGAGAGTTGTTTAGTAGCTATAGAACTTCAGTTTTGGAAGAGGAAAATGTTCTGGAGATCTGCCGTGTAATAATGTGAACATAGTCAGCACTACTGAATTGTACACCTAAAAATGGTAAAGATGGCAAACTTTATGTTAGGTGTCTTTTACTACAAAAAAGGCAAGATGCTTAAAATGAATTTCTAGCTTTTCTTGAAACTTGGAATATCTGGCAGCATAGCCCATCCTCCCAGATGGTGCCCATGGGCTGGAGTTCAACAGTGGCTCTTTAGACGAGGTTTCTATGTGCCACAATCCTCACTGCCCTCGATTTTGACATTGAGGAAAGGATCATTTGCTAATTACCATCTTCTAATAGGTAGCTTACTTCAGTCGTCTCATGTTGGCACCTGAACCCTGCAGGCCACCTCTGATTTGGGATTATGGGTGTGATGATGTCACCTATCCCTGACCTAGCTGTCACCTATGTTAGAGGTGCCACCCATGGGACTGCGGATTCCTGCCTGCCACCATGACTTGGCAAGGAGTGCCCAATTTGATTGCACACTGGCCTGGGATCTCTGCCAGGGTGTTGAGGACCGTCCTCCCCTCTGTGGCGTGTGTGTAAATTGGAGTTATGTCAGAATGAAGATGTGGTCACTGTACTTAGTGAAGTTGTGTGCAGCAGATATATTTGATGTGAGTCCTTGCCAGTTGAACAGATCCATCACCAAAACTGAGACAGTATTTTCCCTGTAGTGTTTTTGGAGGTCAGTAATGGTCTCTAATAGCAAGGTGTATGAAGGGGTTTATTTAATGTAGAAGATTATTTGGTTTTTCAAATAAGAGGTGATCAGTGCTAGAGACAATAATGTGTTTTTAAAATTTAAATTCAATTAATTAACATAAAAATAACATATACTGTAGTATTTGTGTCAAGGGTACAAGGCTATGATTGATCAGTCTTATTACCCAGTGCTCATTACAACACATCCCTCCCCAGTGTCCATTACCCAGTTACATGTTTTTGTTTTTAGAGATTTTATTTATTGGGGCACCTGGGTGGCTCAGTGGGTTAAAGCCTCTGCCTTTGGCTCAGGTCGTGATCCCAGGGTCCTGGGATCGAGCCCCGCATCGGGCTCTCTGCTCAGCAGGAAGCCTGCTTCCTCCCTCTCTCTCTTCCTGCCTCTCTGCCTACTTGTGATCTCTGTCTGTCAAATAAATAAAAAAAATCTAAAAAGAAGTTGCTGGCATTAGAAATGTAGATGATCATGATAGCAGTCTGTGAATGACAGTACTTAAGTGAGCAACTCTGGCTTTCTTTTAGATTCCACGTAGCGGTGATGCCGTGTAGTATTTGTCTTTCTCTGTGTGGCTCATTTTACTTGGCATGCCCTTCAGGTTCACGCATGTTTTTGCAAATGGCAGGATTTCCTCTTTTATGGCTGGATAATATTCCTCTGTGTGTGTGTGTGTGCATGTGTGTGTGTGTGTGTGTGCACCACAATAAACGGCGTTGTGTGTCAAAGGTTTTAGCGTGGTAGTAGCTAAGGCAGTCCAGTGTATAGTTTAGAGCACATGCTCTAGTCAAAAAGAACTGGGTTCAGGGGCGCCTGGGTGGCTCAGTGGGTTAAAGCCTCTGCCTTCAGCTCAGGTCATGATCCCAGGGTCCTGGGATTGAGTTCCGCATAGGGCTCTCTGCTTGGCAGGGAGCCTGCTTCCTCCTCTCTCTGCCTGCCTCTCTGCCTACTTGTGATCTCTCTCTGTCAAATAAATAAATAAATAAAATCTTAAAAAAAAAAAAAAAAAGATCTGGGTTCAGATCTCAAAGGTGGCATACCAGCTCTGTGTCCTTAGGCAAGTTGCTTAATTCCTACAGTCCTGGTGTCCTTGTTTGTAAATGAGAATTACAACGGTCTAGTGAGAATTAGCTGGAGAAAGCATGGAGAGGCTTACTTGACAGAGTGCTCAATGTGTGGCATATAATAAACCCTCACTGACTAGTTTTCAGTAAGCAGCTCTGGGGCACCTGTGGTGTGTCGTGAGCTGTTGGTCACTGGGAATGCAGACATGTAGCACGTGGTGATTGCCTCTGTGGGGTAGTCAGTGCAGAGGCAGCAGTGAAAACAGGCGTTACAAAGCCGTGTTGCCCTTGTGTGGAAAGGGCAATGGAGCACAAAAGGAACATTCTAGAGTGACTGATTTTTGCTCATTTTAAAGATTTATTTTAATTTATTCCAGAGAGAGAGAGAGAGAGCAGAGGAAGGAGCAAAGGGAGAGGGACAAGCGGACTCCATGCTGAGTGTGGAGCTTGATATGGGGCTCCATTTCAGGACCCTGAGACTTCACCAACGGAGCTGCCCAGGCACCCTGATTTTTGCTTCTTTTAAAGAAGAGGTGGTAGTAGTTTGGTTCTTCCAGTTCATAAACTGCCATCTTCTACACTTGAAAACCAAAGAGCACATAGAACAAGTGGCTTTGTGGGCTCCCCTAGAGGGCAGCGCGAGGGAGAAAGTGAGTAACAAAGTAAATGCTTCCCAAGTAAACATGAGAACCGACTTGACACCTTGCTGGATGTGTCACTCTGGGCAGCGGTCCGGCTCTAGGAACTGTGTTGCGCACGGGCGAGACAAGGCCACTTGTTCATTCAGCATCAAGCTGTGATGCTGGGAAGCCAGACTCCTGTGGTGGGGACAGGAATGCCGGGTGGCAGGCCCTAAGGCCCTGAGTGAGCTGTGTCTTCTCGTGCTGCAGGTGTTTGTACAGTACCTCTTGTCCCCAGCCAGCCACAGCCATGCTTAGGAATTTAAAAAAGGAGAAAGGGTATTCCCAATTCCCCATGTCTGCACCATGTACTTATTCCATGCTTCTGTTTAATATACTTTGACAATGAAATAAGGTCACAGTCTAATCCCGTCTCAAGCAGGAGCACTTGAAGTATGGTCCGTTACCAGTACTTCGCTACTTTTATGTTTGTCACACTCATTCTGGGGCGGGGGATGGCCCAGGACAAGCAGCCTCCTCCCCGAGAGGGTCGCACATCTTACCAGTTCACGCTCATGCTCCTACCTACGTTAGGGAGGACAGCCATAGAGCAAAATCCTAACGCTGCTGTTTGAACATTCATTTCCTGTAATACAGAAATGCCAGGACTAACAGCATTTCTAAAATAGCATTTACAGAATAAAAATCAGTGAAATTAAATGATTGTATTTCAGATTCAAAAACCCATAGGCTTATAAAAAATTATAGACCTTTTATGTATAAACAGACCTTCATAGAGATGCCTGGGTGGCTCAGTCGGTCAGGTGGCTGGCTCTTGATTTCGGCTTATGTCATGCTCTTGGGTCATGAGTTCGAGCTCTGTGGCTGGCTCCGTGCTAAGCAGGGAGTCTGCTTGAGATTCTCTCTCCCTCTTCCCCTCCCCCACTCTGGCAGTTGTGCACGCGCTCTCTCTCTCTCTAGAATAAATGGGTAAATCTTCAAAATTTTTTTAAAGAAGTAGACCATACGGTTCTGTTCCTTCCTTTGACCAAATAGCCTTCCTTTGCCTTCTTTAGAGCTGGCACTGTGGTCCTCCCCTGGCTGGGGGAGGGTCTCACGGACCATCAGCCCTCTGGCCTTGGCTCTTGCTCCTAACCAAGGCAGTTCTGGATTTCTTGGGAGGCAGCACACCAAACCCCAATCCCGCCCCAGGAGAGGGTGGTGATCTTGCCCTCCATTTAACTCCTCTGCATTTTACTGAGGCAGAAGAGACATCTGCCTACTTCCCAAACTAGGCTCTGGCAGGGGTGAAGGGGTCAGGTGAGGGGCTCTGGGAGGGACTAGGACTGAGGAGGTAGATGTTGGAGGAGGCCTGGGTGGGCTCATGCTGGGACTGGCAGCAAGAGGGCAGCAGCATGGTCTGAGAACAGCAGCGGGCCTGGAGTGGGCTGGGACCTTCAGACAGACCTGCCAGCTGAGGTCTGAAATAACTGTATTGGCCAGCAAAAATAGCAGTATTTATGAAGACTTGGTCTGCTGCAATGCTGTAATGCCTGCAGCTGTTCTCGTGGTCACTCTGGTCACTTCTCTCTCAGTCACTTTTACATTTGAAGTATTCAGAACTTTATCTTGCTTTATAGACCAACACACATTAAAGATCTTTCTTGTCCCTTGAGAATAAGCAAATAACACGTAGTTCTGAATATTGCCACTGCTTTTTTAATTTCTAAAATTTTTTAATAAACATATAATGTATTATTAGCCCCGGGGGTACAGGTCTGTGAATCGCCAGGTTTACACACTTCACAGCACTCACCATAGCACATACCCTCCCCAATGTCCATAACCCCACCACCCTCTCCCTATCCCCCTCCCCCTGGCCCCCCTCAGTTTGTTTTGTGAGATTAAGAGTCTCATAGTTTGTCTCCCTCCCGATCCCATCTTGTTTCATTTATTCTTCTCCTATCCCCCTAACCCCCCATGTTGCTTCTCCATGTCCTCATATCAGGGAGATCATATGATAATTGTCTTTCTCCGGTTGACTTATTTTGCTAAGCATGATACCCTCTAGTTCCATCCACGTCGTCGCAAATTTGCCACCGCTTTTAAACCCACTTCCCTAGGATGCTTCTAACTTTTTCAGGTACCTAGACTAGAAGGTCACTTTGTGAAGGGCTGTTTTATGGTATGTGGCCTTTTTTTTTTTTTTTTTGTAGTGATTTCAATTCCTAATTTCCAAATAATTAGAAGTGTAGGTATGAGAATGAGCCAAATTAGCCTGGATTATATATGAATGATTCCTTACTTTGTCTCACTGGACTGGAATCCACTCCAGTTAGGGTTTCTTAGTCTAGAGAAATGTTCCAAGATCTCTAAAGGAACCTTTATATAGGTTCCTATATATAGGATAATTTTAATGAAAATGGATGGATTTTAGTGAAAATTGCTATTAAATGATTTCATCGAAATATATACAAACACAAAAGGATGTAGTTAAACTCTTCTTATTTAGTAGCCTTTAACAATTATAGAGCCAACCAAATCTATAAATTAAATGCAGACAAAACTCTAAAATCAGTAAAATGCAGATTAGCCTTATGATGAAATGTGACAGCAAAAACATCTTATTGAAACCCACTGCATTGTGGGGAGGAACTGCCAGCTGTCAGGCCTTGGTGCCTGAATTCCCGCAACCTGCCGGCCCTGGGATGACTCAGCTCTATTTTTTTTTCAGAAGCTATTAAACATTCTTTCATGCAGTGGGCCAAGACTGTTCCTGGACGCAAATGCATCACTTACAGAGGAAGGCTGCTTTTCTTCTTTTTCAGTACCCTTGGACAATTAAGCATATATAATGTGATGCTAGGGCAATCATTAAAATAAATGAAAATCGTCATAAGGACGTCGTTCAGAATGCGTTTTCATGAATTTAGTTTAGGATATTATTTTAAAGAACTCACAGAATTTTTAAAAATTCATAGAGCACTCAGATCTCTGAGAGTAAGTCTGCAGTTTTCTGTTTGAGAAATACTGCTGATCAACAGAATGTATATTGTTGATGTTTTTGTTTCTATTAAATCAGTCAATAATGTTTGTTTTATAACCTAACAACTTCCAGAAAAAAACATTTTTTTTTCTTGGTAAATGGTAACAAACCTTGTAGACATGTTTCAATTGTGATTTTTATTTTTTATTGTTATTCCCATCCTCAGAATTTTATTTAGATTTATTCACATATTGATGGACTGTCTTCTACAGGCCAAGCACTAGTCTGAGTGCTGAGTCAGGGACACGTTTCTAAATATTTGTTTTCTCCTAGTCATAAAGTGTGTGTGTGTGTGTGTGTGTGTGTGTGTGTGTAAGAAGATGAAATATGACACCAAATAAAATACAGTCTGCATCATCCATTTACCCAATAAAATTAATATCTGAAGTCAAGGTTGTAAAGCTCCTGTTTTGGAATTTGATTTCTTATAAAAGAACATTCTGTTAATGCTGTAAATTATGGGGTCAGTGAAATGGTCTTTAAAGGTCCTTTAAATTTTTTTAGAATTGTTTTCATATTTTTTTCTTAGTCTGTACCCATCAAAACATCTGGTCTGTTCCATCAAAAGTCCAGTCAGCCATTCAAATGGCGTTCGCTCTCTGCCTGGGCAGAAATTGGTTATATGTTTTGTTATTTATATTTTATATTTACAGGGGGTAGAAATTTCAGGTTTTGCAATCCAAGTAAGAGACTTTTTATTTTTCTTTATACAGAAGGCTAGACCATCTATAATACAGGTAAATGATCCATTTTTCATTTAATTCTATATTTTTCCAGCAGTATTCTCTGTGGAACACTGTAATATTTGCCAGTAATATGTTTTATTCTAGGATACTGTCACACTTTGTTCCTACCCCTTCATCTTTGATGCCCAAGCCAAGACCAAAATGTTACAGACCGATGCTGAACTACAGATGCAGGTATCACATTTTAAAAATGATTTCCTCTTACTGTGTTCTGTTCATCCTAAGCATTCCATTGTAACTTTTACTAACAGGAAAGAGTCTGCTTAGCTTGTAACTTTCATTATAACTTTTTAGAACTATTATAAATTTTTTCAGCAATTTTATGTTGAATGTAACACCTGTGCATGAATGCACGTTTACCTGGATTTGGGTTGGCAAGCATTTTCATAAAGGTCCATATAGTAAATATTTTAGTCTTTGTGGGCCATAAGGTCTATCTCAACTATTCAGCTATTTCGTGTTGTAACACAGAAAGCAGTGATTGACAATAAGTAGATGAATGAGCATGACACCTTTCTAATACAATTTTCTGTACACTGAAATTTGAATTTTATATAATTTTTATATTTTCCCCCAATCATTTAAAAATGAAAAAAACATTGTTATTTCAAGAGCTATACAAAAACAGGGAACAGGCTTGGTTTGGTCTGCAGTCCATAGTTTGCTGCCCTGGTGTAAAGCTAGGGCAATAATTAAATGGAGCTTGGTAATTCTTTATTGAATAAAAACTGAAGTTACAGAAATTTAATTTATTTTAAATACACACTTCTATTATAAAATATAATTGGTTTTGATAAGCTTACTAAGACATTTGTGAATTAATAATCCAAATCTACCCGTTCTTATTGTTGGTCGGTATATCCCTTTGTTCCTCCCTCTCTCTTTCCATCTGTCTGTCTCTTGCTCTCTGTGTAATTGTGTTCTTGGGTGTGCTGTTCCAGGTGGCAGTCAATGGAGCTAACCTGCAGAATGTCTTCATGCTTCTCACCTTGGAGCCTCTGCTGGCCAGAAGCCCCTTTCTCGTCCTTCATGTTCGCAGGAACAATCTCGTTGGAGATGCCTTAAGAGAGCTGAGCATTCATTCTGATATTGACCTGAAAAAGCCTCTCAAAGTGAGCCCTTCATTTTATTCCTCTAAATATCTTCCAGGGTTTTCATTAAACAGTGTTGAAGAAACAGCAGAGGTCTTATTATTAAAATTGTGGAGTATAGCGTTTCATGATTTCTTTCATCCGTTTTACAAGAGTTTGATCACCTCCTTCTGTCAAATCGTCGAGCAGAACATCTCAACATTACATCAGATAAGAATGCCAGTGGATTTCTTGAGGGATTATAGGGCTTTCTTTGTCTGCTCTCTTGGGTGTACCAGCTCCAGCTCTCCAGAAACAAGCAAGAACAAGACTAAAGCTTCAACTAGGTGAAACTCTCCAGTCAGCATCTAGGAAGGCTTTGGTTGTCAAATATTGAAGAGAAAGAGATGGTAAATGGAATAGATGGGCTAGGAGCGCTAACAAGACGGACTCCATCTTCGGCCCTCCATCTGTTCATGTTTGCTGTGACCATTCTTGGTGCTACATGTTTCAGGGCCCTTGGAAATTAATATACATACCTTAGAATTCCCCACCAAGGCCCAGATGGGGGAGAAAGAAAAGAGAAAGAAGGAGAAAAGTAGAATGGAAAGGTAGTGAAATTGTCGGGGAAGCTGTTGACTGATCATGATAGGTACTCTTAGTACCCTGAAATTACTGAATTAAAACTTTTTCTCTCCTCATAGACTGTGCGTGTTTGTGTTACTACTTACTGTATTCCCAGGGCTTAGCACAATGCTTGATACCTAGTAGGTGTTCGATTAATGTTTAATGAATTATCTGAAGTGTTTTTTTTTAAAGCCCTTTATCTTTCCCTTCAGATGATTTCCAGGTCTCTGTTGCCATTCCTGTTGTAAACTCTAGTTTCCAAAAGGTAGTTTAAGTAGGAAACTGATGATCTCCATGCTATTGTCACCCTTTCCAGAACATCCCATGAGTGGCATCAGTCTCCTCCATCGGCCTGGGAGTTCTCCCTGGAACTTCTGGGCTAGATTTTTGATATCGCGAAGAGAGGGGGCCTCCCTTTGTCCCCTGTTTTCAATCAGTAATTCAGATGAGACTCTTCTGAGTTAAGTCTCCTGGTGACATCTGCACAATCGAAATCCTAGTGTCTGTCCTCACCTTTGCTCCTGTCCTGCTCTCAGCGATGTGGAACTCAGACACAAGGATACACTTTTTCTAATGCTATTTTTTTGCTGTGTCTGGGCCCTTACCTGTAAAATGGGAATGATAATAGTAGTCCCTATGCATGAGGCTGTTCTGATTAGGATAATAGAGTTTAAATACTGGCATGTAACAGGCGTGCAATAAATCTCATTTGTTGGTTTGCTGTAGCTGTCACTGTGATGATCCTTATGGGGCCAGGTTGCCTTCTATAGGTCTGGTTATAGCCCCTTACAGAACCCAAGTCTGCCTCCTTAGAATGCTCTCCTTCCTTTTTATGCATCAGTTCCTTCAAGAGCCCCACTGAGAGAGATTTCTTCCAGAAAGTGTTCCTTTACTCAGTTTAATCATTGAGTGCCAGAACATTTACCTCTCAATGTATTTGACTCTTGGAAAATAAAATATAGGGGTTCCTGGGTGGCTCAGTTGGTTAAGTATCTGCCTTTGGCTCAGGTCATGATCCCAGGGTCCTGGGATTGAGCCCCACATGGGGCTTCCTGCCTAGTGGAGAGTCTGCTTCTCCCTCTTCCGCCACCCACCCCTGCTCATGCCCTCTCTTTCTCTCAAATAGATAAAATCTTCAAGGAAAAAAAAAAAAGAATTCTCCAGTTGATTATTTTGTTTGCCTTACTCCCCAAAATAGATGGTAAACTTTCCATGGACATATGGTAAACTTCTGACTTCCTTTGTATCCCTTGGAGTACTAGTAGAAATTGTGTGGGTCTGTAAGTGCTTTGTTAATAATCAGCAAGTACACCTTATAGTTTTCATTGCATTATATATTTCTTCCTTTGTCCTGACTTTGGAGAGTTTGCAAAAAAAAAAAAAAAAGATCAAAGATTTCCGAAGTATTAATTTTACTTTCATTATTTTAAGGTAATCTTTGATGGTGAAGAAGCAGTAGATGCTGGTGGTGTCACCAAGGAGTTCTTTCTTTTACTGTTAAAAGAACTTTTGAATCCTATCTACGGAATGTTTACCTACTATCAGGATTCAAATCTTTTGTGGTTTTCAGATACGGTAAGTTAGTGATATTGATATTGAAGTTAAACAGAGGGATTGTGTTAGACTTTCTTTTTGTGATCAGTCCAGTCCCCTGATTTCTGACTTTACAAAGGGGAGCATAACAAAGGTAATTCCAACAATCTGAATAACGTAGCTCATCTTTATTTTTCACTCGTTGACAAGATCCCATGTATTTTTTCACCCCCCCACCCTCCATTTCTCTTCCTGGTAGGTAAGATCCAGGTTTTGTTATTCTTTGAAGGGTAAAAATATGAACACTGTGATAAGTGAGTTTTATGACATGTGGAAAGTGATAGTCAGGTACGTTTTACTTTAATAATGTGGTATGTGTGTGAACACTTACACAAATACAGGCACACATGTTATTTTTGAAAATTCAGTAGGAGAGTTAAGCTTCAAATGGCATCTAATTTTAAGCAGACTATAATTTAGTTCTTTTTTCCAGTGGAGTTTTCTTCCTAGAGCTGCACTGTTCTAAAAAAGCAGCCATTAGCTGCATGTAGGTATTTAAATTTAAATTTTACTTAGTTAAAATTAAATAATATTGAAGACTTATTTCCAAAATTGTGCTAGCCACATGTCAGGTGCTCAGTCGCTGTAACTAGTGGCTGGGGGATGATGGCACAGCATAGCATAGACTGTTCCCATCAGTGTAGAAAGTGCTATTGGACAGCCTTGCTCTAGAAGATTATATGCTCTTCTGTGTGTCGCTAGATGAGCCGTAACTGCTTGGCTTCATCTAGGTTGTGGGTTTTGGTGGTATTGCAGGGTGTTTTTCTGCCTCAGAAGGTAATTAAGAATTAATGAGGTCTTTATTTTATAGGGAAGATATTCTGAGGTAAATGGCAGTGTTTTGAGGGCTGCAAGCAGTGCATTCGTTTTTAAAAAATTTTTAACACATTTGCATACATACCGAAAAGTGTTTTGTAGAGCACAACTGGTTCCACTTGATTGGCATAACCTGTGGACTAGCCATCTACAACTCCACTGTGGTTGATCTCCACTTCCCGTTGGCTCTCTACAAGAAGTTACTGAATGTGAAGCCTGGCTTGGAAGACCTAAAGGAGCTCTCACCCACTGAAGGAAGGTACGAAGCTGGAAGATGGGGAACTGCTCTGGCTGCCTGTGGCCCAGGGATTCAGGGTTGAAAATACCACATTATCAGACCATATGGCTAGACTCTTACAATGTAGATGGGCTGCTATTCATTTGAGACATTGCCTATAGCAGAGGGGGCAGAGGAAAAGGGAGTCTGTGCGTGCCCAGGGGTACAAAAAAATCTCACTCTTCCTTGTCCTGAACAAAAACAAAGAGTGGAGACTCTCATGGTCTGGAAATACAGAGGGAGAAAGTACTAAAAAAAAGGGAGTATTTAAAAATTTTGATTGAGATATAATTCACATACCATACAATCCACCTACTTGAAGTCTACAATTCAGTGACTTCTAGTATATTCAGAGTTGTGTAGCTATCACCACAATTTTAGAAGATTTTTATTGTCCGAAAGTGAAACCTGGTACTCCTTTGTTGTCATTCCCAGTCCCCTCATCCGCAAGCCCTAGACAACAACTGATCTCCTTTCTGTGTAGACTTGCCTAGTCTGAATATTCCATATAAATGGAATCATAAAACACGTGGTCTTTTGTGTCTGGCTTCTTTGAGGCAGCATGTTTTCAGGGTTCATCTGCGTTGCAACATGTGTCAGTAATGAATTTCTCTTTGTTGCCAAATAATAATCCATTGAGTGGATATGGGTGACACTGTGTTGTTCATCCGTTCATTAGTTGTTCCCCTTTTCGGCTGGCATGGATAATGCTACTGTGGACATTCTCGCACAGGTTTTTGTGTGGATGTAAGTCTTCGTTCTTCTTGCGTGGATACCTAGGAGTGGGATGGCTGGGGCCATATGGTAGCTCTGGGTTTAGTTTTTTGAGGAACTGCCAGACTTTTTTCCAGAGTAGTGGAGCCATATTTTTATGTTATTCTCTATCTGGCTCTGAAAACCCCTTTGATTCTGAGTTTTTCTGCCTTCATTTTAGGTGGCACCAGATATATAAAAAAACCATACTCCAGTATAATCCTTTTGGCTTCAACAGGAAGCAATAGCCCTTTTTATGGCGAAAGAGTACCAATATTAAGATGGAGATAGAGAAAGGGCCATTTCTGATGTCCCCTCTGGAAGGGAGAGCCACACCACCTGTGTAGGACACCAATACTGAGAAACCAGGAAGGATGGGAGGGGTGGCGACACAGAAGAAGAGAACGTTTAGAAAGACTATTGGAAAACAGCAGACGAGACTCTGGCAGGGTTAATTTTGGGGTGACTGAAGAAAGCCAGAGAGTGGTTGAAATGTGTGTGATTCCCCTTTGCCAGCCTGGCTGAGGATATTTTTGAAGTAATGATTCTGGCTGGTTTAACCGGTAGTGGATTTAAATTCCATGCTAAGAATTTTCTTCCTGGGAAACTTTTGATGAAACTGGACACGGAGCTCACTGAAGAAGGAAGTGTGAATGAGGTTTGCTTACAAGAAGGTATTCTCTTGAAAGCTAGGATATGATCATTGTTGGTATAAACATATTTTTGTTTTCAGAATGCCTGTTTGTGTTCTTTAGTATGGCAGGTAATAGAGTATCTTTACCCTGCAGAGCCCCTTGCATTAACAAGTCAGCCAGTTGAGATTCCTAAGTGGGTAGAGGTGACTTTATGGCTTTCTTATGATGGGAGGATTATTCTGATACATGTGGGTGAAGACATTCTGTAGGGCCACTGGAGTACCGTGTCCTCATATTTTGACTTCCAAGCAATACCACAGTTAAAAGAACACCAGTGTGTCAGATATAAATCTATCTGAACTTCTTCATAAATCTAGTAAGTCTTGGCAGTGGGAAGAGTATAATTAACAAATGTCTTACAGGTCTACTGCCATACTTTTCCCCCCCCTTTTTAATATTTTATGTATTTATTTTAGAGCAGGGGTGGAGAGAGCAGGGGGAGGAGCAGAACGAGAGGGACAAGCAGATTCCATGCTAAGTGTGGAGCCTGGTGTGGGCTTGATCTCATGACCCTGAGATCATGACCTGAGCCAAAACCAAGAGTTGGATGCTGACCCAACTGAGCCACCCAGGTGCCCTTGTCATATTTCTTTTTAAGATATAAACAATTTTCTGTCAGTCTGGATTTATGTTTATCCTAGAATCTTCTTTTAGTTTTTCCTTACACGGATTCTGGATGTATGACTAAAGTAGAAACATTATTACAATGTCTAACTTGCCTCTCTTTTCCTTTCTCTATTCTGTGATTAGGAGTCTTCAAGAACTTTTAGATTACCCTGGGGAAGATATTGAGGAGACTTTCTGTCTCAATTTCACGGTAAGGATTTACACAGTTTACTTCTGATTGTGGCATTCCCTTTCATCATGCTCACAAGTCGTAATGAACATTTGTTTTTTTCCAAATCAAAGAATAAATTCGGGGTCTTCTCTGAAGAAATTTTATTTTAGTTATAGTGTCTTGATTGTTAAAGGATTTAAGTAAATTTGTTGAATCAATGAATGAATGATTCATCTGTGAACTTAACATTATGAAATATTAGTCCTCTTTACTCTTGATACATAGATTTCTAGAGTTCATATCATTTTCTCTTTGATTGCATTTATTGGCAACTGCATGTCTTAAAACACAGGATATCTTGTAAGGTGCTAATGTTTTCTAAATCAGGTTCTCTTTTCCCAAGAATTTCCTATGTAAGAAATAGTAATTAAGCTACGTTGTTCCTAAAGCTTCTCTCAGTCATTTGGAGTCTAGAAAGATAGGTGGTAAACAGAATTGAAACATCTCTTTTTTCCTCCTTGTATATAGATTTGTCGAGAAAGCTATGGAGTGGTTGAACAGAAGAAGCTGATACCTGGGGGAGACAAAGTAACTGTGTGCAAGGATAACAGGTTAGTCCTGACCCCACACCCTTGCAGATGTTGCTACTTTATTTCTCTGCACTTACACTTTTAAGACAAAGATTGATGTTAAATATTAATCCCTGCCGCAGAGGAGGCAAGGGTAAGAGAGCAAGAATTTGCAGATTGTAATTAATTTTTCATATTAGAGGAAACACTAGGTCTAGATTCAGGAGATGACTGTTGCAGATCTAGAAAAACGGACAGACCTCTTCCTGCATCCTTGCACATTTTTAAAGACAACCAGAAGACTGTGAGGTCTAATGTAACATTCAGTAACCCTCTTTGTCATGTAAACCTTCCAGACTATGCAGGGAGCCTCAGCTTTGGGGAAAGTAAGTGCCCAACAAAAATGGCTTCAAATGATGGAATTACCTTGATTCTAGGAACCTAATAAAGAGGTTAGTCTTGTGTCAAGCGGGTGTTTCAGTCAAGCCCTAATAAGAATCTCTTGGAGAAAAAAAAAAAAAAAAAAAAAAAGAATTCCTTGGAGCTAAATGTATCGTCCTGTCTTTATCTGAATAACATTGGTACTTTGTTCACAGTAAATGATCTATTTATTTTTTTCACATAAGAACAGGCTTATATATCCCTTGTACTCTAATGGTATTTTTTAGAATGGGGAAATGTATGGCATATCATAGAGTGGATTTTTGGCACAGAAGATTTCTCTTGTAGTTTTGATGATTGTTTTATCAGGTATATATGTATATATCTGCCTTTAGTTTTCAAAGGATATCTGAGCTTTTGCATCAAGTTTCAGACAAGGTAACGTGTGCATGATTTTGTGGAAGCTGCAAAGGGCTAGGCCTGTGGCCCAAGGAAGGGAACATTCAGAATGTCTTTATATGGTGGTGAGTCCTCAGAGAGCTCTGTGTGTTTTGTACACTGGGTGGGACAGGGACCCCGTGCAGGCAAAGGCCCTTTGTGATGTAGTCTGCACTTGAAGCAGTTCTTGGGATTTACAACTCCTTCTTATCTTTATAAAAGTATTTCCCTTAGAGTACTTTTTGTCTCTGCTGTTTTCCCTCTCTCTTTCTGGGTCGGAGTTATTTTCTCTTCCTGTCTCTGCTTCTCGTTCCCTATCACGCTCACTTCCTCTCCTTATTCAATAGATATTTCTTTGAATCATCAGTTGAATTGACTGAATAGTTGGGAGATAACATGTTTAGGAATACTGAGATAAAACACGGTCTCCTTAGGGTGTAAGCTGTTGTCATGTGCAACCATACTTCAAAAGTGAAATAGACTGAATTGGGGGGTTGAATCCAAAGAGTTCAGGGATGGCAGCTTGGACACGTAGACCTGGGAGGTCAGATGTGGCATAGTTAAGTTGCAAAACCTACCTACCTGTTGGATAACAGGAAGTAGTGACAAAGACCACAGTGAACAGTGAAAGCTGCTCCATAGAGTGATGTCTAAATCTTGGTTGTTATATCAGGGAGAGAACAGTGAATGAGTGTGTGGAGGGTATGGGTACTGGCTGGGGGGCCTTGCCGGGGGAAGCTTCATTTGGAGGACCCACACTCGTTTAGCCTTGGGGGTTACATTGTAGAAGTCTTTGGTAAATAGAGAATTTTAGACTTCATTCAGCCGGTAGTAAGATGCCACTGTTTGTGTGGGCTGAGGAGTTACGGGATAGAAGTTGGTTCCTGGCAGACATTGTGTCATCTTCTTCTTTTCCTTCTCCACTGTTTATATCTGCTGCTGACACCATCACACTCATGGACAGTGCTTAACCCCGAGTAGTGCTCAGAATCTGTGGAAAAGCACGCTTTTGTTTAAAAGGCATGTTGGGGGAATGCGTGGGCGTCACTGTCAGCGGAGCATCTGACTCTTGGTTTTGGCTTGGGTTGTGATCTCAGAGTCATGAGATCGAGCCCTGTGTTGGGCTCCATGCTCTGTATGGAGTCTGCTCAAGTTTCTCCCTCTCCTCTTCTCGTGTCTGTGTGTGTGTGTGTGTGTGTGTGTGTGTGTGTGTGTGTGTGTGCGTGCGTGCTTTCTCTCTCTCCCCAATAAATAAACAAATCTTTAAAAACATGTGGGCTCCCAGCTTTGCGCAGTGGCAGTATCGTAGCCAATGAGGTTTATCCGAGGCGCGATTATTGCTAATTAAAAACATGTGGGCTCCTTTTCTCTTACTTTGCAGTTGTTGGCTACTAATTGACTTCGGGGCTGCTCCTACAGCACATTTTCAGTAAGGATGTTCTGATGACACACAGTTTCCTTAAAAGAAAGGCAACACTTAAATTCAAGAGAATAAAGAGAAAGGAGCCCCTGTCATCTTTAACTTGTATTATGAAGCTCCTTTATTCTATTACCATGACTTCTAAAAAGTAGCTTCAAAAGTTTTCAAGTCTTTGTACAATAGAGAGTGTTGTAGTTTTAAAACTTGCCAGGCAGAGGGTGGCGGACTCCTGTTTTGATTGCCAACACACTGTGTTTGAGATTAACGTGTGGGACAGCTTCTATCTTTGGTGAAGTTTATGTTTTGACTTTTCTGGGTCACTAGCACTCATTGAGCACACAGTAAACTCATCCATGCTGTTTTCAGCACTGTTGTGCATGCCTTTGTACTTGTGACAGGAGGCAGACCTTATTTCTGTCACATAGTTACCTACTGGAGAAGCTTCTGAGAACCTCGTGTGGTTACTGCCACATTGCTTAGGTATCACTGTCCTGGTGAAGGACAACTAGAAAGATACAAGTGAATTTCTCTTTTTCTTTTATGCTGCGAAAGCAAAAATCTTACCAGCAAAGCATACTGAGATCCTGGTAAGAAGTGTTGCATACAACTGTGAAAGATGAATCATTGCAGCTCCTTTTCCCTTTTGTCTAGTACATGTCATAATCTTGTCACTGGGGGTGGGTCTCCTTTTTGGGTATTTCTTAAATGGGTCTAAGAAAACTAGATGAGGGGCACCTGGGTGACTCCTTTGGTTAAGCATTTGCCTTCAGCTCAGGTCATGATCCCAGGGTCCTGGGATTGAGTCCTGCATCGGGCCTGCTTCTTCCTCTCCCTCTCTCCCTGTTTTTTTTTTTTTTTTTTTTTTTTTTTTTTTTTTTTTTTTAAGATTTTATTTATTTATTTGGCAGACAGAGATCACAAGTATGTAGAGAAGCAGGCAGAGAAAGAGAGGGGGAAGCAGGCTCCCCACTGAGCAGAGAGCCCAATTCAGGACCATGACCTGAGCTGAAGGCAGAGGCTTAACCCACTGAGCCACCCAGGTGCCTCTCCCACTCCCCCTGTTTATGTTCCCTCTCTTCCTGTGTCTCCCTTTGTCAAATAAATAACTAAAATCTTAAAAAAAGAAAAAGAAAAAGAAAAAGAAAACTTGATGAAAGAAAGATAAGAATAATGCCTGCTGGATTTTAACTTATAGGCAGTTGAATATACCGATACTGCTTAACAATAAGCAGTATCTTAACAGAAAGTTATTTGCTGAGTTAACAGTAAGGTATTTGCTGTCACCACTGCCCTGGAGGAAAATGCCAGAAAGATACCAATTCTTTATCTATAATTTATTATATTTCATTTGGTCTTAAGATTGCATCCTATCCTTGAACAAGAGCTGCAGATAGTCAAATGAGTTACAAGCATCCAAGTAAAAGAACATCCATAGGTGATTGCTGGTGGTTACAGCATAGCCAGATCTTGCCACGGCTGGTAATCACATCTGAATAATGACTACTCATGGTTAAGTGTTTCTCATACTCTGTAACATGGTGTCATTACTATTAATGAAAAATTCACGTGTCATTCTAGATTTCCCCAAATTGACCTTAATTTATTGTAGTCAAATTAAATAAAATTGATGTGTTCTCCCATTTCTGCCATGGTAAGAAAGGGATGGAAAAAACAGTAAAAAGATCACCCAGTGGGCACCTTGGTGGCTCAGTGGTTAAAGCCACTGCCTTCGGCTCAGGTCATGATCTCAGGGTCCTGAGATCCAGCCCCGCATCGGGCTCTCTGCTCTGCAGGGAGCCTGCTTCCTCCTCTCTCTGCCTGCCTATCTGCCTACTTGTTATCTCCCTCTCTGTCAAATAAATAAATAAAATCTTAAAAAAAAGAAGAAGAAGAAGAAGAAAAGTACCTTAAAAAAAAAAATCAGATCACCCAGTAAGGAATGTGAGGCTTAACATAAGTGCTCCAAAGGGCACCCAGATTCCGTACTGAGAACCTTAGGAAAAAATCCTACATGACAGACACCTGTGGTTCCTTAAGATCTCCTGAAGTTAGGACTGCTGACAGCCTTGAGTTGATGTCTTGAGATAATCTATTGGTGTAATCTTTAAGATCTGTCTTGTATTTGCATTGGGCTGTTTAGGATAGCGGATGACTAAAATGCCAGTCACATTTCTTGAGTACTTACATTTGTCTAAGTACTTCACATGTAATCCTCCCCACTTTACAGATGCAGAAACTGGGCCACAGAGAGGCATAACTTACTTGTTCAGGGTGACATAGCTAGAAGTTAGGATTCAAAGCCAGGCATTGGGAGGGAGATGAGAGCTTGTGCTCCGTGAAGGTCCACACCCGCCCCTTCAAGGCTAGGACCAGGACTTGAGTCCCCTCCCCAACCCAGGAAGAGCCATGACTTAGAAGTTTGCCGTTTTCCTTTCAGACACACTATGGGGTTTTTAAAAAACAAGGTTGGCGTAGTTAAAAATATACTGTGAATATATAAAATTATATGTCTGAATTTTTAAACTTTGCTTGAGACAGCGCTTATATTTACCATGTTATTACAAAGCCCTCACGGACACCCTTGATAATGACTACACAGTCTGCCATGTGGATGTGTGTGTTCTACTCTCTCGTTCTGGGGTCTTTGGCTTCTAAGTTCTCTTCTGTTTCTCTCCCCTTCCTTTATTTTTAGTAAGACCTGTCAAGTATCTTTTGTCTAAAGCTTTCTTTGCCTTTAAAATTGCTCTTTAATAAGATCCCAAGGGTGAAATTGAATTAGTATATGTCATTTTCAATTGGTTGATAGATGTTGTTGCTGAATTGATTTCACTAATGAATTATATATCAACTTGCATAGTATCATCAATGTATGAGAGTACTCATTTTACCTAATCCTTATAAGCACTAAGTATTCTCTTAAAGAAAACAAGTAATAAATTCTGTTGCACTTGTAAAATTTTGCATTTCTTACACACCTAGTCTGCTTTTCATACTCTACACAGCTTTGGTGCATTTTCCTGTGAATGAGATAGAAATGGACAATATTGTAAATGTACTAAATGCCACTGAATTGTTCATTTAAATGGTTAATTTTATGTTCTGTGAATTTCTCTTCAATAAAAAGTGTTTGTGTACCTGTGTGTGCATGTGCAAATGTGTCTGTGTCTGTCTTGACTGTGAACTCTCAGGGAGAACTGCTGTGTCATGCTTTGGCAGTGAGCGTCGGGATGCGACACTTTCCTGCGTAATGCTCTCAGAGACCGAATTGAATGTGTAATGCATACTGCTGTTCTTCCCGCCAGTTATTTTGTGCATTGCTGACAAATTTGAGCATATAATGGATTAACACTGAGTGATAGTGTTTGACCCACCTTGAAGGCAGGGTATCCTGCTAGATGTTAACATTGCAGGTTTTATGGCTGCCTGAGGAACAATCAAATAAGCAGGGCAGGAAACAGAGGTAAAGATCAAGCCAGTTAGGAAACAGTGGAGACGGCCTGACATTGTGAAGGGCATCATAAACATCCCCGTGACCTGGGAATTGTGGCCAACAGTGGTGTGATGGGTAGCTAGAAAACCCCACAGTTAAAGTCTTGCCCTAAGTGGAAGGAAGATGGTTGGTCAGAGCACTCCGCTGGGAATGCCTGTGTTCCAGACCTCACTGAGCCCTGGTGTTGCCCTCTCAGGACGTGTCTTTCTGCCCCAGACAGGGCTATAGTGTTTCTTCTTTTTAAAGTAGTCTGCTGGTGTCCTTTATGTCTTTCTGTATTGGGACTAAATGATTTTCATATGGTTTGTGGGAACTCTTTATTAAGACCACTAAACCCTTTGCCATTTGTTATTTATTGTAAATTGTTATTTCCAGTTGTTTGCTTTTGAAAATGTGGGGTGCTTGTGTTTAAATCTCTATAATGTATTAATTTCTGTGTTGTCCTGTCTGTTGATTATTTCTTTTGGTCTTATATCACCAATCTCAGCCTTTCCCTATCCAGTAATTGATATAATGTACTCTCTTCACTTAAGAAAATTTCAGGTGGGGGGAGGTCTGTATTCTAAGGTAGAAATCTGCATTATTCCCATATTGCTACTTTCCTTAGCTATTCTTACAGGTGGACATTAGATTAGTTATATCCAGTTTGGGTTTTGATTTGAAGTGTGATAAATTAAAGGTTAATTTGGGAAGAATTAACACTTTTGTGGTATTTAGTCTTACCATCTAAAGGCCTGTTTTAATTTGATTTTGTTTTTCCTTTTCACATAGATTACACATATTTTTTATTAGAGGTTTTTATAAATATTTTGATTTATTTCTATTGTGAAAGTCTTTCCATGTGTTTTGACCATTATTGGTACCTAGAAATAGTTAATGGTTTTTCTATTTATCTGGCATCTGGTCAGTTGCTCAGATTTATTCAATAATTTTCAGTTGATTCTCTTAGGTTTTCTATATATAATTATTTGCCTGAAAAAAAAATTTTCCCCAATAATTATATATCTTATTTGTTTTATTCATTTTTGCTTCCTTACTAGATAAACCTAGAAGGATATTAAAGGAGTCTCTTATTCCTAGAGATAAGAAATATTGAATTTTATTAGTTTTTGCTTCTATGAAGATAATCCTATGATTAAGATAATCATTGACTTCTTATGTAATACATTATTTTGATTTTCCCTTTTGGTTGCCTGGCCCCAATGATGATTAATAGTACATTAAGGTTTAACTCTGCTATTGCAATAAGCAACAGGTCAGAGCTGCCTGCCAGTCCTTAAGGAAAAGCAGCATAATTTCACTTTTGCGTAATTTTAACCCTTAAGAGAAATGGAAGAAAATTCATCTGAGTTTTTAATTTTTAAGGGTGGGGTCTTTAATTTTTAAATTATTTTGCTTCATTCAGGATGCCCAGATATAAACTTGAAGTAGCCTTTTTTTGGATAGGCATAATATCACATTAAAAGTCTTTTATCTCTTCTGGGAGGAAATCAAAATCTGGTTTTATATTGAGGAAACCAAAACGAGATAGGTTATTGAATTTCCTCTTTCTAAATTAAAGATGATATTCTTCCCTGATGAGGAATCATAAACTTAAGAATATAATGATGTCCATCCCCCCTCTTTTGTACCTGGGAAGGAGGATTGAATTTCCAATCAGTGCCTTTATGTTTCATGTAATAAAAAAATAATAAAATGATAGCTGAAATTTCTTGAGCACTGAGTGTGTGTCAGACACTATCCTGTAGACTTTATGTATTAACTGACCTGTTCTCCATAATTGTGAGGAAGGGGCTGTTACTACCCCTTTTATAGAAGGAGAAACTGAAACAGACCAACTGAATTGCCTAAGGTTCATTGCTTATAGGGGCAGAGCTGGGATTTGATTGCAGGAAGGCAGAGTATTTGCGTCCTTTTGTTTTTTGAAAATACTGTTTTATTAACACTACAGTGGTAAACAACTTTATGTTTATGTTTCTTTATAGATCACTGAGTCACACAAAATTCAAAACCCACAAAGAAGCTAAGAGTCTTTACATTTAATGTGTCCTTCCTGAAAATCCTTAACTGTATACCAGTCTGTCCTCAAGCAGTACAATTTGAATATGCACCATTTTTTAAATTTAATATGTCACATTTACATAGCAAAATAATGAAGGCACAGCTAATACAAGCAAACTTAAACCCTTCTACTTCTGAGCTGGGGATGGGGACACACACTTGGATTGGTTCTTCAAGTATTTATTTTTTCCAAACATTAGCTTCATTGAAGAGTTCTGATAATTTTCACAGCTACATTCTAAAAGCTACATGACAAAGACGACTTCACAAGGATCAAACTACATAACACTGAAAACATGCTTTACAGGAGTTGCTACATTCTACATCTTTTCAAGTAAATTAATATTTCTAGAATGCTAGGTAAAGGGATTTAATACTTAAACATTTTGGTTTTTTTTTGTTTTTACACCTTTGTAAATAGACACTACCAAGAAAACACATAAACATGAGACTGTAAATAACGAACACATATGTTGACAGTATAATACAGGTTATACACCCTCCTTCTCAGAACCATGTTGCTTCTCTAAACTCACATATTCAGAACATTCTTTAGAATTTGAAGTGGCAGTTTTCCAAGCCTCATTAAACAGTACTGTCATGATCTCCAACACAGGCTTCCACAATTCCATCACTCTTCTCCGAAGTGTAAAGCTGATGGGTTACAAAAGCAAAGTCTTAAAGATGAGATTCTTCCGGGTTCTGTTTTTTCTGCACTGGAAAATGTCCGGACTAAAGAAACTGAAGAGTTAAGCGTTGAGAACATGTTCAGTCTTGGTCTGGGTGTTTTGTGTGTAGTGTGATGACAGTGGAATGACTAGGTTTCAAAGTGACATTCTTTACTTCACATCTACTTGACACCCTTAATGAGTCTCAATTGCAGTCCGTGCAGAAGAGATCATGAAAAAAATAATTTTAAATATAACTTGTTTTCTTCAACACCTTTTGATATATTTATTGTGTTCAAAATGAAAAATTTGAAACGGGCTGGCCAGGATCTGATTGCTTCAATTTAATATAATTTTAGGTAGGAACGCCAGAATTGATTTACATTGTATTTTGGTCCCAAACCTGAGCCTTATTAAGTCCACCAATATTGAAAAAAAAAATAGTGATTTTGTTTTCGTCGTCATTCTCCTCCTCAATCTCTGCCCCCGCTTATTTCTTGGCGTCATCAGGCACTGCAGAGTGGGGACCCTCATCTTTGGCCGCCGCCGCCTCTGCCGCAGCTTCCTCCTCCTCCTCCTCCTCCTCTTCCCCCTCCTCCTCATCCTCGTACTCTTCCTCGTCGTCGTCCTCCTCCTCCCCCTCCAAGGTCCATGCACACCCCTCCATCTCACCGGTGAGCTCCTGGATCTTGGCAAGTAGGGGCTTATAGATGTCGTTATACTTTTTTTCCAGAGCCTGAAATTCCTTATCAAATTTGGCTTCTATCTTATCGCATCGCTTCTGCAGCTTTTTGAGGGCCAGGACTCGGCATTTCACCGAATTAGGCAGGCTCTCGATAAAGTCATTTTTAGGCTTTGGTGCATTCTCCGCGGGGGTCTGGGGCTCCTCCGCCGTCTGACCAGCCGCGCTGTCGGAGTCACCGGCCGCGCTGTCAGAGTCTCCCCCCTGCGCACCGCCTTCCGCCATTACCTCCTCCGCTGCCGCGGCCGCCTCCGCTGCCGCCGCCGCTGCCGCCGCCGCCGCCTGGCTTGGCTCCGCGGGCCCCTGGTTTTCCGAGTCAGCCATGATACCGGGGAAGCTGCAGAGGTCTAGGGTGGCTCCCGGAGAGACCTGCACCCGAGCTGCACTAGAAAGATCTTGCGGATGCGGCAAGTGGCGGTGACGTCGGCCGCGGCAGTGACGTCGGCCGCGGCCCCGCCCTTTTCTCGCCAGCCCTTGACTGGCTCCCTGCAATCAGCTGACGGCCTTGCCCCCCACACTGCGCCAGCTTCCCCGTGTTGCTACCCTGCCATCTCCCTAGCACTGCAGCTGACGTCAAAACTGGTGTCTTGGTTACCCTGCCCCCCATCCGCCCACATACCTGTCTCCCCCACCCCCCATAAAGCTGGGCTGGGAATGGCAGCAGGTGTCCAAGGCCCCTTCTTAGGAAATGCTTGGATGGCCTCAGCCCTTTTCAGTTTGCTCCTCTAGGCCACTCCGGTCCTTCTCTACAGCGGTCAGGACATCTGTCTTGGCCTTTGTCTGCATGACCCATGCGGGCATTGGTCTGGTGTCGCTGGCTTACTCTTGTGGAGTCGGCTTTGTCACCTCTCCGATTCCTGCGAATTCCTTTCCAGAAAGCGAGGGCATGGGAGAGCTGACTCCCTCCTACGGATTCGGGGAGCTGGGTGCACGTGTGTGGAGAGGGCCGCTTGTGTGCCCACATGCCCACTCAGCAGCCCTCGTTGGTCATTCCTCGGCTTAGCGGCATATATATGCGGGGCAAGGTCTCTTAGCGAGATGGACCTCAGAGCAGTTTCGGAGCCATTTGGATAGGAAATCTCAGGACCCTTGGTATTCTGGAGTATGTTCTAGAAGGTCCCTCAGAATCTTTGGCCTGCGGACAGGAATAAAGCTGGAGGAAGGCTGAAGAAAAGCAAGTCCTTCTGACGCCTGGGGTCCAGGGCAAGGGCCACGTCTTCTCCATGTTAAAGCATGTGTTCAGGAGCGCTGCTCACTGGGGACACGAAGACACTCCTGTGTGCTCACAGACATGGGCCCCCAAGGCACTCCACAGTTCAGCATCTACTTGCAGTCTTGCTGGTGATTTGTATCTGAGAACATTTAAAAAAAGAAAAAGAAAAAGGTCTTAAAAAGAGAGAAATCTCCTTTAATAGCAAAGCGAGTCGTCATTTTATTTTACTTCCTTACCTTGCTTGTAAGACCCAATGATAGCTTCTTGAATAAGGATGAGGGCTCATATTTTAGGTATGGAAGAAGACATGATCCTTCCAGGGATTCCTTAGGAATGTTTTCAAATTCAGTGTTATTGATTCAAATGTTTGTCTTTCACTATATTGGGACTTGCTGAAGCTCTTCCATCAAGCATATGAATGTTAAGAAATTACTTCCCCAAGTACATTAGGTGTTATCTTATGGTTTTTAAGAATATTAAATTATCTAATAATATGTAAAGCACTTAGTGCTGACACATAGCAAGCACAATGTGTTTCAGTGGTTTTTTTTTATTTTTACAAACTACATTCATTAATATGCAAGAATAACCTGCAGTAATATTCCCTTTTAAAAGGACATTTTAGTGCCCTTCCCCAAAGAAAGGAACCATTTACAAAATGCCTGATATATTGCAAATAGCAAACATTCTAGGTTTTTTTGTTTATGTATTTGTGATTCTTGTTTTCTATTTTACTTTCTTAATTCTGCTGCAGATAATTTACTTTTCCTTTTCTGTTACCATTTGTAGTGACTGGGTTTTATTGTTAAGGCTGGTGTTTTAGTTTTAGCTCTGCCGGAATACAATGTGACAACACATCTAGATTTAGTTGGCTGACACTATCCATATTCTATATATCACCCATTGTTAGAAGGTGATCCCCCAAACTAAGAAGGCACGTTGAGATCAGAAAATGAAGCAGGCTACTTCAAACAGTTGACACAGAGTTTTATTCAGGGTGACTTACTGGTAGGGGGATCAGGAAGAAGACAAGCCATGGTAGTTGCAGAGTTACTCTCCACAAAATCCAGACCTTCGTGCCCAGATTCTGGAGTGAGGAGATGCACAGAAGGGCACTGTAGTGAGATTTGAGGGTTTGCATACACCTCAAAGGACTTGCATGCAACTAAGTGCTAGCTGACCTTTAATTTGATCTTGTGATACTACCTGTGCATGAGGAAGGGGAAAGACCATTTTTTCTCTAACAGATTCATGGGAGGCCAAAGCGGGCCTCCCCAATCTGGGCCTTGGTGGGGAATTCTAAGGTATATATATTAATTTCCAAGGGCCCTGAAACATGGAGCACCAAGAGTGGTCACAGCAAACATGAGCAGATGGAGGGCCAAAGATGGAGTCCGTCTTGTTAGCACTCCTAGCCCGTCTATTCCATTTACCATCTGTTGATGGTTGCAAGTACCTTGAGGTTAGGAATGCTTTTTGACATTTTAAAGATAAGGAACTTAGAAGCAGAAAAATAAAGTGAAATAAATATTTTGTTACTATATGTATTACTTGATTGGCAGAATCAGAGGCAGAAACGGGGCTTTCTAATGCTTATAGTGTAGAGGTTGTGACAGCCCAAATTTTAATAAAATCCATTTGACCTACTTGACTTGCTTGAAACAAATAGGATGTGTTCATCTTTCAGGATGTTTATGTTGCTGTCTAAAAAACTCAAAATTTAGTGTTAAGCAGGCTACTTTTTTCAAATGTTCTGTTCTTTTGAGATAATTCACAAAAGAATAAATATATTGTGTATAATAAAAAGATAATTGTATTAATCGATGTGTAATAAAATTCACTTTGCTTTGGCAAATACAGTGATGTAAACACTACACTAATTGAGATGTAAAATAGTAACATCATCCCAAAAAACCCCTTCATAGGCCTTCCCTTCGGTCCAGCCCTGGTGATCACAGGCCCATCTCTAAAATTTTTTTTTCCAGAATGTCCAGAAACAGAAGCATATGTGTGTAGGGTTTTGAGTCTGGCCTTTTGTATGGCATAATGCATTTGAGATTCATCCATGATGTTATGTACACTAGTAGTTTGTTCCTTTTCATTACTGAGTAATATTCTCCTTTAGTTGTTTCTCATTTTTTGTGATTACAAAAAATGCTACAGTAAATATAAGTTTTTATTTCTCCTGGTTATGTACCTAGAAGTAGACCTGTTTGGTCATGTGGTAAATGTATATTTAACTTTTTAAGAAAGTTCCACAGTTTTCCAAAGTGACTATACCATTTTGCTTTCACACCACAGGGTATGAGTTCAATTACTCTACATTGTCAACAGCATTTGGTATCATTGGGCTTCTCCCCTTACCCCTCCAATCTAATAGGTGTGTGTGGTAACCTTAACGGCTAATGATGTAGAGTATCTGCCAATGTATGTATGTGTCATTCATAGATGTTCTTTGATGCAATGTCAGTTTATATCTTTTGCCCACTTTCTGAGTTTTTTGTTTTCTTATTTTTAATTGGTTTTATATATTCTAGATACAAGTCCTTGTGAAATACTTTCTTCCAGTCTATGGCTGTCTTTTTCTTAAAAAAAAAAAAAAAAAAACAGAAATTTAAAATTTTGATAATTTTTTTCTTTTTTCTTTTATGGATTGGGTTTTTGGTGTCATGTTTAAAAGTTCTTTGCTAAATCCAAGACTGTAAAGATTTATTCCTATGTTTTCTTTCTTTCTTTCTTTTTTAAAGATTTTATTTATTTGACAGCAGGAGAGAGAGAGCACGCACACAAGTAGAGTGGCGGGCAGAGGGAGAGGGAGAAGCAGGCTCTCTGCTGAGCAGGGAGCCCGATGCAGGGCTCGATCCCAGGATCCTTGGGATCATGATCTGAGCGGAAGGCAGCCCCTTAGTGGACTGAGCCACCCAGACATCCCTCTTTCTTTTATTTTTTGTTTAAATTCAGTTAATTAACATATAATGTATTATAAGTTTCAGAGGTAGGGTTCAATGACTCATCATTGGATATAACACCCAGTGCTCTTTATATCACATGCCCTACTTAATGCCCATCAATCTGTTACCCCATCCCCCCACCTCCCTCCCCTCCAGCAACCCTCAGTTTGTTTCCTATGATTAAGAGTCTCTTATGGTTTGTCTCTCTCTCTGATTTCAGCTTATTTTATTTTTCCCTCCCTTCCTCTGTGCTCTTCTGTTTTGTTTCTTAAATTCCACGTATGAGTGAAATCATATGATAATTGGCATTCTCTGATTGACTTATTTCGGTTAGCATAACACCGCTAGTTCCATCCACATTGTTGCAAATGACAAGATTTCATTTTCTTGATGGCTGAGTAGTATTCCATTTTGTGTGTGTCTGTGTGTGTGTGTGTGTGTGTGTGTGTGTGGTATCCCACATCTTCTTAATCTATCCATCTGTTGATGGACATATAGACTCTTTCCATAGTTTGGCTATTGTGAACATTGCTGCTATAAACATTGGGGTGCAGGTGTGTCTTTGGATCACTATATTTGTATCTTTGGGTTATATGCCTTGTACTGCAATTACTGGGTCATAGGGTAGCTCTATTTTCAACTTTTAGAGGAACCTCTATACTGTTTTACAGAGTGGCTGCACCACCACTGCATTCCTACCAGCAGTGTAAGAGGGTTCCCCTTTCCAACATTTGTTGTTTCTGGTGTTAATTTTAGCCATTCTGACTGGTGTGAGGTGGCATCTCGTTGTGGTTTTATTTTGTATTTCCCTGGTGATGCTGAGTTGTGTTGAGCATTTTTTCATGTCTGTTGGCCATTTGGATGTTTTCTTTGAAGAAATGTCTGTTCATGTCTTCTGCCCATTTCTTGGTTGGATTATTTGTTCTTTGGATGTTGAGTTTGATAAGTTCTCTGTAGATTTTGGATACTAACCCTTTATCTGAGCAAACATTTGTAAAAATCATCTCCTGTTCTGTCAGTTGTTTTTTGGTTTTGTCAGCTGTTTCTTTTGCTTTGCTGTGCAAAAGCTTTTTATCTTGAGAAGTCCCAGTGGCTCATTTTTGCCTTTGTTTTCCTTGCCTTTGGAGACATGTCTAGCCAGAAGCTGCTGCAGCCAAGGGCAAAGAGGTTGCTGCCTGTGTTCTCTTCTAAGATTTTATTGGTTTCCTATATCACATTTAGGTCTTTCATCCATTTTGAATTTATTTTTGTATATGGTGTAAGAAAATGGTTCATTTCATCCTTCTGCGTGTGGCTGTCCAATTTTCCCAATACAATTTGTTGAAGAGACTGTTTTCCATTGGATATGCCTTCCTGCTTTGTTGAATATTTTTGGACCATAGAGTTGAGGGTCCATTTCTGGGCTCTCTATTCTGTTCTATTGATCTATGTGTCTGTTCTTGTGCCAGTATCATACTGTCTTGATGATTACAGCTTTGTAATAGAGCTTGAAGTCGGGTGTTGTGATGCCACCAGCTTTGGTTTTTTCCTTCTTCAACATTCCTTTGGCTATTCCAGGTCTCTTCTGGTTCCATGTAAATTCTAGGATTATTTGTTCCAGCTCTAAGAAAAATATTGATGACATTTTGGTAGGGATTGCATTGATCCTATAGATTGTTCTGGGAAGCATAGACATTTTCACAATATTTGTTCTTCCAGTCCATGAGCATGGAACATTTTTCCATTTCTTTGTGTCTTAGTTTCTTTCATGAGTGTTTTATAGTTTTCAGAGTACAGATTCTTTGCCTCTTTGGTTAGGTTTATTTCTAGGTATCTTATGGTTTTTAGTGCAACTATAAAATGGGGTCAATTCCTTAATTTCTCTTTCTTCTGTCTCATTGTTAGTGTATAAAAATGCAACTGATTTCTGTGCATTGATTTGGTATCCTACCACTTTGCTGAATTCCTGTATGAGTTGTAGCAATTTTAGGATGGTGTCTTCTGGGTTTTCCACATAGAGATCAGGTCATCTGTGAAAGAATGACAGTTTGACTTCTTTGCCAGTTTGAATGCCTTTTATTTCTTTTTGTTTTCTGATTGCTGAGGCTGGGACTTCTAGTACTACGTTGAACTACAGTAGTGATAGTGGACATTCCTGCCATGTTCCTGACCTTAGGGGAAAAGCTCTCCGTTTTTCCTTGTTGAGAATGATTTTCGCTGTGGGCTTTTCATATATGGCTTTTATGATATTGAGGGTATGTTCCTTCTATCCCTATGCTGTGCAGAGTTTTAATCAAGAAATGGTACTGTACTTTGTAAAATGCTTTTTCTGCATCTGTTGAGAGGATCATATGGTTCTTGTCCTTTCTTTGTTTAATGTGATATATCACATTGATTGATTTGTGAATGTCAACTTCCCTTGCAGCCCAGGAATAAATCCAACTTGG
Organism: Meles meles; assembly: GCF_922984935.1. NCBI lineage: Eukaryota > Metazoa > Chordata > Mammalia > Carnivora > Mustelidae > Meles > Meles meles. Next base: position 120,299,271 of record NC_060067.1, on the reverse strand, counting down.
TCATGGTGAATAATCCTTTTAATGTGCTGTTGGATCCTATTGGCTAGTATCTTGGTGAGAATTTTTATATCCATGTTCATCAGGGATATTGCTCTGTAATTCTCCTTTTTGGTGGGGTCTTTGTGTGGTTTTGGGATGAAGGTAATGCTGGCTTCATAGAAAGAGTTTGGAAGTTTTCCTTCCATTTCTATTTTTTGAAACAGCTTCAGAGAATAGGTACTAATTTTTCTTTAAATGTTTGGTAGAATTCCCCTTGGAAGCCATCTGGCCCTGGACTCTTGTTTGTTGGGAGATTTTTGATTACTGCTTCAATTTCTTTGCTGGTTATGCATTTGTTCAGGTTTTCTGTTTCTGCCTGTTTCAGTTTTGGTAGTTTTACTCTCTAGGACTGCATCCATTTCTTTCAGATTGCCTAATTTGTTGGCATATAGTTGCTCATAATGTGTTCTTAAAATTGTTGGTATTTCTTTGGTGTCGGTTGTGATCACTCCTCTTTCATTCATGATTTTATTTATTTGCGTCCTTTCTCTTTTCTTTTTGATAAATCTGGCCAGGGGTTTATCGATCTTATTGGTTCTTTCAAAGAATTAATGCTCCTAGTTTTGTTGATCTGTTCTACTGTTCTTTTCGTTTCTAGTTCTTTGATTTCTGCTCTAATCTTTATTAATTCTCATCTCCTGCTGTGTTTGGGCCTTTTTGCTCTTCTTTCTCCAGCTCCTTTAGGTATGGTTGTGTTCTATATTTCTTGTTTCTTGAGAAAGGCTTGTATTGCTATGTATCTCCCTCTGAAACGTACCTTCGCTGCGTCCCAAAGGTTTTGAACAGTTGTGTTTTCATTTTCATTTGTTTCCATGAATTTTAAAATTCTTCTTTAATTTCTGTTTTGACCCATTCATTCTTTAGTAGGATGCTCTCTAGCCTCCAAGTTTTTGAGTTCCTTCTAACTTTTCTCTTGTGATTGAATCCAAGTTTCAAAGCATTGTGGTCTGAAAATGTGCAAGGAATGATCCCAGTGTTTGGGTACCAGTTGAGACTTGATTTGTGACCCACATGTGATCTGTCTGGAGAATGTTCCATATGCACTAGAGAAGAATGTGTATTCTTTTGCTTTAGGATGGAATGCTCTGACTATATCTGTGAAGTCCATCTGGTCCAGTGTGTCATTCAAAGCCCTTGTTTCCTTGTTGATCTTCTGCTTAGATGATCTGTCTATTGTAGTGAGGGGGGTGTTAAAGTCCCCTAATATTATTGTATTATTATTATTAATGTGTTTCTTAAATTTTGTTATTAATTGGTTTATATGGCTGCTCCCAAGTTAGGAGCATAAATATTTACAGTTGTTAGATTTTCTTGTTGGATAGACCCTTTAAATATGATATAGTATCCCTCTTCATCTCTGTTAGTCTATGGTTTAAAATCTAATTTTTCTGATCTAAGGATTGCTACTCCAGCTTCCTTTTGATGTCTTTTAGCATGATAAATTGTTCTGCACCCCCCTCATTTCAACCTTGAGTCTCTTGTAGACAGAATATTATTTATTTGCCAGAGAGAGAGATCACAAGTAGGCAGAGAGGCAGGCAGAGAGAGAGGAGGAAGCAGGCTCCCTGAGGAGCAGAGAGCCCGATGCGGGGCTCGATCCCAGGACCCTGAGATCATGACCTGAGCCGAAGGCAGCGGCTTAATCCACTGAGCCACCCAGGCGCCCCTAGACAGAATATTAATGGATCTTGCTTTTTAATCTAATCTGATACCCTGTGTCTTTTGATTGGAGCATTTAGTGCATTTACAATCAGAGTAACTATTGAAAGAAAAATATGGGATGCTTCACAAATGTGTGTCATCTTTGCACAGGGGCCATGCTAATCTTCTCTGTATCATGTGCTGCCGAAGTGAGCACCCTATGTTTTCTTCTAGAAGTTTTATAACTTTAAGTTTTAGACCGTGGTCCTTATTGAGTTAGCCTTTATAATGGTGTGAGGTGTATGGATATTATACCCTTTGCATATGGTATTGTCTTGATCCAGCACTGTTTATTGAAAACACTATCTGTTGAATTGCTTTTGCAAAGTTCTTGAGCATTAAGTGACCATATTTGTGTGGGTTTATTTCTGGGCTTTCTGATTCTGTTGCATTGATTTATATGTCTGTCCTTTCACCAACACTACACTTGACAACTGTAACTTTATAATAAGTCATGAGATTAGGTAATGTTCAGTTCTCTAACTTTGTTCTTTTTTTAAAATTGTGTTGGCTCTTCTAATTTCACCTTTCTATACTAATTTCAGAATCAGCAAACTTTTTCAAAGACCCTTGTAGTTTGAATTCAGACTTTTAAAAACCATTGGCAATGGATATAGTACTTGCTCTTTCAAATTTATGTGTTTTAAAATGTCACCTCATTTAATACATTATATGTTAATTTTAAAAATCACAGTTAAAAAAAGAAACTATATTAAAAAAATAAGTCAAGTGATCAATTATGGGAAAGAAATTCTGTAACAAGGTGCTTACTGCTTAGTTTGTGCTAAAGGTTTAAATCTGGGAAATAGAAATAGAAATATTTATATATAGAATAAATAGAAAATGGGAATAGAAATATGGGAAATATTTATAGACAATAGAAATTTTCTATTTTCTATAGAAATAGAAAAATGGGAAAAGAAATGACAGTCTTTTTAATGGTTGGATGTCACCATCATCTTTTCATTACTGTTATTTTCAGTATGCCAAATTGTATCTTAGGACTTTTTGGCACTTCACATATATCTTTTAAATTAGGCTTTGGAAAACCTGAAGGTAGTTTTCATAGTCTTCCAACAAAATGGAGTTTTATAAAAATACATTATATGTTTATTAAAAAAAAAAAATTTGGAAGGGGAGGCAAACCATAAGAGACTATGGACTCTGAAAAAACAACCTGAGGGGTTTGAAGGGTCAGGGGTAGGAGGTTGGGGGAACAGGTGGTGGGTAATGGGGAGGGCACGTTTTGCATGGAGCACTGGGCGTTGTGCAAAAAGAATGAATACTGTTACGCTGAAAAAAAATAAATAAAATAGAAGAAAAAAAATAAATAAATGAAAAACTTCTCTTGATTAAGCAAAATAAAATTGTATATAGGCAAAAAAAAAAATGTCACCTCATTTAAAATGTCTGGTTTTGTGGGCTTTATGGACTCTAGTATATAATTGGGACTTCTGTAACACAGAATTGTGAATAAAGTAAATGAGCTATCTTGTTGTGAAACCTTGATCTCCGCATATTGTAATTTCACATGTAGCTGTCATACTAGAAATGAAAGAATCAAGGCAGGACAAAGAGAGGGCACTTAGGTGAAGTGATTGGGAGCACAGGTCTGTATTCAGACATCTGGCTTCAAGTTCTGTCCCTGTCCATGTACTAGCTGTTTGTCTTGGATTCAGTTCTGAAATTGGAATAATGACAATTTGCTTGGAAATTTTTGAAAATGGAAAATAATTGAAAATTTATCTCTGCAGTCTCAAAAAGCTGTTGTCTTAAAATTTGTGTATTTTTTTTTATTGGGACATAATTCTCATACAATTCACTCAAAGGTAGTTTTGCCTATTTGCCGAGATAGTGTGTATCTAAGAATTTATTGCTGTGACTAGCACCTAATATACTCTGTAACTGTTAATGATCATTATAAAAGAAAAGAATGTGTTGAGAGCAATAGTGATTGACATATAGAGATTAGAGTCTCTGTATGAGTTTGCTAGGGCTGATGTAACAATGTTCCACCACTAAGTGGCTTAATGATTTTTTGTCTCCATTCAAGAACAAAGTGTTGGTAAGGTTGATTACTTCTGAGGCTTCCCTCCTTGGCTTGCAGATGGCCATCTTCTCCTTTTCTCTCTTTGCATTGTCTTCCCTCTGTGCATGTTTCTGAGTCCAAATTTTCCCTTCTTATAAGGACACCAGTCATGTTGGATTAGGGCTTGGCCTGATGACCTAATATTAACTTGATTACCTCTGTAAAGATCCTGTATCTAAATAAGGTCGCCTTCTGAGGTACTGGGGTTAGAACTTCAATATATGAATTTTAGACAGTTCAACTCATAACACTCCATCCTCCAATCCCCAAAAGTCATGTCCTTCTCACCTATAAAATATAGTCACCCTATTCCAACATCCCCCAAAGTCTTAACTTATTCCAGCATCAACTCTAAGTCCAAAGTCTCATTCATGATGCTTAGTTTTAGGTGTCAGCTTGGCTGGTCTATGGGATACCCAGATATTTAGTTGGATATTACTCTGGGTATGTCTGTTAGGGTGTCTGTGGATGAGGTTAACATTTGAATGGGAAATTGAGTTAAGCATTGCTGTCCCTTATGTGCGTGGGTCTCATCAGTTGACGCCCTGAACAGAACAAAAAGGCTGAGTAAGAGGTAGTCCTCCTGACTGACTGCCTTTAAGCTGGGACCTCAGTGTTTTCCTTCCTACAGACTGTCGCGGGAGCATCAACCCTTCCTGAGTCTCAAGTCTGCCTGCCTTTGCACTAGTAGAATGACACCATTGGCTCTCCTGGCTCTGCAGCTTTCTGACTACAGATCTCAGAACTTGTCTGCCGACATTTATATACATGTATGTGCACACACATGCACACACACCTGCTGGTTCTGTTTCTCTGGAGAACGTTGGCTAATATATCATGTAAATATCACCTGAATCAGGTAGGGGTGAGATTCAGAGTTTGATTAATCCTGAGGTACAACCCTTCTACAGCTGTGAAGCCAGATAGGTTATCTGCTTAATGATCATGGGCACAGGCGTAGGATGAACATTCCCTTTGTAAAAGGGAGACATCAGGAGAAAAGAGGTCATATGTCCCAAGCAAGTCTTAAGCCCAACAGGGAAAATTTCACTAAATTTTGAGGCTTGGAGAATAATCCTCTTTAGGTCTAGGCTGTGTCCTCTGGCCCACGGGGCTGGCGACCCTGCTCCGGGACAGGAAGCTACTGGCTGGTTCCTCCACCTAGGCCCATGGCAGCAGTGATAGGATCACTGGACTCTGATTTGCCTTTGAGGCCATTTTTCCCTTTTCTTAAAAGGTAACACCTGTTTGCAACCATTTGGTTCTGTAGGTTCATTTCATACCAGTAGAATCCCAGAGTCCAGTAGCCTTCCTTCGTTTTGTCCAGCTCTGCTTCTTTGGTGCAAACTGGCAGTGTTTCTATTCTTGAATTTTAAAAAAACAACAACTTTGTTGGCTTCTCAGGCAGTTCTTGGGGGTCCAAGTCATCAGACAAGAGGGTTCTTCACAAATCTTTCTCAGATAACCACATTTCTATTCCTAGCTTCTGCTGAGATGATTGATAGGATTCCTGAATCCACATGCTTGATCTCTTCAAATCATGGTTCAGCCATACCCTTGGCCCTATTTCCAGAGGGTGTTATCTGGATAGGCTTAAGAATTTTCCAAACCTTGAAGTTATAATTCCTTTCTGCTTAACAGTTCCTCCTTCAATTTATCCTTTTCCTCTTTCATTTTACTCTGAACAGTACAAAGAAACCAGACCACACACCTTCAGTACTTCGCTAGGCAACCTGCTGAGTCAAATATCCAAGTTTATCGCTTAAATTCTCCAAAACACTAGAACATAATTTGGCCAAGTTCTTTGCCACTTTATGACAAGATTGCCTTTCCTCTAATTTCCAATAAATAACATGTTCCCCATTTCCATGTGTGACATCGCCAGAAGCATTTTAATATTCATATTTCTTGCCAAATTCTGCTTATGATGAATGTTTATTTTCTGACAACAAAAGCTTTCTCTACAGCTCTCCTCTTTTCATTCTGAGCCTTCACCAGGATTTCCTTTGCTGTTTCTATCAACTGTCTCTTCAAGGCAGTTTAGGCTTTTTCTATCACTGCCTCAAAACTCTGACAGCCTCTACCCATTACGCAGTTCCACAGTCATTCTGCCTTTATAGGTAGTTGCTATTACAGTACCCGCTTCCTGGTATGAAAATCTGTATTAGGCTTCTCCAGAGAACAGAGCCAGTGGGAGATGTATATACATGCATATATACTTTCACAGTTACACACACACCCACCCCATGCAGGTTCACAGCTGTGGAAGAATTTTACTTCAGGATTAATCAAACTCCCAGGTTCACCCATACCCAATTTAGATGATGTCTGCATCATGTATCAGGCTTCTCCAGAGAACCAGAACCAGTCGGGAGCACTGTGTGTACATTTCATGTACATACGGGTGGGCAGACAAGGCCCGGGAGCTGCAGTCAGCAGGCTGCAGACCCCGCAGAGCTAGTGGTTGTAGTTCTAGTGCGAAGGCAGGCGGGCTGGAGGCTCAGGAAGGGCTGGTGCTTCTGGTAGAGTCTGTAGGCAGGAAAACAGTGCAGCCCCAGCCCCAAGGCCACATATATGTGTGTATATACACACATATATGTATGTATACATACATATAGAGAAATGAAAGACAAACAAAGAGACTGATCCTTGGGTATCTGCCCATGTGATTGTGAGGCTGGCTGTTGAGAATGTTCAGGGCGGGCTGGCAGGCTGAAAATTCTGGCAGGAATGGAGGCTGCAGTGTAGATGCCAGAGTCTTTCCTCTTTGGAGGGTGTGGAGGACCTCAGGCTTTTGAGGCCTTCAGCTGATTGGATGAGGACCCCCTACTTCATGAAGACTGATCGGCTTTACTCAACGTCTCCTGATACAGATGTTAATCCTATCTAAAAAATACCTTCACAGCACTGTCTTGACTGGTGTTTGACTAAGTTAACTGATTATTGTAGCCTAGGCAAGTCGGCACATAAAATTAACCATCACCATCTATAATAAAAAAAATCATGTTGATGGTGATTCTCTGAGGCAGTTGTACCAGGAAAGTCCTCTTAGTTTTATCCCGTGGGTTTTGAGAAAATAGTCCATCAGATGCGGTGTGAGAAACTTTGAGAATCTGTGGTAAAGATGTGTAATAATCTTTCTGTGTTAGTAGCTTTTATTTAAAAAAACTGAACATTCAGCCCATTTTAAAGATGAGAAAAGAGAGGCTTAGTAGTTAGCATAGAGGACATGGCAGAGCCTGGGTTTGAATCCCTGTCTGCTTCACTGCTCCGCTGTGTGACATGCCTGGTGGCTAGTTAGGGGTGGTGGTCCTGGAAGAAGTGATTGCTTGGAGGAAACCTGAGACGTTCAAGGGTAGTTGTATTAAGTACGATACTACAGTGAAGGAGAAGTAGAAAGGAATCTGTCTTCATAATGTCAGATTTTTTTCATTTTTAGGAAGAAATTTTAAAGTACAGAAAAGTACAGACTAAACTGACAGACAGCTTTGTATCTATGAACCGGAGTAAACGGTGTTTGCTTCAGAGTTTGTAATAAAACAATGACCGAGATTCCCGTGCATCCTCTCACTCCCTTCCTGCTCTTCCACCTTCCTTTCTCACACTGGCAAAACACTGATGAAGTCAATGCCTGTTCTTTCCTGTTTTTATACGTTTATAATGTGTGTATTAAGACCAATTAATTATAGCTTTTATTTTAAAAGATTACCCCACATTTCTTACGTACAGCATATATATAATTTCACACTTACAATAAACAAGATCTTAGAGCCTTAAACCATATAATAATCATTGCTAATATTTACAAAGCAGCCTTGGTTCTAAGAACTTTACATGTATTAACTCATTATTTTTTGTAACAGTTCCTTGGGTTATATACTCTTATTTTTCCCATTTTACAGATGAAGGGATTGAGGCACAGAGATTAAATAACTTACCCAAGATGTAAGTAGCAGAGGCACCACCTCTTATAGTTAGGATTGTTACAAATGTTAAAAAAAAACCAAAAACAAAAACTGAGTGGTGCCATCCCACTAACTGAGCAGTCAGTAGTCGGTCCTTTGGTTGCATCTGATGCAGTTAATTGATTCAAGACGGGACTGATGGAAGGGAAAGCAAAATGTAAAAAACAACTTACGTAAATGCTGTCATAATGTACTTAACAATCAAAATCTTGGGTTTCACTCAAACATTGAACTTGAGATTCTGTTCATTTGGATAAATATGGGCCTAGTTAACGCCATCAAAATGCTGTGCTTTATGGTTCCTATCTTATGACCATACCATCTTTTTTTGGTCCATTCTCATATTAATGGATATTTAGTTTTGTGTCTTCCAATTCTCTATATTACAAGAAAATGCTGTGATGAACATCTGTGTATTTGTCTTGTGCACTCTCTCTGGGCCGCCCCCTGGTAGGGGAGTAGCTCAGTTAAAGGGTATTTACAGTTTCAGCTTTTTCCAGATGTTGGCAACTTATTCTCCCAGATGTTTACATCTCAGTTCACAGTTGACATTTCCCACTAGGGGAGACGGAATGCATACCGACAATGGCCAGACTGTGTATGCAAATAGAACTCTGACCTGCAGCCTGCAGAAATGTGCCCAGGAAACCAGCCCCTTATCTACAGTAAGCAGCCCAGGAAGCTGGCTTGCTGTGAGTGCGGCTTGCAGGAAATCACTGTCTTAATTTGCATTTGACTGATTATTAATGAGCTGGAGCCCATTGTATAAGACAGTCCTTTCCAGAAAGGAGTGAAGAAATTACCTTTTAGAATAGGTGAGGATTCCAGGAGCACATGGTTTAACTTTGCTCATTTCTGAAGAGAAGGGAGGCAGCCTAGAATCGTTATCTCAGACTTTTTCTTTAAAGCAGAAAAAGTCTGTTATTTTTTTTTCCAAACTAAATTTTAAGGAGGACAGTAAGCAAGATGAAAACGAGCTCCTCAGGCAAAATGGTTCCACCTGCCTGGCCACCCCCACTTCTCGCCAGTCTCCCCTGCCCCCGGATCACCTGAGACACTGGAGGAATTCTCGGGCTGGCTGGTAATCTCCGGGATGCCTCCTGGCGTGAGAGTTTGATGAAATCCCATTTTTCATCTCTCTCCACCCCAGAACTTCTACAAGATTTCAGGCTAACCATATTCTGTTTCTTTGGGCTTCTGGCAGGCAGGAGTTCGTGGATGCTTACGTGAATTACGTCTTCCAAATCTCAGTTCATGAATGGTACGCAGCCTTCTCCAGTGGCTTCCTGAAGGTGTGTGGTGGCAAGGTGCTTGAGCTCTTCCAGCCTTCCGAGCTGCGGGCTATGATGGTGGGGAACAGCAACTACAACTGGCAGGAGCTCGAAGAGGTGAGTATGGACGTTCCTGTCTTTACCTCTGAGGAAGCAGCTGTGGCCTGCCAGGTGGGCCCAGAGCCTGGTCTCTTTCCAGGTGGGCTGTGGTTGAGGGGGCATTGGAGGCCTCCTAATCTCGGTGGTTATTTCCTCCTCTCCACTGCAAACGGTGCACAAATGTATGTCCTCTATAATATTCTTCTTCTTTAAGATAGGTTTCCCTCTTTGTCTCTTTTGGGCAGACTGCCATCTACAAGGGTGATTACTCAGCCACACATCCCACTGTGAAACTATTTTGGGAAACATTTCATGAGTTTCCATTGGAAAAGAAGAAGAAGTTTCTCTGTAAGTATCAGTCATGTTAACACAGTGCTTGTCCATGCGTTAGTGTTGCCTGTGGTGGAGGGTGATCTACCCCACAAGTCAAGGTCTTGTAAATGAAAAAGAGTAAGTGAAGGAAGTATATCTCCACTTGTTGTGTTAATGAGACCTCAGGCAGACATAGGTGGTACTTCCTTATTTGTTGCCTAATAGGATGTATTGCATGAAAGAAAAGAAGCATTTTGCTGATTTTCAGTTGCTTTTAAAATATTAGTTATTGTATATGTGAATATTATGAAATATCACATTGATAGAATCTAATTCAATTAACTTCCCTTATCTCTCTAGGCTTTTTGAAAATTTTGCAGTGTCTGCTACAGATGTAACTGGGGAGATAGGATTTAGAATAGCTTTATTGCGATATGATCCACAGAGCATACAGTCTACCCAATTAAAGTGTATAATTCAGTGATTTTTAGTATATTCACAGAGATTTGATCCTGTCAGTAATTTGTAGAACATGTTCATCACCTCAGTAGCAGTCATTCCCCATTTCCTCCTGACCTCTCACCCCACCCGGCCCCCCTTACCATCCGTTTTCTGGCTCTGTGGATGTGCCTGTTTGGGACATGTCACATAAATGGAATCATACAAGATATGGTCCGTTGTGACTGGCTAGGGGACATTTGAGAAGGGTAATATATTTGGAAAGGAGAATGAAGCCCAATTTATGTCAACACATTCAGCCTTTCAAAAACAGTTGTAATCTTTGTGTTTGTATATAATCGGGGTCAGAAATTTGCTAGTGAATAGTATACAGTTTTTGTTTATATAAAATAAAACAACATGATTTGAAAGGCAGTCCCTTTTGCTTTATAAGCATGAGCATATCTTAATATTAATGCAAGATGTACCCCCAGATTATATCACTCCCACCGAGTGAGGATGAGAGGAAGTGGGGGGGAGAAGGGGGCTCATACAAGAATGCTTAAAAAAAATAAAGCCCTCCTTCTCCTCTGCCTAGCTCTATTGGCTCTTATGAACAGTGGCTTATAAGTTAAATGACAGGTTAAGGTTTGTCAAATGACAGGTTAAGGAGCTTGTAGTGCTCTAACAACCAAGAGGAGCATAGCCATGGAGATTTCTTAAAAGAGTTTTTTCTGTTCAGAGATCATTAGACTTGTGGAAATTTTTAGTAACTCTATAGATATTGGCAACAATGTTTATATACCACAGCCTCAGGTAATAGGTTTTTTGAAAGTGCTTCTTAACCAGTGACTTCTTTGTAGTAATCCCAGCAATTTAACTCTGAGGTTATGTATTGCTAGAAAACATGGAAAGACAGCTATGTTGGCCTCTCTCTCTCTCTCTCTCTCTCTCTCTTTTTTTTTTGCCAAGTCACAGTGTGTTACAAGAGTGAAATGTCTAATATAACATCATTATTGCTCTTTTGGTTTAAGAAATTTAGGAAAAGGAGCAAACAGATACTACATGGATATTCCCTAGCTCAAGAGCATATACACACAGACCCTTGGCCAGAGGAGATTTCAAGTCCCATAGATGATGGTCTTCTTCCTGGCTTCCCTCTGAGATCAGCTCTTTACCTATGTCAGGAATTCCTTTCCTCTCTGATTTTGTGAAAGCTCCTAACATTTATGAGGATATACATTTGAGGCCATTTTTAATTTGAGGGCATTTTAGGGCATCTTTCATTTAGAGGATGATTTGTGTCCGTGTGATATAATCAGGGTCTGAAATGAACTAATGAAAAACAGAATTTTTAGCCATATAACACCGCCCACCCACCCACACACCCAGGATTTGAAACGCAGTCTCTTGCTTTGTAAGACCAAGCGTAGGTGAATATTCATGCCATCCATATTGGCACCTGGAAGTGTACTTCTCATGCGAGCCACAGGGTGTCATGCCTTCCTCTCCTTTCTGTGCGGGGCTGCAGATAGCAGCTCCTGGGCTGCGTAGCTGGTAATGCCCTTTTCCGTTCTCCTCAGTGTTCCTGACGGGCAGCGATCGCATTCCCATCTACGGCATGGCGAGCCTGCAGATTGTCATCCAGTCCACAGCCAGCGGCGAGGAGTACCTGCCCGTGGCCCACACTTGCTACAACCTTCTTGATCTCCCCAAATACAGCAGCAAAGAGATCCTGAGCGCACGGCTGACCCAGGCCCTTGACAACTATGAAGGGTTTAGTTTGGCTTGAGGCTCCCCAGTGTGCCCCAGATTTCCCTCCCTTCCTCAGTGTCCACAGGGAGGCCCATACAGAAAACCACCGGGAAAGGAGTTCTATTTTTTTATTGTCTGAGTGGGTTGGGACTTTTGCATCCTGAACCTGGTTGATGTGTTTCTGGGCTTGTGAACAGGAAGCGACCTTACTGAAATATCAGGGGTTGGGGATGGGGGTGAAAAATTGGCATTTTTGTTTTTAGACCAAATTACCTAGTAGTGTTCCTTGCACTTGGGAATATGTTGCACTCTGCTGGAAAAAATGGCAGTGGGTTTTTAACCTCTCATTTCCCAAATGTCTCTCTCAGCTCTGCTGTTTCCTCACAGTGCTTCCTGTCCCTCTCATTCCTCCGCAAGAATGATTTTGACTGATGCGCCCTTTCTCACCTGCACATGCAGAACAGCTCCTCTCTCTGCAGACTTGGACATGCTCCTGGCTTGTTGCAGCCCTGCTCTAAGGACTAAGGAGGCAAGGACTACTTCAGAAAGTCCCAAGTCCAGCAAGCTGAATCTGGGTCCCTTATTTCATTATTTTGGCTGAACTCTTGAGAATTCATGGGAGCCTTTATGAACAGATCTTGCTTTAAAAAGAAGTTGTTGAGGGACTAGCAGTCTCTACCTGGCTCTGCCTATTCCTGGACCTGCTTAGAGACGTGTAGAGCAGCTCAGCATTGTAGCTGAGCCGAATTTTGTTTTGTTGTTCAGCCAAGTCCCTTCGACAATAAGGTGAGATGATAGACCCCTACTCCTTCAGTTATCTCGCTTTTGGAGCAAGTTGCATTACTTTTTTAAAGAGTACCTTCTCCAGGGAAAGTAGAATTAATAAATTTCTTGTTCTCTTTCCCTGTCAAATTATGCCCTCTGCCTCTTTCTCTTTCCTTCCTCTCCTTCCCTTTCTCTCTTACTCACTTCATCCCAGTGTTTCCTGACTTAATGCTCCCTTCCTGTCCTTCTAGTGGATGCATGCAGTCTATTTTTTTAATTTCTATTTAAATTGCAAAATTTCTATTTTTTTTCCTTTTCCCTAATTGCTAACACTTAAGGACATTCTTTACTATGGGACTTTTGTTTATTGCATTTGAAATGTTTGTTTACAGTGGGATTTCGGGGGGGGTTGTGTTTAGAGCAAATATATGTATCAAAAATAACATGCTCAACCTACTTCATCATGGGATAAGAAAATTCTACATGATCAAAGAATCCATGTCAGCCTAATTTTAAATTCCTAGTCACTAGAGGAAAGACTTATTTATATAAAATGAAGTATTTATGAACCGTGATACAGCATCAGATCTCAATGAAGGATGTAGATTTTTGCTTTTTTTTTTTTTTAAACTTATTTCAATTGCTAAATTGGTAGTTTTTTCAGTCTTTATAATACAAGATTAAAAAAAGATATACAGTTATATGAAATGTTTATTTTCTATGTGTGTGCATATAGTTCAATATTATGCAATAAATTTGGTGTTTTAACTTAAAATTATTTCTTACTGTATTTGCAGAATGGGTAGCTTGCTTTCAGTAGAATTATCTACTCAAATAATAAAAGGTCAAATTTGGTTCCAGTCATAAGAAAGTAAGACCAAGCACTAGGGAAATGGAGAAGGGAGCAGGGTCAAGGTAGCCTGAAGGGTGGATGGGATTTCTGAAAGTTGTGATAGGTGAAAAGGCATTTCACCTGGAGGGGAAGGATTTAGAGAAGGACAGGAACAATTAGGAGAGCATCCCAGAAAATAGAATAATGGTAAATAAGACTGGGGAAGAGGGAAGAGGTAGCTTTGGGGCTGAGGAGCCAGGCTAAGCAATGGAATTTGAGTTGGTAGCCACGCAGGATTTGTCAAAATGTTCGGAACTTTGGGGTGGGGGTAGGAGGCAGTGATAGGACTTAAGACTGGTTTAAGAAGAAAACTGGATGGGGGTCCATTTGAAGGAATTAGTCCTTCCCATTCTGAGAGCAGTGAGAGAGGTAGAAGTGGAAGTAGAAGAGTCCATTGCAAGAGGATCCAAAATGATAGCGCGGGAAGACCCTCCTCTCTCCTCCATGGACACAAGTCTATGCCAATTTGTACAGCAGTTCCTTCTGAAAAACAACCGAGGGCTTGACAGAACAAATCCTGCACAACAGGGTTGGAGGGACCACATAGACAACGACAGGAGACACAGTAATAAGAACCCCCAATTCCAATGCTGTGAACTGCATTGAGGAGGGAGGAGACTACTCAGGGACTATGAGCAGATTTTTCTGTCCTGGGAGACAGAAAAACTGTGGCTTAAAGGGCAATGAGAATATAAAGGAACGAACCCTCCACCAAACAGTGGGATGCTGGAGAAGCTAGGCAGTGCCACTGTTTATGTTCCCCCTCCACCTTGATAGCACAGAAAGGAGCAGAGTCTGGGTGCCCTAGCCACCACACTGCCCTCAGCCAGCCCTGGATCCCTAGACCCCACATCAGCCCTGGCCACTCTGGGGCCACAGAAAAAAAAGTAAAACATGGTTTCAAGAGCAACTAGAATATAAAGGAGCCAGCCCTAGAGCTCTACCAGTGAGGGAGCTGCAGAAGGCACTGTCAGGTCTGAGAGGCAGGTGAGTACCACAGTTTTCATCTCCCCTCCACCCTGATAGTGCAGATGGAAGCAGGATCTGGGCCATCCCCTAAAGGAGACTGCACAAGGTGGCCCCAGTATAGCATACGCTGGGACACCCCTGAATGTCACCCACTATAGCTACATCTCTCTTACCATGGTGCAGAGCATCTCAGAACACTCCAGGCCTGAACCTGTTTGGCTCAAGTTGTTTTGCCAGAACCCCTGGGGAAAGAGTGCCACCAAGACCTCCCAGCCTGGCACACCTCAGCTCCAGTTATCACAGCTAGGTACTCCCAGAGTGGAGTACCTTGGGAGCCCTTTGCACAAGTCTTCACCAACTTTGGCTCTGGTTGTGTCCTGTGCAGAGTGCCCTGAGAACCTCCCCCAACCCCCGCCTCCCCACCTGTGTCCACTTGAGCTGTAGCCATTCCACCAGGACTACCCCAGTGCTGAGTGCCTTAGAGCCCCCATCCTGTACCTGCTACAGTTCTAGCCAGCTAACCAAAGTAAACAGGCATGGGCTGACCATACACAAGGCCATTCCTTTAAGTCTTGGAAAAGCTGCTGTTCTGCCTAATTTATAGAAATACAGAAAGTCAAACAAAATGAGACAGGAATATGTTCCAAATGAAAAAAAAATACAAACCCTCAGAAAAAAAAAACAGAGATAAGCAATCTACCCAATAGTGTTCAAAGTAATGGGCATAACAATGGTTATTGGACTTCAGAGAAGAATGGATGAGTGGGCTTTCAACAAAGAGATGGAAATTATATAACAGAACCAATCATCATTGAAGAATACAGTAACTGAAGTGAAAAATACACCAGAGGGAATCAACAGTAGAATGGAGGATGCAAAGAATGGATCAGCAGTCTGAAAGGGTAATGGAAAGCATGCAAACTGAACATCAAAAAGAAAACAAAAGTGGACGGGTTAACGGATCTCTATGATAGTTTGAAGTGTACCAACTTGAACATTATAGAAGCCTCAGAAAGAGAAGGGGGGTTGGGGAGAGAGAAGGAGGCAAAAAGCTTACTTGAGTAATTGCTGAAAACCTCTCTCATCTTGGGAAGGAAATACATCCAGGAAACACAGAGAACTCTAAATAAGATGAACCCAAGGAGATCCACACCAAGATACACTCTAATTAAAATGTCAAAGATTGGGGCACCTGAGTGGCTCAGTGGGTTAAGCCTCTGCCTTCAGCTCAGATGATCTCAGGGTCCTGGAATCGAGCCCCACATTGGGCTCTCTGCCCGGCAGGGAGCCTGCGTCCACCTCTTTCTCTGTCTGCCTCTCTCCCTACTTGTGATCTCTGTCAAATAAATAAAATCTTTTAAAAAAAATAAATAAAATGTCAAAAATTAAATATACACTCTTAAAAGCAGCAAGAGAGAAACAACTAGTTATGCACAAGGGAAAGCCCATGAGTTTATCAGCTATTTTCAGTGGAAACTGCAAGCTAGAAGCAAGTGCCATGATATATTCAAAGGGCTGAAAGGAAAAAACTACAACCAAGAATATTCTACGTGACAAGATGATCATTCTTGTCAGAATTGAAGGAGGGAAAAGGAGTTTCTCAGGCATACATCTGATAAAGGAGTTCATCACCACTAAACCAGTATTACTAGAAATGTTCTAGGGATTCTTTAAAAAAGAAAAAGGTGGGGCACCTGGGTGGCTCAGTGGATTAAGCCGCTGCCTTCAGCTCAGGTCATGATCTCAGGGTCCTGGGATCGAGCCCCGCATCGGGCTCTCTGCTCAGCGGGGAGCCTGCTTCCCCCTCTCTCTGCCTGCCTCTCTGCCTACTTGTGATCTCTCTGTCAAATAAATAAAATAATAATAAAATCTTAGAAAAAAGAAAAAAAAGAAAAAGGTCATAATTAGAAGAAAACTGTGAAAACAAAAAAAATTATGAGTAAAAGCAAACATGGAGTATAAGAAATATATTCAATCACTTATAAAGCTAATGTGAAGGTTAAAGACAAAAGTAGTAAAATCAATGATATTTAAGAAATTAGGGACTCACAAAACAAAAAGATGTAAAATATGACCTATAAATAAAGTGTGGATGTAAGGAGTAAAAATCTAGTTGAGAATTTGTTTAAACTTAAGTGACCATCAACTTAAGATAGCTTATTTTAGACTGCTGTATACTTAGGGTGTTTTATATGAACCTCATGGTAACGACATACCAGCAAACTCTAATAGATATACCAAAAAATAAAGAGAAAGGAATCCAAGTGTAATACTAAAGAGAGCCATCAATGACAAGGAAGAGAAGGAGCAGAGAAAAACTACAAAAATAATGAGAAAACAATAAAATGGCAATAATTACATACCAATAAGTATGTATGGCCTAAATGCTCCAATCAAAAGACGTAGGGTAACTGAATGGGATTTAAAAAAAAAAACAAGACCCATCTATATGCTGCCTACAAAAGCCTTGTTTCAGACTTAATGACACATGTAGACTAAAAGTAAAGGGATGGAAAAAGATATTCCAGGCAAACAGAGGTGAAGAAACGCTGGGATAAGCCATATTTATATCAGACAAAAAAGACTTTAAAACAAAGACTCATAAGAGCCAAAGAAGAGCATTACATAACAATAAATGGATCAATCCAACGAGAGACTATATAACAGTTATGAATATCTATGCACTTAACATCAGAGTCCCTGAATACATAAAGCAAATATTAATAGACATAAAGGAAGAAATTGTCAGTAATACAATAATAGTAGGGGAATTTAACACCTGATTTACATCAATAGATAGATCATCCAGACAGAAAATCAATAAAGAAGTAGTGGCTTTGAATGACTTACTAGACTAGATGAAGTTAACAGAAATACAGGACATTCCATCCCAAAGCAGCAGAATACACATTCTTTTCAAGTGCACATGGAACATTCTCCAAGATAGATCACTTGTTAGGCAACAAAACAAATCTCAGTAAATTTAAGATTACTGAAATCATATCAAAGATCTTTTCTGACCACAACAATATTAAAGTAGAAATCAGTTACAAGTGGGGAAAAAACAAAACAAAACTAGAAAAAACCTACAAATATGTGGAAGCTGAACAAGAGGCTACTAAACAACCAAAGGGTGGAGAGAGAGAGAGGAAGTTAAAAAAGAATACACGGAAGCAAATGAAAATGAAAACACAATAGTCCAAAATCTTTGGGACACAGTGAAAACAATTCTCAGAGGGAATTTTACAGTTGTACAGGTCTATCTCAAATCTCAAACAGGGAAACTCTCAAACCAACTTTACACAAAAAGAAAGAAAAATAACAAAGCCCAAAGTTAGTAGGAAGAAGGAAATAATAAAGGTGAAAGGAGAAATAAATGGAATAGGCACCAAGAAAAAAAAAGAGAGAGAGAAAGAAAGAAGAAAGATCAGTGAAATCAAGAGCTAGTTCTTTGGAAAGATAAAATTGATAAACCTTTAGCCAGACCCATTAAGAAAAAGAGGACTTGAATAAAATCAGAAATGAGAGGGAAGTTATACTGACACTACAGAAATACAAAGGATTGTAAGGGACCAATATGAAAAAGTATATACCAAAAATTGGACAACCAAGAAGAAATGAACGAATTCCTAGAAACACAATTTTCCAAAACTGAATCAAGAAGAAATAGAAAATCTGAACAGATCACCTACTAGTAACAAAATTGAATTAGTAATAAAAAAAAAACAACAGAAAGTACAGGACCAGATTTCTCTACAAGTGAATTCTACCAAACAATTGGAGAAGAGCTAATACCTATTCTTCTCAAATTAGTTCAAAAAATAAAAGAGGAAGGAAAGCTTCCAAATTTATTCTAAGAGGCCAGCATTACCCTGATACCAAAACAAAAGACACTACAAAACAAAAACCCAAAACCTACTTTGTGAACACAGCTGTAAAAAAAATCAAAATTTGGGGCACCTGGGTGACTCAGTCGTTAAGCATCTGCCTTCGGCTCCGGTCATGGTCCCAGAGTCCTGGGATCCGGTCCCGCATTGGGCTCCCTGCTCCTCAGGAAGCCTGCTTCTCCCTCTCCCACTCCCTCTGCTGTGTTCCCTCTCTCGCTGTCTCTCTGTCAAATAAATAAATAAAATCTTTTTTAAAAATCAAAATTTTATCAAACTGCATTCAACAATATATTAAAAGGATCACTCACCATGAACAAATGGGATTTGGTTCAGGGATGCAAGGATGATTCAATATCTGCAAATCAATCAACATGATACATCACGTTAACAAAATGAAGGATAACTCAGTAGATGCAGAAAAAGCATTTGACAAAATTCAACATCCATTTATGATAAAAACTCTCTACAAAGAGAGAATTTGTGTTTGAAGGGAACATAATAAAGCCATATATGACAAGCCCACAGTTAACATCATACTCAATGGTGTAAAACTAAGTTTTTCCTCTAAGATCAAGGACAAGGATGGATATCCACTCTTACTTAAATATAGTACTAGCAGTCTTAGTCACAGCAATCAGACAACAAGAAGAAAAAAACAACATCCAAATTGGTAAGGAAGAAGTAAAACTATCAGTATACGAAGAATACATGATACGATACATAGAAAACACTAAAGGGGCGCCTGGGTGGCTCAGTGGATTAAGCCACTGCCTTCGGCCCAGGTCATGATCTCAGGGTCCTGGGATCGAGCCCTGCATCAGGCTCTCTGCTCCGCGGGGAGCCTGCTTCCTCCTCTCTCTCTCTGCCTGCCTCTCTGCCTACTTGTGATCTCTCTCTCTGTCAAATAAATAAATAAAATCTTAAAAAAAAAAAGAAAACACTAAATACTCTGTCAAAAATCTACTAGAATAAATGAATTCAGTAAACTTGTATGATATCAAATTAATATACTAGAATATGTTGCTGTTTCTATATACTTAACAACCAAGTAGCAGAAAGAGAAATTAAGGTAACAATCTCACTTATGGTTGCACCAGAAAAAATAAAATACCTAAGAATAAATTTCACCAGAGATGAAAGACTTGTATACTGAAAACTATAAAACATTGAAATTAAAGATAACACAAATTGAAAGATATACCATGCTCATGGATTGGGATAATATTGTTAAAATGTCCATATTACCCCAAAGTGATCTACAGATCTATGCAATCCCTACCCAAACACCAATAGTACTTTTCACAGAAGTAGGCAAATGGATTGTTAGAATGAATTAATATATGAAACCACAAAAGATCCCAAATAGCCAAAGCAACCTTAAGAAAGAACAAAGCTGGAGGTGTCACAATCCCAGATTTTAAGATACACTACAAATGTTATAATCAAAAGAGCATGACACTGTTACAAAAATAGACAAATAATGGAGCAGAATAATGATCCCAGAAATAAACCCACACTTACATAGCATGTTGTAGAAAAACTGAATCAGTATGTTGTATACCTGAAACAAATGTTAACACTGTGTATCAAGTATACTCAAAAATTAAACACAACTCGTTGAGAACAAGATCACTGTGATCCCTCTGAAACCAAGGATCAGGTTCTACAGTGGAAATTTAGGCTGTCATCTTTAAGACCATCACTGAGCATGGGAAGTGGATGAATCCAGGGCGAGTAAAATACCGCAAAGCTCCCCTACCATATTTAAGTTGCTGTTTTCTTGATTCAGCATTTACTGAGTTGTTGTAAATCTTTGGTTATTTTTTAGAGATCCAATGAGTTTGTTATGACAGTTAAAAAAAAATACTTACATGGTCAATTTATAAAAAAGGATAGAAGAATATATAATGGAGAAAAGGCCATCTCTTAAATAAATGGTGTTGGGAAAACTGGACAGCTACATGCAAAGGAATGAAACTGGACTACTCTCTGATACACAAACATAAAATGAATTAAACAGCTAAATGTGAGACATGAAATCAGAAAACTCCTAAAAGAAAACACAGGCAGTAATCTCTTACAGATCAGCCTTAGCAACATTTTTCTAGATATGACTCTTCAGGCAAGGGAGAGGAAAGCAAAAATAAAACTATCGGGACTATACCACAATAAAAAGATTCTACATGGGGAAGGAACCATGAAGAAAATGAACGAGCAGCCTACTGAATGAAAGAAGATATTTACAGGGGCACCTGGGTGGCTCAGTCAGTTAAGCAGCTCCCTTCAGCTCAGGTTATGGTCCCAGGGATCGAGCCCTGGATCGGGCTCCCTGCTCAGTGGAGAGCCTGCTTCTTCCTCTCTGTCTACCTGCCGCTCTGCCTACTTGTGCTCTCTCTCTCTCTGTCAAATAAATAAAATCTTAAAAAAAAAAAGATATTTGCAAATGATATATCTGATAATGAGTTAATTCCCAAAATTAACATAACTCAACATGAAAAGTAAAAGAAAAAAGAGATTGATCCAATTGAAAAATGGGCAGAGGACCTAAATAAACATTTTCTACAAAAAGACATATATGACTAACAGACACATGAAAAGATGCTCATTATCATTCATCATCAGGGAATACAAACCAAAACCATAAAGAAATATGATTCTACACCTGTCAGAATGGTTAGTATCAAAAAGACAAAAAAAAAAAAAATGTTGGTAAGGATGTGGAGAAAAGGGAACCCTGGTGCACTGTTGGTGGAAATATAAATTGGTACAACCATTGTGGGAAACAGCATGGAGTTTCCTCAAAAAATAATAAATAGAAATACCATATGATCCAGTAATTCCACTACTAGTTATTTACCCAAAGAAAATGAAATCACCAATTGGAATAGATATATGCCTCCCTCCCCATGTTTACTGCATCATTATCTACAATAGTTAAGTTAGAGAAGCAACCTAAGTGTCCACTGATAGATGGATGGAAAAAGGAGATGTAGGGTGTGTTTGTGTGTATGTGTATGGAATACTAATCAGATATAAAAAAAGAATAAGATCTTGCCATTTGCAACAACATGGATGGAACTAGAGGGTATTATGCTAACTGAAATAAGATAAACACCATAAGATTTCAGTGATATATGACATCTAAAAAAACAAATTAAAAAAAACCCATCCAAAACAAGTAGTATCATAAATACAAAGAAAAAAACTGGTGTTTGCCAGAGGGAAGGGGTTTGGAGTGATGGATGAAATTGATGAAGGGATCAAGTTCAAATTCCCAATTCTAGAATAAGTCACAATGATGACAAGTAGTGTATAGGCATATGGTCAATAATACTGTGATTACATTGTAGGGTTAGAGATGGTAACTGCACTCAATGAAACTAATATATTCTAACAGCTAGGGTAACCAAGACAGAAGACAGAATTAGTGATCTAGAAGACAAACTGATAGAGAAAAAGAATCAGGAGAAGACATGGAACACACAGCTTAGAAGCCATGAAAACAAAATTAGGGAAATAAATGATGCCATGAAATATTCCAATGTCAGAATTATTGGGATCCTTGAGGGGGTGGAAAAAGACAGAAGACTAGAAGATATAATTGAACAAATACTGGATGAAAATTTTCCCAGTCTGGGGAATGGAACCAGCTTTCGTGTTCTAGAGGCAGAAAGAACACCCACCAAGATCAATGAATCTAGAAAGACCTCAAGGCACTTAACTGTGAAACACATGAATCATAATTTTAGACAAGAGCATCTGAGGGCAGCAAGGGGAAGAGACTCCTTACTTACAGAGGAAGGTCCATCAGAATAATGTCAGACCTGTTCACAGAAACCTGGCAAGCCAGAAAGGGGTGGCAAGACATATTCAGGACACTAAATGAGAAGAACATGCAGTCAAGAATACTTTATCCAGCAAGTCTGACATTCAAAATGGATGGAGAGATAAAGAGCTTCCAAGACCAGCAAGGGTTAAAAGAGTACGTGACCACCAAGCCAGCACTACAAGAAATATTAAGGGGAGGGGGGTTCTATAAAAGAAGAAAGAACCCAAGAGTGACACAGACCAGAAATTTACAGAGGTAATCTATAGAAACAAGAACTTCACAGGCAATATGATGCCCTAAAAATGTATCTTTCAATAATCACTCACAATGTTAATGACCTAAATTCTCCTATAAAACAGCACAGGGTTGCAGATTGGATAAAATGATAGGACCCATCCATATGCTGTCTACAAGAGACACATTTGGAACCTAAAGATACATCCAGACTGGAAGTGAAGGGATGGAGAAGCATCTTTCATGCCAACGGGCCTCAAAAGAAAGCTGGGGTAGCTATTCTCATTTCAGATAAATTAGATTTTAAACTAAAGACTGTAGTGAGAGATAAAGAAGGACACTACATCATACTTAAAGGGTCTATCCACCAAGAAGATCTAACAATTGTAAATATTTATGCCCCCAGTATGGGAGGAGCCAACTACATAAGCCAACCGTTAATCAAAATAAAAAGTCATACTGATGTGAATATATTAATAGTAGGGGATCTAAACACATCACTCTCAGTAATAGATCATCCAAGCAGAAAATCAATAAATAAACAAGAGCTTTGAATGACACATTGGGCCAGATGGACATTATAGATATATACAGAACATTCCACCCTAAAACAACAGAACACTCATTCTTCTCAAGCTCATATGGAACTTTCTCCAGAATAAACCACACACTGGAGTTACAAATCAGGGTTCAACTGATACCAAAAGATTGAGATTATTCCCAGCATATTCTCAGACCACAATGCTTTGAAACTGGAACTAAACCACAAGAAAAAGTTTGGAAGGAATTCAAACACTTAGAAGCTAAAGACCACCCAGCTTAAGAATGTTTGAATCAACCAGAAAGTCAAAGAAGAACTTAAACAATTCATGGAAACCAATGAGAATGAAGACACATCAGTCCCAAACTCATTGGATATGGCAAAGGCTGTCCTAAGAGGGAAATATATAGCCATCCAAGCCTCACTCAAAAAATTGAAAAATCCGGGGCACCTGGGTGGCTCAGTGGTTTAAGCCGCTGCCTTCGGCTCAGGTCATGATCTCAGGGTCCTGGGATCAAGTCCCACATCGGGCTCTCTGCTCGGCAGGGAGCCTGCTTCCCTCTCGCTCTCTCTGCCTGCCTCTCTGCCTACTTGTGATCTCTCTCTGTCAAATAAATAAATAAAATCTTTAAAAAAAAAATTGAAAAATCCAAAATACACCAGCTTTCTTTACACCTTAAAGAACTGGAAAACCAAGAACAAATTAAGCCAACCCCACGCACAAGAAGGGAAATAATCAAGATCAGAGCTGAGATCAGTGAGATAGAAACTAGAGATACAGTAGAACATATCAACAAAACTAGAAGGTGGTTCTTTTAAAGAATCAATAAGATCGATAAACCACTGGCCAAACTAAATCCAAAAGAAAAGAGAGAGGACCCAAATTAATAAAATTATGAAAGAAAGGGGAGAGATCACGACAAACACCAAGGAACAGAAATTATTATCAACAGTTATATGCCAATAAGTTAAGCAACTTAGAATAAATGAATGCATTCCTGGACACCTGTAAACTTCTGAGACTGAAACAGGAAGAAATTGACAACCTGAATAGACCAATATCTAGTAATGAGATTGATGCAGTGATTAAAAACCTCCCAAAAAACAAGAGCCCAGGACCAGATGGATTCTCTGGGGAATTCTACCAAACATTCAAAGAAGAAATAATACCTATTCTCCTGAAGGTGTTTCAAAAAATAGAAACAGAAGGAAAACTTCCAGACTCTTTGTATGAAGGTATGAAGCCAGCATTACACTAATCCCCAAACCAGGCAAAGACCCCACCAAAAAGGAGAGTTTCAGACCAATATCCCTGAAGAATATGGATGCTAAGATTCTCAACAAGATCCTAGCTAACAGGATCCAACAGTACATTAAAAAGACTATCCACCATGACCAGGTGGGCTTAATCCTTGGGATGCAAGAGTGGTTCAGCATTCGCAAATCAATCAACATGATAGAGCAAATCAATAAGTGAAGAGAGAAGAACCACATGGTCCATTCAATTGATGCAGGAAAAGCATTTGACAAGATACAGCATCCATTCCTGATTAAAACACTTCAAAGTATAGCAATAGAGGGAATATTCCTCTATCATAAAATCTATCTATGAAAACCCACAGCAAATATCATTCTCAATGGGGAAAAGCTGGCAGCCTTCCCTTTGAGATCAGGAACATGACAAGGATGCCCACTCTTGCCACTGTTGTTCAATATAGTAGTAGAAGTCCTAGCAACAGCAATCATATAACACAAAGAAATAAAAGGTAATCAAATTGGCAAAGAAGATGTCAAACTCTCTCTTTTTGCAGATGACATGATACTTTATATGGAAAACCCAAAAGACTCCACCCCCAAACTTCTAGAACTCATACAGCAATTCAGTAATGTAACAGGATACAAAATAGGAATGTATTTTGTACAATGTACAGAAATCGGTTGCTTTCTTATACACTAACAATGAAAATATAGAAAGGGAAATTAGAGAATTGATTCCATTTACTACAGCACCAATAACCATAAGATACTTGGGAATAAACCAAACCAAAAAGGTAAAGGATCTGTACTTGAGGAACTATAGAACATTCATGAAAGAATTGAAGAAGACACAACAAGATGGAAAAGCATTCCATGC
Source organism: Meles meles (assembly GCF_922984935.1). Lineage (NCBI taxonomy): Eukaryota > Metazoa > Chordata > Mammalia > Carnivora > Mustelidae > Meles > Meles meles. Next base: position 120,274,351 of record NC_060067.1, on the reverse strand, counting down.
TATGGATCAGAAGAATAAACATTGTTAAAATGTCTATACTGCCTAGAGCAATGTATACTTTCAATGCCATCTTGATTAAAATTTCACTGGCATTTTTCAAAGTGCTGGAACAAACAATCCTAAAATTTGTATGCAACCAGAAGAGACCCCGAATTGCTATGGCATCATGTTGCCTGATTTCAACCTTTACTACAAAGCTGTGATCACAAAAACAGCATGGTACTGGCACAAAAACAGACACATAGACCAGAGGAACAGAGTAGAGAGCCCAGATATAGACCCATAACTCTATGGTCAAATAATCTTCAATAAAGTAGGCAAAAATATACAGTGGAAAAAAGACAGTCTCTTCAATAAATGGTGCTGGGAAAATTGGACAGATATATATAGAAGAATGAAACTTGACCATTCTCTTACACCATACCCAAAGATAAACTCAAAATGGATAAAAGACCTCGATTGTAAGGCAGGAATCTATCAAAATCCTAGAGGAGAACATAGGCAGTAACCTCTTCGACATTGACCACAGCAACTTCTTTCAAGACATGTCTCCAAGGACAAAAAGGAAAAAAAGCAAAAATGAACTTTTGGGACTTCATCAAGATCAAATCCTTCTGCACAGCAAAGGAAATAGTCAACAAAACAAAGAGGCAACCCACGGAATGGGAGAAGATATTCGCAAATGACACTACAGACAAAGGGCTGATATCCAAGATCTTTAAAGAACTCCTCAAACTCAACATACACAAAACAGATCATCACATCAAAAAATGGCCAGAAGACATAAAGAGACACTTCTCCAAAGAATATATACAAATGGCTATCAGACAAATGAAAAAATGTTCATCATCATTAGCCATCAGGGAGATTCAAATCAAAACCCACATTGAGATACCACCTTACACCAGTTAGAATGGCCAAAATCAAAAAGACAGTAAACAAGTGTTGGAGAGGATGTGGAGAAAGGGGAACCCTCTTACACTGTTGGTGGGAATGCAAGTTGATGCTGCCACTTTGGAAAACAGTGTGGAGATTCCTTAAGAAATTAAAAATAGGGGCACCTGGGTGGCTCAGTGGGCAAAGCCTCTGCCTTTGGCTCAGGTCATGATCCCAGGGTCCTGGAATCGAGTCCTGCATCGGGCTCTCTGCTCAGCAGGGAGCCTGCTTCCTCCTCTCTCTCTCTGCCTGCTTCTCTGCCTACTTGTGATCTCTGTCTGTCAAATAAATAAATAAAATCTTAAAAAAAAAGAAATTAAAAAATAGAGTTACCCTATGACCCTGCAATTGCACTACTGGGTATTTACCCAAAGATACAGATGTAGTGAAAAGAAGGGCCATCTCTACCCCAATGCTCATAGCAGCAATGGCCACAGTCACCAAACTGTGGAAAGAGCCAAGATGCCCTTCAACAGATGAATGGATAAAGAAGATATGGTCCATACATATAATGGAATATTATGCCTCCATCAGAAAGGATGAATACCGAGATTTTGTGTCAACATGGATGGGACTGGAGAAGATTATGCTGAGTGAAATAAGTCAAGCAGAGAGTCAGTTATCTTATGGTTTCACTTACTTGTGGAGCATAAGGAATAACACAGAGGACACTAGGTGAAGGAGAGGAAAAGTGAGTTGGGGGAAATCGGAGGGGGATATGAACCATGAAACTGTGGACTCTGAGAAACAAACTGAGGGTTTTGGAGGGGCGGGGGTGGGAACTGGGAGGGCCTGGTGGTGGGTATTAAGGAGGGCATGTATTGCATGGAGCACTGGGTGTAGTGCATAAACAATGAATCTTAGAACACTGAAAAAATAAAAGTAAATTTAAAAAAAAAACCAATATACTAATATAATGTGCAAGTAATATAACATTGTATGTCAGCTATCCTTCAATAAAGAAAGAAAAAGAAAATATGAGAAATGAGAGAAGTACAGGCATGGGAGCTTGAAAGGAAAAGGAGAAATTAAAGACAAACCTGAGACTTATTAGGGGCACCTGGGTTGCTCAGTCAGTTGAATGTCTGACTCTTGATTTCTACTTAAGTTGTGGTCTCTGGGTCATGAGACTGAGCCCCACACTAGGCTCCACTCTAAGTGTGAAGTCTGCTTGAGATTCTCATTCTCCCTCTCCCTCTGCCCTTCCCTCTGCTCTCTCTTTCTCTCTCTCTCAAGGGTATTATGGTAAGTGAAACAAGATAAACACCATATGATTTAAGTTATATGTGAAATCTAAAAAAACAAATGAACAAACAAAAACAAACAGAATCATAAATACAGGCAAAAAAACTGGTGTTTGCCAAGGGGAAAGGGTTGGGGTGATGGGTGAAATTGATGAAGGGGATCAAGAGGTTCAAATTTCCAACTATAAAGTCAAAACAAATAAGTCAAAATAAATAAAATCTTATAAAATAAGTCGAAATAAAATCTTTTAAAAAATATTATACTTGAGGGGCGCCTGGGTGGCTCAGTGGATTAAGCCGCTGCCTTCGGCTCAGGTCATGATCTCAGGGTCCTGGGATCGAGCCCCGCATCGGGCTCTCTGCTCTGCAGGGAGCCTGCTTCCTCCTCTCTCTCTGCCTGCCTCTCTGCCTACTTGTGATCTCTCTCTGTCAAATAAATAAATAAAATCTTTAAAAAAAATATTATACTTGAGGGACACCTGGGTGGCTCAGTTGGTTGAGTGTTTGCCTTTAGTTCAGGTCATGATCCCAGGTTCCTGTGTCAGGTTCCTTGCTCAGTGGGAAGCCTGATTCTTCCTCTGTCTGCCACTCCCCCTGCTTGTGCTCTTTCCCTCTGCCAAATGAATAAATATTTTAAAAATATATATGAGACTTATTAATTTAACAAATGATGCTATTAACCCACTTACATATATCGAAAGTGTGTGAAATGCAGCAAAAGTATTTTCAATAAATATTTAAAATAAATTACATTGTACTGTTTTACCTGACTTAATAAATGACTTGAAGGTGGTAAAGAGAACAGGAGCTTTCTATTAATAAGTTCAACAAATATTCAATAGCTTACATAAGTGCTAAGTTCGAGGGACAAAAAAGCCTGCCATGTTTAATTTTGAATGGAAATAGTCAAGTTACTTTAGATGTCTGGGCCTTGGGGTCCCCATTCACAAATGAAGAGATTGGGCCAGATTTATTTATTTATTTATTCTAACATAAATTCTAAAATTTCTCAGAGTAACCATAGAGTAAGAACCATCAGTAGCATCACAAAAGATAAAGGGAATGAAAGCATACCACTATGAAAAAGTCATCAATTTACAAAGGAAGGTAGCAAGTCAGAAAAAGGGAGAATTCAAAACAGCCAGAAAACAATAAGATGACTTTAGTACGTTCTTCCCTGTAAATGTACTGAATTCTCGAAAGACATACAGTGGCTAGATGGATGAAAAACAAGCACACAAGGAAACAAACAAGAACAAGACCCAACCAAGTGCTGCTTACAAGAAACTCACTTCAGCTTTAAGGACAAACATAGGCTCAGAGTGAAGGGATGGAAAAAGATATTAATACCAGTGAAAAACGAAAGAGCAGGAGTAGCTATACTTATATCAACCAAAACAGATTTTATGCCAAAAATATTAAGGAATCAAAGAAGACCATTGTACAATGACAAAGAGGTCAATTCACCAAGAAAATCTAACAATCGTAATTACATATGCATCTAACACCAGAGTACCTGAATATATTGAGAAGATACTAATAGATCTAAATATACTGAGAAAACAGTATAATGATGGTAGAGGACTTCAATATTCCACTTTTAACAATCGGATAGATCATTCAGACAGAAAATCAAGAAAAATTGGACTTGAAATGTACTTTAAACTAAATGGGCCAATATATACAGAACATTCTTTCCAACAACAAAATTTACATTCTTCTCAAATGCATACAGAACATTCTCCAAGATAGATCATATGACAGATCACAAAAGGAGTCTTAGTAAGTTTAAAGTTTAAAAAGAATGAAATCATACCAAGTATCTTTCCCAACACAGTGGTTTAAAACTAGAAATCAGTAACAGGTAGAAAGCTGGAAAATGTTTAAATATGTGGAAATTAAACAAAGTACTCCTGAACAATGAATTAAAGAAGAAATCAAGAGAGAAATTTTAAAAGACCTGAATCAAACAACAATGAGAACACAACATACCAAAATCTATGGAATGCGGCAAAAGTGGTTTTAAGAAAAGTTTACAGCAATAAATATCTACATTAAGAAAAAGCAAGGAGCATCTGGGTGGCTCTGTCAGTTAAACATTCGACTCTTGATTTTGGGCCAGGTCATGATCTCAGGGTCGAGCTTGAGATCGAGCCCTGCATTAGGCTCTATCCTGGGCATGTGGAACCTGCTTGGGATTCTCTCTCCCTCTCCATGTGCTCCCTACCCACCCCCCATGTGCTCCCCACCCACACCCCATGTGCTCTTCCTCTCTCTCTCATTCTCTCTAAAATAAATAAGTCTTGGGGTTTACTACCTGGGAGGCTAAGCTGGTTGAATGCCTGCCTTCAGCTCAGGTCATGATCCCAGGATCCTGAGATTGAGCCCTGTGTTGGGCTTTCTGCTCAGCAGGGAGCCTGCTTCTCCCTCTGCCTCTCCCCTCAGCTTGTGCTCTTTCTCTCTTAAATAAATAATAAAATCTTAAAAAAATCTTAAAATAAAAGATAAAGGAAGGATATCAAACAATCTAATTTTACACCTCGAGAAACTAGAAAAGTAATAAAGTAAGCCCAAAGTTAGCAGAAGGAAGTAAATAATAAAGATCAGAGTAGAAGTAAATGCATTAGAAACCAGGAAAACTATAGAAAAGATCAATGAAATTAAGAGCTGGGTTTTTGAAAGATAAAATTGACAAATGACTAGCTAGACTAAAAAAAGAAAAGAGAGAGAGAAGACTCAATTATGTAAATGACAGAGGAGACATTACAAGTGATACCACAAAAGTACAAAGGATCATAAGAGACTATTATGAACAACTAACAAATTGGATAACCTAGAAGAAATTAAAACATAAAACCTACAAATAATGACTCATGAAGAAATAGAAGATCTGAACAGACCAGTAACAAGGAAGGAGATTGAATCAGTAGTCAAAACCCTCCCAATAAGAAAAGCTGAAGACCAGATGGTTTCACTCATGAATTCTACCAAACACTTAAAAAAAATTAATGCCAGTATTTCTCAAGTTCTTCCAAAAAATGGAAGAGGAGGGAGCACTCCCAAACTCACTTTTTTAAAAAAAAGATTTTATTTATTTTATTTGACAGATAGAGATCATGAGTAGGCAGAGAGGCAGGCACAGAGGCAGACAGAGAGAGAGAGAGAGGAGGAAGCAAGCTCCCTGCTGAGCAGAGAGCCCGATGCAGGGCTCGATCCCAGGACCCTGGGATCATGACCTGAGCCGAAGGCAGAGGCTTTAACCCACTGAGCCACCCAGGCGCCCCCCAAACTCACTTTTCGAGGCTAGCCTTACCCTATATCCAAAACCAGGTGAGGACACTCTAAGGAAAGTATACTGTAGACCAATATCTATGGTGAAGATAGATGCAAAAATTCTCAAGAAAATATTAGCATACCAAATTTAATAGCACATTAAAATGATCATACACCATGATCAAGCAGGATCCACCCCTGGAATGCAAGGATGGTTTAATGTATGCCCACCAATAAATGTGATACATCAAATTAACAGAATGAAAGATAAAATAATATGATCATCTCGATACAGGAGAAGAATATAACAATACAAGATAGTTCATGATAAGAACTGTCAACAAATTGGGACTAGAAGGAACATACCTCAACATAATATAGACCATATATGATATGCCTACAGCTAGCATTACACTCAATGTTGAAAGGTTTAGAGACTGAAAGTTTTTCTTCTAAGATCAGGAACAGATCAAGGGTGTCCACTCTCACTGGTCCTATTCAACATAGTACTGGCCAGAGCAGTCATGCAGGAAAAAGGAATAAAAGACACCTAAATTGAAAGTAAATAAAATTACCTTCCTTTTTTTTTTTTTAAGATTTTATTTATTTGACAGAGAGACAAAGATCACAAGTAGGCAGAGAGGAAGGCCGAGAGAGAGAGGAAGGGAAGCAGGCTTCCTGCTGAGCCGAGAGCCCAATGCGGGGCTAGATCCCAGAACCCTGGGATCATGACCTCAGCCGAAGGCAGAGGCTTCAACCCACTGAGCCACCCAGGCACCTCTAAAATTACCTTTCTTTACAGATGATATGATCTTATAGATAGAATATTCTAATGATGCTACCAAAAAAAGTTAGAACTAATTGATAGATGAAGTTATAAGATACAAAATCAACAAACATAAATCAGTTGTTTCATATACTAACAGTGAAATATCTTAAAAAGAAACAACCCAATGATAATGGCATCAAAACCATACTTAGGAATAAAGGGAGTGAAAGATCTCTATACTGTACACTGAAACCACAAAACTGTGATGAGAGAAATTGAAAAAGATGCAAAGAAATGGAAAAATATTCTATGTTCATCAGGGGAGTTAATACGTTAAAATGTCCATACTACCCAAGCCATCTATAGATTCAACGCAATCCCTATCAAAATTCCAATGACGTTTCCCCCAGAAATAGAAAAACAACCCTAAAATTTGAGTGAACCACCAAAGACCCAGAATAGTCAAAGCAATCTTAATAAAGAAGAATGAATTGGAAGCATCACACTTCCTGTTCTAAACTTCCGGTTCTTAACACAGTATGGTACTGGCATAAAAAACACACATAGACCAATGGAACATAAACAAGAGTCCAGAAGTAAACCTTTGCATATACAGTCTACTGTATATGTAGACATATCCCTGTCTACTAATGTTTGACAGGGGGCCATACTCAGTGAGAAGAAGTCTCTAATAAATGATGTTGGGAAAACTGGATGACCGCATGCAGAAGAATGAAATTGGACCCCTATCTTACACCACTCATAAAAATTAACTCTATATAGCTTAAAGACTTAAACCTAAGACTTGAAACTGTAAGATCCCTAGAAGAAAACAGGGGAAAAACTCCTTGACATTGGTCTTGGCAATTATTTTTTGGATATGACACCAAAAGTCTAGCAACAAAAGTAAAAATTAGTAAGTGATTATATCTAACTAAAAAGCTTCTGGACAGCAAAGGAAACCATCAACAAAATAGGCAATCTACAGAATGGGAGAAAATATTTGCAAATGATATGTCTGAAAAGGTATTAATATTCAAAATACAGAAAGAACTCCTATAACTCAGGCACAAAAATACCAAACAATCTGATTAGAAAATGGGCAGAGGAACTGAATAGACATTTTCAAATAAGACATACAAAAGGCCACAGATACATAAAAACATGGCTGCCAGCACTTAAATATCAGGGAAATGCAAATAAAAACCACGAGGAGGTAACATCTCATACCTGTTAGAAAGGCTATCATCAAAAAGATAAGAGAAATATTGGTGAGAATCTGGAAAAAACATGGGAAACACGTGCTCTGTTGGTGGGAATGTAAATTGGTATAGCCATTATGGAAAACAATATGGTGGTTCCACAAAGAATTAAAAAATGGACCTATGACACAAATCAGCAATCCCACTTCAGAGCATATACCCAAAGGAAATAAAAACAGGGAGAGATATTTGAACTCCTATATTCATTCCAGGTATTTATAATAGTCAAGATCTGGAAACAACTTAAGTGTCTTTCAATGGGTAAATGGATAAAGAAGCTGTGGTATATAGATGCAATGGATTATTCAGCTATGAAAAAGAAGGAAATCCAGCCACTTCAACAACATGAAAGAACCTTGTTAGTATTATGCTAAGTGAAATAAGTCAGATAAAGACAAATGCTACATGGTATCACTTGTATGTTAAATCTAAAAAGCCAAACTTGGGATACCTGGGTGGCTTAGTTGGTTGAGCCTCTAACTCTTGATTTCTGCTTGGGTCATGATTTCGATGTTATGGGATTGAGCACTGCAATGGGCTCCATGTTGTGTGTGGAGCTTGCTGGGGCTTTTCTCTCTCCTTCTGCCCTTCTGCTTTCATGAACATGCTAACTATAAATTAACCAATGATAATAATTTTAAAAAGCCAAGCCCATAGAAACAGAGAGTAGAATGGTGGCTACCAAGGACTGGGGGTGGGTGGGTAGAGGAAACGGGGAGATGTTGGTCAAATGGTACATACTTCCAGTTATAATGGACAGCGTGGTGATCATAGTTAATAATACTGTATTAGATACCTGAAAGTTGTTAAGAGCATAGAGCTTAACTGCTCAAACTATCAAAGAAGTAATTATGTGACATGATGCATGCATTCAAGTTATGGTGGGAACTATTTTATTAGTATATCAAATCAACATGTTGTATACCTTAAACTTAGAAAACATTATATGTCAATCACATCCCAATAAAACTGGAATAATAAAGGAAAAAATAGGCAAAGCATAAATGACCAGATGATAGAGGTAAATGTGGAACATAGAGAGGGCATATGACAGGATACCAAAAGAGATTTGAGGTGAAATTCAATGAACAGAATATTTTATGTTTTGAGTCAAGCATAAGAGAAAAAGTAAAGTAAAATCGAAGCTAACCTGCATAATTTCATCATGTCCTCTTGAAAAGAAATGCAAGCGTTGGGTGTCTCCAGTTTTCTTTGGCTCTTAAAATGGAACCAAGCAGATTTGAAGCCAGTTGTTAGGTCTCTAAAAGATCTGGGAACATGATGGCCACGTTGTCTTTGATAACCTTAGCTTTGTTAGTACACAAGGTTGCTTGAGTTAGGAGTCTTCTGGTTTGGGAATATCTCCATTTTTAAGAGATGCCTTTGTGGAGCATTGATAGGAGCCATTGGTGGGCTTTGCTTACAGCCTTATCTTGGGGATCAGGGTATCACAAAGTAGAGGGGCTTATGGTAAGGAAGAGCAGGTTCTGATGTCTTCAGAAAAGGTGAAAATTCTCTTGTGGATCACATCAAGGGAAGTCTCCAGTTAGAAGTGACATAGAAGCTACCACCATGTCTTTCTAACCAAAACCGTTTTGGTCAAAAAGGATTAGTTAACCTCATAGAGCAGAGTCCTGTGAAGACATGGGAAATGCTGGTCTCTGACCATAACTCTCTGCTTTCAGGAGCTAATCCAGCCTGGCTCAAATCGGGTAGGGCTGCTTGCCCACCCTGAGTCAGGTGTGAGTGTAGGTTTCTGGAATGTTCTTTACCCATGCAGTGAGAAACCAGCATATGCAACAGAATAGGTACTGGAGGCAGTGTTTACCCGATTGTGGGCAGACTCTTTGGACCTGTGTTAATAACAGGTCCTCCTACTGATAGACCGATCTAGGCTTTGGCACTTTGTGTCCTTCCAAAAGGAATGGAGTGTGTACCTCCTGAGTTATGTGTAGCATGGAGAAAATTAGTTCAGATGTCAGCTTTTTTCTTTCTTTCTTTTTTCTTCCAAGAGTGGCTGGATGCTTGGCAGAGTGTATAATCACATGGTCTTTAGATCTTTTAAAAGCTGATTTTCCTGGGCCATGCTCTCTGCTAATTACTGATTCAGCTCCCATGGGTGTTGAACTGAGAAATTTAAATAAGAATTACACACACACACACACACACACACCCTCAGATGATGGCAAACAACAGATTAAGCCAGATTGGTCTGTCATAGTCACCTCTTCTCTAGGATTAGGAGAGAAAGCAAGCCCAAGATCAGATTCGGAAATAACTCCATTCTCCATGATGTTGCAAAAGGCCAGAGTTATTGAGGGTGAAGGTGAACAGTAAGTGCCAACTAGGTGTTGGCTCATGGTTCCAGCAGGACCAGCCTACCACTGCCAAAGGCTTCTTGTTAAAAACAGGTCTCCTGACCTTTCGTGCCTGGGCGTTCTCAGGAGCTCAGATGTTTGTGCCGCAGGCTCAAGGACTCTCAAGTTCAAATCACTGGCACATTGTTTGGAGTTTCTGAATTTCTGAGGTAATGGGGAACAGGGCTTCACTCAATGAGACAGTAAAATCATTTGAACCCACAGCCTGACGGACCGGCCAGCAGGGGCACCTTTAGTCTGCCCTGTGCGGGGTGATTAGAGAGTGGGGGACCCCAAGCTTGATGACGTTTACTGTGCTGGTTAAGAGCATGCCCTGTTTGGAACAGCCCTCCTCCTGAGAGTACGCTTCAGTTTTAGTTGTTTAAAAATACACCCTGAGACAGAAATTTCAGGACACTGAGTGTCCTAGAATCAGTTCAAAGGTTCAAAGGTTATTCTGCTCCTTCACAGGAGTCCGGCATTCCCACCTCGGTTTCAACTGCTGTCTCAGACAGTAAATTCCTTTTATGTGTCTGAGCAGGTTTGGACCTCCCAAAATGTTCTGGGGAGTAGAATTAGAGCAGTTTGCCCTGCTGTGTGAGGGAAGGAATTTAGCAAGCATAGATCTTTCCTGAGAAAGCTGCACAGAGGTTTTGATGCAACTTGTTTGAGAATATTATGTCACACTTTCATTTTCCTTTCAAGAGAACAGGTCGGTGTTCCCATAAAATCTTTCTTACCCCATTAGCATGAATTTATGCTTAAAGTGCTGGAGGTATACTCTGTTTATGACTCAGTACAAACAAGGAATCAGAAGGTGAGGGAAATATTTTTTTTTGCAGTGGTTTAAAATGTCTTATTGGAAACTTTGTCTCAGTAACTCACCACCAATATTCAGTGAAGACTTATTGTGTGCTTACCTTATATGCGCATCCGAGTAATTCCCATAATAACCCTGTAAACTGCTACGGTTATTCTCATTTTTCAGATAAAGAAACAGAGATAGGGAGAGTGAGTAATGTATCCAGATTGTACAGCTAAGCGGTCTGTGGTCTGAGCCTTCAGCATCAAGCAGTATCTGGCCTCTGCTGTTGTCGTCCAATGTGCCAGGATCTGTTTACCTAAGATTTTTGGAGGTGCTCATTTCCACAAATGCCCAGAATGCAGCCTGCACCCTCTACTCAAAGCAGGGCCTCTGGACCAGCAGCATGGTGGCCCCTGGAACCTGTCCGAAAGGTAGAATGTCAGAGCGCCTTCTGGCCCCTGCCCCCGGGGCTACTGCACCACAAGATGCCTACACATTCCCATGCACGCACGCATGGTGGAGTTTGAGAAGCAGGGCTCCCTGCCACCAGAGAGCATATGTTCTTCTTACTTTCCCTCCCTGCCCTCCCCTCCATCTAATCTGGTGGAGTAATTTTAAGTTCTTTAAAAGTAACAATTACAGAAAAATCACAATGTCTCAAAATATCTTACCAAGAGAGTACTCAAAGCTGTATAACTGGAAACGTGACAAGGATTTCTGAGCATCTTTGAATTGCTTTTGAGACAGTCAGGAAAAATCCAAACATCTAAAAGACCACAAGTTTTAAAATGCACGGTAACACACTTCATACACACATGGGCCCAAATGGGACCTGGAGGTCCGAGGGGTCTTAGAGATTCCGTTCTTGGTGGGGTTTGCACTGGGCCCCATTCCCTGAGCAGATGTCGCCCAACACGGAGCCACCCTGTGGGAGAAGCCTTGTTGATGGAGAGGAAAAGTGAGAACCAAGCTGTCAACAACCCCAGTTCCTGCCAAACCTCATTTGTCTGCCTGCCAGCCAGGATTCTGAAAATGCATTTGGGAATTTTGACTTTTGGGTTTTACTGAATATGAAATTCAGCCTTGATGAGGTGACCTAGCTTAGGGATAACTGTGATATATTTTGTCTTACACCATTCAGAATCTATTTCTAGAAGAGGTAATAATGAGGCCATTGAAAGAACTGGAAGGGACTGCCTCTCTCCCCCGCACCTAGGTCCCCATTCTGAATTCCCATTCGGGTAGTCCTGGTGTTGCAAACTGTTACAAGACAGGAGTGAGAACATTTGCTCTGGGGCTGGGGGGTGGGGGCGGGGAGGACTCCGGAGGACCCCTGCCGTGTTTGTGGCCAGCATTGCTTTCTGGTCCTTAATAGGGTCAACATCAGAATATGACTTAAGAAAATGGAGGGAGGATCACTAAATGCTGCCTGTCACTTCTGCCTATATTTCACTACTTTGGACCCAGTGTTTCAAATGTTAAAATTATTGAGAGTGAGCCTCTGTTTTGGCAGAATAGTATTACACTGCACCATCGTCAGCAGTCCTGGGTCTTTGTTCCCCTGAAGACAGATCTCTGCTTGAATTCTGATGTCAGCACTAGGATTTCTCAAAGACTTTTTTTTTTTTTTTAAATTTCAGGTTCTATATTTTTAATGTTCGCTCTTGTCACTTAGAGCCTTCATAACATGTACAGTTTAAAGAGTACCTGCCTGCCACACTGTCACGGGTGTGTGTTCTGAGCGGCGAGCTGGGGCGGGGCTTCTGGCGCCCTTACCCAGGAGAGCGTTCCAGGTGCGCATGCGCAGGGCCTGGCCTGTGGCAGGGGGTAGCAGAGGGCGAGATGCTCCCTTCAGACTGAGATGTGCCTTATCTCCCGAGTCACAGTTTTCTGCTGGCCTTATTAGCTTGAGAATCCTAAGTGGCTAATGTATTTACTATAATGGCCTTAGAGACTTTGGAAATAAGCACGATTTTGTTTTGCTTTTTTTTTTTTTTTGGCTTAATGCCTTTGTCTCTGGACCCCTTAGCCCTTTCTGAGAATTCTTTCATTTCATTTTTTTAAGCATTTAATGAGTTTTCACAAATGTATACATCTGTGAACCCATCAGCCCATTTAAACAGTGAATGTAGGCATCCACTTCCTTGTGCTTTTTTCTAATCCTTCCATCCTGAAGCCATCCATCTACTTTCTGTCACTATGGATTACTTTGCATTGTTTGGTTTTAAGGCAGCTGAGCCTAGAGCACAAACCCGTTTTTCTACCTAGAACCACAACCATGCTTAATTTGTAATGAGTTTGCTTCACCTTCCAGTGACCTCTCTGGAGACAGAATAAAACTTAATCCTCATGAGGCCCCTGGGGGGCTCACGGCACAGCCACGATTCCTTACCCAAAGGAGACGTCAGACCCCACAGGCAGCTCAGTCAAACGTTCCCGACTCTGTCAAAAATTCCGGAACAGTCACAGTTAAAAATATTTTATTTAAGTTTATACAAAATACAGTCATGTACAAAAGTGTGCACAGCATTTTTCATTGGGTTTACATTTTAAAAAAGGACAACTGTAATTTCAAACACGTTCTGCTCACATGTCGTGTAAACATTGTTCTGGGCCCAAATTATTAACTAAGATTGTATCTACTCTTGGAGATTTTCGTGACAGCACGTATGAGTGCTTTCAGATTGAGAATCAGATCTGCCTCACCGATTTCTCCAGCCACAGGAGCCCGACAGGGCGGATTCCGGGCAGACAAGCGTCTCCGGAAATGGAATTGTGACGTCTTAGCCACAGTGACTTGGAGCTGGACATATTTCATTTTACACGCACGTTTGTGTAGATCTGTAACTGATCTCAGCCGACGTCCACACTTCTATTATGAAGGATCATATAGCAGAGGAATGACGATGCCCCCAGTCCTACTCCGCCAAGGGCCAACGCCACCAAGCCGCGCCTGCCACACACGCTCTCATTGCGAGCTTGCCCCGTTGACCGTGTGAAGTGTTAGGATGCACCATCTGAGTAAACGTTTGAAAATACGTTTAGCTACTCTTACGGCAAAATGTACTCTTCAGGACATTTTGAGGGTCAAGCGGAGGAAAAATAAAAGCAGGGAATAAAAGGAAAGAAAGCACATTGTGAGTTCTGCTGCACCTAAAGGCTTCACACTTTAGTACGGTGTCGTGTCTCCCTTTGGATGTACCCAAGTGGATACTGAAAAAGAATGTGAAGGTGTTGGTCTTAGTGCAGAAACCATCTCTCCCCACCAGGGGGTGAAAAAAACCCTCCAGGAAGCAGTGCGTTGGGAAGATCCTTCTCGAATGCAAGATAGAATTTAGACTACAGCCAACGTTTCAAAAAGCAGTTGATAGTTTATGGCATCAAAAGTAGTAAGGTTAAGAAAACTGGCATCTTCGTGATCAGATTAAGAATCTCTTTGAAAAGGTGAATCAACAAACTGAAATCTGGTTTTCCTTGTAAATTGAACCAGTTCTGTATACTGGGCCCACTTCTGTCTGCTGAGAAATAGGAAGTTCTAGAAAGAACCAATGTAATCGATGCCATGGCGACCCCTTTGATAAATCTAAGTAGTCACATTATTAGGAATTCCAAGCTCAACCACATTCACAAATGCTCAGCCCTCGGGGGGCTCTAAGGCTGCTGCTCACCTCAGGACAGCTAAATGCAGTATTTATGAGTCTAGCACAGCCTTGCGACACTTGTCCTGGGCTAGAAGTGCCACACCTGGGACGGCCTCTTCGGCTACCACGCAAGCATTGCATCAGAATGAGACGAAGCAAGAATTACACTAATGTTACAAATAGAGACGTGGCTGATCCCCGCCTATACGATGAGTTAGGTAAGATTTGACTTCAAATTGGCAACTGGAGGGAAGAAATCTAATTTTTAGCTCTCCGTGCATTATGGCTAGGAATTAAAAGAAAAACAAATCAGTTCTCCAGTATGAAATTTGGTTTGGTCTTCTATGGAAATTTCCCCTGAATTCAGGGAGATCACTGAGGTTGTATGAGCTTGCTTCTACCAGTACAAGACAAAGCAGCCGTCTAAAAAACTTCTAAGCAGGCCCTTCTCCTAAACCTTGCACATGCATGTCTGAAAAGCAAATTCAAACCGAATGATTCAGAGATGAAATGCAGTAATGATACCATACCGACCAAACATAAACATCCATTTCAATGTTTACTCCTGAACACACAAAAAGCAAATGCTTGTGAAAATGACAAGCCTCTGCTATTTCTAATTCTTACAATCATACAATCAAGTTTATTCATGCTTCACCTTTACTTATCATTGTTATTAAAAAACACCTGACATTTCTTTCGTTGGCGTGTGCTAATAAACACACACACACATTCCCAAGAGAGCAAAGGAAAAACCCCCGTCCAGAGCCTTCTGTGTGAAGCCAATTAAGATGACGCCTCTAGAGCCTTGAGACTCTGGGCGACAGAAATGGTTGCTGTGGAAACAAATTTGCCTCAGCATTTCTGACAGAGCCAGCACCTACCGCCATGTCTTCAAATAGCATCGAGTGAAACAGGGCTTTTCTGCCCTTAATCTGGGTGCCATTCTATGAAATTAATACAGAGGAGAAATTACAAAGGAGAACATGACATTCCATACACAATTTATTTGACTGTAACTTGGTGTATTCTTTTATTTAATCATACAAATTTGAATGGGGAGTCCTGGATAAATCTTTTATTTAATTTACCTTTGGCAGAAACAATAGATTTCAAACATTTAGTAGCTCATTTATATAGCATGTTTTAAAATTCTGTAGCGTATTAGTATTTTCAAAACAATACTCTTATTAAACGGATGTGCTTTCAAGGTTAACTGGTAATGATTTGATTTGTATTATAGCTTATTTAAGAGAATAATTACTCAAAAAGGACAGACTAGACATGGATTTCTTTTAAAAAATACAATTTTTGGTCATGTGAATGATTCATGTTCAGATTTCAAAAATAGAAGACGTCCTAAAGTGCTTAATTTTATTTATAATATAACTCCTTGAAATTATAGTGATCTGCAATGTAAACAGTAGAGCAAAGAATACCAAACTATAGATTCACGTACATTTAAATCTGTAGGATTATGTACCGTCTCTAAATGTGTGGATTAACACAGGGCACTTCTAACACACAGCTCATGCTTCTATATGATTATTTTTAAGAGCAAACATAAAGGTATTCTTTTCCCCCTACTCCCGACTTAGAACAATTGTCAACTGACAGCTTCTCCCTCACTTCAGCAACGGAAAACAGTGCTATCACTACAATCTGACCAGTTTCTCAAGAACCCATTTCGAAACTGACGACGGGTCAGTAGAGTTGTACATTTTTATTTTCTTCTTCTTACCACACCGAACAAAACGGTACCCTTGAGGAAGGCATCTCTCAAAGCCAACAGGAGGGCAGCAGCGTTGCTCTCCTGCTCCTCCTGTGACATGATCTTCAACAGGCGATCCCACTGAAGTGCCTTCTCTCGGCAGCCGGCGCCTGGTGTGTGGACACCTGTGCTCCAGCCCACAGAGCGCAAATGGAGGCCTTGGACCGACAGGCAGAGACAGAATTCACTTTCCTCGGTGCAGACACGGAGGGTGAAAAAGTAACAGCAAATCACAAATCACAAGGTGACATCAGCACAGTGAAGAGATGAAGGATTTGGTGTTTTAAATTCCCTGGTCTCCCCCAAATGTCTAATATAGACAGCTTTGTGACACAGTCTCTGAAAAAATTATAATCCTAAGTGACCATACACCATGCTTTTACTCTTTCCACATGATCTTGAAAATAGTGTGATTTAGATTCTGCCTTGGGCTGAGTTCTGAAGGCTACATTTACCCCTCAGTGAGGGGATTTTAGTGCAGGTTTACTTTAAAAAAAAAAACACCAAAACATTAAACTCTGATAAGAACTCAGAAGGCTTAGAACACAGGCTCTTATTCTCTCTCTCTCTCATGATCTCAATACTTAAGCTAAGAATTAAGCAAGATCCTTTAGGTCTGGTTAGAGTCAAAATTGAATCCAAGCCCCAAAGAGGATGCCGTAGCCTGCCGGCCTTGCTTAGTGTTGGATGTGAAAATCTGAGACTGATTAAGTGCAATCTATGTCCAGGAAGGAATTTTCGAGGCTCTTCACCCTGTTGCCTGATTTTAAAAAATCAGCATGAATATAGCTATATTCCCTCTGTCCTCTGCAGATGATCCAGTCCTAGTCAGGGATCACAATTCTTCGTCAGCTGAGGAAGTCCTGAAGCAACACACCGTCCAACAGGCGACTGAACCGCCATACCGGGCATCGCGGCTTCCGTCTACCTGAGAACCAAAGGGGAACAATTCGCGCAAGGGGGAGAGGTGCAGCTCTGTGGGAAGCTCACGAGAATGGCCAAGGCAGCAAACAGGGCTCCAACGCACGTTCCCACTTTACCGGGTGCAAAGAGGACATGCATCCGCACGGCGAATTCGCTCTTCAGAGTGGAGTCCTGACCTGGGCTTTGTTTCTTGTTATCACAGTAAACATGTTCCTCAGTTATCCGGGGAAGAACTGTGCACGTTCTCTGTAGATGAGTGTGTCTCCACGGAGTGATTCGTCACTGCCAGCGTTAGGAAAGCTTCGCCTTGTGTGTCTGTGCACCTGGGGATCTTGACTTTTCCTTACAAAATTCTTAAATCCAGGCAGGCTGCCCTCTTCCATCCAGGCAGTTTCTGAGGCTGGCAGCGAAAACGGAGCTGATCCCAAAGGCCTGGAGGCCGAAGGGCTACATGCTTTGCAGGTCCAACTCCAAGGCTGCCTTCCAGTTTGTGCAGAGCTGCTGTTGACGAGGGGAGGCGGGCGGCAAGCTCAGCTTGCTCCTGTAGCCCCTCAGTGCGGGCCAGGGCTGTCCCCTCACATGGACTTGGAATCAGTGTCTCTCTTGCTGATGAGCACCTCCAAGAGCCTTAGTTTCGCCTTTATGTGCTTATATTCACTGTATTCTTCAGCCATGGGAGTGCGGTCTTCCTTCTGGACATTTCTAGTGGAAACAAAGGAAAGGGTGCTGAGGATCATTGGCTGTCCCTCCTAGATGTACTGTTCATCAGGAGAATTATCATCAGGTAGGATCTGCGGTTTATCAGCTTGTAGAATCGGTGTTCCCAAGTGTCCCTGGGTATCAAGACTGCAGCTGGGTTTACACAAGCAGTGAGATTGCTCCCCTCAGAAGGCACCATGCACATGAATTTTTTGAGTTAACCTGGCATCCTGTAGAATGCTGGGAAGGACTAAAAACTGTAGAAAAATTTTCTCTCTGCTGCTGGTATGTATGAATGCACATTAGGAGTCTCCGTAGACTGAAATCCTTTATTTACACTTAATGCCTTCTCACTTTTATGTACTTCATTTAATGAACCATTAAGTTTCTAATTAGCAATTGGCATACCCATAATTTATAGGTTTAAAAAAACAGACAGTTAATATCCTATTTATTATAAAATTAGTCTTGGCATTCAGCAATTGGGTCACATAATACTAATAAGCCCTTATAGGTGAATGAGTAATTTTATATGCATATTTTTTAATATGAGTAAATATTAACTGAGAGCTTATTGCAGGTCAAGCACTGTGCTCAGTACTCTGTCCCCATGGTCCCGGTATGACCCCAAAAGCATAGGATGAAAAGGAGCTACTGTCTACATTCTCCACCACTATGTGGTGCCATTCTACTTCTCGCTCCACTTTGAAATGCGTATGTCAAACATGCAAATACCAGGCTTCTTTCTCTTCTTATTAAAGAGAAAAATACAGGAAAGGGGATAGCATGGGGCTTATTTAATTCTGTTCAATGAACCGAGAAACAAACTGATTTTACCCATGCTCTGCCTTGTTCAAGTAAAGGGTTCTAGATGGCCGCTCAGCACAGGGCAGTGAAGGGAAAAGCAATCTGATAGTTGGCCTTACCCCGCTCTTCAAGGGACTTCCCTCTCCTCAGATATGAAATAAAGGAACCAGATTTAATGAGGACTGAAGTCAGAGTTTCAAACTTGTATGATGAGACACCTGGCTGACTCCGTTGGAAGAGCACGTGACTCTTGAGCTCAGGGTCATGAGTTCGAGCCCCATGTTGTATGTAGAGATTACTTAAATAAATAAAAACTTAAAACCCCAACCTTGCATGATGATTATAAATTCCCGTCAGCTATCCTTTCTTAAAACTTGTGAAGATTATACATCATTTTATATAGTTCCTCATGTACAAGATAGCTGTGCATAAAGTGACTGCAATAACATGGAAAAAAGATAGACAAACCATGAATATGTTTAGAAAGAAGAATGGAATGGAACAAACATTAATCCTGGTTTGTCTTTGGTTTCTTCTTCTTTTTTTGCATATTATTTCTTTTGTCTGCCTATCGATATTTTCTAAATAGCCTACAATGCATGGGGAAAGAAAAGCAAATATGTAGGCATAAAAATTCATAAATCTTAAGAAAGTCACCATAAGATCCAAATTAGGGATGCTAAAAGATAAATTTATGTAATAATTGAAATAAACTGGAATACAACACATTTTCAATGGTGAAGTTAATGTTTATGGTGGTTTTTTCCCTCAATACTTTTGAGAAGCATGAAAGGGGATTTTTTGAAGAGAAACTATATTTACACCACTTAAATAGTTTGGATTAAAATGAAATCATCTTAAGGTATTAAAACTTAATGTAAGAGACACAAATCTCTTCCTTGTCCTACCCTCGTCTCACGCCGTGAACTGGTATGCACCATGTGCGGTCGCTTGCAAACAGGGATGCCATTCCTTAGGATGATGGTCTACAAGGCTGATTACCTCATGTCTTGAAACTCACTCGGGAAAGGCACCCTGTCAGTCTTGGAGACTTCCAAGTCTCCAATGTGCTTCTTGCACATTTTTCATTCAAACCCGACAACGATCACCTTTGCTTTTAAAATAAGCCTAAAAGTTGCCCTTTCCTTATTTCTCCTTCTAGCCTATTAAGACAACACCTCCCCTCCCCAAACCCAAACCAAAAAGCAATGCTATCAACTGGAAACGTAGCTTCAAGTTGCTCATTTGAGATTAGAATTTGAGGTGACAGGTTGGTTGTGTAAATGTTAGCTGAATTTACATCAGTCTTGGAGACTAACCCAGAAGCATTTCTTGCTGAAGGACCACACAGCCCTCCCCCTCCCACAGCGAACCTCCAAAGGACGAGGCTACAGGCAGGATGCAGAGGCTTTCCCACTTGGGAGACACTGCAGAGATCTGACAGGAAAAAAGGAGGGGTGTGTGTGCAGAGGGGCAGGAGTTAGGGGAGAGGAAACAGGCGCTACCTTCCATTTTGTCTGAAAAAAGTGTCTTCAAAATCACGGAGTTTCTTTCGAATCCTTTTCTTTTCTTCTCTCATTTCCTGAAGGTGTTCCAAGAGTTCTGGTCTGAGAAGGGCAGAAAGTTTTAAGAAAACTGGGTTAAATCTGAATTGTTATAAATACAATGAATGTGCAACTCGATAGGGGCTGTGGAGACCGGGGGGAGAATGTAAATGCAAGAACTGTTGGGGAGCTGAGGGACAGCAGAAAGGGAGGTCTTCCATCCTCTGCATGCCAAACGTCCTGACGACGGTACGGCTCCTGGGGTTCCCACCAAGTCCCCGCTGCTTATGAATCCCTGGGCTTGTGGAATCCCATGGTACTTGATCGTATTTTGCTTTGAAAGAACCATGACATTGGCTCTTGGTACATGTTAAATGAAGAGCTGTGGAATACAGAGCCGTGCAGTGCCATCGGGAGACCTGGCTGCTCACGCGAGATCTCAGTGCTCCCTCCAGGCACAGGGGATGGAGAACAGAGAACACGGAGTCCGAAGCTAAAAATGATTCACCTTCCGAACCATGCCGATTTCCCCCAGGTAAATCACTTGTGTTTTGTCAGACAACTTATTTAAATAGAAAGGCTAAAATATTTAAGAACAGTATTTTCACCGAAACATTTCAACAACATTGCCGACAGGACCTACATTGAAGCAGCATGGAGATTTGAAAGCCCAGTGTCCTGGCTGCACTTCGATGGTATTTTATCATCCATTGGGGAAATAAACCCATCAGCATCATCTTCAAATTGGTCCAGGAAGCAGCGTGCACTGAAATCGGTCTTCAGAGTGACAGTGAAGTCTGGCTTTGTGTTACTATCATCCTCCGAACCCTCATCTTCTTCCTGGAGATGCACAGCAACCCCTATAAGAACCCGGTTACTTTTCCTGGCACTCTTGTAAGTATCATGTAACGGTCACTTAGTTATCCGACATCATATGGTTTCTTCTGCATCTACACTTAGCAACACATACATTCTTTCTATCCATCTACAGCTGAAAGTCTACATGAACATGGTAAGTAACACCAACACTAAACACAGGGTATGAAGGAACCACCATTATAATTTATACCCTAAATCAACTGAATCTCAAAAGAATCTCTAAGTCCCCAGCTCTGGGATAATGCATAAGAAAATCCACCACCAGCCATCAGTGCTTTAGGGATTCCATTAGTTGTGGGCCTTGGACAATATTTTTTATTAAGCTATCAACATCTACAGAAATGGAACAATATAGTGTTTCTATTTAAGAGTTGTGGTTTCTGATGCACAGAGTTTTAGGAAAGTTTTGAGATCAAGGGGGCGCCTGGGTGGCTCAGTGGTTTGAGCCGCTGCCTTCGGCTCGGGTCATGATCTCGGGGTCCTGGGATCGAGCCCCGCATCGGGCTCTCTGCTCGGCAGGGGGCCTGCTTCCCTCTCACTCTCTCTGCCTGCTTCTCTGCCTACTTGTGATCTCTCTCTGTCAAATAAATAAATAAAATCTTTAAAAAAAAAACAAAAAAAAAACATTTATATTCTCGGGGGCGCCTGGGTGGCTCAGTGGGTTAAGCTGCTGCCTTCGGCTCAGGTCATGATCTCGGGGTCCTGGGATCGAGTCCCGCATCGGGCTCTCTGCTCAGCGGGGAGCCTGCTTCCCTCTCTCTCTCTCTCTCTGCCTGCCTCTCTATCTACTTGTGATCTCTCTCTGTCAAATAAATAAAGTAAAATCTTTAAAAAAAAAAACAAAAAACAAAACATTTATATTCTCATGATTAGAATCCTAACACACTTAAGTTTTTTTTTTCAAGGAACATCCAAGGGCCACAGCTGTATTTTCCAGCATCCAAGATTCGAAGGAAAGTATGATATTCTCTATCTTGGCAATGGAATTAAATAAACAATGAAGTCAAATTAGAGTTTCTTAGTGCCAATTTAAGTCTAAGGATGAAATCGTATCAGTCTGAATGGAAGATTTTAAAAGAAGCAATTTACTGCCAAAATATATAGTCAGAGCAGACGAGAATATCCTAATAACTGGAAAATTTAAAAAGTGGTTCGGGGCACAGCTACACGAACAATAGCAGGTATAATATCAATTGTTCCAGTGAAACCAAGTGGCTCCAGCACCAATGCAACAAATTAATCTCAGGAAGCAGGTGCAGTTCCACTGGTAGTCAAGGTACAAGTATGCAAACTGCCTGCGGTGGGTTTTCTTACCATAAAGTTGCCATGTTTGCAATGGTGCCTCTGACGAGAAATCATGCGAATAAACAAACAAGCAGGAAAAAGAAAACAAAAAAAGGACCAGTACAAAGCTATGACGAAAGTACTGCTCTGAAGGCATGAAGATAAAATTGGTAAAACTAGGTAGCTTTTCCAGATTCTTTCTGCTGTGACTTCAGATCTCCTATCTCTTCAGCTGGAGTAAATGCCTCATGGTTAATTTTTAAAAACTGAAATTATTAAAAACAGTTTTAAATGTATAGAATAAAAGTGACTTTTAAAATTAGTAATTTAAAAGTTTCTCTCTTTTTTTTTGTAAAAGAAAGTAACAATTCCCACCCTCTGTAATTTTTAGAAGGATTGCTTGAGATAAGGTATGTATGTACCTGACAAGGAACACCTGGTCCAGAGGCTCCAGATCAACCTTCTGACAGTGCCCCGCCCCCTGCACTCCCCTCTCCCTGGATGAGGAAGGCCAGGTGGAATCACCTGGCCCTAAACTCCGAGGAGGCAGGGATTTGGGTCTGTCTATTCACTGCTTAGAGCTTAGCCAATGCTTGCATATGGTAAGTGCTTAATTAATGTCGTTAAACAGTCCAGTAATCCAGTTTTAAAAGAAAAATACAAGTTACTGGAAGAGAGTATTACAGCCCAAGACAGATAAGAAATAAAATCAGGTGTCTAGGCCTAATCAGTTATATCCCAAAGTTTTAAGAGAACTTAAAAACGTGAGAATGTGTCTTGCCTACAGTGGGAAATCATGTATTCAAAGATAAGGCTTAACAAAACTATTCTCAGCAAGCTGTAAAAAATCATAGGAAAAAAAAGAGATGACAAACTATATCTTCAAATTATATGATCATCTAGTTGTTGTGGCTATTGCATAGATCCTAGAAGGAGTGAACACATAGATAATATATGAACAACTAAAAACGAGTCCATGATCAACAGAGACTAGCAATGGCTCCCTTAAAATAAATGATGGAAACTAACCATTTTTACTTTTTTGATAGGAATGGCATAATATCTGGAATTCAATAATTAATGAGGTGAGCTGATCTATGAAAGGATACTGATGGGGTGCCTGGCTGGCTTAGATGGTGGAACGTATGACTCTTGGTCTCGGAGTTGTGAGTTCAAGCTCCATGTTCGTTGTAGAGATTACTTAAAAAATAAAATTTTCAGACAAACAAAAAAAAAAGAAAGCTGATTGTGAAAATCTGTACAGAGTGATGATGCAATGGTGATGTGAATCTGAAGGGAAGTCTACAGCAAGTCCTTGACCTGACCCAGCCTTACTCAATATTCATCAATCACTTGGGTAAAAGACCCAAAAGGCATATTCATAAAATGCATAGACAATGCAAAGAAGGGATGGATATTTGGTATGTTGGAATACAAAATCTAGATTTAATCAATTTCATGGGGCTGGAATAGAAGTGTGGCAAAAAAATTCCAGGTCCTACAATTTAGGTTAGAAAAAAAGTTGGACAGAGATGACAAGCAACCCATGGAAAGGGAAGCGAGGGATTGTATCAATCAGCAGTGAGACGGGGCCATGGGCAGTGGTTCTCACCTGGGGGTGATTTTGACCCTAGTGGACCTTTGGCAAGGTCTGGAGACAGTTTTGGTCACGACTGGGAAGGGGGTGGTTGTTGGACACTACTGGCATCTAGTGGCCAGAGGCCAGCCCCCAACGACAGCAAGCTATCTGGCCCCATAATGTCTACAGTGTGGAAGCTGGATGCAGGCTGCCTGAGAAAGAGAATGATGAACTCACAACACATTGAGAGTCACGTAGGCATAGACTAGTCAAACAAAGGGCCCTGACCATCCAGATAAAGATCAGGACTAGTCCTTGGTCCACTATCTATCTCGCTGGTGAAGTCCTATCTGAAGCAGCATTCAGGTCTAAGCCGAAGGCAGAGGCTTTAACCCACTGAGCCACACAGGCGCCCGCAGCATTCAGTTCTGGCTATCAGTGTATCAGAAGGACAGAGATAAACTGGTGGGATTAGAGCAGAACCACAAGGTTGCTGGAAGGTCTGGGACAAATATCGCATGAGGAATAGTAAGAAGAACTTGGAGAAGAAACTTCCACAGGCCGTGGGTGAGCGTGGACAGGGCAGGCGATGGTAAAGGTATGGAGGGCTCTCAAGGAAGCAGCAGTTACACTCACTCCCATGTTGTTCCAACAGGCAACACTCAGCCCATTACGTAGAAAGCAGTACATTAATAATAACTACGCATATTGTAATTTTAAATTATACTTATCAAACTTATACATTCTGAAACTGCATGTCATATAATTATTATTGACTCTTAGTATTCTAATATTGATAATGATAAAACTAATAATATAATATAAGTTTTTAGTTACTATTAAAACTAAAATAGCCCCATGGAATGAGTGCCCTTCTCCATTGCCATAAATTTTCCAAGCTTGAGGACAGAATCACTTCTTAGAGATTGTGTCTCTATTCTGTCAGGTTAAGTTTTAAAGGAAATTCTTATGTTGGATAGGAGAATTGACTGGACTACCTCTAGGATCTAGGAAGATCTAGGGCTTCAGAAACTGGGCTGGTTCTATTTCACACACAGCTGGTTTCCTACCATAAGCATTTTAAACCAGGGGTGGCTTTTAAGGAAACCACCTTGATACAATCTTCTGATCTGAACCCACATCAAATTCTAAATTGTCTCAGAATTGCCAAGACTTAGTACAGTCCAAACACATGCTAATAAGCCTGGCCAGTTGGAACAAAATGAACTAAAAGACAACACTATTTACAAAAGCAATGTAAGCATTGCAAAATTATCTGAAATTTTGACCACCACGTGGGCCAGAAGAAGAGCCATGGCCAAAATATACTTGTGAAAAAAATAAACTGAGCTGAACAAGAAGATTTGGAAGAATGCCCTCTTTTAAAAACTGCATCATTAATATATCTTCCATTCATTTAATGAGGCAATTATTTATTAAATATCATATTTTGGATGTGTTAAAGAACACATTTTTATCTAGTAACAGTTCTATTGCTCATTTTCAATACACAAAATTGCCCAAATTTCTTCAATTACGGTGACTTCATTCTCACGTGAAATTACCAGCCAGACAAAATTTTTCTTCTTTCATCAACATCAAGTCTTATTATAAGAAAATAGTTCCGATTTTTAAAATATAATGGAGCATATTTGCCTAATTGTTTTGTTTAGAGCATTTTTATAGAACGAGTTCTAGGTAAAAGAATATGAATAGTGAGTGTAATCATTGCCTAATACCTTATAATTAGGTATATGAAATACTGAAGGCCCCTAAGAGCAAAGAAGAGGGAAAAAATAAACAAGATAGAAGACTGTACAGCTTCTGGTACCTTACCTCAGTCATAATGATGAGGACCAGGCAGGACAATGCAGTGGTTCTCAACTGGTGTGCCTTGTGGGAATGAGGCCCTTGGGTTCTGGGACACTATTTCTAACTACAGTAGATAAATGACCACCCCAGGCTTAGGACTTTCCCAGAAATATGACAAGTGAAATTCCAACTGCTAACAAACAATCACTGATTAAAAAAAAAAAAAAAAGAATACGGTTTTTCATTTCTAGAGTGCTATGGAAGGCAGTCCAGTTTGTTAAGTCACCTAGAAACAAAACTGCAAAAGAGGCTGATTGTGGTCCAGGCCAGGTAGGTCCTGACAGAGACACAGAGACCTGGGGGCACGGAGTCTACTTCCCATTCTAGCTAACGGGGTCACCGAGGACGAGGATTACCTGTATAGAACCCATAATTACTCCTGGGGTATAAAACCCCAGAGCACAGATTCCAGTGGCCGCTGGCGACGGCACTGCATTCACAGATCAGGAGATTACCAACCGAATCCCGAGGCTACATGGGCCAGGGGCAAGGCAAAAGTCAGGAGGAGTGGGTGAGACGGCACCAGGAAATCGGGCAAAGGCAAGGAAGATACCTGTCTGCAAAATGATGGTTTTTTTGTCGTGTGCTATCTAGATGGCCTTTGTTAATTCTACGTTTTCTAGAAACTCAGTAAATAAGATTTTTAGGAAAGTTACCCAATGAGTTCATTGAAAAAGTTTCTGGAATACAGAAACTCCATTCCAAATAGAGGAAAACAAACCAAAAAATATTGTGACCCCCCTCCCCCAAATCCCTGAAAGCAAAATGAGAACAAAACAAACGACAGCAAGGTACAAAAAAGCAGGGGGATGAGATGAAACTAAGGAGATCAGCTTGGCCCTAGGATCAGTAAGGAGGGGCTGCTGGTGGTTAGTTACGAGCAGCTGATGATTCTGAAGGCACAGCACGAGCACCGCGGGCCCCATCGCCGCTGCGCCCTGCCCTCCTCCTCATCCACAGGAGGAGTGGAGGCAGGGAGAGAATGGAAGCCAGTTTGGGAGACGTCTTCACCTTTATCTCCTTGAAGAAGGAAGCCGTTTCACCCTCGATAATTGGCTGCAGCAAAGGGCTTCTCCGCTTGCTGGAGGGGGATCCCTGTGACAGGTGTGGACAAGGTGGTTATACTTCGAACCCCTCTCTCCCTTGCCCTCCAGGCCTCTGCCTCCTCTGGGTCACTAGGATTCATCACTGACTTTGAACTATACACCCTAACCCCTGCCCGCCAAACAGTCCCAGGAAAACCGGAGACAACCAAAGTTCTTGTCCGAGGCGCTGCTTCATTCCAGAGCCCACAGCCCCAAGCCATGGAAGCCACAGGACAGCAAGACTAGCCCACGAGCATGCTAACTGAACGCAGAAGGAGCCTGAGGAGAGACACTGGCCCGCTCCTCCTCCCCTCTCCTCCCTGATGACAGAGGAATGAGAACCCAGGAACTGTTAGAAGCTTCGAGCACAACATAGGCTGCTGAGGGGATTCAAATGTTGTGCAGCCTCCCTGCTGTGCATTCTCCTTACTGAGAGACACCTGCTTAGGGCACACAGGGCTCCTGACCAGACAAGGAAAGGAGTCCTTCGATGGAATCATTTCTTTGGTTAGTTCACTAATTTATTCTGGGAAGAATTTCTGGAGAAGTCGCTTTCTTCTAACACACCTGCCTGAAATCTGGATCCTCCCTCGTTCCTAGGGACAGATACACTGTTAAAAGAAATACAGAGATCTTATCTTAGAAATAAACAAGGAGGGGCATCTGGTTGGCTCAGTAGGTGGAGCGTGTGGCTCTTGATCTCCGGGTTGTGAGTTTGAGCCCCACGTTAGGTGCAGAGATTGCTTAAAAAGAAAATCTTTTTTTTTTTTTTTTTAGGATTTTATTTATTTATTTGAGAGAGAGAGAGAGAGAGCATGTACACACACAAGCAGGGGGAACAGTAGAGGGAGCTGCAAAGGGAGAGGGAGAAGAAGGCTTCCCACTGAGTGCGGAGCCTGATGTGGGGCTCAATCCCAGAACTCTGGGATCGTACCCTGAGCCAAAGGCAGACACTTAACTGACTGAGCCACCCAGGTGCCCCAAAAAGAAAATCTTAAAAAAAAAAAAAAAAAGAAAGAAAGAAAGAAACAAGGAGATTTAAAGCAGGAACTGAAGAGCAGCAGCTAAGATGGCCTCCATTTTAGTAACAACATAAAAGCAAAGCCGTGGCTGCTTATTAGAAAGTTAAAAAGTCAGCAGAGAAAGCCCCCTGCACTGCCAGGGAGGAGAGCACTGGGCCAGAGGCAAAGGATGCCCCAGGAGATGGACAGGGCAGTAAGGCTCACTCACAAGCTGGGTGGAAGTATGGGGGGAAATACTGGGATATGGAAGGAGGGCAAGTTGGCTAGTGCCTGAAGACAAGATGCTGGTCCCTACTCTGGACAAAATCAAAATTCAGAGGCCAAAAGCAGTTGCGTGTCAGTCAGAGGATGGTGGCCGGTGACAGCAGCCGCTCAGGTACTAGCCTCCCTCCTTTTAGTTCCACCTCAGCTTCTCTAGAGCCTCCCCAAAGAGGCTGCTCTCTGGAGGTCCTTAGGATTTCTCCCTGGAGAGGATTCCCAACGGGACTATCCCTCTCTTGGAGGGAGAGAGAAGATTTGGGACCGGAGAGGCCTCTGGGCTGGAGGGGCCTGGAGAAAGCACAGCCCCATCCTGCTGGCGCTCGGTCTCTGAGGGAAGGGTGGGGGGTCAGCCCAGCTCCAGTCAGACGGACGGCTACGTCAAAGCATGCTGCCCAGAAGAAAACAAAATTCTAGCAGCTTCAGATTTGCTCATTTGGGCAAACGTAGTCTCAGAAGTCTTAGATACATTCTTCATGCCCCAAGCTGATGGGCCGTAGGTATTCATGTCAGGTTCAACTATTAAAGCCCACTCCTCAGTGAGAAGGCAGGGTGGGGCGCTCTCACCACAGTCAGGGCCCACCCCCGCAGGCGGTCAAGTGCAGAAATGTGCCGTACTCACAATGATGGGGATGGTGTTGGCTCGGGACAGGATCTGCTTGACCAGCCGGTATCTGTCGTACAGTGGCTTCATTACCTGACGCTCATTCTTGCTTACCTGAAAAAGAGAACATCAGAGCTAAGAAGCTGCCTCTAGCCGCTAGCAGTGGCTCAAGCATGCTCTGGGCCTGGGGGAGGAAATCCAGAGGATTCAGGTCCACTCTCCCCATTCTTGCAAAACTCATGTAAACTGGTGGTAGTATTTCGTCAGAGAATGTTTAAAATATCTACTTCAGCGGCAGATCTTTGGAAATCACTCCATCGTCATATTGCTTTTCCTCAATCAAAGCTAAGACCATGATTGGTTCCCTGTTTAAACTATTCAAAGTGATTTACAATTTTCCAGATCCAGGGAAGAAGAAAGCATGTATTTCTATGATAATCCTTAAACTGTGCAGCTCTGTGATCAGTTTTTATTACTTTTGTTTTACAGGTCTTTCCCCTCCACGAAGTTGTTTTTGTTTTTAAGGACAAGATTCTGGCAAACCGTAGGTTTTCAAGAAACACCTGCCAATAGACTGCATGGATGGTCTCCTCTCCAGTGCCCTGAGATCCGGCAGAGCGCTCACAGACGTAGAAGGGACTGTGTCCACAGGCAGTGGGGAGAAACCAGGCGAACGCTCTGGTGTTGTACTAGAAGCCCGTCATCACTTGCTACCTCTTCTTCCTGTCAGACCTCAGGCTCCAGAGAAAAACCCGGGTGTCTCATCCCTCTTTGCCTAGTTCTCTATAGCCTGGAACGGCCTCCCCTCTGCTCCTTGGTTTGGCAGAGGAGCCACACCCCCCATGCAGCCTTCTTGCAACACTCCTTCCCCACTCTGACAGACCTGCTCACACACCTCTGTGCCACCTACTGCAACCTGTGTACACTGCGTGACTCCACACATGCTTTGCTAGCGACCGAATGTGCATGTCCCCTCCAACCTCGTGCCCCATGTGATGGTATCGGGCACTGGAGCTTTGGGAGGTGGTAAGGTCATGAGGGTGGAACGTGTAGTGCCCTTATAAAGGAGACCCCGGGAGGTCCCCTGACCCCTCCTGTCATGTGAGGACAGCAAGAAAATGGCTGCCTGTGAACCAGGAAAGGGCCCTCACCAGACACCGAATCTACCAGTTCCTTGCTCTTGGCCTTCCCAGCCCCCAGGACGATGACAAATAAATCTCTGTTGTTTATAAGGTGCTTGTGGATGGCATTTTATTACAGCAGCCCCACCAGATGACACATTTTATACTCTACAGTAACTATCTGTTGGCATATCTGTCTCTCCTTCAAGACTATAAGCCCCCTGAGAGCACCGTAGGTGTTTCTGGATCCCTGGAAACTATCTCAGTGCCTGACATAATGGAAATATTCCATTAGTATGTGTGAAGTGAGAGAGTATTTCAAACATAAATGTGAAGGCCACGTGTATAGGTATGCGTGCATTTCCCTTCTTTACTTAAATACCAACAGAGATTACTTAAATCCCTTCTTTCTGTATTTCCTCTTTGTTTCCAGTCTGCAGTCTGTCTTCCGCACTTTATTTCCCCTGGACACATAAGGCAAGAGTTACAGAGGTAAGGAAGAGCAAATGGTATTAGGGCCCTGCTGGGCCTTCCACTCTGAAGACAACTGTGGGTTATGCACAAATGGATTATTCCTATGTAACCTTTTATATCTGCCTTTCTCAAAGGGGTCAACAGTAAGTGACCTTTGGACGCTGTCCAGGATAGGTCACTCTCATTGGGCAGAAACATCTTGTGGACTTATTTTCTATGAACAGCCATAAGAATCTTTTCTATTTCTTCCTAATAACACAATATTGAAAAGCACATGGCATTTTCCTATCATTAGCTGCCATATCAAAAGGAGTTTTAAAACTGGTATTTCATAGAAGATGACCATCCAAAATGAAAGAGAACAAAGAAGTTATTTTACATAAGAAAGACTGAGGATCAAACCCTAGGTGTTCCTACTAGATGTGCCCACCGTAATGGCTAACATGAGACAACAGATGTTGTCAAGGGTCAGCGAGAAAGCGGAAGGACTGGAACTCTCCTTCACTGCTGCTTAGAGCGGAGCACACTGGACCACTATTTGGCAGTGTCTGCTAAAGTTGCACATGTGAGTCCTCGGTTCTGCTCTTAAGGGTAAAAAAACACCACCACCAAGTATGGCCTCAAGCTCACCAACAGACACACAGAATAATGTTCACAGCAACACTACTTACAATAACTGCAAACTGGAAACCGCCCACACGCCCAGCAACAGAACGGATATGCTCCCCCAGCTGAACACTGCACAGCAATGAGGATGAGTGGCCACAGCTACGGGCAACATCATACACTGACCCCACAAAAAGACAACCGAGTAAAATAAGCCAGATACTGACACGATAGCACTGTAAGATGCCACTGAGTAAGTTCAGAAAGAAGCAAACAGAAGTTAAGCTTTAGAGTCAACATAATGGTTTTCCTTCGTGGAGTGGAGGTCTTGGTATTGAATGGAAGGGGACAAGGAGGAGGACTGGGAATGTTTGTTTCTTGGTCTGGATGCTGGTTACCTGGACTCGTTTACTTGGTGAAAGTGCATCAAGACATATATTTACACTTTGGGCTTCTTTCTGTATTTACGTTATACTTCAACGACAGTTCAACAATAGCCACAGGTAAGTCCAAGGAGCAGAAACGGAGGGGCCTGTACAATCTCATGTGTGAAATGACACAGTTGAGGACTGGGACACGTGGAATCACTTTTTAGACACAGTGTATATCCAGGAAATGTGTTGTGGATGAGGTTAAGGCACATCCTAGCTGTCAACCCATGACATGTGGTGAAATACTGTTGCAAGATCAACAATCGATAGTTCAGTGGACAAAAGACCTAGGAAAAAACAATAATAAGGAGCTAGCATCTCCCATTGTGGACTCGCATCCTATTCTTTGCTGCTTGGCAGAAACATTTCTTGATAGTAGAAGCAGAGTGTGGCTTTTAGGAGGAGACTTTTCTGGTCAGACCAGCCAGATGTGGCAAATCTGACAGAAGCTAGTTTCCTCTCTAAGTCTTTGTTCGCATTTCCTAGTTGGAGCGGATGAAGAGGATCATTGGCTCAATTCTTTGGCTTATGACACTGATATTTAGATTTTCTATGAATTGTTCATGTTTTAAATTGATGATCCTCAGGGACTAATCACCTGTGTGTGATTTGATAAAGTCCAGTTTCCGACTCTGGTCCCATCCTATTTCCACCAAAGTTAACACTGGCATTTGATAGAAGTGTCTAAACACCAGAAATATTAGAGATCTTTAAATCTGAGCAGTGAAAAGAATTAATACTACGTGATTTGCACCAGAATTATTTTCGTGATCTGTATCTGAAGCCAAAGGCTTGGTGATACTAAGTCATAAAACCACATCACGTGCAATTATCAGAACTGGATTTTTTAGTAGAACCAAAATATAGCCAACAGTTCCATAAACAAAGCAGGGCTGTGGCTGAACTGTTAAAAAAAGGGGGGGGGGTCAGCTGATATTAAATGGACCATGGGAAAACTGGAAGTCGATATCTCTTATTCTTGAATCACTGGCTGCTTGGAGACTTTGTTATTGATGAAAAACAGGCCTTTGAAGAGCCAGTAAAATTCTCTGAGCCTCGATTTCCTGATTGGTAAACTGCAGAATTCAGATTAGAAAATCTTTGTGATCTATAGTTGCTTGGAAATGACTTTAGGCCAAGCATGTAATACATTGTATTTTCTATTACACTTTCACTCCTCTTGCTTCAAACCTTTATTAAATTTTCATTTAGGTGGGAGCTCTGAATGGCTTTCCAATGTGTGGGAATAGGGTTATTACTAAGATGTATTTTTATGCACAAATCAGAACAACATAAAAACCTAGATGCAAACTTCTAAAGGGCAAAGCAGTTCCTCCCATTCTGTCTTTGCTTAAAAAAAAGATTTTATCTATCTATCAATCTATCTATGTGGAGAGATAGATTTTTTTTTTTAAAGTATAGAACTCTTTATTATAAACCCAGGATAAAGACAAAGGAAAAACATAGGTGTATCTCTCTGAAATTCTCACAGTGCATACAAAACAGGTATGAAAGGTACTTTTTTGAAATTGTTTAAAAATAATCCCCAAGATCAAAGTGAGGATAAGTGCATGGTTAGCGAAGTGTTTCATCAAGATCATGTAGAGAGGGGCCTCCAGTCCCTCCCAAGACCTTGAGGAAAAGTACCTTGCCCTAGCCCTGGCTGGGTGTGGAGCAGGAAAGACACATTTCCTATTAGATTTAGGGTCCTGGGGTCTGCCATGGGACAGAAACCTGAGACCATAACATTTTCTCCCCCAGGGAGAGCTTGAAGATAACTAGCACACAAATCCCCTGGGAGGGAAGTCTGCAGCTTACTTGCTCTGCGGGTTCAAGCAGCTCTTTCTTGCTCTGTGCTTCACAGAGGGCATAAATGCTGGCATATTGGGTTCTTTCCAGAGTTAGGTTTCAATGAAGAGGGAAAAAAAGAGAAAAGGAATATAAGTGTGTCCCACCTTTGTCCAAGGTTAGGCCCCCTCGGTAGTGATTGAAACACAGCTTCTGCCAGTTCTTCCCACCTTACTTAGTTCTCAGGTGGAGAAACTGAGGCCCAAGATGTATGGACACGTCAGGGCTGCTTCCACGAATGGGGGGAGGGGGAGAGGGAGAGACAGAATCTCAGGCAGCCTCCATGCTGAGCACAGAGCCCAAGATGGGCTTCAATCCTAGGACCCTGAGATCATGACCTGACCTGACCTGAAATCCAGAGTCGGACGCTTAACTGACGAGCCACCCAGATGCCCCAGTCTTCATTTTTGATTAAAGAAATCTTCAATGATCCCTTACTACTCTATTTGGTTGCTCTATAAAGTCTCAGATAATATTTTCAGGTACCAAGGGAACACCAGCCAATAATTAATCCACATTTAAACAGGGTAAAGTCTTGGACACAATTACAAAAGGCCCAGTTAGACAACTGCATCTGCCTGCCTTTATCTTTTGTGATGGTTTCTGTCTTAGCCTTAAATAAAACTTCCTTACAGAAACACCCATTCAGGCTCTGTTACCTGGACAGTGTGCCGCACAGGTGAAAGAGAAAATGACTCAGGATTTTAATGTGGATCTAAGGACAGAAGTAGAATCCTGGAACATCAGAGCTTGAAGAGCCTTATTTTTTCATACGATGGAACTAAGCCCTGGAGAGGGCAATGACTCGCCCAGGCAATAGATTTGGGTCAAGAACCCAGGTTTAAGGACTCCTAGTTGTTTTCTTTCCATTCACAAATAAGAACCGAAGTAAAGTAGACCATAACACAGTGAAGACACACTGAAAATGTCACGATGAAGCATTTTCCTCTAAGAGGGTTTGACCAAGTTGTTCTCTTAATATAGAGAATTCTGCCTTTCAGGCTCTGCCTAGGTTGAGCTCACAAGACCTCTACCTATAAACAGTGGCTAGAAGCACCACTTTGTGAGAAATGATGCCACAGACAGACGAGAAACTGTATAGCCTCAAAATCTTCTTAGTAAAACAACTGGCTTGAGTTTGTGTGTGGAGGATACCACTCAGTCATAAAACTACTAGCAGGAGAAGACAAATGAGATGCATTCTTATAACTACTGCATTTTGGCCCATCAACTCAGAAAGAGACAACTCTCTCCTCCTTATTACCAGGTAATAGTCGACTGGGCAAAGATCAGATCATTCCAAATAGCAGATAGACAAAGGGCAGTATTTATACAAGGCTCCAGAGTCTGCATTTAAATTTGAACAGAGTGTATTTCGTGTCACGTTAGTTCCCAAGATATTAGAGCATAACATGAAAATATACTGATGAGGAAGAGACTCAAGGAGAAACCGGAAGCTCTGAGAAGCAATGCATTCCTTCTAGGTTCTCATCAAGGAGTGATGTGTACCACAGTGACCTGCAGTTATGTGTTGTACTTTCTGTGACACGGTCTTTTGATGAGATCCTGAAGTGTTGAAAGGACATGCTTTCATAATAATTAGTAGGGATTTATGTGCCCTTGAGTAACTGAGTGTGTTTTGTTTCTCATTCACGTGTCACTCTGTGGATTGTACTGTTAAAGCAAACGGCCTTGTTTAAAAAATGTACAAGAGCAGCACACAGCTGTTTTTGCCTGTGATTCTGACAGTCAGTCATTGTCCTTTCAAATCAGAATCTGCAGACTCAGCAAAAACTCATGAGCTTTGAGCACCTGCTTTTCTAAAAACAAACAAACAAACAAAACCCAAAACCCCCGCTGGGGTTTGGAATGATAGGCTAGCTCTGAAAACCCATGTATTTTTCTTTTAGGAAGAGTGTTGCCCAAATGGTATTTACAGTTCAGGGTCCACGGCAACACCACCACAGACCTAAGAATGAGAAGTTTACTCTTTGATTTTCACATTGGCCAGATATCAAATGAACTCTGTTTTTCCTGAGGGGGCTGGGGCACCATGTTCCAGAGAGAGGCAGAGAGTCTGACCACGAACCAGCAACGAATGCCACTCAGAGTTCTAGAGCACTTGTTCCCTGCCCGATGAGATGTTAGTATCCAGACCCAAAATGGTCTCCTTCCAACATCTAAAAGAATGATGAGAGAAAAGCGAATAATAGAGAAGGGCCAAGAATAAGATTTCATATTCCTAATGATAAGAGCACTAAAACAGGGTATGTTCTCTCTCCTGAATCCAACACTTACTAAGAAGAAGGCCGCAGATAGCAGAACATATACTTGTAGCAGAAATGACAACATTATTGACTGGGGAACTCCTGAGCCACCTGCTAAGCCACCAGCCCACTTCCTCAGAGCCAGACAGCCTATAGGTAAATGTGTCCGCGGATATCTGAACTGTCCATGACAAGCTACAAGGGGCAGCTACAGTGCAGACAATGCACTCGACTCCTACCTCAGTAGCCTAGCGCTCCAGGGCTGGCCTCAGTGGGACTGGGGTCTGACTCTCGGTCTGCTGATCCCAGTCCCTGTACATCCCCTCAGCCCAGGCAGATTGAGAGGACCAGTGTCCAACTCATAGCAATAGATACCCGGCATACAACCTCCCTAACTGGCCCCAAAGGTTGGGACGAGGAAGCAGCTGAGAGATCTCGGGGCCTGAGGCAAAGAAGTCTGTCAATGTCGTAGGTGAACCCACGTGAGGAAAAGAAGAAACGCTGGAGATGGAAAGTGCACAAGTCCCCCCCTCCTTCCCCGCCTGCCTGGTAGCCACAAGGAGATCTACACTTAAAATGCTCCGAGCCAACAGTGGAGAAGGGGCTCCTCTCTGCTAGAAGGAGTTCAGTTCTACTTCTCCAAATTCTGAATCCTCCAGGAGAAAAGGACAAGTTTCACAATATGTGTAAGCTCCAGTGCATTTACTATTTGGTTCGACGCCTTTAAAAAATCCAAAACAGAACTTGGCCTGAAACATGACCATTATCCTGGAGCACCAGTATTTTTCCACTCTGGGGATAGGCCAGTAAAATCAATCATCAGCAGCCCCCCCGGTTTTTTTTTTTTTTTTTAATTTAAACCTGATACATTCAGAACCAAAAATACCACAGACCATGCATTCCACAGTTTATTGGGCACATGGTGTCAGGTGTTTGTGCTAGATGCTGACATCAGGCGCCCCTTTAGATGAACAAAACCCAGAACTCCTGCCCTCACAGATCTTAGAGTCTGGTGCATTATTCTGGAAGCTTCTTTATTCAAAAGAGTATATTTTACATGAAAATACTATCTCCATTATATAGCGGGGGCTGGGACTGGAGAAGAGACCTCCGCATTTTGGGTGTGTACACATGCTTCTGGGAATATAAACTTCCTGCTTCTTTACAGCTGCTCTTAAGAACTTGTTCTGTTGGGTTCTTGACAGCACTCTCCACAGAATGTCACTGAAAGTAACTGACGAGGATATCTGATTATGAGTTTCTTAAGGAATAGAGCAGAAGCCTACTGTGCCACTGTCTCCCCCAGGACTAATAATGAGCACGCAATAACCACACTTCATAACAAATGGCTCTCAATGCTTCCTGTCGCTAGGAAAAGGCAAAGTCATATTTTGGATTCCTCCCGCTTCTGGTTCAGGATGGTGCTTGGAACTTCTCTACAGATAAACACTGGCCTCGGCCACACTGAAGTGAGATTGAATTTTTGGGCAAATCATACTAGTTTAACACCTTCATTTTAGGGACAAGAATGTCTCGAGTCAGTGTCAGCTTATGGGGGCAGAGCTCGGGACAGGGAAGTCTCTAGAGCTCTGTGTACTCATCTACAACCTACACCCCCCTCCACCACTGTCCCTCTGAAGGAGAACACTAGTGACTACATGTTAGCTGCAAATTTGTGTTTCCTTGGAACTCAAATTCAGCATCTGCTCAACAGGGGAAATCTCTCCTCAGTTTAGCCTTCAGAGAGCTTAGGTCTGCTGAAAATAGGAAATCATCTCCTAAACATCAGGAAAACTCATGTATCAAATACTGAACATAGAAGATTCATTTCTAAAGCCACACAGTTGGCCCCAAGCAGGAAACCCAGTCCATTCACATACCGGCCGTCCATGAATGCTTTCATAATACAACAGAGCTTTCTGCAGGGCCACTTTCTCATTGGCAATCTGGTCTTTGGTCATATCCTGAATAAATACAAGGAGAGAGAAATCAAAGACGGGGCAACATTTATGAACACTCCTGCTTCTTTCGGTCAACAAATTTCCTCAAGGAAGGTTAAAAAGAATCCTCCTACAGTCATTCCTCTGAGCTCTATTTAAAGCTCACTTGGGAATTAGCTCTTCCTGGCTTTCTGCTGGCAACAGAGAGAGCAGAGCAGAGCCATCGTCAACTACCTGTAGGTCCCACGTGGCAGCAAAGGCATGCTGAGGTAAGCGAGGCTGTCAGGCACATGGGGCTTGGCTTAACAGCCCAAGTGATGACTTCAGTCACAAGTTACACAGTCCCAAAGGGTCGTCTACAGCCCTTCTACTCCAGAGCCATCAAACTGTCTGTTAACCCGAACAGCTTCTTTCTGCAATCTCTATATGAGAGTGTTCTGCTTTCAAAGGGTCATCCTAAACCAAAGTGCTAGCACTGAAAACACTCTTGGGCTGCTCCATCTGCTTCTCCAGACACCTAGGAGTGTGGGGGACGAGGGTGTGGGAGGTCTGAGCAGACGTCGCTGTGTAACCTCCTCCCACGGGGACCCATGTGTCGGGCCCTATGTTTCCACCATGTTGACTAGCAGTTGGCTTGGGGCCTCCACCAAATCCCCACACCTTTATGTCCTCAGGACGGCTGCTTTCTGCCCGCTTCTCCTGGAGCTTCCTCTGGATGGATTCCAGCGTGGCCTCGACGCTGGGCTTTACAGCTTTATCGACGAGCTCTTGCTTCTTCTCGTCTTCTTTCTCAAGCTGGGAACCGAAACTCTTGGGCAGTGTGTTGCTTCGCTGCCGCATCCTGGGGGTTAGGTCCTCTTCCGATATCTTCAGTTTGGACTCTAGTTTGAAAACATTTGGGGGTGGTAACGTATGAGAATTGATGTCTACTGAACCTCAGCTGTTTTTCTGTGGTGTTAGTAACCATGTAGTCCCACCTTTTTTTAGAAACTATCTAATTATAACAGTAGTTGAAATCCCTGGGTTATTATGTAAAACCTGAGAAAATGCTAACATCTTCTTGGACTATCTGGAGTGCTTCCCTGACCCGAGTTCCTGAGAAAGCTTTAGCCGTGTAACATCCATGCTTTGGCCACAGCCACAGGTTTGCTGTTCTCAGAATGTGGCAGACATTTCTATACCCCCTCCCTCACTGTTGAACAGCACCGACTGATCCAGCACCTCACTCTGGCCAGCTTTCTCTGGACAACTTACAGGCGTCATTTTGGAATTATTTTCCCTTTGTATTCCATGTGGTTGTTTATATGACTACCTTCTAAGACACAGCATGCTTTGGAGGGACAAGGACCCAATCCTTTTTATGTTCCTCCGTGCTTACAGGTCTTCTCCTAACACCGGGGCAAATAAAAAGTCATGGTTTAGGTAAATGGGGAAATGCCACAGAACTTGCATCGCAGCTGACCCAGGTTGTCCTGTGGTGGAGACCATGGTGAGGTGTGGGGAAGATGTGCTCTGAACACCAAGAAGGCTGGGAAGCAGCGTCATGGGATTTGTCTTTTCTGAACTATTTCAGCAGTGACACTCAGGCTGCGGTGACACCGTGAATTCTGCAAGTGAAAACCCTGGCGGAGGTCTAAAACTTTACCTACCTTTAAGCTGTTTCCGGAATTTGGCAAGGTCATTTGTCCATTTTAGAACCTCTGGATTGGCTGCTTTGTCACTGTGGGAAGGCTGAGAAAAGGAAAATCTAATGTAAATGTATACGAAACGGGGCAGGGAGCCCAACGTAAGGCTCAACCCAGAACCCTGGGATCATGACCTGAGCCAAAGGCAGACACGTGAGCAACTGAACCACCCAGGTGCCCCATGATCAGATCGTTTTAAAGAGGAAGAGAAAGTCGAGTCCCACTGGGAAAAAATTCATCATGAACAATCAGAGCAAACATCATGAATGTAATTCTATTATCCTTCTTTACATCTGGTTATTTTTGATGCTTTCAAAGAATTCCTCACAGGCAAAATGCTGGACTTCTATGAAGTCCATGGTCCTGTTTCAGGAGTCAGAGGGTTTAAGCTGTTGGGCTAACAGAATGGAAAGCAGAGGGGGTACGTTGTACGCTGGGATCACCACGCAAAATGCCTTTCTGCCACTCTTGTGGGCAATGCTAAGATAGATCTGAGAGAAGAATGAGGTCAGTACTGATGAAATTTTAGAAGATAATTTTGAATTAACTTTTAGCCAAAATAAAGAGTCATTTAATGATCTTTCCCATTCCTTCTCACAGAGAAGTTTATAAGAGGTCAACTAAAACACCAAATCAGTTGTAAGAACACCCAATGCAAGGAAAATGCTGATGTATGACGTCTGGGGCTTCTTAGGGTTTACTACCCAGTTTTTATCGCCTTTTTGTTTTGAGGCTCTCCAGAAATCTCCCTTAACTTTTTGTCACTTTTCCAAGTTGCTGATATGCTGGCATGTGGGTGCTGTCAGGGGACAGGAGGGGATGGGAGGGGACCGGACAACCCTGCAAGGAGACACTTACTCTGTACTTCCTCTCCTCTTCAAACCTATCTTCGAACTTTCGGATCTTCTTTTTAAGGTTCTGAATCCTTCGCGTGAGCTGGGCCGGCGTCAGGTCCTCCCGCTCGTCATCGTAGGACCCGAGAGAAGAACTCCGGCGCCTGTGAGGGACATCGGGTGGGGCGCTCATTGCCTGCACAGGCGCTTGGGGGTGGGGATGCAGCACAGGGGGATGGGGTCCCAACAGTCTCCATCCTCTCCAATAAAAGGAAGTGCACTACCAGTTCATTTCGTGACCCTGAGCTCTCTATGTCCCACCTATCAACGGGTCTAAGTTTCTCTCGCTCACGTTTACAATTAGCAAAGGCAGGACTGAAATATGCACTGCAGACCTGAAAGTTAAATTTTAGATAGCTCTGGAAAGGAGGTGCTAGTGGAATGCAGTATGTGGCGTTCTGGTCGGGCCAACTGAAAAACGGAGCAACGGAGCCCGTGTCCTAGGATGGAGTATTCCCAATATGCCCTTCCGCAGACCTGCAACACCATTCCCATTCTTCTAATGTTAGGGCGATGATGCATTGGCTTATCGGCAACACAAACATACCTCATGAAAGAATGGGAATTTGGGGGAGAAGGAGGCACTTCCGTGTCATCCAGGTATTGCCTGCTCTGCCCATAAGCATAGAACCGAGGAGAGAGCATGGGGTCACTGTCTTCATCCAGAAGCTGGCGAATCAGGCGTCCGGCCTGAGGGGACAGGCGTGCTTCATCAGAGTCCACATTCTCCTGCTGCCATGAGAAGGTGGGGATGGGCTCTGCAAAATACAGAGGGGAAGAAGTAAAAATTGCTCAGGGAAGCATAACTGTTTCCCAAGTGTTCTGAATGGTTTAGGAGGCACTGAATTTAAACGCGAACAACTCGCATCTCAGATTTAAGGTTCCGATGAAGGACACTACGCCCCGGCTGGCATCACCAATATATCTGACAGTCATGTCACTGCTTGCTTTCCAAAAAGAATTTACTAGGGCCACCTGGAGGAATGACCTTAAAGAAGGAGAGCAAATACTGCACGCTTCCAACTTCCCTCCCAGGTCAGGGACAAGGACTTTCTCCCAGGTGAGGGCATTAGGGAGAAGCAAAGCATGGGCATCAGGGGGGCAAGAGATTTGGCATCATAGCTGCACGTCTCTCACTAGAACAACCGGGGAGTCACATTCGTCTTGTGAGAGCCC
The DNA here is from genome assembly GCF_922984935.1 of Meles meles. Taxonomy (NCBI): domain Eukaryota; kingdom Metazoa; phylum Chordata; class Mammalia; order Carnivora; family Mustelidae; genus Meles; species Meles meles. The sequence goes on along the minus strand of NC_060067.1, from coordinate 120,233,295 downwards.
ATTTACCTAGGAGTCTGCACCTTCCATTTGGGGCTTTCAATAAGCTGTTCATGTGCTTCTGCTTAGTGCTGGGATTAGCATGTGTAAGATGCATGTTTTGCACTTGAAATTTCAGAAGCTGCTCAAGACTACAGTTAACATAAGATGCTTACATAAATTAGTCAAAGAGAAAAAGAAAAAGAAGAATGCTTTACAAAGGGTAAATCTGTACAAATTATTTTAGACAGTCTTTAAGAAAAAAATACACTCAAATCAGTTGCATTTCTCTACACCACCAACAAGACGGAAGAAAGAGAAATTAAGGAATCAATCCCATTTACAATTGCACCCAAAACTATAAGATACCTAGGAATAAACCTAACCAAAAAGGGTAAGAATCTATACTCAGAAAACTATAAAGTACTCATGAAAGAAATTGAGGAAGACACAAAGAAATGGAAAAATGTTCCATGCTCCTGGATTGGAAGAATAAATATTGTGAAAATGTCTATGCTACCTAAAGCAATCTACACATTTAATGCAATCCCTATCAAAATCCCACCCATTTTTTTCAAAGAACTGGAACAAATAATCCTAAAATTTATATGGAACCAGAAAAGACCTCAAATAGCCAAAGGAATATTGAAAAAGAAAGCCAAAGTTGGTGGCATCACAATTCCGGACTTCAAGCTCTATTACAAAGCTGTCATCATCAAGACAGCATGGTACTGGCACAAAAACAGACACATAGATCAATGGAACAGAATAGAGAGCCCAGAAATAGACCCTCAACTCTATGGTCAACTAATCTTCGACAGAGCAGGAAAGAATGTCCAATGGAAAAAAGACAGCCTCTTCAATAAATGGTGCTGGGAAAATTGGACAGCCACATGCAGAAAAATGAAATTGGACCACTTCCTTACACCACACACGAAAATAGACTCCAAATGGATGAAGGACCTCAATGTGAGAAAGGAATCCATCAAAATCCTTGAGGAGAACACAGACAGCAACCTCTTTGACCTCAGCCGCAGCAACATCTTCCTAGGAACATCGCCAAAGGCAAGGGAAGCAAGGGCAAAAATGAGCTGTTGGGATTTCATCAAGATCAAAAGCTTTTGCACAGCAAAGGAAACTGTTAACAAAACCAAAAGACAACTGACAGAATGGGAGAAGATATTTGCAAACGACATATCAGATAAAGGGCTAGTAAGGAACTTAGCAAACTCAGCACCCAAAGAACAAACAATCCAATCAAGAAATGGGCAGAGGACATGAACAGACATTTCTGCAAAGAAGACATCCAGATGGCCAACAGACACATGAAAAAGTGCTCCACGTCACTCGGCATCAGGGAAATACAAATCAAAACCACAATGAGATATCACCTCACACCAGTCAGAATGGCTAAAATTAACAAGTCAGGAAATGACAGATGCTGGCGAGGATGCGGAGAAAGGGGAACCCTCCTCCACTCTTGGTGGGAATGCAAGCTGGTGCAACCACTCTGGAAAACAGCATGGAGGTTCCTCAAAATGTTGAAAATAGAACTACCCTATGACCCAGCAACTGCACTACTGGGTATTTATCCTAAAGATACAAACGTAGTGATCTGAAGGGCCACGTGCACCCGAATGTTTATAGCAGCAATGTCTACAATAGCCAAACTATGGAAAGAACCTAGATGTCCATCAACAGATGAATGGATAAAGAAGAGGTGGTATATATACACAATGGAATACTATGCATCCATCAAAAGGAATGAAATCTTGCCATTTGCGACGACGTGGATGGAACTAGAGGGTATCATGCTTAGTGAAATAAGTCAATCGGAGAAAGACAACTATCATATGGTCTCCCTGATATGAGGATGTGGAGATGCAACATGGGGGATTAGGGGGGTAGGAGAAGAATAAATGAAACAAGATGGGATTGGGAGGGAGACAAACCATAAATGACTCTTAATCTCACAAAACAAACTGAGGGTTGCTGGGGGGAGGGGGGGTTGGGAGAGGCGGAGTGGGGTTATGGACATTGGGGAGGGTATGTGCTATGGTGAGTGCTGTGAAGTGTGTAAACCTGGCGATGCACAGACCTGTACCCTTGGGGATAAAAATACATTATATGTTTATAAAAAAGAAAGAAAGAAAGAAAAAAAATACACTCAACACAACATCCCAATTTGTCATTCTTGGAGGGAATGGGGTAGTATTTATTTCTCTTTCCTTCAAGATCCATCTCAGTATGCATTAAAAAAAAATCCTATCATATTTGAAAGATAGATCTCAGATGATGTAGGGTTTTTATTTGTAGCAGTCCCTGAATTTAAAATAGAAGGTAGGCTTTAAGTGTACTTAGGGATTAGTGTGACTTACACAAGCCTGGGATCTGGCCATGCTTGGAAATTCTGGGATTCCTAGAGCAACACTTGTTCCTTCAGTTATCAAAGTGTTTATCAGATCTACTAAACTGTCTTAAACAAGTGCTTGTTCAGTATTTTATTTATCATATCATAATCATAGAACATTACAGCTGGTTGAAACTCCATAAACTATCTAATTTAGTGATTTCTCAACCCCAGCTGCACATTAGCATCATGAAGGGAGATACACATAACTTCTAATGCCCCCCCACCCCCCGGCCAACTAAACAGAATATTGAGGTGAGGGCCCAGATATCAACCTCCCCACCTCCAGGACTTTAAAATCTGCCCAAGTGATCCTATATGCATTCAAGTTTAAGAACCACAGATTCAACCCAACAGATTATAGACAAGGAAACTGAAACCTGAAGACTCTAAAAGCAAATATCTAATCAATGACAAGAGCTGGGACAAAAACGAAATCTCCTGACTTGGAGGACAGTGCTCCAATTTAGTACACGCCAGATGCCCCAATCACAAGGGTGATTATCTGAAATTTTTGAAGACCCTACAGTAGGGGAGATAGGCATATTAATGTAAAAAAAAATGATCTTATGTGGAATGAGGTCCATAGGTTCTCATAATTTAAAGAGAATGAAGTTTTCTGGGAGCTCAGATGGTAATATAAATTATTTAAAAAAATATGAAAGCCTTGTTAAAGACAGATTTTTTTCTCCACTACTCTCAAAAAGTGGAAGGGAGGGGCGCCTGGGTGGCTCAGTGGGTTAAAGCCTCTGCCTTCGGGGTGCCTGGGTGGCTCAGTGGGTTAAGGCCTCTGCCTTTGGCTCAGGTCATGATCCCAGGATCCTGGGATCGAGCCTCACATAGGGCTCTCTGCTCCACAGGGAACCTGCTCCCTCCTCTCTCTGCCTGCCTCTCTGCCTACTTGTGATCTCTGCCGGTCAAATACATAAATAAAATCTTAAAAAAAAAAAAAAAAAAAAAAGCCTCTGCCTTCGGCTCAGGTCATGGTCCCAGGGTCCTGGGATTGAGCCCCACATCGGGCTCTCTGCTCAGCAGGGAGCCTGCTTCCCTTCCTCTCTCTCTGCCTGCCTCGCTGCCTCCTTGTGATATCTGTCTGTCAAATAAATAAATAAATAAACTCTTTAAAAAAAAAAGTGGCAGGGAACATTCTGGTAGATGTATCTGGCTAAATCTGGAGGTGCCCAGAAGTTGCCCCTCATTTGCACTAAAGTTTGCAGAAGGCTCCTCATAAGCCTTAGGGCTCAGATATGACCAGATCCAACCTACTGGCATAAAAGAGCAAAAAACTGATGAGAAGTGAGGGAAGGAGAGGGTAAGAGGAAAGTAATCCCTAGAGAAATAAGAAAAGTGTAGTGTTAAGTTACAGAAAATGGAACTATGAAACTGGTCAGACTGTATCTTTAATTTCATGATAATTCTTAAGACAGCAGTGATTTTCTGTAAGGACTACTATCAACAGAGCCAGGCAGGGAAAGAGTTAAGATGCAGCCAGCAATAACCTCAGGGCAGAGTGGCAAAGGAGCAAAACAAGCAGGGAAGGCCAAGGTGGTGTGCAGGGGACAGAGGGCACAGGCAAAGCAAAGTCTGATGTTGATATTGGCATGTGGGTGTGCTGGCTAGTTTGACATTTCTACTCGTAACAGTTTAGTTTGAAAAGGTGTTACCTTAGATCCTGAAATCCTTTAATTTGTCTGAACCTAGCAGAGTATCTCTTTAGAAATATCACACGTGATCTTTCAGTTTTCGGTTATGCGTCCTCTGTGTACAAAATGAGAGTGTCTGTAACCATAATCCAAACAGAGCTCCACTAAAAAAGGTACCGTGATCCTGAATTAACAATACAACACTAATCATGGAACTGAGTGATGCTTGTTTGATGCTTTGTGGAGCCATTTATCAGATTTCCTTTGCATTAATGCAGACTCATTCCCGACCGCTCACTTGAATGATAGATAAGAAGACCCAATGTGCCCTTTTCTTAACATCACCAGTGCTCTATATGAAATACGCAGCTGAATTCTAGTTATGGGTGACATTTTCTCTTAAAGGATATAGTTAGCATAAATGAATTCACTAAAAAGTGACAAATGTAAAACCATTATGAATTTCAATTAACAAAGTAAAAGGTTATGTTGCATCATTAGTATGCATGTCGAACAGGAGTGAAGTTTCTCACCCATCCAACATAAAATGCTTGCATTTTTCTCTTCTCTCTCTCTATCTCAGTTTCCATGGATTAATTCATTTATTTTTTATTGAAATATAATTAATATACAGTGTTATATTATTTTAGGTGTATAATATTTAAGAATTCCTTGCATTACTCAGTGCTCATCCAGATTAGTGCACTCTTACTTCCTTTTATCTATATCACCCATCCCCCCACCCTCCCTCTGGCAACCACCAGCTTGTAGGTAAGAGTCCGTTTTTTGTCTCCTTTTTTCCCCTTGTTTGTTTGTTTCTTAAATTCCATGTAAGTAAAATCATGATAGTTGTCTTTCTCAGTCTGACTTATTTCACTTAGCATAATACCCTCTAGACCCATCCATGTTGTTGTAAAGGGCAAGATCTCTCTTTCCTTTTTTTCTATAGAATTATAATTTAAGGCTCCTATAATTTATAAAATTATACATAATATATAGTTCAATAAAACTAAATAAAAAAAGCCAACTATTCTTCGTTTTAGTTTGTAATGATCTAAAAATACAAGGCCTACTCATGTTTTGATCGTTGACACTCAACTAAACAAAAAAGGAAGAACTGAATAGAGGAGTGTCTACCGGACAGGATGCCCAGTTGCACTGCCGACCTAGGCATTCAGTTTCGAGGACGTATTCACTGATCACTCCCAGTGCCTAGTCTGGAAAATAGTTTATATTTTAATCAGTTATTTCTAGAGCAATGAAATAGACAAATATATTGCAAGGAAAGTATTCAAAGGGAAAACAGAAAAGATTAGAGGTTTCAAATTAGATTTTCATCTTAAAACACCACATAAAAGAAATGCGTTTTTATATCCAGACCAGAATTTCTTAAGTTCTGTGATTTCAGCCTCGGGTTTTGTCACAAAGAACGCTGGACATAAATATGGCATGTCTCTCTATGAAAAATTAATCCATCAGGACAGCTGACATCACAGCAGGTCAGAAGTAACAGAGATAAAAGCCGTATCCATGCTACCTAAGTGAGAAAAGAATAGGTCCTGGGGAATTCCAGCTGAGACACTGTAGTACACACAGAAATAAAGGAAATTCATTGCAGGAAGAAGAAACATGGTCTGAGTAATATTAATGTGGTCACTACGACATAGCTACTCTCTGCTTAGCCAGCTGGATCCATTTGCTATACAAAAGAAAATTGGCTACTAAGATGATTTATTGAAGAAACCTGCTAGAATTACAGGAGCTGATGTTTTCCACTTCTCATTTCCAACTACATGCTATTTAGAGTCATTACGCCTTGGCACAACATCAAACCGTCTTTCAAGGTGCGAGGAGGAATGGGCACATCCCAGACGCTGGAAGATGTAAATCCCACGTAGGGAGGGAAATCCTATTATAAAAATTTCCTTGGGGCACCTGGGTCGCTCAGTGGGTTAAGCCTCTGTCTTTGGTTCAGGTCATGATCTCAGGGTCCTGGGATCGAGCCCCGCATCAGGCTCTCTGCTCAGCGGGGAACCTGCTTCTCCCCCCACCCCCTTGCCTGCCTCTCTGCCTGCTTGTGATCTCTGTCAAATTAAAAAAAAAAAAAAAATCTTTAAAATTTCCTTAGTGTTTCAAAACTTAACAGTGGTAGTCCTATTAAACTGTTCAGTTAATCTTGCAAACAAACTCTCAGAGTTAGAAGAAACCTTAGTTATCAGCTTTGTCAATCCCAATTTAATCTTTCTATCTGCTTTGTCTCTATTTGCAAATTTAATAAGTGGGTCCTTAATTGCTCCATTCAAGTCATTAATAAAATGTGTGGAATAGGCTAGAGCTGTGGACTTTCCTAATGAGAATACCCCTATTTGTGTCAACTTTGATCTGTGTATCTGCACATTTAAGTACTATTGCTTGATCAGTTACTAACTGACTCTTACCTGTCTGCTATTCTTTCCACATCCGGCAGGGCATTGGGGTCCCTGCTAGAGGCCTAGCTGAGGTCTTTTCGAATGAGACATTTCCTGTTCTAGAGTCTCTCTTTCTCTCTCTCTCTCTCTCTCTCTCACACACACACACACACACACACGGAGGCTGGTTTGGTAAGATATGTCCTTGGTCAGCAGTAGAGGACCCAGTAATTATGGACTCCTTCTCTGTGTTCAGAGCCACCCACTGTTATTAGGTAGATCTGGGTTCTGGTTTCAAAGAAGTCCAACTTAGGCTGGTTTTTCCTGAAACTACACTTGGAAACATTTATGGAAGACAGTAATAACATCAACTAACACTCATGGAGTGCCTGTTAGGTGCCTATACTGTGCCAAGCACTTTGCAAATACTAGCTCACTTAATTCTTACAACAACTTACTAAGTGAATACTATAATATCTGTTTACTCATTATTGTCTGTTGTTAGGCCTATTTATTTTTATTTTTAAAAAATATTTATATATTTGAGAAAGACAGAGCATGAGCAGGGGGGAGGAGGCAGAGTGAGTGGGAGAAGCAGACTCTGAGCCAAGCAGGGAGCCCAATGTGGGACTCCATCCCAGGACCCTGAGATCGTGATCTGAACCGAAGGCAGATGCTTAACCAACTGAGCCACCCAGGTGTCCCTGTTATGCCTATTTAAAGACAGAGAAACTGAAGTTGAAACTGTAACACATTTACTAACTTGTCCACAAAGCTAAAGTAGTAGAGCTGGGATTTGAACCCAGGATGTGCCCGGTCTTAGCCATTACCGCCCACTGCTTGCCAGGATACATAACTGAGAAAGAGGCATCAGAGAGGAAGTCAGATTTCATTATCCTGAATCATCATTTTTCTTCTTTTGGCCTCACCTTTTTTCTCTGTATAATGGCAGCATCTAGTCAAAAGATCTTTAAGATCCCTTGCTTTTTCATCATTCTTTCAGAGAATTTTCAAGGTTATTTTGACAAGTAGCAAGTAATAAATAAGAAGCATAAAGTATTTTATGCCCTTTAAAAATGTTCTTTTGGGGCACCTGGGTGGCTCAGTGGGTCAAAGCCTCTGCCTTTGGCTTAGGTCATGATCCCAGGGTCCTGGGATTGAGCCCTACATCCGGCTCTCTGCTCAATGGGGAGACTGCTCCGCCCCCCCCCGCCCTGCCTGCCTCTCTGTCTACTTGTGATCTCTGTCTGTCAAATAAGTAAAATCTTAAAAAAAAAATGATCTTTTAAGTTTAACTTCATCAGGACAACTGAGTATTTAAACCTCAATACTTCCACAAATACTTCCAAATCAACATGAATTGGCTGATTAGGATCATTCTAATTATGCAATTCTGAAGGGCTCTACATAACAAATAAAAGTACATTTGATTTGTGTACTCATTTAATTTTGGAGAGCGGCAGTAATAAAATAATAATATGATGTGGATAGGTAAAAAAATGTGCCCTAATACATAGCTACATACAGAGAGAAAGAAAAAAAGAAAAAAGCATGTATTATGTATCTGCCAACCAGCGTGATTAGACTCTGATCCTCTGTTCACTTTGACAGGATTCCACTCTATGTAGGCTATGGAATCTAATCATCCGGTTCATTTCCTTTTTTTGTTGCCTTGACACAATCTGCCCCAGAAGCCAGAGAACGTCACGGGAGCACCCAGGGCTGAGGCTAGCACCAGCAGGCTGCTCACTGAAGACCATCGCACCTGACATTCTACGACTCTGCTTGGACATGACAGTGTGTCCTGGACACTGACGTGTGGGGATGGGGACCAGACCAGCAAACACTACATGGGGGCTTGGAGACTGGTAAGGGAGATTTACAGATGGATTCTGGCTCAGAAGGTTTGAGTAAATTATTACTTCCATTTATATATTTGGTTTCAGTTTCACAGATTAAATTAGTGCAAAGTGGATTACTTACTGCAAAGCTACCATTAAACTTGTTTGTTACTTATTGAGGCTATAAAACAAGAGTAGTATTTTAGTGATTGGACTTATGACTCTCATCTGAACTACTCTTTATATGCAACAATTCCTTTATTTTGACTACACTTACTGTGATAATATCACATGAATGTTTAAAATAAATATATGGTAAAAAGGGGCTACTGAAAGCAGTAGCCAAATGATCAAAATGGCTTTGAAATGAATCTGTGTAGATGTTTAAGATATGCAAGTTCAGTAACGCAGTAATTGGCAAAAGTTAACCCAAGTCCTTTCATAAATTACATAGATAACATAATTAGCATTTCCAAGCCTATTGTATTTCCTCCCTGATAAGCTTTTCAAAATTCCATCTAGTTGGTTCCTTCAAATTATTATTATTATTATTATTATATTATTTAGAAGAGAGTTCTTTACATTAAGTAATAAAACAGTTTTAAGGAACGTTAACTTCCAACCACACTGGTGGGAATTTTCATACTGGCCTCTTCACATATGCTGGAAGAGATCACAAATTTATGACTGATCAAGATAAAAATCATCAAACTGAGTCCATTTCAGGGGGACTAGAAGAGTCTCCCTGCCCCTTTACTGAATATACCAAGATAATGTGGCTAATTTGAATTCTGTCTAAAAATCCTAGTTTTTGTCTAGAGTTTTGTGTTACTGATGTGAGGAGACCGTTATTCCTGAAATCCAAATACAGCACTTGTTTTGACGACTTCTTTTTTCATTTATTGGGCCACAGTAGCTACTATGGGACTTTTTTTTGGTGGTGGTGGGGATTTGTTTTTAATGAATTTAAAACACACCTGAATATCCCAAAGTACATAAAACAAAAGAAGAACAATAAAACACTACCCAGGGATGTACCGCTGAAATTAAAAAGGAAACAAAACAAACACCCTGCATTTTTTTTCTAGTGACCATATCATGAGCTGGGAAGGTCTGAGAAAATCTCCCACCCAACTGCCTAATTACATGGTAAAGGGCTAGAACATGTTTCTTGAATTGCAAAGAGGGAAAACTAGAATTAAAAAACAAACAAACAAAAAAACCAGCTTGTTTTTGCTGCACCAAGCCCTGGGTGCAATGAGCACAAAGGGATTACTATTTTTCACCTTGTCTCTGTTTAGATCATCTTTTGCTCCATCTAAATTCACTATCACAAGTACTTTCTGGTTTAAAGAGGGGGTGAGGGAGAACACAAGGAAATCCAGGCGCTCGGAAAGGACTGATTTCTTGTAGCTGTGATTCTCTGTGTCACCGTGTTAAGTCGTGCTGCTATTCTGAAACCAGGCACACAATTTCTCCCTCTTTGTAGCCTCCGAACACACCCACCATACAGAGGCAGCCGGGCGTGCATTCTGGATACACGCTGACACAGGTCTGGATGCAGACACATGGATAAGGAAGGAAGTGCGGCTTGACGGTACCATTGCCAGCACCTTCCTGAAATGCAGTTTTGACAAGATGAGGACATCCTCTTCTTCCTCACAAGTCCATTTCTAACGTTTTGCCAAAAATCTCTAGGAAAACCAGCCTTCAACACTGCATTATTGCAGGCTTTCCATCGGGAGCACTTTTTATACAGTGTTCTCTTTGATGACAAATCCCTTATGCTGGCTAACATGGCTTTTAAAAAAATTCTGTCCATAAAGACAATCACAAAGGCAAAGCAAACTGAATCTTTCTTGAAAAAACGGGAGGGAGATTTAATGAAGGAGGCAGGGTGCTGGCCTTTAGCGGCGGGAAGAGCAGTTGCTCCCAGTGAAGTCCTAAATGTGTACGGCTTGCTCAGTCCTGTGCTGGGTGCTACCAGAGGGGAAACACACACAGGTAGCGGCACTCCTGGGGAGTGAAGAAATAAAGAAGGCTGCAAGGTGACGCTACGATAGAGGGCAAGCGCATTTTCTTTCTTAGATTGCAATGACTCCTGGCAGCATTTAATGAGACACATTCCCATGCCAGGGAAAGGATCTGCAGTCATTTAGAAATGCAGTTAGTCCTACACCCTTTGCTTTCACACATCCATGGGGTGACGCCCCTCTCATTTAGGCTACTTTATATACGCTTTTCCGATATGAAATCATCCAAACTGCAGATGATCCTACCTTCCCAGCTCTTGTCATCACACAATGCAGTCAGGTCGAGCTCAGGCACTTGGGAGACGAAGCTCTCCCGCTGGTCGTCGGCATCTGGAGTCCTCTGCAGTTTGGTGTCAGGTACGCCGGGGTGCTCCTGAATCTTCATGGTGGGGGTCTGTAATGACAGCACAACGTCTCTGAGTAGCTACGGCTCACCAACACCCACAAACGTCTGCAGCAAGTCCACTCTTTCTGGGAGGAACCTCCCAGGCTGTGGCGGTGGCTGCACCCAGCACAGAAACCAAAATCATAGCCTGATGCCCCTGGATGCTAGCTGGCCACTGGCATGCAAATCGCCACCGTCCCTCTGTGCTCCTTTAACTTTTCTTCTGTGAGAAAGGCAAGAGGGTTTCCCAGAGCTGCTGCTCCTGGTAACTGCAAGCAGCTGACAGTCTTGATGGTGACTGATTGGGGCCGGGAAGGAGGGAAAGGAGTTTGTGTTTCCTTAAAGGAGTAGAGCTCTGCAGACCGTAAACAACAACAAAAATCCTGCAACTGCTGTTGCTAAGGCTGGAGAAGCACCATGGTGTCTCCTGCGTGCAGACTTCTTTGCCCCTTAGGTAAACAGTCCGGCAAGGCCCAGAGGCTGTGTACACGGACGCTCTCCTGTTGGCCCCCCAAGAGGCTTAGATCAATTAAGCGGGGCTAGCTGCACGTTCCCAGATTTCCTGTGGTTGTTTTCACCCCAAGTGTGGGGAGGACAGACTATTTATGGAGGAGCTCTGGGTATTAAAGCATTGTTGCGCAAATTCAAACAGCACAGGGGTTTGGCGGCTCATCTGGGCTAGCCGTAAGGAAGACAGACTCTGGAAGTAAGCCAAAATTACTTACTCTGGAAGTAAGCCAAAATTACTTACGGAGTGGGTTTTTTTTTTTTTTTTTTAAGAGTAAAAAGCCAAGAACTGGCAAGTCAGCAATGCATAATTTATATCTTACAAATATCCAACTGTCACTTGTTTTCCTACTATTCATCCAGTCTGAATATTAAATACTCGGCTACACTTGGCTTTGTTCCTTGGGGACACCTACTCCCAGGCGGGGATATCTGGGGGAGGGGAAAACTCTCTCCCAAAGGCTGCTATTTTAGCTACGTGATTTTATGCAAACAAAATTCGCATTGAAATTCATTCATTTTTTTCTTTGCTCTTTTGGCATCTTAAAAACCCAACCACTGTCACTTTCCCTTCTCTCCTAAGATTATAAACACAAGTATTTACTTACAAATATTCTTCTCAAGTAGTGCAGATCTGTACAAAAGATTTTCTTGGAGAATAACTCGAAATTCATTTTAGCAAATATAATAAAAGAAAAAAGAACCCAAACATGTGGAAATCATAAATGATTCCATTAATGCATGAGAAATGTTCTTCTGCTTAAAATAAGCACTGTTAAGACTACCAGCTACTTTTAATAGCTGTTCAACCCACTTTGATATCACCAGGGAATATTCTAGGGGCTTTTACTATTATATTTCCATAAAATGATACACGAGAACCGCTATTTTCTTCACCACATTGGGAATAAAATGAAATACCATCCATCAGTTTCTGATGAGCTACTAAAGTCAGATGGAAACGTCAGGTAAATCTGGGGCTTTAAGACACTTTCAAAATGCCACTTGTCTATTGGGGGAAAACCAGATTTGCATTTATGCCGTAAGAGTTATTTGTTCCTTGAGCTGAATCCTAAGTGGACCAGGGAGGAATGACCAAATCCGGACCTCAGCTCATTAAGAACTACAGAATCATGCAGAGTGCATGCGCGCACGCGTTAGAATATGCATTCAGCAAATAAACAGCTTCTCAGTAAAGATTTCTAACACTAATTCCACTTAGAGACATACAAAAAGGAAGACTGTAAGAAATACGATTCCGTGCAAGCACAGCACGCTGTTCCCGAGGAGCGTGTGCTGGCCTCCGACATGCACTACATGGGGACGTTCGCGGGTCCTGCGAACAAGCGGACCAGCATGGCTGACAGTTGCTGTGTTTGGCGCTCCGGCTGAGCTGCTTCACTTCGCTGAGCCTCCATTTCTTAATCTGGGAAATGGGCATGAACAATTCCAATCTAGCAAGGTTCCTTTGAAGAGCTGGGGAAAGGCATGCAAGGCCATTAGCACAGTGCCTGGAGCGCCAGGTACACACAGAGGCCCTCGGTCTCTTCATCATTTCTAGGCACCATGGGAAGATGAGGAAAGCACTGGCACATCTCCAAATGCCAGAGAGAGGTGCTGGTGATGAGACATGTTTCACAGCCATTCGAGGTAAACCATGCTACCTCGAGGAGGGGAGTTCTCAGCGCAGGATGAGGAAAGAGCCACTGGGGATTCCCGTCATGAGTCAGCAACAGCAATTCTGTTTTGGTGGCAGTGTGGGTGAGAGGGGTTGAGGAGAAGGAACAGGTGCAAAAACAGGCCCCCTGGGGTTCGCTGGTCACAGCAGGGGAGCGCAGGACAGAGGGACGGCAGGTATGAGGGTGTCGGGTGAGCAGACACTGGACTGAGAAAGGCCCTGTGTGCTCCGCTAAGTCTGGATTTTAGCCTGGAGTCGATAAGGGAAAGCCACGGAAGGATTTTAGAAACAGAGTAACAATGGTGAAATGTGTTTTCCAGGCTGAAGCCTTACAGATGGGAGTGAATGCTGGTGGGAAGACCTACAGGCCTAAGCATTGGGTTCTATAGGCAGCCTGTGTCCCTTCCCAATGCCAGACACTGGCTTTGCTTCCTTCCATGTCTGCGTCTGCTCAGGGCACTCAGAGTCCTGCAGTGCTTGACACGACACATGTAAAATTCTGAAACACACACACACACACACACACAAACACACACACAAACATGTACTGTCCATGATTGCTACATCTGTATTAGACCCATTACAAAGGAAACTGAGGTTGCAAAATTTTTTCTGCATCTGAATTAGTATCCATTTTAAAGAAAGCTAAAATTAGAAAATTAACTTTTTACCCTCCAAAATGCAGAGATTTCTTCATTCCTTCGACAACATGGGCTGGTGCACCCCCTCTGTGCTGGGCTCTGTGAGCCATGCAAGCTCCTTACACTGAGAGAGCTGACATTTTGTGGAAGAGTCTCAAGAATGCCCAGTGGGGTTCTAAGGACAGTTGACTGGGGGTGCAATACAACAATGGACCACCTTGTGAATTAGTGAACTGCCCTTCACAGTGCTGAGATGAAGTCAGCGAGTCAGGAATGTGGGAGAGAGAGACATTACTGCCCTGGAACAGACAACCCCTAAGATCCTATTATTCTAAAGAAGAGAATCAGGTCGAAACTCTATCAGTTTATTCAATAGTAATATATATCACACAATATATACTTACTACAGGGCCACTGTGTGCAAGAGATACAAAGATAATATTTATTCATTAATTCAGCTAATAATTTTTGCATACCTACCACATGCCAGCCAATTTTCTAAACACTGGGGATACTTGAGAGGACAAAATAAAGTCTGTCCTAACAAATCTTACAGGAAGTGACAGTAAGCAAAGAAAAAAAATGTCAGGTAGTGGCATGGACTATGGATAAAACTAAAGCAGAGTAAGAGAGGTGATGGAGGTGGGGGTCATGGTTTGCTATTTTCTATCCAGTGGTCAGGAAAGACCTTTCTTATGAGGTGACATATAAGCAGAGATAAGAAGGAAATGTGGGAGTGAACCTTCCATGGTAAGAGCATTCCAGGAAGAAGGAAAGCAAATGCAAAGGCCCTGAGGCATGGTCGATGTGTTTAAGGAACAGCAAAGAGATCAGTGTGTCTGGAGTCACCGTGTAAGGGTGTTTAGGATGTGCCACATAGAACAGGGTTATCACTCACACTGTAGACCTGTGTTAACCTACATAAGCTTCTGGACTTTCTGGCCTATTTCCCACACAGCAGGGGAAGGGTCTCTCCTACATAAACTGCACCAGCTTGCACAGCACAGACATGCGTGGCACAGCACTTGCCAGCACATCCACATGCCCACCTCCATCCTGCTGTGCTGTGATCAGTCCCTGAGGTTGGTCTTTCACTGGCCTGCTGCTCCTATAGGCCTGGTTCCCAATTTCTGGCCTCACTGGTCTCACCAGCACCTGACATGGTTGCCATTCCTAGGGATGCAGAGTGGGCTGCTGGTGTGGGCCCAGGGTTTCAGCGCATATGGGAGCTAGGGCTGCTGCTGCATGGCCACCCACGGTGAAGCTGTTCAGGGTCTGCAGCAATACATCAGCATTGAAACTACTCTTCCCTCGAACAGTTGTTAGCTTAGACTGGATGGGCCACCTCTCCAGATTGTCCCACCCTCTGTCCTCGTGCGCATCCTGTGGCGCTGTCCTTGTCTATTGCTTGTCTGCCGCTTCTCCTAGATCGTTCATGTTCAAATGTCAAAGACATTCTCAAGTACCAAAATATTTCTGGTTTCAATTTTTGTTGTTTACATGTTTTATGTCTTCAGGGAAATTGCAGAGTAAATGAATTACAGCAGTCCCCCTTCTCTGGGAGGTTACATTCCAAGACGCCTGGTAGATGCCAGAAACTGAGGACAGGGCAGAACCCAAGAGACACTCGGCTTTTTCCTATCCATACACACCTATGATAAAGTTTAATCTCCTACAAGTTAGTAAGTTAGGCACAGTGAGATAAACAGTAGCTACTACTAAATAGAACAATGATACTGTAATAGACGTTACATGAATGTGGTCTCTCGCCTCTCTGCTTGTGATGATGTGAGGTGATGAAATGCCAACAGGATGAGAAGAAGTGAGGGGAATGATGGATGCAGCACTGGGCTATGGTGACCTTCGGGTGGTATGTCAGAAGGACAATCATCTGCTTCTGGACCGGGATTGACTGTGGGTAACTAAGACCTCAGAAAGTAAAACCAACATGTAACAGGGGACTACTGCAATCTCATAGTTTCCAACTCAGAGATCCCTGGGCCATGAGGTCACACACCAGACCCCCGTCAAAAAGGTACCATATGGAAACACACTGCATATTCTCGGCTCTTAGGAGAGACAATGTGGTAGGGCAGATAGGGGACGGGTTTTCAAATCACAGAGTTTCAATACCAGCTGGTCAGCCGCAAGATCTTCAGTGAAAACATCTCTGTTCTTGGCATTCTTTCTTTGAAGCTTTTTTTCTGTCATGCAAGTGTAAGACTTCATAGAGTTGTTATGAAGATGAAATGAAAAACATGCCTAACAATGGCTCGCCCATAGTAACCGTGAAAAAAAAATGCGATTTCCAATTATTTAGTACCTCCCTCCCGCGTTCATTCATCTGCAAGTGTTTATTGGACACATGGGATTACAGGAATTAACAAGGTGTAGAAGGAAGAAATTGAACATACAAGTGCCCGTGACACGTGTGTTATAACAGAAAAAAGCAGGCCGCTAGGAAGCAAATACTCAGAGAGCTCACCCTGCCTGGGGCCTCAGGTGACAGCCTGTGTTCAGGTCAAGGAAACACTATAAGTCTATTAACCTGATTTTTGTCAAGACCTGCTCCCCCGTCTAATTGGACCTGGCTTTTCCAATCCTCAGACTTCATTGATCTTGCTCCTATTGGGACTTCAAATAGTTGGTGATTTTTTGCTCCATCTCTTCCTCCTCCCTGCACAGGATATAAAGAAGGAGCCTAAGAGAGTACCAGAGCCGGGAGCGATAGCAGAGAGTGCACTGTGCAATGCAGTTTGCACAGGAAGGAACCACACAGTGTTAATACGAGAACCGCATGGAACCATAAACATTTACTGTTTGGCCTGACAACAGAGGAAATTGGACATAACAGAGTTCCAAAATTCATGGGAATTCCAAAGCTTTAGTAGCCTTTAGAGAGTGGATGAAATGGGAAGTGAATCTAAACAAATAGAGCTTTTAAATTATTCTGGTTCTAACATTAAAACCAGTAACAAAATCCTAATGCTTCCATGGAACACAGCGAGGTTGCAGTAACACAGTGATCCATTTCATAAATACTTGTTGACAGGATATTTCAGAATTTACCTCAAACCTGCTCAAGGCAAATAAAAGCCTTAAGATGTTTGATGATTAATATTAATGCTCAGTCTTGATTGGAAAGCCTTGTCTTCTTTCTCTCTCTCCCTTCTTTTACTTTGTTTCGAAGCAGGATAGAAAAGGGAAATGGTCTTTTGTTTATTATGAATGTCTTATTTGTTATCAAAGGTATGCTTCTAAGCTCTTCTAAGCAGTAGGCTTAGAAAGCATAAAGAATGTAAAAATACTGCAAAAGAATTTAACACTTCATTAACCTTATACTTCTGACATAAAATGACCTCTCCCAGATAAGGTAATACCCTTCTAAGCACTTAATAGTTCTTATAGGTTTTGCTTTCTTAATAAAAAGATTAGATATAAGGTTACAGTTTTAATAGTCTGGATTTCATACAGAGGCATGAAATATTTCCACAATACAAAATAACTTACCAGAAGGAATCAAACCGAAGCATAAGATTTAAGCTCTACTGTAAACAGAACTTAAAAAATCTGTATTTTCAGTGATATCTTTTGGAATTTAGAAATTGTTAGTTTTAAGGACGACCTTTCTTCTGGATATTCCAGACATTCACTGAATTTAAAAAGAAATAAAAGAAAAATGACTGGACTCCAACATGTTCAGGGAATAGTACACTAGGCTATTACTTACACTAGCTCATTTCATACAGCCCAAAAGGGGTATTTTATTAAAATGCCCCCCTTTTAAAACAGTCAACAAAACCAAAAGATAATTGACAGAATGGGAGAAGATATTCACAAATGACATGTCAGATAAAAGCTAATATCCAAAATCTATAAAGAACTTATCAAACTCAACACCTAAAAAACAAATAATCCAATCAAGGAATAGGCAGAAGACATGAACAAACATTTCTGCAAAGAAGACATCCAGATGGCCAACAGACACATGAAAAGGTACTCAACATCACTCGGCATCAGGGAAATACAAATCAAAGCCACAGTGAGATACCACCTCAAACCAGCCAGAATGGCTAAAATTAACAAGTCAGGAAATGACAGATGTTGGCAAAGATAAGGAGAAAGGGGAACCATCCTACACTGTTGGTGGGAATGCAAGCTGGTGCAGCCACTCTGGAAAACAGCACTGAGGTTCCTCAAAAAGTTGAAAATAGAGCTACCCTATGACCCAGCAATTGCACTACTGGGCATTTACCCTAAAGATACAAATGTAGTGATCTGAAGGGACACCTGCACCCCAATGTTTATAACAGCAATGTCCACAATAGTCAAACTATGGAAAGAGCCTAGATGTCCATCAACAGATGAATGGATAAAGAAGACGTCATATATATATAATGGAATACTATGCAGCCATCAAAAGAAACGAAATCTTGTGTTTTGCAATGACATGGATAGAACTAGAGTGTGTTATGCTAAGCAAAATAAGTCAATCAAAGAAAGACAATTAGCATATGATGTCCCTGATATGAGGAATTTGAGAGGCGTGGGGGGGGGAAGGGAGGGGAAAATGAAACAAGATGGGATCGGGAGGGAGAAAAACCATAAGTGAATCTTAATCTCAGGAAACAAACTGAGGGTTGCTAGGGGTGGGGGGTTAGGGATAGGGTGGTTGGGTTATGGACATTGGGAAGAGTATGTGCTATGCTGAGTGCTATGAAATGTGTAAGACTGATGATTCACAAACATTTACCCCTGGGGCAAATAATACATTATATGTTAATAAAAAAAGTAAAACGCCCACCTTTTGTATATGTGCTGCCGAAGCGAGCACAAAAACGCCCACCTTTTGAAAACCTACCCACAGGAATGGTACTTTTTAAGTTTTGGCATTCTAAGGGATTCTTAACTTTTTTCCAATGGCCATCTGAGATCTCAGGCAGATTCCCCATTAGGTGATTAAAAAAATTAAAAAGATGTGCAACAAAGGGATAAACCCATGTTCACTTTTCAACATATGCATTCAAACGAAAACATATCTATGGACGCAAAATGCTTTTTTCAGAAATAAAGTCACAGTTGTGACTGCATTTACATTTGAGCTGCAGATTCTATGACCTGCCTCTCCCTGTCTGTGTGTTCCTCTAAGGAGCATCTCTGAGACTGGGCTTAATGTTCCACTTTCTCATGGAGATGCTAGTCAAAAGAAGAAAGACCACCTTTCCTCAATAGTTGGCATCTGTGGCCTTAATCTTACATGAATCTAAGAGCATATAAGGAAAATTTTAAAGGATGGTATTAATGAGGACCAACGATCTTTATGGAAAATGACACTGGGAAGAGCCATCCATGGTGAGCACGTAAACGCTGGCTTCTCAATCTGATGCCATAGGAGACGTGAAATAAAATACCAATTAGGCAGAATTCTAGGAGGGATAACTGAAGTCGAGACTTACTTTTCATCTCTGAAATTTAGGAATTATTGTGGCATTACCAGAACACCAGATTAACTATTTAGGTTGTTCAGTAAGTTCTACAAAGGGCTACACGTATTCAACAGTAAACAATGACATCGCACTGTAAAGGGATGTAAAGGGATGTAAAGGGAAAGGGCTTTAAAAATGGAAAACTGATCTTCACAGTCCGTCACTAATAATCAAACATCTATTTCCTTCAGTGAAAGAAGCGCATGTCTTCCAGAGTTGAAGCATCACCCCAATCTTGTGGAGTGATGTCTTGTGTTTCTCCTTTGGGGCAGTTGTAAAAGAAAGGTGACACGGAGAGCTTAGGCTGGATTTTAACTCACTGCCTAAATTTAGCTCCTAGCTGAACGTATGATGACAACCACGATTATTAATAGTGAATGCTTACGGAGTGCCAGCAGTGGGCTGGGTGCTGATTGGCATCTGCACATGGCTGACACATGTAAGAATAGGACCTGGCACATGGAAGCGGGATTTGAGATTTGTTTCCCCGTGATTCATCCACTGCCATGGGAGCTGTCCACAAACATACCGAGGCAAACTGAGTTCAGCACGGGTTTAGCCACTTGGCTAAATCAGCCACTTGGAATTTATGAGTTAATGTTATGGAGTCTATCCACAAAGGTTGCTCTTTACCCTTTTATCTCATAAAGGAGCACAGGCGTAAAAGGGAGGAACTGAGAGGACCGCTCTGGGAGGCTGGCAAGGCAATCTTCTTTGAAGTCACGTTCAATGGCGCGATGAATAAGCGCTTGCTGTGAGCAGAGGAAAAGAGCAGAGAAGGATGCAACAAGAAGAATAAAGCAACGCTTATCGCTTATCGTGGGGGAGACTGTGCTCTGAAAACAGGTACCTGGTGTCAGGGAAAAAATGTCAGCTGGTTGCCTGGGTCCCAAAGAAGGAAACTAAAGGAGTGGGGAAAAAGAGATGGAAGAAGAGAGAGGCTCAGCAGCTGTGAAGTCAGAAAGAGGAAGCATTCCCCTCCTATTATCTGGTGAGGCTGAAGAAGTAGACATAACAAGAACCGAAGAGAGGGGACAGGATGAGTCCACAGCACTGGCGGGGAGCGGTGGGGAGTGGCAATTCATTTCCAGCAATTTTATGCCAAATTGTACACAAGTGTGTGTTTTTCTAAGAAGAGAGTCCACAGCTTTTAGGTGCTTAACCTCCTGGATTGTAGAATTCCAAGAGGAGGTAGGGACTGCAGCTGTTACTGACTCGTAGTATCTAGCCCAGTACACGTACAGGGCAGGACTCACTAGATGCTACTAACTCCATCAGGGAATCAGGACGATGTCCAGTAAAGATTAGGAATCACTGGGTTAGAGGGAGAGTTCTATATATAACTCATATTTCAAGAGTCAGAATTCAAGAACAGGCTGAAAAAAGCTTTAAAAAATCTTGCCCAAGGGAAACACTGATAAAAATACTGAAAGTGGAGTTGGAGGCATTTGGAAGTAGATTACATACACATATGTGAATGAAAAATGGGGTTGAGCACACCGAACGAAAGCCAGAGTTGGGAACAAGGGAAATCACTTGGGTCAGCATGGCGACGCTCTCAGAGAATGAGGAAGACAGGAAATAACCAGAATTTTAAGATACAGACAGCATAAGGGAGTGAGGTATTTTTTTGTCATGGTTTACTTAAAATGAGATGAAACTCAGAAAACAAATGGGGTTTAATAACTCACACTGAGTTTATCTTAATTTGAAAATTAATGAGATAAATCTCAGGGACAGATCCACTAAATTCATTGTCTATTTATTTCAATCACTTAAAAATGCATAAAAACATGGACGATCACGGCTTTTTGCTTTGTTTTATGGATAATCTAAAAGGAAATCTCCACCTTACTGAAGTTTCTCTTTGCAAGCAAAATAAAAGAATTTAAAAGAGAAAAGAATATGATTTCTCAAGGAATCTTTACATTTCAGCACTTGCCTTTCTGACCAAGCACAGTCTGTCAATCTCATTATCCCGTATTGACAGGCTAATAGTGCTTCACGTTTGCTCTCAGGAAGGTATGGACAACCCCATTATAATCACAATTTTGTCAGCTACTCACCTCAAAATGCTGGGTATGTCTGCCGTCTTTTTCATCTTCTTTACTATAAACAACAGCAACAACAACAAAATGTCATAAAATGTCAGTTTTCAAACAATGCTTTTCATCCAGTGAATTATGATTTCATTTATTTTTTAAAAAGTAAGCTGAATGGCTCTAAATTAAATTCTTGTAAAATTCAAAAACAAAACAGAAGAAAAAGTCAAAATAAAACAAAACTAGAAACACAACCATGAGTAGGGTTATTTGTCTTGAATAGCACCATGGCAGATTTTCTATTCTAAGCATTTTCCTTGCTATAAAATACTATTGGTAAACATACAGACCTTTAATTCTTTCTAGTTCTTGTAATGCACATTGTATTAAGTGAGAAAAAAAAAGCAAGCTATTCATGCTTTTAGTAAGCAATGTGAAGAGAAAATGCAAAAATTACCTTTCATCAGACATCGGTTCAACATTGTCAGGTCCAGCCCTCTCATGAGAAGGTGTGGAATTGAGGCTTTCCATATTCTGCAACAAAACAAATCGTGGTTACCCAATAGGAATGGTAAAAAATAAGCAATAGCAGATCCTCATCCTCCTTTATTTAAAATAGAAAAATCAGATAATATGCAGATATGAATGAATTCTAGTTCTCATATTTTTATCTTTGTTAAAACTAGTAAAATCATGAAAGTTTCATATATGTTGTTTGCATAGAATTGGATGGTGAATTTTATCATCCCTTTAATGAAGATATCTGATATCATCGTGGAAACCATCATTGTATCCTTTTAATGTCCTTGTTAGGTATCATCCATATCTTACAGCTAAACATAGCAAAACTCAGACTGTCAGAACGTTAGGGTAAAATTAGAACTAGAACTAAGGAAACTGACCTTGAATCCTATCTGAAACCAATGGAACATTCATTGCTCATTTAACATATTTTCAGGATAAATTGCCAATATAATGTGGGATAACATATAGCTTGTCCCCAAACTGCTAACTATCCATGAATAGAAATGGTGTTAATTTAAGAACCTTTCTTTCTGTGATATTTAACATTAGTCCTTGTGTTATTTGCTAGGATGGAAAAACTATAAACAGGAAACTTACTTTGACTAGCGTGTATTTCAGGCTCACCACGAGAGCTCAACATTTATCAGGAGGCATACCTGTAAGGTTTTTTTGACATGGCCAATGCTTTTTGAATAGAATTCAGGTGACTGAGCACAGCATAAGTAAGCCAACCCCATGAAGGAATATTACAAAAAAGCGAACAACAGCTCATTTATATTCAGTAAACTGAAAAAAAAAAAGAGCTGCCTTAGAGATCTGAACCCAATTTTCACTTAACTCAAAGATTCATACCTGCCTTAAAATGACATTAAGCACAACCAACCTATTCTAAGTCATCAGAATGACAGATATTGAAGCAACATGTGTTCATCTACATATTTATAACCTCCCATTGTGAAAAACCCTTTACAAAGTAAATCTGATTAATGTTAACAATGATCCCGTGAAGTTGACATATATAAAAATCCTCACAAAATAAACACATAATTAGAGTAGAAAACTAATCTTTGGCTTGGTAGATGAATGAATTGTTTTCCATTTATGCTGGTTTGGCTAACTTATCTGGAATTCTGGAAGTTTAAAACCCTGGGCTCCATCAGACAGTAGAAACAAAGGGAGACACAGCACAACATAATAGAATGGGGTGCCTCTAGAGGTGGGATGTTTGGGTTTGAATCCTACCTCTATCATTTACCAACTGTATGAACCTGTTTGACCCTCAATGTCCACATCTAGAAACTGGAGACAGCAAAATTAACATAATTACATAGGTGGCCTTGAAGATTAAAGGAAATAACGCGCGTAAAGAATGTGAATAATATCTGGTACATTGAAAGGATATTTTACTACTATTTCTCCAGTTAAGGCAATGTTCCAGATAGCGTCTGTGTCTGCCATTACTAAACAGCAATTTACACACTTAGATAATTTACACAGTCCGTTTTAGAATGGATCTGAGAAATAAAAAATTATGACAACATTCATTTATATTTACATTTTTTTTCCATTTTATTTATTTTTTCAGCATAACAGTATTCATTCTTTTTGCACAACACCCAGTGCTCCATGCAAAACGTGCCCTCTCCATCACCCACCACCTGTTCCCCCAACCTCCCACCCCTGACCCTTCAAAACCCTCAGGTTGTTTTTCAGAGTCCATAGTCTCTTATGGTTCGCCTCCCCTTACATTTTTGTTTGAGTTAGAAGAGGCCTCTCTGAAATGGCCCTCCTTAAACCAAAGTATAATTGCTCTTATTACCTGAATGTGATCTTCCTGATAAAGGGGATTATATCTATGGCAAAGAATCTGTGTTTGTTCTCAGTGGTGATCTCCAATAGATTATCAAAAACTTTAGTGTAAGATCTAGTGCAACAGCATTAGTTTTTTTCTAAAGCTCTGAAGCCTGAATTCCTAGGGAAGCATAACCCTCTACCCTCAGATCATTTTTAAAACAGTGTCAATGAAATACATAATTAATTATACGCAAATGACTACTTCAGAATAAATAAAAATCTTCACCTTAAGGCTAGGAAATATTCAGAAAGAGGGAAGAGAAAGTAAACCACAGTAGTATTATATAAATTTAGATATTTCAGTAAAATTTTTTCCCTATACAAAAAGAACCAAGATATAAATGCTTATAGGTTCTGAGAATTACAGAAAAAAGACAGTTATGTTAAACAGTGGAAGACTTTGCAAAAAGCAGTTGTAAAATGTGAGAAAGTCAGGCTGATGTCCAGGGTTAAAACTAGTAAGCAGTAACGTGGACTCCCTCCCCCACCCACTTTTTAAAAAAATGTTTGATCCCTATGTTTAAGAACTCCCCAAGGATCTGTTTTTTATGGATATAATAGACAAAGGATGACTTTCAATATTGTTCCATATTCCTCTCTAAGGCTTTATAATAATTCCAATTTTCATGTTGTCCACACATTGGAGACTGTTGAATATTCATGAGCTGCTCTCACTAACGCAGTAGGCAAGCACACAGTGTTCCTTCGCTAAAGCAGTTGCCCCTATACCTTTTGGACACAGGAACATGTCAAGAACGTGTAAAACGGGCAGCCTATCTCATTTTTCTTCAGAATGAAACAAGGGCAGTAAAGGTCTCTGAATTCAGTAACAGAAATACCGTTTCCACTAGGGGAAAACAAGTGATAAATTCTAATTTCCATTCTTTGCCTAAAGTTTAGGGAGGGAAGATTAAGACAAAGAGATCAGCAATTCCCCCCAACTTCACTGAGATGGGAGAAGGGGAAAATGGAATGCACAGGTCAAAAGAACAGCTGCAACACAGAGGCTTCCACTGTATGGGAAGTATGCTACTGGACTCTCAGATGCTTTGCAGCTGTAATAGTACTTGTCTTAGTGGAAAACACAGACTCGATGAGCTGTTTTATGTCCCAAACACTTCTCTAGGTGTGGTAAAAGAGTAGTTTATTAATGTTTGCATTTATGAAAGGTTAAAGTAATAAAACTTATGAAAATGTGTTAATGCATTGATTTTTACTTTAACTGATCTTCTAAACTCAGGATCTTTTTAATCAGTAATTTTAAGAAATAGCAAAGAACAGATTATGACTTTAAGAATAATTTAATGTAACTGCTTCTTGAATTGCATGAAAAAAAACCCAGATAAAGCTTGCTTCATTTAAGTCTTACCAGTGACTTTCAAAACACACAGATGTGCTATGATAGAATTTATTTGGACAGTTTTTGGGTATCAGAAGGAACTGAATTTTAAGAGCCACCCTCAATTATAAAAATAACCTCAAATCTTAAAAGAGCAAAATCCTTGAAAAAATTAGCTTTAGACTGTGGAATTTATTTTCAATTGTTCACCTTGGCCCCCTCTCTGTTGAGGCATTGAAAGCTGGGCTCAAAACCTGTTTGACCACTGAAGCCCTTGAAAACACGTGGAGCAAAAACAAATTTGTCTTCTAAAACCGTAAAATGCTGACAGAGCCTTTATAGAGGACACTGAAAAAAAAATGTGTTCCCTCCATATACAAACAGCTCAGTCTGAAGGCTCAGAGAACACTGCTAGTCAAAACAGGTTCATTATTGTAACCTTGAGCTCTAAGAGAAAGAGAATATTTGATACACTCTCATTAACAAAAGGTTTAATGTGCACATGAGTTTCTTTTTATACGCTTTTGTACATTTTATGTTTTACTGCTTAAAACAACTGTGTAACTTAAGCCATATTTGAAAAGAACTACTGATATGATACAAGGATGCGGACAGAAGAGCTTGCTAGCTATCCACTGAAATCTATCTTCCTTCTACTGAAATGAAGTAGCCACATGCCCAGTAGCAATGCATTCGCCAGTCTCGCTGGCGATGAGATATGGCCATGTGACTAACTCTTCAACAGGACGCACAGTGCAATGTGTGTGGCTTCTAGGTCTGGCCAATCAAGTTACCCCGTCAGGCACATTCCTCAACACTCACACTCTCCTTCTGTGAGTTGGGACAGGAGATAAAACCACCATCGTTCATTAGAAGCTATTTGAAGTTGACAGAGGAGAACATGGCCCGGCACAGAGCAAGTCTTCTACTCCTCTCCCTGGTCCTCAACTTCTATTTTAGGTTGTTACGGGAGAAGGAACATTTACTGTGTTCAAAACATTGTGTTTTGGGTCTTCTTGTTACACAAGTTACCCTAAAAAGTATGGTAACCATTCATGCGCTCCTTTTTTTTCAACACATTTTTTTGATGAGTGCTGAACTCTGCTGGGCATTGGGGAAAGGTGAACCAGACACTGGTCCTTGTCATCATGACTTCTGTGTTTTGGTTACTGCTCCAACTGTAGTTTGCTACACTGTTAATGTTCTCTTTATTTCTAAGATAGGTTCTTTCTGAATGATAACGCTAAACATTAATTGGCAAAACATAAAATTCAAAGTGGTCAGCACATTCTTTCCTTATTCAATAGTATGCAAAGGAAAGAAATTCTAGATGTGTAAAAATGTGGTGAGCTTAAAAAGCTAGAAGAGTATTGATTTTTCTTAGATGAAGGGGTAGGTTATGGTTAGAACATAGGGACAGACCTTTGGTGTAATGTAAATGAGGGAGTTGGGCAAACTGTTCAAGTTTCTGATGAAACAGTCTTTAGATCAAAGTAAGTTACAATCAAACACCCCCCACCCCTCCTTCAGGCTCCATCGCTTATCAATTACTGAAGAGCATTGATCCTGCAATGGAGCCCCTTCTCTTACACATCATTCCCTCCTCTTTTGGTTTATCTCGCCATATCACTGTTTTTGTTTTTTGTTTTTTTTAAAGATTTTATTTATTTACTTGAGAGAGAGAGAGCATGAGTGTGTGTTGCGGGGCAGAGGGAGAGGGAGAAGTGAATCCCCGCTGAGCAGGGAACCCGACACAGGGCTTGAACCCAGGACACTGAGATCAGGACCTGAGTCAAGGCAGATGCTTAACCACTGAGCCACCCAGGCGCTCCCATGTCACTGTCTTTAAAACCCCTCTCCTGATCTTGCCTTATCTTCAGCTGCTGCTTCAACCTGTTAAAAAAAAACTTTCCATACCTGCAGTACCCAATTCATTTCTCCCAATTC
Source organism: Meles meles (assembly GCF_922984935.1). Lineage (NCBI taxonomy): Eukaryota > Metazoa > Chordata > Mammalia > Carnivora > Mustelidae > Meles > Meles meles. Next base: position 120,206,580 of record NC_060067.1, on the reverse strand, counting down.
TTTCTTGAACCTGTTTAACTAGATGTTTTCCTTTCTCTTCCTCCCAAATCTACCATCAAGGTAGATGTGGTGAGCTATAAACATGTGAAATTACTATCCGCTTACTATCCCCATTTCTCTCTTCTGATTTGCTCTTAACTGACATCTAATAAGGCACTTGCCCACATGTTTGCACTGAAGTTTGCTATTTGCTCCTTCTTAATCTTTTCTTATACCTTCTCATCTGCCTACCCACTAAATGTCGGTATGTCCCAACATGCTGTCATAGCTCAGACCAGCCCAAGGCTTTAAATGCCACCTGGTGCCGAAGACCTCCAAACTTATTTCATTTCACCCTTGAACTCCGGATTCATGTATCTAACTGCCTACTTGACTTTCTACTAATAAACATCTTAAACTCAACATATTTGAATGGAACTTTAATTTTCCCCCTGAATCTGCCCCTCCAATAGTTTTCTCCATCCTTCCAGCTAGCTTTTCCAAAGGTGACTCTGAGACTTTTGGAAAAGCTAGCTGAGACACCCTCCTCTTTCTTCACACCCACATCCAATCTATTAGAAAATCCTCTTGTTTCTACTTTAAAATACATCCGTGTCTGACCTTGCCACCTCCACAGCCATCGTCCTGGCCTAAATCGATATCATCTCCCTCTTAGATTATGTCAATTATTTTGCTTTAGTGTTTGCTCATCCCTTACCACCTCTGGGCTGTTCTCCCCCATCCTCCCGGGCTATTCTTAACACAGTTGCTAGAGTAATTCTTTCAAAAGGTACATCAGAAAATGATTTTCTTCTCTCTGATCCTCTAATGCCTCATCTCACTCAAGGTAAATCCCAAAGACCTAAAAATAGCTACAAAGGCTAAAGGGATCAGTACCCTCACTATATCTCTGGCCTCATGTCTTAAAATCACCCTCAACTCTGCTCTAACCACAGCAGCCCCTTGCTTATCCTCAGCAGGCTAAGCCTGCTGCCCCCTCCGCCTAGAAAGCTTCTCCCCAAAGCTCCTGACAGCTCACCTCGTTTACGTCCCTGCACAAGTCTTCTCAGCGAGGCCCACCCGAGTATCCTCTGTACAACATCAATCCTACCCTCCCACCACTTCCTGTCTTCTCTGCCTGCTTCATTTCTCTCCACAGTGTGTGTCACCATCTGACCATTTTCTTGGTTCTTATTTGATCCTGTAAAGAACGTAAACCTCATGACGGCTGAGGGTGTGTCCATTTTGATAGCCAATGTGTCATTAGTTCCGAAAAGAGCGCTCATCATACCATTTGTCGTAACTGAAGGAATGAATAATTTTAAATCAGTGGCCCACAATGTTGGGCTTTTTTACATTATATTGATACCACCCAGGGAGTCACCTCAGATAGTTTTTGACAGGAGTTCTTGCTGAGTTGTAGAGGATTGAAAACAAAGGCCGCAAATTGCTGCATTGGGTAGACGGCTGTTTTGCCGAGGTAAGGTAGCGTGGCGCTGGGAGTGGGGGCAGGTGTGCAGATGTGCTGGATTGCTGTTTTGATGTTCTAGGGCAGTTATAACAAGGGCCTCAGAGATGAGATGGCCATACAAAGGGATAAGGGGAACCTTTATAACATTTTTAAAGCAGAGTCAGCTAAAGTAGACAACTGACTGAAAAGGTGGAGGACACCTCAAGGACTGGGGGCAAGTCCAGGAAATGACTTAGTAAAGGGCAGAGAAAATGATGGCGGGATGAGATCAGATGGGTTTCCTGGTGAAAAAGAGATCAAGGGGGGACAATGAGTTCGGTTTCAGCACATTGACTTTCTCTAAGAGAGGGGGGCAGGGGCAGAGGGAGAGGGAGAAAATCTCCAGCAGACTCCCCACTGAGCACAGACCCTGACACGGGGCTCGGTCTCACGACCCCAAGATCATGACCTGAGCCAAAACCAAGAGCTGGGCACTTAACCGACTGAGCCATCCAGATGCCCCTAAACAGATGTCGTTTATAAATAAGAGAGCTACTAGACTATGTTTTTGTTTTTTTATATAATGCATGTAATGCTTATTATAGAATTAGTGCATATGGAGAACGTTTGAAGAACAGAGGGAGGAGTAACGGTTGCTTCTAATACCACTACTACCACCATCATACAATCACTTTAGCACATTTCCTTGAAGTTTTTTTCCCTGGAAATGAAGATTTTTACATGTAATTTATATACACACACATATACCTATATAATGTATACACACATATATGTATACATGTAGGAATGCACACATGTGTATATTGCTTTATAATCTACTTTTAATATTGAGGGATGATATAGGGGAACCCCACCTCCACCACTTACATGTGACCTTGGAGAAGTTCTTTACTCTCCTCTGCCTCATTCTCCTCATGTTTAGAATGCGAGTTATAATAAAAATAAATCCACCTTCTGGATTATTGGGAGGATTAAAATTGATAATAAAAATAAAACCCTTAAAATAGAACTTGTCAAAGGTTTTTATTTTATTACAAAGTCTTCAGAATCCTAATTTTATTGAACTGACACACAAATGTTGCTTAACTTATCTCGCACTTTTGAACATTTAAATTGCTTCTAATTTTCCATGATTATAGAAGGCCTTGTGGTGAGCAAATGAATACCATGGTCTTTTGCATATTTAAGTAGAACCAAGTGGTAGAAGTACGATTTCTGGATAAGATGCATGACTGACTTCAGACTTTTGATTCAAGCTATTAAATTGTGCCCAGGAGAGAAAGCTTTTAGAGATGAAGCCTTTTTCTAGGCCAACAGAAATGAGCCAATGAAGGGGAAGCCAATGGAAAGGAGAAGTGAGTGAGAGTATGTATATGTTTGTACACATGCATGGGTGTGGGGTAGAGAGATGGATGTAGAAGGTAGAATTTACAAAGATACCTCTTCATTTTAGAGGTCAACCTTAGAAATCAGAAAAACCATGCTATTATTTGAGCAGGTAGGAAAAGAAAATGAGTAGAGTTCTGGAGACATTTTGAAGCAGGAGTGAGGGAAGTTGCTGAAACACAAGCTGTATATCTTAGTTCTTCCAAATACATCAGGAGACAAGGTTTTCCTCTGAGAATGACTGATGGGCACAGGCATAAGCCAAGAGTTTAGAAAGGGAAGAAAAGTTTGGGACTGTGGCAATAACTAGAGATAAGGCAGAACACTCTAATGTCACTTACTACCCCAATTTTTAAGCTCTGAATTATCTGTAGTCTCTTGGTCTCTGCTGGTCATGACAGTCTAGAGAGGTGAAAGTACAAAGGGGAACATGCCCAGACGGTTCCCACTTTAGAGATGCCAAATCTGTAAGATGCTTTTTTTGGTCCACAGCATATTCTCCTGTGTTGTATTGTGGGCTGGTGTGATCAGTGTGAAATTATTAGTCACTGTGTTCAGTTACTCTCCTTTCACTTTCTCTGGAAAATGGCTTTTGCTCCCATCTCTTCATCCAAACTACTTTTATTAAGTGACTTCCAGCCTGCTAATCCCAATGTTCAAACTCTCAGTCTTCTGCTTGACCCATCATCTGACCTTTTTGCCCCCAAGACACTCTGTTCTCTTGGCTACCAAGGCACTAAACTCACCTTGTCTGTCTTCTACTTTGCTAGTATCATAAATCTCCTCCCCTAGTAACTTCTCATTTCCCCATCCTCCAAATATTGGTGTGTCTCAGAGTTCACAGTCCCTGAGTCAACTTCTCTTTCCTGTCTATACTCATTCCCTTGGTCATCTCACCCAGTATACTGGCTTTAAATATCCTTTGTCTACTGATGACTCCCACATTGTATCTGTAGCCAGGATTTCCTCCCTAAACTCTTGGCCCAGAAATCCACTTGCTTCCTTGATATGCCCTCTTAGATATCTAATGGGCAGCTTAATCTTATGTCCAAACTGAACCCAAACTTCTGTCTGTCTTCTCTATCTCAGTTAAATTTGCAACACGAATCTAGTTACTCAGGCCAAAAACCCTGGAGTTATCTTTGACTCCCTGATTACTTTCACACCACAAAAGTAATGTCAGGAAACTCTTGTCAATTCTCCTTTCAAAACACATGCAGAAAACAGAAGGGATGAATACCCAACTTTTGTAGCAACATGGACGGGACTGGAAGTGATTATGCTGAGTGAAATAAGTCAAGTAGAGAGAGTCAAGTATCATATGGTTTCACTTATTTGTGGAGCATAACAAATGACATGGAGGACATGGGGAGATGGAGAGGAGAAGGAAGTTGAAGGAAATTGGAAGGGGAGGTGAACCATAAGAGACTATGGACTCTGAAAAACAACCAGAGGGTTTTGAAGGGGCGGGGGTGGGAGGTTGGGGGAACCAGGTGGTGGGTAATAGGGAGGGCACGTATTGCATGGAGCACTGGGTGTTGTGCAAAAACAATGAATACTGTTAGGCTGAAAAAATAAATAAATAAAAATTAAAAAAAAACAACAACACATGCAGAATCTTCACTATGTCATGACTACTGCAACGGACCCCTCCAGAAGGAGTTTAGTTGGTGTGAACAGTGCCCCCTAGAGTAGTGCATCGTACAGCCTGCAAGGAAATGGATGCTGACTCTGGTATCACCTTAGTTCAAATCATCATCATCTCAAATCTAGATTATTGCAATAGCTGCTTAGCTGGGTTCCCTGTTTCTGCCCCTGCGTGCTTACTGTCTATGCTCAACATAGTAGGTAAACGAATTTCAGTACGCAAGATCACTGTTCTACCTAGAACCCTCAAATAGATTCTCATCTCACCCAGAATGAAGGCAGAGTTCTCACAATAATCTATAAGGCACTACTTCATCTGCCCATCTTCTCCCATTACCTCTTTAATTTTGCTTACTTTGTTCCAATCACAATGGGGTCTTTGCGGTTTCTTGAATGTTCCAGAAAAATGACTGTCTCAGGGCCTTTGAACCTAGTATCATAGTATAGCTTGCTTCCTTACTTTCTCTAAATCTGTACACTCAAATGTCAAATTCTTAGAAGGTCTTCCCAGACCACTCTACTTCAAATTCCACCTCCTGCCCCCTCACAATTCCTATTCCTATTTCCTAATTTATGTTTCTTCCTAGTAGTTATCAGTATCTAATATATTTTGTGTTTTACTTACTTTTGTCTGTTAATACATCTAGTAGGATGTAACTCCATGAGGAGAGCTACCTCTGCCTATTTTTCTCACTTCTTTACCTCCAGGATCTGAAATATTTCTTGGCACATAAAGGCATATAATTACGAAAATTCCCCGCCCCCCGCCCCCCACCGGCTGACCCAACTATAGAAATAAATGTTTAGTCAGGGTGTAAAGAACTTGAAATGGAGTAAGAAAAGGTGTTGGGGAGAATTGGGAAAAGTAAAATTAGGACATTAAACATAAAGGACAAGTTAAGATGCACCAACTTAACTTTTAAGATGTAGTCTAAATACTTGTTATGTTCCCTGGCTCTTTGCTTTGTGGTTACCTGTGAAGATTAGGTTTAAAAATGTATGGAATATGACAGTTAGAAAAGCTCTTGGAGAACACCCTCACTTTAGATGAGGAAGTTTTTCTCCTGAGTTGTGCTGGCAGGTTTTTCAATTATGCATTGGAACAAAGACATGGTCCACTTGGCTCACTTACCTTACTAGGTGACATTCACAATCCTGGAATGAGGAAACCGACAACTAAGGTGGGGCAAATCCTTTCGCGTAAAAAGACTGAATAGTAGGAGGTTCTCCCACCCAGACATTTTTAAGCAAAGAATATGTCCATAGTTTTATGGACACATATTCTAAGGAATAAATGTACTTTTTCACTTTTATTAGCTATTTCTACCTATCTAATTTAAGATGCCATTCCTAGTGGGAAAGAAAATATTAATGGATTAAGTTCATGTAAAAAGGGATTGAAATAGAAAAGCACATCTTTCCAGAGAAGTCAACTGTTGGATGTTTAGTCATTGTAATCGCTTTGGCAGATAAGCAAACTGTGAGCCAAATAAACTGCTAATGAAATTAGCGCCATTTATTTTATTTAAAAATTTCCTTTTCCCCCAAATAAGAATTACATTAATGTTAAAAATATTTAATGTGTGCAATGGTTCCAAACCTTACATTCTTTTTTTGGAGTGTATCAGACATGGGCCTGCAGTGGGTGATTGCTTCTGTCTCTGCTAGCTGGTCACTTTACTTCTAGAAACAGATTATCAAGACATTTGGAGGAAAAGGGGCAACTGGGTGGCTCAGTAGGTTAAGTGTCTGACTTCAGCTCAGGTCATGATCCCAGAGCCCTGGGATCAATCCCTGCGATAGGCTGCCTGCTCAGTGGGGTGCCCATTTCTTCCTCTGCCGGCCACTCTCCCTGCTTGGGCTCTCTCTCAAATAAATAAATAAATAAATAAATAAATAAATAAATACATCTTTTTAAAAAAAAGACATTTGGAGGGAAAAAAAAGAAATTAACATGTTTCCCTGGATTTGCATTTACGTAGATTTTATTAGGGCAAAACTGGGAATCTTCTCCAAGCATATGCTGAAATTGACAATGGAAAACAGATGGCTTATAAGTTTACTAAATGTATAGAAAATCCAACATGGAGCTAAAAGCTTGTCAGAGATTAAAATAGATCAGAGTATTTACACATTGAACAGTAAGAATGGGCATTACCTATTTTTATTATGGGGATTTCAGCTCGTTATGTTATAAATTTTATCTTTAGTTTTTGTTGTTAAACTTTTTAAAACTAAAGGAACTAAGAAGACAGGCTTTGGTTCTCACTTCTCAGAGAAAGTGAAGAATACACAGAAAAGGATAATATACTAATATTTAAACTGAATAAATATTTATTGTCAGAAACTACTTGTAATAACTTATATATCAAATCAATGATCCAGGCTTCAGGTCTGAGGTAACTCTGTAAGAGGTTGACCTTTTTTGTTTTTGTTTCTGATTAATTTGGAAGAAAATACTTTGCAGAGTATAGATCTGAACTAAATTTCTGACTACAGAGATTTCTGTACACAAAGGGAGTTGATCCTTTTTTCTGTGTAGTTTTCTTTCACCTGGCTTTGAGTTCATTAATTTTTTTTTACATAATCATATATAAAAGGATGAATAGAATGGGAGAAAATAAAAAATGCCTTAATGACAATATTCCAAAAATACAGCTTAAAAATACTCAAAAGAATGAGATAAAAATCCTTTGAGTAACATGGAAATCAAAGTGTGCTGTCTCTTTTTCTTTTGGCAGAATATAATCTTTCTCAGCTTTGATTTTTATATTTATTAAAAAGAAATACAAGTGTGTATTCTTAGTAGCTCTGAGACCTTCACAACTCATATCCTATAGTTCTATGAAACTCATGCTTGAAATTATTATTTTTTTTTTACAAAGTAAGAAAAAAGAGATGTGGTATTTCCTAATTGGTTACAAGTAAAAATTTTATAGAATTTTCACTTACCACAAGACCATCTTGGTTTTCACTGAGTTCAGAAAGTTTGGAACTGGACTTCTGACGTTTAGGTTTGCCCCGTTCTCCAATATAACCAGAAGTATTTTCATACAATTTTTCCACTTCCTGAGCATTCAAAATACAATCTTCAAGGCTGTTGAACGCAGAAGGAATATTTTCTTTGTTGATAAGTCCCCTTCAATTAAAAAAAAAGCTTAATTTTAGAAGGTAAATGGGACATTTTAATGACACTGTTACTGCGTCGCATGGGAATCAGGAGAGTGCCCAGGAATTCCAGAGGCAAGCTGGAATTTTGAATCTGAGCACTGTGCTACTCCTGAGACCACTTGGTGCCAAATAAATCACGTTACAAGAGAAATTATTCCTAAAGGCAAACCGGCAAGGACTCTGTTTGTTTCTACCAATGAACAACTTTTGAGGCTGTACCCAAAGTAATTTATATTCAAACAAGGAGAACAGTGCAATCTTACAAAAAAATTTCCCATTATTAACAGATTACACACACACACACACACACACACACACACACACACACTTTAAAGATTTATTTATTTGAGAGAGAGAGAACTCGCATGTGCATGGGGGCAGGGGGCAGAGGGAGAGAGAGAATCTCAAGCAGACTCCCTACTGAGTGGAGAGCTTGACACAGGACTGCATTTCATTACCCTGAGATCATGACCTGAGTCGAAATCAAGAGTTGGACGCTTAACTGACTGAGCCACCTGGGCTCCCTGCTACACACGCATTTTATGATACAATGTGTGGAGAAAAATCTGAAAAGGAAATATGACGGCTTTTTCTCTTGAATGGGACAAACTGTTTTCCCAAATGATAAAGACAATTTAGCACAGTAGAAAAGCATTAATAACAAACTCTGACTGCATTTGATAATCTTGATAGAAACAGTATGTTAATAAAAACTGTGGAATATAAAGCATTTTAACTGAAGTATGGATTTGTTATGTTCCAGTACAAGGAATTTTAGGATGTAAACTAACTGGAGGTCCTTCATGACTTAGTGGTTTTTGTTTTTTTTAAGTTTTCATTTATTTATTTGACAGGGTGGGGGTGGGGGGGAGAGAGAACACAAGCGGGGGAGCAGCAGGCAGAGGGAGTTGAAGTGGGTCTTGATCCCAGGACCCTGGGATCATGACCTGAGCCGAAGACAGTGGCTTAACCAACTGAGTCACCCAGGTGCCCCATTCATCACTTAGTTTTAGAAGCAGATGTGAATGTCATAACTACAGAATTTAATTCACTTGATATTCTTGAAATTGTTCTAAGTATTTTAAACATTTCCTTAAGGAGTTTTCATAAAGTTAAATTACTTAACAAACTGTTTTTTTACTACATCACAGGACAAATTAAGTCATCAGGGTAGCATAATGGCATGCCAAGGTATAACTGAATGAGGTTTCTCCCTTATGGTATGACTGGTTAAGGTAACACCCTAAACACTTATAGCTATATTTTGAAATAAATGAGCTCTAAAGAGCAAAGCAGATGACTATATTTTACCATTGGTTCAACCATATACAAAAATGAAATACAATGCTAAATATTTATTCTGCCATCTAAATTCACATCCTGTTTTAGACAGGCTTATCATGGAGGCGAAACTATGAAATAAATATGATCCTAATATTTTCAAAGTTATACAATCTTTGGTGATTTTTAGCACCCCATATTTAATTTAGTCTTATTTTATACACTTTAAATGTAAGTATATATACTTAGTGAAATTATAGGAAAGATTTATACAACAAATATTAGAAATACCCCAAGTATAAAATCACAAAAGGACAGGAAGTGCAGACAGGGACCAACACGTTCTTGTGCAGACACTCTTCAATCTCCCTCCACACACTGAGAGTGGTCCTTTCTATGGATGGCTGGATGAATTTGGTCTCAACTTCAAAATTAATTGTTCTACTATATAAATTCTGTCTATCACTCTTCATACTTCTCCTAACCCCTGCGGTATACATCCCATTAAATTTTTTTTCACGGGGAGGGTTTATGTTTGAAAGCAATTATGACAGTATTGTTTTTCCCCCCCAAATTCCTCTGCTGAGGCCCTTACCATCTGTTAATGTGATTGTTTTTGGAGACAGAGCTTTTCCAGAGGTAATTAGGCTCAGAGAGGCCATACAGTGGGTGCTCTAATCCAACAGAACTGGTGTTCTAATAAGAAGAGGGGGAGGGCCACCCCGGTAGCTCAGTCGGTTGGCTGCCTTCAGCTCAGGTCATAATCCCAGGGTCCTGGGATCGAGTCCCCCATCAGGATCCTTGCCCAGTTGGGAGCCTGCTCCTCCCTCTGCCTGCCACTCTTCCTGCTTGTGCTTACTCATTCTCTGACAAAGAAATAGATAAAATATTTTTTTAAAAATATATTACTTACTTATTCGACAGAGAGTCATAGTGAGAAAGGGAACAGAAGCAAGGGGGAATGGGAGAGGGAGAAGCAGGATTCCTGCTGAGCAGGGAGCCCGATATGGGGCTCGATCCCAGGATACTGGGACCATGACCCAAGCCAAAGGCAGACGCTTAATGACTCAGCCACCCAGGTGCCCCAAAATAGATAAAATATTAAAAAAAAAAAAAAAAAAGAAGAGGAGGAGGAGACACCAGGAGAACCTGTACAGGGAGGAGAGGCCCTGGGAGGACACAGTGAAAAGATACCATCTGCAAGTGTGAGAGAGTGGACTCATCAGAAATCAACCCAGTCCGTACCTTGACCTTGGACTTACAGCCTCCACAACTATGAGGAAAAAAATTCTTGTTGTTTAGGCCTCCCATACTGTACTATTTTGTTATGGCAGCCCTCATAGACTAATACAAAAACTAAAAACCAGTTTCAGAAATTAACACACAACGTTTATTTTGTAATCTTTTTGAATAGTGAATGAATGACTGGAATAAATGCTGTAAAAAAAAATACATGAAAATCTGTTCAGCATGTTCATGTGGAAATCCTGTTCTCTTAAGTAAAAGAAAAAGTCTCTGCTTTTGTGCAAGTGAACACCTTTCAGCCATGGTACATATGTGGCTGTGAGGAGTACTGGGATATAATTCCTGCCTACAACATTCTGACAGGTTTCAATCATACTTGACATCACTGAAAATTTTTTTTAAAGATTTTATTTATTTATTTGACAGAGATCACAAGTAGTCAGAGAGGCAGGCGGGGGAGGGGGAAGCTTCCTGCTAAGCAGAGAGCCTGATGCAGGACTCGATCCCAGGACCCTGAGATCATGACCTGAGCTGAAGGTAGAGGCTTAACCCACTGAGCCACCCAGGTGCCCCTTGGCATCACTGAAATTGACATGAACTCAGATCTCTGGAGCTTCTCACTTTTATCTAGAGTTTCTTCCCCACTCCTACAGACACACTTAATGTTCTGGCAATACTCAACTATTTACCATTCCCCTAATACAGCATTTTTTTTTTCTTTTTCTTACTTTGCAGTAGGAATTTAGTATAGTATTTATATAACAAATATGTACAAATTTCCAGTTTATTGCATTTTGGACAGCTGAAACCATTTTCACCTAACTACCCTTTGCTTTTAAGAAAATACTTACTATAAAATTTTCACACATACAGAGGGGACACTATCACAATGAATTTCAATATACCCATCACCAAGAGTCATCATTTCGATGCACCCGGCAGATGGCAAGTTTTTTAATAAATAAATTAAACTGAACCCTTCTGCATAATGAATATATTGCTTAAATTCTGATATCTTTATGATAGCAACTAATAAGCCTGATCAATCATTTGCACTAAAATGAAATATTTATAGTCTTAGTCTATCTTCTGTACTCATTTCAAAACTCTGCTCTGATGACTTTAGTACAGACTTCATTGACCTTAATCTTACCCTGAAATATAGTTATCATTGGCTCCAAGGATATATTTTTTTACTTGGCTGCAGCTTTAAGTTGTTAGGAGGCACAATAATAGACAAAAATACAGCAAATTTCTAATTTTTAAAAACTCTTTTTGAACCATTCCATACAGTTAACAGTTTTGACTAGAATAAAGCCTAGCTTAATCTTTTAAGCAAAGCCTGATGAAAATCTTCGATAAATGAATCAATTATATGTAGGTATATACTAGGAAAAACATACTTAACTCTAGGCTATGATAATGATTCTCAACTTCTGCACAATCAGTGATATGTCATTATATCTCCTGGGGACATACTGGAGAGGACCTTCATGGGGACAAAAGTAGTCTGGAGCCCTCAGAGATAAGGGCCTTGCTCCTCCACAGACCTGGTGAGCTCAGAGAGGCAGTTCAGTGTGGACTGGGAGTTGAAGAGAGAGGACTATCAAGGCGTGTTAATTACCTAGCGTGTCAGGTCAGGAAGACACCATATGCCTAGGAGGCTGAAGCCAACAGGGAGCATAGGAAGGGAGCTTCTGAGTGTCCAGACCACGCAGCAAGGAAAAAGTAACAGTGAGACTGTAAGTTACCATGGCCACACACAGTTTGCAGCCCAAGATTTACTCACTCAGTGTCCAACTCTAGTCTGACCATAGTGAGTGACCAGCATGAGCAGTGAAAAGAAAAAAGGCAAGAAAAAAAAGAAGAAAAAAAAAAGAAGAGAAGAAAAAACAAGGGGAAGGTTAGAGTTTCACAGGTTGTTAGATTAGTTGGTTTCCCATCCAAGTACTAACCAGGCCCGACCCTGCTTAGCTTCCGAGATCAGACGAGATCGGGCGCGTTCAGGGTGGTATGGCCGTAGACGATTAGTTGGTTTCTACTGTTCTTCGTCTCCTTTTGTTCTCCTGATATTGATAGTAGAATATGATCAAGAGAACTTAGAATAGAAACATACCTGGACGTGGGAAACTCTGATTCTGCAGGAAAGGTTACTCTACGTTCCATATTTTTTGCTGCCTGTTCATTTGGACCTTACCCCACTGTGCTGTTCCCTGCTGCCGCCATGCACCCACCATCAACAGAACCACCGTCTGCTCTGTTCTCCCCCTTGTGCTTACTACCACTTTCAACCTCTGCTTGCTATCCCTCTGTCCAAACAAAGAGGGTGGAAAGCATGATGTCGTGACACACTAAGGATATTTTAAAAATGCAATGTGTTGCTACATACTATTTGGCAAAAAATGAGACAGAGGATAAGAACAGTATTAAACAATTTGTACTTGCTGTGTAGCACAATATAGGCAGTACACAGGCTAATTATACTCCTAAACATTTTCTGTAAAGCTTAGTCAGGAGCTAATTTTAAAAGTAAACACCTCCTGTATTATAATTTTTCTATTTTCTGAAGGTAATATTACATCACTCCCTCCTATCCGCCAGCCCCAAGACAATATTTTTTTTTTAAATGCTGTTTCTATCACTTAAAAAGTCAGTGGTCTATATCACTGATACTGTTTTATTTCTAAAATTACATTTGCTAGCATGTCGCTTAAACAACTTCATGATATGCAACATGGTGTTTGTTTATACCACTTATCTTTGGTGTCTTTCTTTAAGCACAAAGAAGTTTCCTTTCCCCCACCCCTAAGATTTTTTGATGTGCATTATGAATCCAGGTGAAAAGGAATGAGGGGGACTAGGATCTGATTTACTCTTTGATATTTCATAAGGAGTTCAAAACAATAACTTTATAGAGACTAAATGCCAGAGTAGATAAAAATAAACTTAAAACTTTCAGGAAAAATAAATGAATGTAACTTTATTTTCCTTGACATTTAAATGATGACTATTGAAAAATATAGATAATTATTTATTTGTGTTTTATCAAATTCTCTAATGGCGACTAAAGTTTCTTATGATACTATTCTTGAAATTCATGCTGTGGGAAAGCTTAAAATTAGTCATTATGATAATAAAGAACTTGAGCATTTCCTCTTCTGATTAGACTTAAGCTCCACCATTCTGATACTGAAATGTAGTCAACTATTAGAGTATTACGATGATATTCTAGTATTGCATCAGGCCAATATAGTAGGGAAATCTGTTGATTTCATAAGTTAGTTTTACAAGCAAATGAATGTTGTCTAATAAGAAAAAAATCACCCTGTGGTGGCCGGGTCCAGGGCGCAGTCAGCTGGGCACCTGACTCTTGGTTTCTCCTCATGTCAGAATAGTGTCGGCTTGGGCTTCTCTCTTCCTCTACCCCCCACTCCCACCCGCAACACATGCGCACACACGGTCTCTCTCTCTCTCAAATAAATAAATAAATCTTAAACAACAACAACAACAAAACAAAACCACCTCTGGACCGGCATATGGGAATTTTCAGCATCCCTCTAAAGAAGATACCCATGAGGAAGCCCTGAAATGTATTAAATCAGAGGTGGTTCCTATAACACACATCGAGACAACACAAAACATCCAGACCCAACCAAAATGTTCATTTAGTCCCTTACACATTTCCAAATGTTAGTGAAATTCAGAATAGTCGAAAGGAAATTTTATAGTTTTAACCTGAATACTGAAATGGGAATGGCTATAACACGGTGACTAATTCAGGTGTGTATTTTTAAAAGGAGAGGAGAAAATGCAAATAAAGCTCTAATGCCAACTCACACGTCTCTGCCACGTCGGACTTCATCCTGCTCTTTGGACTGGCGGCGGCGCTGTCTGGCAGACAGGGCCGGAGATGCCGATGACGTTCCCGATTCTGAATCCTCTGAACTTTGGCCTCCAGAGCCGTTAACGTCAAAAAGATGCTGTTCTACTGCCGACCGGATGGTTCTTTCCAAGAGTCTAATGAAAGCAGAACACAGAGTCCATCAGGCAATCAAATTTATCAGTGATTGCCTTTAAAAACTTATATCCATAATTTTGGAATATCAGCATTTCCAACAGTAGATCTACAACAGCTTCATGAACAAAGACAGCATATGAGACATCTCGAAATATCTGCATCGTGTGTTAAAAATAAAACCAAAAACCTGACAAATTCTACCAGTTTGATCACTGTGTTTCTCATCTTCGTAGGTCCAGGATGACTGAAATGCTCACAGCAAGCCTAACAACATTTATCAGAGGCATTCAGGAAATAAGGGTCATTTACTATAATGCAGAATGAGGAAATACTTTTTCCTCATAGAATAATAATAGACCTATTCTTACAAAGGTGAGTTCCGTCAGATTTCATACCAGCTCTGCAGAGGAAGACAGTATAGTTTACAAAGCAAACTGGCACAAATGATTTTATGACGCCTATTATCTATTTAGAATCCCTTTAAGATAAAATTATACAGGCAATAATGCTATTAAAACGGAACACCTTACCAGAACAATTACTACTTATAACAGGAAAATCTTTCTAAACCTCCATGCAATTAAACTGTGATGTAAATAATTGAAGCTGTATTCATACAAACATGTGCTACTAATATGTGTTACTGAAGATGGCAGGGTAGATTTACTTCATCTAACATGAGGAAATACTTAAGCACAGGGGCTGAAAAGAGTGCATGGTAAGTTAGATAAGGTATCCTTTTTAAAGCTATATAATCTTTTAATGTGTCTAAGCCTTCTTTTAAAAAAATTTTTATTTAATTTAATTTTATTTTTTTAGTGTTTCAGAATTCATTGTTTATGTACCACACTCAGTGCTCCATGCAATATGTACCCTCCATTCTTTTATCACCACACTATTTAATTTTGGATAAGCTGGCATGGAAAATTCTAAACATATACTCCTCAAATCATATTTTTCTGCACTTGAAAAAAGGATCACATCCAAACTCATCAAACTGTACACACATTAAGTATGTGTAGGTCTTTGCATATTAATTAGACTTCAATAAAGGTATTAAAATTTTAAAAAAGAACCACATATTTATTTTTAAAATGTTCAGATGGGGTTTAAAGAATTTAAGAAGTTTAGATTTTCCAAATGTAGTTTAATAACAGACACATGGTAATCTCATTAAAACTACTTGAAGACAACGAACAAGTATAGTCTAACTTGGACATTAGAACTTTTATATTTAGGGGTGCCTGGGCGGTATGGCCAGGGGAGTGCCCAACTCTTGGATTTGGCTCACGTTGTGATCTCACGGTTGTGAGATCGAGCCCCAAGTCCTGCTCTGTGTTCAGCACAGGGTCTGCTTAAGACTTTCTCTGCCTCTCCCTCTGCCCCTTTGCCTCCAACAAATGAATGAATGAATGAATGAATGAATGAATCTTTAAAAAAAGAGAGTTTTTATATTTACAACTCCACATCCCAATGATTCAAGATTCCCTAATAGTGGTCTGTAGGAATGTGAGTGAATTAACATATACAAACAAACCCCACACCTTTTCCAAACTATACAAGACAGGTAAGAGGTAAAAGCTATTAGGAAATATACAAGCAGGAACATATATAATATGCCTCAGTATAATTCTGGAATCTCTTTAAAATTCACAGAGCTAAGAGAGGTCGATCCAGCTCTCTCATTGTTTCCTTGCCTAACAAAGAAGAAAAAAAATTCCCAATTCATCCTATTAGCTCCAAATTCACCCTACTTAGTGCTTCTTTAAATTATTCTCTCTTCTACATTATCACACCTTTTCTCCACTTTCTCTTGATCCCTGTTGATGGAAGATGCCCCCAAAAGGTCCATTTACATCTCGGCAAGGAAGAAAGAGAGGTGGGTGCGATGGAATATCTTTGAGCAAGAAACTATTCACAAACATTTATTTAGTGCCTAATATACACCAGCACTTTCCTAGGTGTTAGGGATACAGCCATGAATATGACAAACAAGGTCCCCATGTTTATGCACCTTACATTGCTATGAGGCAAGACAGGTAATAAACAAATCATGAACTTTCAGATAGTGATAAATTCTCTCCAAAATGATGCACGGAATGGGGGAAGGACTGTGGATAGTCAGGGATGGCTTCTTGGAGGAGAGTACATTTGAACAAAAAAGTAAATGATAAGAAAATGAATGGCCAGGCTGAGAAACAGTGCAAGAGCTCTGGGGCAAATATAAGGTTGGCCTATTCCAGAAACAGAATTTCATGTGGCTGAAGCCTAAGGAGAAATGTGGTCAGAGAGGGAGGCAGGGGCAGGTAACTGGAGCTTAGGTTTTAGTCTACATGCAGCTGGTAGCCTTAGGAAGAAAGAGATATGTGATGGCATCATCAGTAGGGCACTGTCACTGTCCTAGGGAAAAAGGACTTGTTGCCATCACTGATTTGCTTTTGATTCTGTGACCCTTTCAGATGGTAAAGTCCCTGAAGGCAGAGCCAGAGGCTTACTTGACATTACAAACCTAACGCTACCCTTGGCTATCACAGTTATTCAACAAATGTAGGCTGATTAAAAATAAGGAAGAAGTAAAGACACTGTACTACTTTAACCTTTAATGGCATCCTCCACTGAAAGATATCTCTCCAGACACGTATTTTGTAAACATTAATGGAATCTGACATTATTTTGACTGAAATAAAAATCTCCTATGTTCAAATTGTTAGGCTGTCTCTAGTCACACACCCACACAGAAGCTCAAACAGGAACCCTTCTTTAGCCCTCTTCACTCAGTGGTTTTAAAGATCATCATAGGTTGCTTACGGTATTAATTGTCCAATACTATACACCATTAGAGTAGCTTTTTTTCTGTTTGCTAAGTGGGAAAGGGAAACCCAAATAACTTACTCTCCAGTTGCTGAAACATTGCTGACTTGGGATACATGTGTGCTGTGGGAAAGAAGCACAAAGAAAGTCAGGTTAGACAGAGCATGACACTGTGCACCAAACATCTGAAGGGGATTCCAGACTGAAAGTATTCGCTAAACTCTCAGTGACCCACGCACAATGTATAACCCATCCACTGACAGACGCTGACTTTCACTTGTTTCTGGAATTAGAGAATGCTAAGTGTTTACCCCTGAGTCAGTACTGAGTGTTTACTCCTGAACAGTGTCCCCCCTCCCCTGTCATTTGAAAGACATCCATGATGGACCGTTTCAAAGTGACCTTTAAAAACCATCTCTACTCCCCCTACTGGCCCTTGACCTCCTTCGGCCTCTTTTCATTTACTCAAAATATTAGTACAATGCCACTGACTGTCTTCCTGCTACCAACTCTACCCATTCCCTGCTCTCCCTAGCCCAAATCTGTTCCCTCCTCGTCCACTCCCTCCAGACCTGCAGTCAGAAGCAACTTTCTAAAACTGCTCAGAACAGGTAGATAGCAGCAGGAACGACAGGGGACAGGGAACAAGCAAGCAACTCTGGGTTCTACACAACTATTTCTTTCATTTTTTAAATGTATCTTTAAAAAATATTTTATTTAGAGGCACCTGGGTGGCTCAGTGGGTTGAAGCCTCTGCCTTAGGCTTAGGTCATGATCCCAGAGTCCTGGGATCGAGCCCCACATTGGGCTCTCTGCTCAGTAGGGAGCCTGCTCCCTCCTCTCTCTCTGCCTGCCTCTCTGCCGGCTTGTGATCTCTGCCTGTCAAATAAATAAATAAAATCTTTAAAAGAATATTTTATTTATTTATTTGAGAGAGAGGACATAAGTGGGGGTGAGGGTGGAGGGAGAAGCAGACTCCCCGCTGAGCAGGGAGCCTGACCTGGGGCTCGATCCAGATAAGCAGACGCTTATCTGACTGAGCCACTCAGGTGCCCCTACACAACTGTTTTTAAGCCACCTTTCTTTCTGAGTTCTTCGAGATGGAGAATCCTTCAAGCTCTATGTTTCACCTCAACACCTAATTTATGGCCCCTTTACTGAACACTTACAAAGTTCCTCTACTTTTCTGTTTCCTCCAAAGCGTGAATTCCTTCAAAAGCATTACAAAATATTCAGCCTAAAGTAGAACAGTGAAATTATAGAACACTCTGTGATATAACCACAATGAGGTTGAAGTCGGCAGCAATTTCAGCTGCGTCAATATCAAGATTTTCTCACGGTCTGCCCTCCAGTGCTTTGTCAACTTCTAAATCAAGATTCAAAAGTCTGTTCAAATAAAAACCTTCCATGCTAGTCACACTATAGTTTTCCCTAATAGATACAACAGTTTCCTTTGCTCCTCCTTCTTTGTAGAAAACACCTGAAGAAAACGACAGGTGTTAAGGACTGATGCTGATGGCCGCCTTCCAATCACCCCAAACAGCCTTGTATCTACCATGCAATTTTGAACATAAGAACATATTTAGTTTTTTTTTAATCTATATGTTGGATTTTTCTTCCATGTACATGGGTATTTCATCTCTTTCCACCCAGAATCTAAGTGCTTCAAGGGAAAGTATGCTATTTCTCTACTTCTTTCATTCTACTCTCTACCGTTATGACCACTACCACCACCATCAGACCCAGCCTACCACTCATTATACCAGAGGTGATCAGCAGACACTCACGCTTCAGCCCAGAGAATTTCCTTAAAAAAGAGCTGTAGCTCTTTGTCCCAGCCACAAACCACAGCCAAATCCCAGAAGAGACACATAAAATAATGCTACCATTCACAGGGAAACCGATGAGAAAAACCTTTATAAATGAAAGCAAATGAAAAAAATAAGTACATTCTAACGCTGAGTACTTACTATGTTTCAGACACTGTGTCGAGTATTTTGTACATATATTTTCCTGTTTGCTGTTTACAATAACCCATTTGGGTAGGTACTATTGTTTTCTCAATTTTCAGTTGAAGAGTTTAGAGGTTAAGTAACTTTCCCACAGTGACAGAGCCAAGTAGATGAGCTGGAATTTGAACCAAGAACGTTTTAGCTCAGAGTCTAAGCTCTTAATCACTACACTAGCCATTCAATTCATCACTCAGTAGAAGAAAAACTCACTAGAATCATCTTTGTAGATGGAGGCCTGGACTTAGGTATTTTACTTTGCTTTTAATCACAACCACTTTTCTCATCTGCCTCATAATGCCTGTTATTCACAGTGGTTCCCAGATTACACAACCAATAATATATCCTTTGCTCTTCTCTGTCCTTAACTGGAACAGGCAGTCCCTGCTTTTGATGCTTTGTGGCTCACCCTCTGTAAAATCAACACTGTGTAATTAACTTCTGTATTCACTTCTCAATGTAGTTACACAGCCTCAGTTTGGGGAGCAGGGCCCATTGGGAATGATGGTTCTGGGGGGACACAGAAGAGGGGAACACGTTGATCTGATAGATGCTAAAAATATTCCAAAGACATAGAAGTATAAGCAATCAATTAGTCCTCCATGCTGTCTCAGAATGAGTAGATGTACACCTTTTCTCTTTTTAAAAATATTTTATTTATTTGACAGAGAGAAATCACAACTAGGCAGAGAGGCAGGCAGAGAGAGAGGAGGAAGCAGGCTCCCCGTGGAGCAGAGAGCCCGACGCGGGGCTGGATCCCAGGACTCTGGGATCATGACCTGAGCCGAAAGCAGAGGCTTTAACTCACTGAACCACCCAGGCGCCCACCTTTTCTCCTTTCTTTACACACTTTGACCTGAACTTCTTTTTGCTTATTAAAGCACACACTGATATTTTTATGTTTCTTTTTGTGGGGGATAGGGAGTAGGACACACACACACACACACACACACAAAAGGTGAGGAAGAAAGAGACAAGAAAATGACCTCAAGTAGAAACAGGTTCTGCGGGGCGCCTGGGTGGCTCAGTGGATTAAGCCGCTGCCTTCGGCTCAGGTCATGATCTCAGGGTCCTGGGATCGAGCCCCGCATCGGGCTCTCTGCTCTGCAGGGAGCCTGCTTCCTCCTCTCTCTCTGCCTGCCTCTCTGCCTACTTGTGACCTCTCTCTCTGTCAAATAAATAAATAAAATCTTTAAAAAAAAAAAAAAACAGGTTCTGCGATAACTAATGCCATGTTGGTGCTTCTCAAATCCTAAAGCATATCTGAATCATCCAGGATCTCATTTACTCAGGCTCCGATTCAGCGCCTCTAGGTCTCAAGAAGGTGAAGCTGATATTCTGCTTTTTTAACAAATTCTACAGTGATTCTGATGCTGTTGGTTTGTGGAAGACACTGATTAGCAAAGCTGCAATTCCCTGAAACTAAGAGTCTTCAAGAGTTCAATTACTTAGATATGACAATAGCTATTTTTAAACATTCTAATCTAAGTAATGAGAGTATGCATTGGAAAACTTATGCTAGCATGAGTGAATAAAAGGCAACACATCAAGATTTCCTCATAGCTTAAAGAAAAATGACCTAAGCCATCTAAATTTTTTTTAAAGATTTTATCTATTTATTTGAGAAAGAGAGCACAAGTGGGGAGGATGGGCGGAGGGAGAGGGAGAAGTAGACTCCCCAATGAGCAGGGAGCCCGACATGGGGCTTGATTCCAGGATCCTGGGATCATGACCTGAGCTAAAGGCAGAGGCTTAACTCAGCCATTTTCAGAATGCAAAATAAATGAATAAATTGATGACAAAAGCAAGGAATTAAATCATATTCAATTTTGTTAATATGTTGATCTTAGGTCAAATTTATGATAATTTATAGTTTTACGTTTCTTTAATAGTCCTTTACCATTTGTTTTACTTAACCTGTCCATATTTTCATGTTTTTTAAGCAGAATTTCTCTAAAGAAAGTATTCTGAGAAGACAACATGTTTCATTGGGAAT
Source organism: Meles meles (assembly GCF_922984935.1). Lineage (NCBI taxonomy): Eukaryota > Metazoa > Chordata > Mammalia > Carnivora > Mustelidae > Meles > Meles meles. The sequence continues at coordinate 120,185,566 of NC_060067.1, read as the reverse complement.
CAGAAAAGAGAAGTTCTGGTCTTCGCTCCACAGTTAATTAGCTGAAATCATAGATTGCTGGTTCGCCTGGCTGCTCTGGGTGGGTTCTTCACACAGAAAATGAAAGACTTGGCTAGTGGTCCCTGTGGTTTTCTTTTAGCTCTAAAAGTTTACTGCCCTAAAGTTTGAATCACTACGAAAGGTTATAACTGCATATTATGACAGTTTCAGTCATAGTTATGGTTTATTAAATACCAATATAGCTTTGGTCAGGTATCCAGCCACCTGTATAGTTCCTGTGGGATGTGCTCAATAATCCACCAATAACAAGATTTCTAAGAATATTTAATGACAGAAATAGGGGCTATTTCCATAGCTATAATTCACTCATGAAGGTAATTCTAAGAAAAACGACAAAAGGGCAATAAGCAAATAAGCTAAAGTGAAAAATGTAGATTTCCTTCGTCTACAACGGAACTTGCTTTTTATCCTCTGCAGAAAGTGAAGGAAAATGAATTTTTTCAGAGCCCTTGACTGATCTGATAACAAAGTTTCCTACTTAGGCAGTATAAACACTTGAATATGGAAGAGATCATTTCCTAACGTTGATAAAGCAAGTATTCAAAACTGAAAAGAGATAAGCCTCGCTGCAGACTCCAGAGCTAGGGTCAACTTCATGACCCAACCCTCCTGTGAGTGAGGATGCAGCCGCATTCGCTATTGGTACAGTCTTTGAGAAGAGATTCTGAGCCTACTCTGCAATATATTCTATGACATACTTAAATATATTTAGTCTGTATCTCTATTGACCAAACCCAAACTACATTTCTGGAAGCCGAACACGCTCAACAATACTAGTCTATAGATAAGTCTATGTGATAAGATGCACAGAATGCCCGTTGACAAGTGATTCTTTAATTAGACCTCTCGATTTGGAATAAAGAAATCTACATATAAAAAGAAAGAAATTTCAAGTCTACTAAAATCCGACATCTTGAAGGGCACGTGTTCTTTTTTTTATACATTCTCTTACTTCAGTATGTTCTCTTCTGCAGTATATAAATATTATTGTGGTAAAGTATTATTGTTTCAATAGGAACTGTGAGGTCGAACAGAATTATCCTTTTTTTTTCCCCTCTAGAATATTTACATTTAGCGAATTTTTTTTTAATAAGTCAGGATTTAAAAGACAGTTGTGTAATGTTTAATTGGGCAAAGATGAAGATCATGTAACTAATTATCAAAATAGCATGAAGCTCCTAATTTCTCTGTTTAACAGAATACAATATTTTTAGTATTTTTTTTTAAATATTTTTTATTTATTTGACAGAGAGAAATCACAAGTAGGCAGAGAGGCAGGCAGAGAGAGAGGAGGAAGCAGGCCCCCTGCGGAGCAGAGAGCCCTATGCGGGGCTCGATCCAAGGACCCTAGGATCATGACCTGAGCTGAAGGCAGAGGGTTTAACCCACTGAGCCACCCAGGCGCCCCTATTTTTAGTATTATTTTAAAATACTAAAAGTTGATATGCAGCATCAACATTATAAGATGAATCCAGTGTTATTTGTTACAGTTATAACAGATTTCTAATTAAAACTTTTTCATTAAAACCATGTCTTCCATGGACAGTGTCATACATTAAAAGAAATAACCCTGATTTTCAATATTTACTTTGCTTTAACTTTTAGCTATGATTATGATATACAGAAATTTAATGGAGCATTTATAGGTATTCAAACTTTGACAAAAATTGTATTACCTTTTTGTGGTAGTGTTATAGATAGTTTGGATCTAAAAAGACCTCAGAGTTTGGCTTTAAAGCGTATACTATGCATTAAAAAAAGCATATACCATGCATAGAATACTAGGACATAAATTGAAAATATACTACATGGATATTAGTCAGCAGGAGGAAAATGTTTATCCTCATACTATTTCAAACCTCAGACTTCATATTCCTTTAAATATTATGGCTGTTTTTAAGAAAAAAGAACTATTCTTCATTCCTACAATATTTTGATGATCTATCAAATATTTTCTAACAAATTAAATAGAGCCTATCAAAATATCAAAATACTCACCTTTTTTATAGCTTTTTGTTCAAGCCCTAATTACTGGAGTTTTCAGTTTCACATATTTAGCATGTTTTTGCATAAAAAAGAAATTCAGAGTTTTAGTTTTTGGACTAAGGTCTTTGTAAAGGAAAATTATGAATGAAATTAAATAGTTCACTATGTATACTCATTTAAGATGAGGAAGTTGAGGTTCAGAGAGGTTTAATATCTCATTCAAGTTTACACAGTTCTGATTCTATCTCATGTAATCTGGCTTCAATAAGGACACAGTCCTTCTCAAATAATGCTGCTATTCATATAAACCTTTGGCTATACATCTAGTTATTTTCTTAGAGCAGTTTATTCAAAGTACTTTTTTGGGTTCAAATGGAATTTTCTTTTCAAAATGTACATTCCAGAAAATTTTTTATTTCTAGATTTTCACGTTTATTAGTATAAAATTCTGTCAAGCCGTCTTTAATCTTTTATTTTTTAAAAATTTATTTATTTATTTGATTCCTTTGCCTTTGGAGACAACTTCTTGAAAGAAGTTGCTGTGGTCGATGTCAAAGAGGATACTGCCTATGTTCTCCTCTAGGACTCTGATGGATTCCTGTCCCACATTGAGGTCTTTCATCCATTTTGAGTTTATCTTTGTGCATGGTGTAAAGAGATAAGAGTTTCATTCTTCCGTACATAGGTGTCCAATTTTCCTGGCACCATTTATTAAAGAGACTGTCTTTTCCACTGGATATTTTCCCCTGCCTTATTGAAGATTATTCGACCATAGAGTTGAGGGTCTATATCTTATTTATTTAATTGAGAGAGAGAAAGAGGGAGTAAGTGAGGGGGAGAAAAAAGGGGAAAGAGAGAATCTCAGGCAGCTCCCTGTTTAGTGTGGAGCCTCACAAAGGGTTTGATCTCATGACCCTGAAATCAGGACCTGAGCTGAAATCAAGAGTCAGACCCTCAATCGCTTGAGCCATCCAGGCACCCTGAACAATCTTTTAATCTTTTAAAAACTACTATACCCCTCCACCACAAACTTCGGTTCTGATTATTAGTTGTTTTTTTTTTTTTTTAAGTTTACCAGAGGTTTTTCTATTTTAAAATTTTCATTTTTATTCCCAAAGAAACATTTTCTGGATTCAAACATCAGTTCTGCTCTTTTTTCCACTTATTATTATCAAAACCTTCTAAATTTCTAAGAGGTTGCTAATTATTAAAACTAAGACAAAAATCCCCAAAACAAACAAAAAAAAAACTCAAAACTTTTGACTCCTGCTTCTATTCTCCTACCTTCCATGCAAGACAAAAGATACAGAATTTTATTACTTTCTTTGCCCCTTCACCTATGATTCTAATTGGTTTCTACACTTAATTAAAAAAATTTCTTATAAAATTCATCTCTTAATTAGCTGGGCATAAACTTTGATTTCTACTTGTATGTTTTTTCCCTTGGAATTAGAATTTTTAGGTTGACTTTCTAATCTCTGACCTTCATATCTAACATTATTTCTATCAGTTTTTTCTTATCCTTTGCTCTTCATTCTGGAGGAGCTTCTCAAGTTTCTTTCTCATCATGTTCTTGATTTATTTTTAATAAATTCTGCTTTAATAATTTCTGCTCTTTACTGTTTCCTACATAGTTCTTGAAATCTCTCCTAATACATTTCTTGGCTCTCTTTTCCCTCCCCTTTTCAGCTATTCTATGTCTCTAGCCTTATAATTGTAAACCTATTCTGCCCTTGCAGGTTCCCACTTATGTTTCAGAGAGGGTTGATTATGTCCTTAAGCATTTTTGGGAGAAGATTAGTAATATTACTTTTCAAGTTTTCTTCTGAATCATGTAAAAAGAAATTCTCTGAAATCTGTTTTTACACTGAGTTCTCAGGGTAAGTCATCTTAATTTCTCTTAGTTTGTAATTTTTCTTTATAAATTCCAAATAGCTCTTTGTGTTTGTGGTTCTTGGGGAGAAACCATCAATTCAGGCAGGTCATTACCAAAACCTGGGTGGGTAGATTGTTCTTGTTTATTTCATCATCCTTTGGCTGTATGCAGATGCCCACTCATGAATTTAGATTTTAAGGGCCAATATATGAGTCTGCCCTAGAACAATCTATGATGCTTAAATAGGTGCACTTGCTATTTGGTCCAATTTTCTGACTAAGCTGGAGAATCAGGAATAAATTTGTACTTTGTTTTTGTACAGTGTACTCTTGAAAGCACTCATTATGTCCAGTAATCTTCCTTCCTTTTTATCCTCTTCTCAAATGCTTTAAGTAACTGAACATCCCAGGGGGATAGTTTTGTATACTAAATGTTCTAGTCTTTGAATAGATGTTGACATAAAGAAGCTAACAGGGGGGCAGAGAAGTGAAAAAAAATATGCAGCTTAGCTCCAAATGGTTCAGAAACTAACTTTCTGTTCAGTAGGGGGAATGTGGTTGGTGCAGTAGACAAAGGAAGGAATCCAACTTAGTTCCCCGTCCCCCCACCCCCGCCCCCCACCATCCCCTTCATTCTCTCTTTGTGGCCATCTGTATTGTCTAGATGGTGGAACTGAAGTCTGTAAGGTGAAAATACATTTCTCAGCCCATCCCAGTGATGTGACCTTTGATACATGGGTTTATCATTGTTACAAAGCTGTCTCTAGTTTTTGTCCTTGATATCATCATTAGAATTTAAATGGGAAGCCTGAGATAGTTACATTAGGTAAAGCTGGTCTTTTACTTGTTTAAATTAAAGGTTTATATTTTATTCAGATCTGAAGTTCTTATAAACAGAAGTCTATAGGAAGGCAAGAAGACTGAAGAATGAAACAAGAGCTCTAGATAGAATGGCCATAAAGGTGTCATTCCCTGTGAGTCAGTTTTTCCTTTGCTTTATCATGCTGGAAAAAGACATGAGGAGAAGCATAAAAACCATAAAAATTTATATCCTTTATCAGTATAGCCTGATAAATATGCTTAATATTTTAATTAAAAGATAGAATACAACTCAGAATCTGTACTTGTCTCTTACTAAGTAAAAAAATATGATATCAAGAACTCAATATTGTATCCCTAGAGAATTATATGATGAACATTATTTAAATTTATAACCATTCTGCAGTATAAAATAGTACTTACAGTAGTTGTCTGGTTTAGTGGTTTTCAGCTAGGGGTATGCATTAAAATCTCTTATGTGACACTTTTCTCCCCTCAAATTTCTTGTGGCAAAACACACATAACGTTCACTATTTGAACCATTTCTTAGTGTACACTTCAGTGGCACTGAGTACATTCACATTGTAAATTCATTCCATTCAGCTCCAGAACTCTTTTCATTTTCTAAAACTGAAACCCTATTCCTATTAAACAGTAATTCTCAATTCTCTCTTTCTCCCCAGCCTCTGGCAACCACCATTCTACTTTGTGACTTTATGAATTTGACTACATTGTCCTTCACATAAGGGGAACCATACAGATGTCTTTTGGTGCCTACCTTATTTCACTAGGTATAAATGTCCTCAAGGTTCATCCATGTTGTGTCTATCAGAAGTTTCCTCCTTTTTTAGTCTGAATAAGACTCTACTGTGTGTATATACTGCATTTTGTTTATCCATTATCCACTGATGGACACTTGGGTTGCAACCACCCTATGACTATTACAAATAATGTTGCTATGAGCATGGATGTACGAATATCTCTTTGGGACCTTGTGATTCTGTTTTCAATTTCTCTTCATCTTTGCCAACACTTGTTATTTTTATTTTTCAAAGCAGCCATCCTAATGGGTGTGAGGTGACACCTCATTATAGTTTTAATTTGCATTTCCCTGATGATTACTGATGTTCAGCATCTTTTCATGTGCTTATCGGCCATTTGTACAACTTCTTTGGAGAAACGTCTATTCAAATTCTTTTCCCATTTTAAAAATCATTTTGTTGTTGTTGATTTTTTGGAGTTCTCTATATAGTCTGGATATTAACCCCTTATCAGATAAATGATTTGCAAATATTTCCCCCCATTCTTCCTTTCCTTTCTGTTGATAGTCTTTTATTTTTTTGATCTGTAAAACTTTAAAAAATCTCATGAAGTCTGATTTGTCTACTTTTTGTTTCCTTTGCCTTTGGTGTCATAGCTAAGAAATCGCTGCCGAATTCAGGGTTGTGTATCTTTTGCCTGATGTTTTCCTTTAAGAGTTCTTACAGGCTTAGTTCTTACCTCTGAGGCTTTGATCTCTTTCACGTTAATTCTTGTATATGATATCAGGTGAGAGGCCAACTCCATGTTTTGCATATGGGTATCCCATTTTCCCAGCACTTATTGTAGAAAAGACTGTCTCATGATACTTATTGAAAATATGGACACCCAACACCACTCAAGGCTCAGAATCTTGGCCAGTGAGACCCCAGAATCTTTAAAGTGTACAAAGTATGTATCATAATGATGGTGTTATCAAAAAACAGAATATAACAAGTGTTAAGAAAAACATGGAGCAACTGGATTCATGCATTATTAGTGGAAATGCACCTAGAAATGGTTAAGATGGCGAACTGATATTAAAAAATAATTAAAAATGGTTAAAATGATAAATTTTATGTTATTTATATTTTGTTGTTTGTATTTACCCTCCCACCCCTCTCTCAAAAAGAACTCCACAGGCAGAGATGCTGTGCTTCCTTAGTTGAGAAACACTGTTCTAGTTAAAAAGGAAACAAATAATGTTAATATGTAGGTATTTGTGTCTAAAGACACCCAAATATCTAGGGTGGGAAAAAAGTAGATAATCAAGTAAACAGCCTGCTTGTTCATTGCACTTTTTAGTCAACAACAAATATAATGCCTGATATATTACACTTTTCTAAACTATCCCAACTGATGAGAGATTTTTACCTCAAAATGATAATTAAGAAAACATACAACAGAGTTAAGAAGAAAAAGAAACTATTAACATATGATAAAGCATGACCGAAAAAAAAATCATAAACCTACAAATTCTAGCACAAGTTGTTTGGAAAGGTAATCCCCGAAGAGCTATTCATAAATGCTCCACAAAAACTTTTCTACATTATCAGGGAAGGAGTGGTCTCATACAGTTTTCAGATCCCATCTAATGTCAGGTAATGTTTGAATCTCAATTTATCCAAAGCCAAATTTTTCTTCAGTTAAAAGACTTCCACAAATTAATGACTCCTGGTTTCAAGGGAAAAAAATATTAAAATACTGCAGAATGAGTTTCTATTCCAAAAGCTTATTTAGATACAAATCTATCTGATGTTCCTGATTCAGGAAAATCAGAAAACATATAAATACGGACAGTGACCCTAAGCAATTCCAAATCTGCTAAAATAGTAATTTAGCTTCAATTTGTATCTTGTATATTAAAACTTGGGCTGAAATTGATAAAGATGGTCAATTTAAGAGTTTTAATGGAGCACAAAATTAGAAAGAAAAAGCAGAGGAAGATTAGGGCAGGGGCTAAAAGGTAGGTGTTAGGTGAGCAAGGAGCCACCACTCAGAGGCCAGGTGAGCTGTTTAGAGCCACTGAATAAGACTGGTTACAGGTATGTACCCCTAAAGCACATTTAGGAGTTTGATAAAGTGCAGGCAGAGATAGGCCTCCTATACAGGCTGTATGTATCATCCATGTATACAAACTGTATGTATAATCCAGAAATTTTTTAAGAAAGAGGAATTCAAACGTAGAAGTTGGATGGGACAGGACAGGTTGGGATGGGATCAGGGTAGGACCTGAACCTGGCCATAAGGAATGTGAAGGTAGTACGGGTGAGGTGGGAGGGGACAGAAAGTAGAGATTAAGAGCCTCAGTCCCAGTGGAAAGAAACACAGAAGTTAAAATATGAGTTTGCAGACTGTGAATGCCCGGACAAATAAAAGTGGAACTAGCAACAGATCCTGGCCAGATCGGACTGGAAGACAGGTAAGAAAATTCAGACAATAGCAGGCTGGACGTGGCACAGAACGCCTACAGCAAGCTGTTAATCTGAGCAATTGAGGTAGAAGCGCCTTTCTGGGAGTCCAGCCGACCCATGAGAGCCCAGGGCATGGACAGCCTCGCCAAGGATGTTCTTCATCTGAAGTCTGCAGGTTCTTGTCTCTTCTGTAGCAATCTTGCTAAGCGTTTGGTATAACCTGTTCTTCCCTTTCATTTCCTTAATCACTTCAACAGGGTGCTAATCTGTAATGAGCATGGAGGGAACAAGAACAATGATACCGACTGTTTGAGCTACTGTAGCTGCAGGCATCGTGCCACATAAGATGGCAGCAAGTGCAGATTTGTAGCTACCGTTTCTTTCCTTCGGGGGAGAAAAAGGACAAATGGTTCTGGTGAGTTAGGCTAGGGTGGAGAAGTGCTGAAATTACAGAAGGCAGAGTTCTTACCACAGCAGATATTTAATCTAGAATGAGAGTATATGAGTGTATGTCCTGCCTTACTACAGAAAAAACTGAAGGCAACTGAAATGTATAGTAGACGGCCATGTGGTTCAGACATGACTGCTTGTAACAGAGAATCGTAATCACAGAAACTGGAATTCTACAAGGTGAAAAGTGGAGCAAGATAACGATTGCAATGGCCTCTGTGGCTCCCAGTTCCTGGATCCCACTGGCCTTCCCCAAGCCAAAGAAAGGGCCTGGAACCTCCACTAGTGCACTATAAGTTCTCTGCATGCTCTCCATCTCTATCCTCTACCGCACAGACAGCTTCTATCTTCATTATAAATAATGCACCTTGTCTCCACTCCAAGAGGTGGATGCTTGTCTGATGTGCTGTATCTGAATTCCTTTATGGATCATCTCTTCTCCTTCCTCTGACACTGGAGCCCTGCTGTGCTCTATCTTCTGTTTTGATCCAGTCTTCCTGAAGACTGCCCACTCCCAGACCTGCAGACACTGAGTTTTGCTGTTCTACCTCATGCTGGACCTTTCAGAATAAACTACCTTCTGAATCTCCCACCCCTGACCAGATGCCCTATCCCCATCCCCTCTGCCTGTCTGCCTGTGGCTGGATCTACTTCTGATGAGTACCCAGCTCAACTGCTGTGTCTCATCTCTTGTTTGGACCTTTCCTCTCTGTCTACACGCCACCCCCCACCTCAAAAAAGCCCCAAATCAAAACCCCAAAACCCTTGACCAGTTAACGCTGTCAAAATATAATACATAGCACTCAATATTCAATGTTCCTAGTCAGGAAAAATATCATTTTCCAACTACCAATCACTTTTTACTTTCCAAAGCCACAGTAAACATGATTTTGGATTTTAAAAGAGCCAATTTAGTTTTTTATCATGTTGACAAATTGTTATGAAATTGATGAGTCTTGGAATAACTGGCCTTTGTGAGAATTGTAGGAAGGGAATCTTTTTTTTTTTTTTAAAGATTTTATTTATTCATTTGACAGTCAGAGATCACAAGTAGGCAGAGAAGCAGGCAGAGAGAGAGGAAGGGAAGCAGGCTCCCCGCTGAGCAGAGAGTCCGATGCGGGGCTCGATCCCAGGACCCTGGGACCATGACCTGAGCTGAAGGCAGAGGCTTTAACCCACTGAGCCACCCAGGCGCCCCGTAGGAAGGGAATCTTAATAACGCAGAAGAAAAAGGAATGGAAGATGAAGAGACCACAGAAATATAAGTACACTTAAAACATTTAGGCACTCATTTGCTCTTACTAGAGTAGTGCAAAAGTGCACTAATTTATAAATTAAACTGTCAGTGGACATGTTATGTTTTTAGTTCAAAAATCTGGAAGAAATTTAATTATAGCTAACAATCTTGTATTTTTTTCTTCCACTTAAATTCTGTGTGTTAGAATAACTCAGGAAGAGTTCATCTCAAAGCAGCCATGCAAATAATTTGAAAACAAAACAAAACAAATAGAGTCTCCTTACTTCTTGTCAAGAAGATAATTAAAACAAAGTTAAATTAACTTGTACCAATTTACTTCTTACATAATTTCTAAGACGACCATGCAGCGTTATTCAGAAAAAGAAACCAGAACGAATACGAGTCACCATGTACTCAGCAACAATATCCTCATATGTTTATAGTAGCTGTAGAGTTGAGGTAGCCTACAAACCAAAATATGCTGATTTGGTGGGCAGGAAACCAAAGTGAATCAACTGGACCACCATGTTGTCACAGACTAAAACCTCAGATGTTCTCTCTTTTGCCACAGTGGGATTATGCAATATGCTTTGAGTCGCTGAAGGGCGGAACAGTGCTGAAAAGCAGTTACTTGGCTAAGACTAAAGTCTTAGGACACATTTCTGAACTATTGTTGGCTGAGTTAAAGCCTAACTCTTAACTCTGGGACTATCACAACAAATCAGATTTAGAAATAAAAAAAAAAAACTATGTATCATAAATCCTGACATCTTTTTAAAAAAGTAGATTTCAAAACTGCAGAAAAAGTTTTAACATCTACTTTGAATTCTGTAAACTCACCTGTTTTAATAGTTGTTTTTCTGGCTTCATAAGCTTTAGAAAATAACCCTGCACTCCACGAACTTGCTGAATACTCAGTTTCACAATCCATTACTGTATAGAAAATGATCTAACATAATTGAAGTTTTGTGCTCACACCCCTCCCCCACCTGCATATATGCATGGAACAGAAGTTTTTAAGATGTAGGTAACAGCATAATCATTAGGCAATTTCTGAAATTAAAATAGGTACCTTGACATTTCTGAATTTAAAAGAAAATATCTTATTGTAATCTTTTTAGCTCTACTAAATTTAAGATTTCTTAAACCAAAGAGAAGAAAAACACTGCATGAGGAATATTATGAAGGGTTCCAATAAGCTTAGTTTGGCCACAGTGTAGAATATTCTATTGAAAAGAATTAAAATGGGCAAATAAACGCAAAGAAGCCCTACCCCTCTTTCATTCCCTGTAATAAAACAACAAAAATCAAATAAATACCTCAAATAGAAAGGTGACATAGGTCTTTCATCTTCCTGTGAACTAAAAGGAAAATAAATTTTGTATTAATTTCTGTTAATATTTTAACATATCGATTTTACTAAAACTCTATTCTTCCTGTCAGAGATTCTATTTTGACACATTAGAGCTAATCTCACAATGGAGTGAAGTTAGTAAAACATCCTCTACCTTGGACATAGCCAAGGTCAATTACTTCTTCATGGGAGACCATCAAGAGAGGTTTCTCTCAAGATTAGCCTCAGGCAAAAGTCAGTCACATCACTTTTTCAAAAGGAAGCTTTTTACTACCTTATTTCTATATGCCCCATCCAAGTTCCACACATTATACATAAACCCTTAAAATGATTGCATACTCAATTATCTCAATAAAGTTAATTATAGCTCATTACCGTGATGATGAAAGTAAGAAACAGACAACAGAATATTCCTGTTAAGGGTGAACCACTTCAGGAATGATGCCCTAGCAATGAAAGACGCATCAGCAAACACTGGCTCGGTGTCTTCTGTAGTTACTCTAAGTATTAACGAGTATGGATAATGTGTAAGGACATAACTGAAATTATGTAACTAGTTTACAGTCTTCAACCAACACAATAGTGTATGTTCTTCAAACACAACAATATGAAGTTTAATATAAAAGTATTTTAAAAAATGTAAGATATAAACAATATTTTTTCCCTTAACATATGTTTTTCTTCTCATAAATGACTTTCTGATAAAAGCAAAGAATGAGTCTCTTTCCCTTAGTGTCTGCTGGAGTGATCACACAGTAATAAAATTTAAATTTACATTCCTCAATATATGACTAATTATTTATATCTACTGATTATGTGCATCATTAAAGAGATAAAAGTAGAAAAATAAACTATTAGATAAAGGCAAAAAGAAGACCTAATATTTCTTCTTGTACCCCATGGTTAATCTTATACACCACCTGGGGTGTTCACCACCTTTGGGGAAGCAAATAGATAACTTCAGTTTTCCCTCTCTTGGCTTATTTTTTATTTTCTAAAGGATCACTGATGAAAAGAGGGAAGTTTGATTCAGTTGGTAGTATTATCCTGGCAAAATCTCACTACACGGTTATATTGTAAAACACACACACACACACACACACACCTGTCCAAGAAGTTGAAAAGTTCTTAACATTTTAGTTGGAAAATGGCATATAAACTATGACACACTATTTTTCATTCTTGCCTGATTTTGGTTTCTAATTTCATTATAGCTTAGCTGTTCTCATGTTTATGTTGCCAGACTTCAAAGTTTGTAACCAGTTGTGCCAATTCTTCCTAAGTGGTGGGTAAATGATGGATCAGCTTTGTTATCGACTCTAATGTGGGTGGACTGAGGACACAGCTGAAGAGTCAGGTTGCACAGCTGAAGCCTTAGAGGTGACATTTGGGAAATGTCCACTGGGAGCAGGGCTATTACAGGAGGGGACTACTTTAAGCAAAACTGGTACAAGGAGCTTACACAGTGGTTTCAAAAAATTCCTTGAGAACACTGAACAAAACAAATTATAAAAAATGTTGGCTTTCCTAATCAAGGATTCACTGTCAAAAAGTACTAATTATGACCAACACTATGCAAAAAGGCTACAACTAAAAACCTCTAACGGTTTTATTATTATAGGAACATTGCCTCCATGTTATAAAAGGGGCAGTGTACTAAACAGTTTTATGCCCAAAACAGATCCTTAACTCTAACATGCAACACATTTTAATGAAATTTAACAAGGGTACTTTAGCGAAGATTCAATTAGCAATATGGTTGGTTTCCTTGGAACTTAGAAGTGCTTTTGGGAGAACATTTAGATGGTGCAGAGTTCTAAACACAGCTGTTGGTATGTTTTGGCTAATGTTTATTTTGTGTGCATGTGCTAAATTTCTTTGTAGCAAACAGAGGCAATCAAAATCAATCCTTTATTCTCCTACATCTTTTCTCCCTCACACATGTACTCATTAGCCAGGTGCTACTTTCTGTGTGTTCCAACATTAATTAACTCATGTAAATCCTTATCAAAACCCTTTCTGGTACTTGTTCCTCAACTCAAGGTAAGTAAACTCAGAGGGGGTACCTAACAGGTACAGGTCCCACAGCCAGTGATGTGGGAGTTATTGTATTACAAGTTAGTCCATTTCTGTCATTTACCATCTTCCCTTCAGTCTTAAGCTATCAGAATATGGGGGGGAGGTGAAGAGGTGAAGAAAATTGATGTGATGGCCAACCTTCATGGCAGCAGCCCTTAGCAAGATCTCGTGGAGTTTATATCCCCCATATCATGCTTCTGATTATAATGACTCTTCCCCAACCTTAGTCCATTCACGATATATGATGATGGGCAGCATGTGTAAAGTGCCTATTTCATTAAAATGTACTGGCTGTATAAGAGTATCTCCTGATAGAAACATAAGTTTTTAATCTTAAGCAAGTATTTTTCAGGCTGTATCTGCCTGAAAACAAGGTAAAGTTGTCAATGAAAGATGAGATCAGAAATTCTTAATTTGGGTATGTCCCTGCAGTTTGACTAATTTTACTTGTTCCCAAAAAGAAAGTGTAAATACTGCAATTTACATAAAACAAAACAGACTCAGTAGTAGATTTACTCAAATCAGCAGCAGTCAAAGGGCACCGACCCATGCACAGTACTCAAGAAGAACAAGAGAATTCAAAAAGAAAAAGAAAATGAATCAATTTTGATGGTTAATTTGCATATTTCTCTTTTTCCTTTTCATCAAAGTGCCCTTTCCTTGTGTTTTTGTAACTTGACAAGGGTATAAATTCTGAAACAAAAGTGAAGCAATGACTTCAAATTAAGTCACTAATTCTAAAAATCAATTTAAGGCACTGATTTATTTTTTAATCATTTATTTTTTTTAAAAGAGTTTTATTTATTTACTTATTTATTTGACAGAGAAAGACAGTGAGAGAGGGAACACAAGCAGGGGGAGTGGAAGAGGGAGAAGCAGGCTTCCTGCTGAGCAGGGAGCCGGATGCGGGGCTAGATCCCAGGACCCTGGGATCATGACCTCAGTGAGCCAAAGGCAGACGCGTAATGACTGAGCCACCTGGGTGCCCCAAATGTACTGATTTTAAAGGCAGTTTTAAGAAGAAATGGCTAAGGACAATTCTTCCAAATAGAACTGAGAAAATAAACTTTTCCACAAAATTTACATTTAGAAAAAAGTCACCATTTCTACATTTGTACAAAATGGATATTTTATTATTGTTACAGGCCCCCAAGTATCTATTTATAGAAGTTAGTTATTCCTGTTCCTGGATTTATGTTAATTTAATGGCATGTGCAATGATATTAAATTAGTCATAATTTTTGGCCTAAATTTTAAATTGAGAATTCTGACTCATTTTTTATTTTTTAAAATAAGCACAAATACTGTGAATGAAAAAGCAAGTGCGTGTCATGAAATTAAGTCAATGACAAACTCTACTAACTTGGAATACATTCAATTTCCTCCTTGGTTACTAGTATAAACCCCAGGTTTTAATTATTTCCTGTTTGCTAACTCTGAATAATGGCCAAATTTAAGCAACCAAGCAGTTTATCTTTTTTTTTCTCTTTTTTTGAAATTTGAACATACACTGAGAGATTTGGGCAGGCACTTTGTGCATGTCAGGCAATCATAATCAGGAGCTTAATGTCTTCAGACATGTGGTCATATATGCTCTCAAAACACTGACCTCTGGGAAGAGCATTTATCAAATAGACCCAAGTAATAGTCCAAATCTAGGAAGCTACAATTGAGAAGGGCAGTAACAGATACAATGTTTTTAGTGGGGTCCTAATAGAATTTATTTATAGGGCTTAATCCTGGTAAATGCGTAGAAATGAATCACACCTAGACTTAGTTTCTTCATGAGCGGCACTAATTTCTAACCGGAAGGCACAGGATACAATGTTTATCAATTTAATTACACAGCAAGCTAATGGATATCACAAAATGTGTAGCGCTTTCTATGTCTGAGAAAAAACAAATACTGTTGGGAGAATCCTAAGAGTGTGGTATTCAGAAGGGACCTTTCACAGCTGGATCAAATCACCATTCCATTCAATTCCCTTTTGAACTGTTCTGATAAATGTTCCAATGAGTCCAACGTTCTAATAGTCATTGTGGCTGGCTACCAGAAAAAGAAAAAAAAATGAACATCATCTGCATATTTAGTTACACAGTTTAAATTTTCAAGTGATTTTGCTAGAAGAAATAGTTTGTAATTGCTCCTTGAGTACTGAGGAGAATTAAAAAAAAAAAATCAGGTAAATGCTAAGGATTAGGTTCTATTCATGGAAGAAACTAGGAAAAACCACCAGAGGAGGACTAACACAAAACAAAGAGCAAAAAAGGGGAGACTAAGTGAGGGAACAAAAGGATACAATTAAAAGCATTAAGTAAGCATTTTTTCCCCCTGGAATTCAAGGTTTTTCTTCATGTTGAGAATTTTCTTAGAGAATGATGAGGTGAGTAAAATTAGCGCATTTTCTTTCCTTCCTTCCTTTCTCTGCAAAGCCTCAAGTGCCACACTTCCTTGAGAGCTTTTAATTTATGCCCAGTCCCAGACATGAACCATGGACCACTCCAACAGGGGAGTGATGTAGCAGCCGGTGTGCTCAAAGTTTTGGTTTGGCCCCATTTAGGGATATGGAAAAGAAAAACAATCTCCCTGTTCTTCTTGGGAAACAATTGTAAATGCTTTCAGGTTGGTTTATAGCTAAGTGTTTGCAGCTATAATTCTGGGGGGTATTTCTGTAGATGTAGGATACTGTATTATAAGTTTTGTTTAGTTGTATTATTTGTATGCTATGACTAAGAACACAACACTTCTCCAGTAGAAATAAAAACAAATTATTGAAGCTTCAGAGCAAATCAGTTTTCCTGACCAAAGGGTTAATGCAAAGAGCTGAAGCTATTAATAGTCACAGGACATGAATTTTTAGCCAACACTAAGAGCTATTATTTTTGAGGCAAAATAAACAGACAAAACAAAAAGACTTGCAAAATTGAGAACTTTTTTCTCAATAAGATAGGAAAATGTATGTGTGTGTGTTTTTAAGATCTTATCTATTTATTTGACAGACAGAGACCACAAGTAGTCAGAGAGGCAGGCACAGAGAGAGGAGGAAGCAGGCTCCCTGCCAAGCAGACAGCCCAACGTGGGGCTCAATCCCAGGACCCTGAGATCACGACCCGAGCCGAAGGCAACGTCTTTAACCCACTGAGCCACCCAGGTGCCCCGAAAGGAAAATGTTTTTACCACTTTCTTGATCGCCTAGTGGAAATCTGAATGTATTGGTTATGGGTTGAATTGTGTCCCTTCAGAAAGATATGTGGAAGCCCTAACCTTCAGTGTCTCAGCATGTGACCTGATTTAGAAAGGTCTTCACAGAGGTGATCAAGTTAAAGACATCATCAGCATGGGCCCTAATTCAGTATAATGGGCACCCTTCTAAAAAGAGGAAGTTTGGACACAAACATAGACATGCACACGGGGAGAACACTGTGTGAAGACAGAGTTGTGTCTGCACATGCCAAGGAACTCGTAGAAGCCAGGAGGGAGGCCTGGAACAGATTTTTCTCCACAGCCTCAAGAGAGCACATGCCCCTGGCAACACACTGATTTGGAATTTCTGGCTTCCAGAATAGTGAGACAATAAATTTCTGTTGCTTTAAGCCCCTCTGTTTGCAACAGCAGCCCTAGAAAATGAATACATCTACCAAAAAAATTTCCCCTAAATTCAGAAATAAGAACCTCCCTAACAAAGGTGTCTCCATCTTACAAAAAGGTTGTCTGTGAAAATTCCTTTATAGATCTGCTATGACTAGAATTGATTTTTAACATTCACATGGGGATTTGATCTCCAGGACTGTAGTAAACTCCCATACATATGAACTATCTTCAATAAGTAGTCCAGATACAATATTTTAAAAAATTTTTAAAGATGAACTTTTGGCTATGTTTCAGTTAGAAACACATTTTACATCTTTATTCATACCCATAGAATGGGCACAAAATTTATCAAATTATCCTTTGTTTGGATAGTTCCTTTTCCTTCCTTCCTTCCTTTCTTCCTTCCTTCCTTCTTCTCTCTTGCTTTCCTTCCTTCTCTCTCTCTTTTTCTCTCTTCCTTCCCTTTCCCTTCCCCATCCTTTTACTTTCCTTTTCATTCTCTTTCTTGTAGGCTCCATACCCAGCCTGGAGCTCAACACCGGGGACTCAAATTCACAACCCTGAGATCAAGACCTTAGCCAAGATCAAGAGTGGGGCACTTAACCAACTGAGCCACCCAGGTGCCCTTGTTTGGATATTTTCTATTGTGTTACCTTTTACTTATGTAAAATTATGTAAAATACTGGTCACAACCTGCTACATTGATTTTATGACCACTAACAGGTCATGACCCACAGCTGAAAAACACTGCTCTAAAATACTGTGCCAACTACACTTCTTTCTTGCTTGATATATATAATGCACGCTCAATGAATGTTGTTGAATTAAGATCTATGTTCCCACTGGACGGAAACAAAACAAACACTCTTTCTCTGCCCTATTGCCAGAATCAGCTCCGGGCCAAAGTAGTACAGAACTTGTTCAGTCTGGATGACAGATAAGCAGAGAGGAAGCGGTCCCAGAAAAATCCAGTAGTGGGCATGACAACATAGTTCTAGAAAGCCTTGGGGAAGTTGACAGAGCACCTCCAAGTCTCGTTTTAAAGATTCTTTTCCTGGTTGACTCAGGAACACATAGTCTCTTTGGATTCTTCCCGATTTTATGACTATGACATTCTTTATCAGCCTGCGTCCTATCTTTAGAGTAAAAAAACATACCGGGAGGGAACAAATGAACATCTCATTCTATTTCACTCGCATCCACCTAACTACTTCCATCTCTGGATTCCCTTCTGATGAACTTCATTCAGAGATTTGAAAGGATGGAGGGTGTGCACAGTCAGGCTCCTCATCAGGGAGGGGGAGGTTCCTTTATCTTCTGTTGTGTCTCTCCCCTTACACTCAGAAAGTCCGGAGTGAAGCCGAACTACGTGCCTGACGCAGCCGGGAGGTGCACAGGGCACTTTGTGGGAGGTGTCTGCTGGAGACATGTGTTGAAGTCACAGAATGGACTCTCTGTAAAGAACTTTATTCCTATTCCCACATTTGGTCAATCACCAAATTGTGCTTATTCTACCCCCATCCACCAAAAAACAAAAAAAAACAAAACAAAAAACCAAAACAAAACAATTCCCTGCCGCCCATACCAGTTTATTGTTGATACTCTACCAGCTTCACACTCCTAGCTTAAAAGCCTCTGCCACTTTCCCATTGCTTTGGGATACAAACCAAAAGTCTGAATCTGGCACACAAGGTCCCTCCTCATCTAACATACCCCTGTAGACCACTCACTACACTTTTGTAAGTCCTCCTCTTTGTACGTGCTGTTCCCTCCGTCTTAAGCGTTTCCTCCACCTCTCTCGGCCTGGTGACTATTTCATCTTGCAGCTCAAGTGTCATCGAATCTGGAAAGCCATCTCTGGCACCCTGGAGGGGGTGATGCTTCTTCCTCCAGGCTCTGATACACTGTTCATAGCTATAAATGAGCAACACAGCACCAGAATTCGTGAGTTCAGATGCGTGCCTCACCTCCTGAATGTGTCTTTCTGTTTGTACCATCTCAAGCATCCAGCAGGGTACTAGAACACTCCAGGTGCTCAGTCAATGGTGAGGAAAATTAGCATCATCAAGACTTTGCTGAGTGCTGGGGCGCCTGGGTGGCTCAGTGGGTTAAGCCTCTGCCTTCTGCTCAGGTCATGATCTCAGGGTCCTGGGTGCTAATGCTACTCTTTGATATGATATTTTGAAAACATGCACTCTTTTTTTTTTTTTAAAGATTTTATTTATTTATTTGACAGACAGAGATCACAAGCAGGCAGAGAGGCAGGCAGAGAGAGAGAGGAGGAAGCAGGCTCCCCACCAAGCAGAGAGCCCGATGCAGGGCTCAATCTCAGGACCCTGGGATCATGACCTGAGTCAAAGGCAGAGGCTTTAACCCACTGAGCCACCCAGGCACCCACTATTTTGAAAACATGCACTGTTTCTTATTTGTAAAATTAACTGGGCCAGCTAGGAGCATTTTCAGATATGTGCATGTTGATTATTTTAAGTTATCCTATTCCCTTCTATTTAAAACTTAGTGAAATCACAACTATGCCATGGGTTTTCTCCCGTCCTTAAAAACAAGAAATTAATTTCTTTTCTTCAGCGGCACAACTGAGGTGGGAATTCTGCCACTATGCCAGTAATGTAAATGCTGTACTTTCTGTGGTGTAGAGGGAACCCAGAAACGGATGTGTTCAGGCAAGGTAATAGGGCCTTGCCACACACTCTATCTGTTTGTTCTGGCTTGAGAGCAGGAAAAGAAAATTATTTCATTTCACTGCAAACCCAAAGGTTGTTTGGGGCTTAAAGAACTTTTTGGTTTAGTCACAAAGCTATTTTCAAGGCAGCTGGAAGCTTTCATTTGTCTTTGAGATTCTTATTCAGAAAAGTGATGTGTATCACTGATTGCCTTTGGGAGGCAATAATTTAGAATGCTATGTACAGTCATTTTCTTTATGGTGGAGTTGATATTAGTAGATGAAAAAATATTTTTAGAACATGAATAAGTAAGTTAAAATATTTCCTGATCTTTAGTTAAATAGACTTAAAAGAATATGAGGATACATTCAGGGGGAAATAAGGAAAGAGTAAGTTATTTTTAGTAACTTAAAAAAGAGATAATTACCATTAGGGTGCCTGGATGGCTCAGTTGGTTAAGTGTCTGCCTTTGGCTCAGATCATGATCCCAGGATCCTGGGATCGAGTACTACCTCGGGCTCCCTGCTCAGCAGGGTGTCTGCCTCTCCCTCTGCCCCTGCTGCCTCTCCCTGCTAGCGCACTCTCTCTCTCAAATAAAGTCTTTAAAAAATTACCATTACAAAATCATTAATGGTTTGTTAATATAGATTTTATTTAACAGATATTAATTTCCCAGAGTGTTAAGTCTGAAAGTGGATTTCTTGAGGGAGACAAAAATATGCAGAGAGCAATGCAATTTATCCTCTCATCTTTCCCCTAATGAACCCTTCCTCTGCCGGATACAAGGGCTCATTCAGCATGTTTTGAGTAGCTACCATGCATCAGAGCCAATGAGAGGTGCTGCAGATACACAGCTAGTAAAATATGGCCTAAATCCTTACAGAATTTATAGGCCAGGGAGAGACAGAAACTTGAAATTTGATAATGACTATGAGAAAAGGATACACAGCTACTATGCGTTGAGGCCTCGCCATAACAAGTCAAGGCTTTGGGCTAAGAGCTTCACACACATTTTCTTAGTCGACCCTCAAAGAAATCTTTGAGAGAGGTATCACTAACTGGGTTTTTTTCAGATAAGCAAAACAAGTCTTAGAAAGGGTAATTCAGGGGGCGCCTGGGTGGCTCAGTGGTTTAAGTCGCTGCCTTCGGCTCGGGTCATGATCTCAGGGTCCTGGGATCGAGTCCCACGTCGGGCTCTCTGCTCTGAAGGGAGTCTGCTTCTTTCCTCTCACTCTCTCTGCCTGCCTCTTTGCCTACTTGTGATCTCTCTATGATAATTAAATAAAATCTTTAAAAAAAAAAAATAAAGGGTAATTCAGGGGCACCTGGGTGGCTCAGTGGGTTAAGCCTCTGCCTTCAGCTCGGATCATGGTCTCAGGGTCCTGGGATCGAGCCTCGCGTCGGGCTCTCTGCTCAGCGGGGAGCCTGTTTCCCCCTCTCTCTGCCGGCCTCTCTGCCTACTTGTGATCTCTCTCTCTTGTGTCAAATAAATAAATAAAATCTTAAAAAAAAAAAAAAGGGTAATTCACCAGGGGGAGGCCGGAGAGCCAGGCATGGGTGGGGTTCAAACCCAAGTGTGTGGAAGCCAGAGCTCCAGACCTGACACTCAAGCACCAAGCACTCTGGCAGGTTAGGTGACATGAGGGACACCGGGAATGAGCTTTGAGGGTCACGGAGGCATTAGCAGGAGGAAGAGAATGGACAGGGGACTCCTTAACAAAGAGAAGACACTGTGTGAGGGCAGGGGGTGGCACGCAGGGAGCTCAGCACTGTGGACGCGACAGGTGTGTGCCAGGCAGAGGCCCCCGGGCCAGGCACCCTGGAGTTTCTGCTAAGTCAAGGAACTGAAAATGAAGGAGAGTCACTGATAAAAATACTGCACAGTGTATCAATGGTCTGCTCTGGCTGGCTGCTGGTTCCTGATCTCGGTTTCAGGGGCTATTTTAATCTAGACGGCGAAGTTGTATTTCTTTCCATGATCATTTTGCTGACAGCAAAATACTGATGTATCACCTTAAGCTCTTTCGAAATGCTTAACTTTTCCTAGCATTTTAATTCTACTGAATATGATTTGAGTAAGGCAGTTCAGTTCTTTGTTTTTATTTCTATTGAGTTCGACTTTTCTGATTTCTGTTCTTACAGCTGATAAGAAAGTAGATGATTTCTTGACCCCAAACCTTAAAGGTTTTTATCAAATGTATCCTGTGCCTCTGCTCTCCGTTACTCCCCAGTATTTTTCTTTCTTCAGTTAGGTATCCTAATTTCAGAAATCGACTTCTTGGGCTTTTGTACTGTTTTCTCCTTCCTTCCTTGCTTGCTTGTCTGCTTCCTCCCTTCCTCTCTTCCCTTCCTTCCTTCCTGCCTGCCTTCCCCATCCCTCCCCAGCTATTTCCCGTTAACATGCCATTCTTAATGGGAGAAGTAAAAGCAGTTTCCACATCTGCCTAAGGGTCATAATGTAATGTCCAGATGAGGCAAATCTTTAGAGTCAGAAAGTGGATTAGTGGTTGCCTAGAGTTGGGATTGGGGGATTATAGGGAGATTGACAGTTGTTTTAGTTAGTTTGGGCTGTTCTAACAAGATACCACAGATGGGCAGCTTGAACAATAGAAACATTTACTTCTCACGGTTCTAGAGAAGGGAAGTCCAAGATTACGGTGCCAGCATAGTCAGGTTCTGGTGAGAATTCTCCCTGGCTTGCTGGCCGCCAAGTCCTTGCTATATCCTCCCATGGCGGGTTGGGAGGATGGGAAGGAGTGAGGAATTTGGCCGCCTTATCTCTTTATAAGGACACCAATCCTATTATGGGAATGCCACCTCTATGCCCTCATCCAAACCCAATTAGCCCCCAAAAGTCCCACCTCTAAATACCATCACACTGGAGATTAGAAATTAGAACTTCAACATGTAAATTTTGGGGGAACACATTCAGCCCACAATGGGGTTTGACAGCTAAAGAACACAGGGTTTCTTTTGGGTAATGAAGATATTCTAAATTGCTTGTAGTGATGGTTGCACAACCTAATAAGTATACCAAAAACCACTGAATTGTATACTCTATGCAGGTGAATTATATGGTTATATGAATTATATCTCAATAATGCTATTACCAAAAAAAGTTTAACTTCCAGTTCTTCTTAAAGAATAATCCTTTTAAAAGGTTTTATATAGTATAAACTATTTCTTGGCCATTTATTTTGATCATCACATAAATATATAATTATCATAGGGAAAAAAAAGCAGGATAGAAGGTTTTGAGAGTTTCAAGAAATTTGATTCCATAGTATTTTTTTTTTAAGAATTTATTTATTTGAGAGAGAGAGAGAGAGAAAATCTCCAGCAGACTCTCTACTGAGCATGGAGCTTGACAAGGGGCTCCATCTCATCACCCTGAGATCATGACCTGAGCTGAAATCAAGAGTCAGGCACTTAACTGAGCCACAAGGCACCCCAATTCTAATGACACTTTGTAATGACACTTCCTACAAACCATTCTTTAGGTCACTTTCCAATATTCATCCAGTGAAATGGAATGTAATGCTAGAGCATCACCTTCACTGTGTTAAACAGTCTTGCATTCAAGGAATTGAAAGGCATTGCAAGTATAAAAATCAAGAAAAAAAAAACACAAGAGAAAAGCAATATACTACTCTTTATGTCTGAATAGTCTATCATTTACAAAGAGCTATCATATTTTTTAACTCTAAAATTACCCCCATAA